>NC_060138.1:264831805-265456805 GCF_021461385.2 Schistocerca piceifrons
TATACTAGCTTTAACTTTCTACACATCCAAATACATGTCTCATCATCTTCCTGGTTTTCGAAGGTATGCATACTAAATTGCATAAAGCTTCTCGTTATGAAATGAAAAATTAAAATGAGAAGTCATTAACCCAGGATTCCACCACTTCAAGGAAAAAACTTGTTTAATAATGTCATATACCGTTTTTGAGCATAAAATAACAGATTTATGCTAATGGCTACATTTTATTACATAATCTATGACATCATCAAAAATGATCTTACTACAAATTCAGTAATCACAGTATAATTAACATGCAATCAGATACTAAGTTACATGACATTAATTTTGAAATCAAATTCGAGAGTATTATGAGCAGATAAAATACATACATGATAAAGGATAAGACAGTCATCTTAAACTAATATTTGGGGATTTAAATGTCGAAGTTGGAATCAAGAACGCTGAAGTTCTGTAGCTTTCCTTGGAATCAACAGGAGAAATGAAAGAGGCAAAAGGATAGTTCAGTTTGCTGAAGAGAATAATTTTTTCATCATGAACAATGATTGTAAGAAACACCATAAAAATGGACATTAAGTCCATATCACGAGTCTCTGTATGAAATACATTTTATTATTGCAAACTAAAACAAAATAATCAAAGACATTTCAGTTTTAAAACCAACTGAATACTGGTGATGACCATAGACTGGTAAGAGTGAAAGTGTGCACAAGTATCCAGCAAGAAAGAAGGAAACCAATACTAGTTTTTAAAAAAAGGAACTATCAACACGGATAAATTAAATGTAAAAGAATGAATTACAGCGGACTCTTCAGATGAGATTGGAACAGTCAGCAGAAGAAAAACTAACAAAAATGAACACGACAACTCGGGAAAAAAAAACTGGGGGATCAATGAAAGTTACTACACAACCGGGCAAATTAACAGCTGAAATCAGGGCAGTTGAAGTAATTAGTGAAGCAAATGAATATGAAATGCCACTACGCGTAGCTTTGACAGATTCTGAAAGGGCTTTTGATTTTGTCAGCTGCAATGCAGTTATACAGGCACTGACCGAACAACATATGGAAACAAGATACATATATTATGAGCAACTATAATAACTTGATGGCTTCTATCAGCATAGTATAACATACAAGAGAATTTTTCATTGGAAGAGGAGTAAAACAGAGTGACCCTATATCCCCAAAAAAATTCACAGCAGTCCTTGAGACGACTATGTTCAAAACTAATTGGAAAGAAAGGGGAATTAGAATAACTGGAAAAAACTCATGAACTTTACACTTCGAGATGTTACAGTAATCCTAGCTAACAATACGACAGAATATCAATCCTGTATAAAGGATTTATCAGGTAGTGAAAAAGTGGAATTCAGAATAAACCTGTCAAAAAGAATTCTCTAAAAAGCTGTAACAAACACATATGCCTATGACAGTCGGCTGATATCCAAGGAGACCTAAAATCTGACATTTTGCACCAAATCATGCTACTCTGGAGGGCTTATGAGAGGAATGCAGCTTGTTTTTAAATCCAATATGCCAACAAACATAAAAGAAGATTGTTTTTGAACAGTGTGTTCTTCCTGTACTAACATATGACACTGAAACTTTGGTTTTAAATGAGTTTCTCAAAACAAAACTTCAGACATCTCAGAGAGCTGTGACAAGGTCACTCCTTGATCTCATTAAGAAAGTTAGGAAAAGAAATGAGTTCAGGATATTGTGGAAAGGGTAAAGGCTCTAAAAGGGAAATAATTTAGACATGCTGCACAAAAAAGGACAGAAAAAGGACGAAGGCAGTACTATAGTGGACTAACACAGAAAGTCTACAACACATGGCCTGACCATTTGGATAAAGAACTGAACAAATGTGCAGGTTTGAACAGGCAGAGGACAAGAGGAAACAGAGACATGGAAACAAAGATTGAGATTTTTTTTCTTAGCTTTAGACTGAAGTGGCTACACACCTTGTAAATGCTGAATTAATTGAATAATATAAAGACGACACTGTATCCTGAGGCATGTTACAATTCAGTTATCACAATTGTAATTTTCTTCTGACTAACTTTTTACACTTTGCTGTTTCTCACATTCTTTAAAATTTCTGTTCATTTTTAATGTACTCTATGCATTACAGTTTAGTATTCAGGATTTTGAAGTTTTTTTTCAATTTCCATACACCACTTTATTCCAATCTTTTTCACTGCACACTGAGTCGATCTTTACACACCGGAAACTGTTCTCTTCTAATACTTTCATTTTTACTGGCTCTTCCATTCAGTTTTTAAGATGTGTACCACTGTGGCAAGTTTCATATTCATTTTCCACCATTTTTGCCATAATATCTAATGAACTTTGAAACTTGTACGTCACATTTTTATTTTCAATTATGTCCACATGAAATGTTTTACTGCTGGATGGAAAAGAAGAAGAAGAAGAAGAAGAAGAAGAAGAAGAAGAAGAAGAAAAAGCAGCTTTTTCACTGTGGGCAACTTACTGCCTTCTCCGATGAGCATTACTTTAACCAAATTTTCAATTCAGTCACTAATCCTAACCACCTGTTCCCACACAATCGCACTACACAAGCACTGACTTACCCATGTTTGTTGGATGGCTGGATGGATTGATAAGAGTTAAAGGGAACAAACTATGAGGCTTCTGTCTGTCAAGCTAGGAATAGTAATGAAAGAGGAAGGACCCAAAAGAAAAATCCCAGTGGACTCTATTGTATTTGAGAGTCAAGAAAGCCAAAAGATAGACTCAGGAAGAAGTGAGAGAGGGGTAAAAACGAGAAGGTGGGCGAGTTGTCCTGCCGGGAAAGCAGATGGAGGCTCCCGGGACACGTTATGCGACTGGAGAGAGACCCTCTGCATCCAACTACTGCTTCCACACATTTCATTACAATAAGAGAACTAGCTACATGGACAATATTGAATCTAAGGAAAGCAAACAATGATGACTAGTCAAGTCAACCATCAACACATGTAACTAAATATGATTTAAAAAGGTGGAAAAAGCAAGAGCCAGGCCCTACCATTGAGCAAGGGCAGTCATGGGCCCCTCAGATCATACCCTACAATGAGGTACTCCTCCAGTCCCTCAAGCAGCCAACGAGGCTAATATGCCCTATGTCACAAAAAGGAATAAAAACCATCTGACAGCAGCAGACGTAACATGTCAGAAGTTCAATGTTTCATCGCAAGGTGGCCAAATTAGGGAAGTCCAGTAGGATGTGGGCCACCATGAGACAACAGTGGGGTGGCTCCTCACACTGGAGTATGTAGCCATAGGTCAGCCAAGTGTGGCCAATACAAAGCTAACAGAGGACAGTCAGTTCTCTGTAAGAACATTAAGGGAAGACTGCCAAAGGGTCATGGTGTCCTCTAAGGTTCACAGTTTATTTGGAGAAACCAGGGCACATCCAGTCCTCCAACAACCATTGGTGTAGAGTTTCCTAAAGGTCGGGTTCTGGTATCTCCGTCTCCAAAGTCGGCACCCTGATAGCCAACTTGGCCAACAAGTGATCCTGTTCATTTTATGGGATCCCAACATGACCTGATGTCCATACAAAGATGGCCAACTGACCAGCATGGTGAAGGTCATGCAGTAGGTCCTGAATAGTCACCCAACTGGTGTCGAGGGTAGCACTTTCAAGAGCCTGAAGGCTATTCAAGAAGTCACTGCCAGTTAAGAATGACTCACCAGTGCAAGAACAAAGGTGGTTGAGGGCTTGAGCAATGGCCACCAATTCTGCAGTGAATACACTCCATCTGTTCAGCAGGGAGTTTAGTTTACTCCATTTGAGTGTGTGTACACAAAAACCATTTTGTCCATCAACCGAGAGCCGTCTGTGTACACCGCATCTGAGCATGGAATTGCATCATGGACGTCAAGGAACTGACAGTGAAGTACCATAGGGTCTATTGAGTCTTTCTGTCCAAACGGGCACATGCAATTTCTCCCTGACAAGAGGCGACAATGGAGAAATTGGAGTTCAGAGCAGAGACTTCTTTAGTGAACTTCAATCGTGATGCCAGACATTGGCCTCTGTTGTGAGAGATAGATTTCCCTACCAGGTAAAAGGTTACAGTAGTTCGGATGCTCAATGGGTTCGTGAATGTGTATTGCTTAGGTGAGCAGCAGTTGTTGATGCCTGATTTGTAGGGTAGGGACACCAGCCTCCAGGAGTAGACTGTTCACAGGGCTGGTCCGAAAGACACCTGTCGCAAGTCCAATCCCACAATGGTGCATCAGGTCCAGCATCCACAAAGCTGAAGGTAATGCTGAGCCATACACCAGGCTTCAATAATCAAGATGCGACATGTTCACAGCTTTGTAGAGCCGCAGATGTGTAGAGAGCAGTCTGTATCCCAGCTGGTGTTACTGAGACAGTGAGGAATATTAGGTGTGACAAACAAGCATATTTGCAGATGGGGGAGTCACATATACTGGGTATTGGAGACTAATTTTTTAAAAAAATTGGGGATGGACAGTACACTGCTGATGGAAGTGCATGACATGCCTTGGCAATGGAAAACCGGAAGCCATCGGTGAGAGCCCAGGACCATACTTTCGTATGGCATTCAACACCACCCACAGTTGAGGAGCAATAGTGCAAAACTCATCAGCATACAGGGAGGGTGACACTGTAGATCCCACAGCTGTAGCTAGATCATTTGATACCCAACACAAATATGGGACATAATTCTCTTGTATATGGGGGAGGGGGTGTTGGAGGTTGTGTCTTAAGCTGTATGCAAGTCAGATACCGATCAGATCTTGGCAACGAGAAAAAACTGACCAAATGGCATACCCAAGAGACACAAACTTGTCAGCAGTAGAATGGCCTTAGCAAAAAATCACCCTGGGATGGAGCCAAAACACCACAAGATTGAAGGTACAAACACAGCTGTTGGCTCATCAGACATACGAGCAACGTGCAAAGAACATTAGCAAGGCTAACTCGTTGACAGCTGTCCATCTCAAGAGGGTGTTTAACTGGTTTCAGTACTGGGATGACCACACTTTCTTGCCACTGAGACAAGAACTGGCCCTCTCTCCAGATACAGCTGAAATTGTCAAGGATGTGACATTGGCAATCCACTGACAAGCATTTGATCATATGGCTGTGGATGCAGTCTGGCCCTGGGGCTGTGTCAGGGCAGAGGGCTAGGGCACTGAGCAATTCCCACTCACTGAATGGAGCATTATAAGGTTTCAAGTGATGTGTAGTAAATGGTAAAGGGAGTCACTCTACCCACTATTTGAGGATACAAAATGCAGGCTGATAATTCTCAGATGCAGAGACTTAAGCATAATGAAAAGCAAAATATTTTGTAACAGCATCTGGATCAGTCTAGACATCATCATTCACAGAGATACCAGGTAAACCCATGGTTACTGATGTCCATAGAGGTGTTGAATCGTTGCCTAAATCTGCAAAGGAGGGATACATGGTCCAATGGTAGCAATATACCGCACCCACTGCCATTCCTGTCTTTTTATGAGGTGGAGGACCTGTGCATAGAGCTGTTTAAAGGCAGTGAGGTACTGTATCAATGGATATCGCTTACGGAGTTGGAGAGCCCGCTTGTGACCTAATTGCCATGGCAATTTTGCAGGTTCACTAAGGTACTGTCTTCTGAGACGAGGGCAGAGAGGGGAGAGATCCGAATGAAAAGAAGATTGCTGAGTCAGCTGCCAATAGAATGGCTGCAGTTATATTCTGGAAAACTGCATCAATACCTCCTTGTGGTGAGGTGCAAGACACAAAGACAGCCATAAAAGCAACCACATCAACATTGGGGAGATCCCACCTGGATGGACACCCAGACAAGTGATGCTGAGGGAGGGTCAAAACAATCAGAAAATGATCACTGTTGCACAGGTCATAAAAATGGACTCGTCAATGGATGGACAGGCGAACACAAGGGCTACAAATGGGAAGATCAATGGCTGTGTAAGACCCATATGCCACAGTTGAGTGTGTGGAAACACCAGCATTCAAGAGACAAAGATTGACCTTTGCAAGCAAGTTTTTGACAGCTTTACTACGGGCAGTGGTTGTACTTCCAATCCACGAAGGGTTGTGGGCACTGGATTCACCAAATATTAGGATGGGAAGGGGAGCTGAGAAAACAGTACACAAAATGTGTTCTAGGCTATTTCATCATCAGGAGGGAGTTACATGTCACATAGAATAAATTCCTGAGATGTCTTCACACAAACAGCCACAGGCTCTAAAGCCTTGTTGAGTGGCACATGTTTGCTGTAGAAACAGTCCACAACGTATGTGCAACCACCACTCAATGCCATTCCCTAGTTAGTGAGATCTTTAAAACAGCCCCTATAGCCATGGATGGTAAGGGTCCGGATTGTTGGGAAACAAGCTGAGGGGAGTGCGATGCAAAAAGTAAGGGAAGTGCACAAATGAATGTCACAGCTTACCCGCGTGGTGAAAAGAACGCTACTGTTCCAGTGGATGATTACGCTATCACTAACCTGCGGATGTTTGCAGGGACCAAGGTGGTGGGTCATACTTCACGGGCACTTGCTGTTACTGGTTGTGAAAATAAACTGTCAATACACATTTGTGCCAAACCAGGGGGAATGGGAGGAGGTGGGATGGGGGGTAGGGTAGGGTAGGGTGGGGTAGGGTGGGGTAGGGTAGGGTAGGGTAGGGTAGGGTAGGGTGGGGGTACAAAACCTTAGAGGCCATATGGAGCACAGCCATGGATACAGAGCCAGAACATGTGGGGGGTCTAGTGGGACGGGAACCATCAGAATCTCTTTCTTTTTTGGACAACCTTTTGTTCTTAGATGACCTGGACTTCTAAGCACTTCTCTGCCTCAGATTCAGGGACAGAGGAGGAACTACGACCTGCAGCCTCTGGCTCCTGCTGCCACCACCTGGCATCTGGTTGCAGGTCAGCAGATAGCTGGGAAGGGAGTGTCCTGAGGGACACCTCCCTGGTAAGGGGTGCCAAATGAGAACATTGCCTCAACAGCTAGGGGCTGGGAACTGATGTCCCCATTAGATAGGGAGTCAGCTCTCTCAAAGAAGAAGGTATGGGGGAATCCCAACAACAAGGGAAGGGAGTGAAGCCGAATTACCCCAATGGCAAGATATAGCAGACATAGAGGGCAATGGCACATCACTAAAGTGGACAGCATCATTGTAGCAGTAGCATACACCATTGTTGCACACGTAGGATGTAGGCAAGCGTATTTCTTCTTGACCTCTTCTGTGAGGTGGTCACGGATTTTTTATTCCCGAATTTTATTTTTGCTTTTGAAGACAATGCAGTCTGGCAAAACGGGGGGTTAGTGCTCCTCACAGTTGACACAGATGGGGAGAAGGGCACAAGGAGCGTTCGTGTGCAACTGACAGCCACATCCCGGTACACAATCATCTTGACCTTCTGTCAAGCAATAAGTCACCTACGAAGGCCAAGATGAAGGCTACAGTATACACTCTGTTGTGTTTTGGCACAGCTGGACACAGACAAAATGCACATCCTGTCACTCAAAAAGGGCATGCATTTCATCATCAATCTGTGAAAGGAAATCTTGGTGGAAAAAGATACCCTGTACCATATACAGACTTTTATGGGGGATTACAGTGACAGGAATATCAACCAGCTTGTAGCAAGCAAGCAACACCCGTGACTGAGCAGCAGGTGGCCGTTTTAAGCATAATGGCGCCACTTCTCAGTTTTTGAAATCACTATCACTTTGGCAAACCTCCACATGCTCTATGAAGAACGAAGACTTTGTAGTAAAAAAGAAATTCCTCTCTGTCCTGCAACAAAGCAAGTGTCTGAGCCCTATGTTCCTCCCATGGCGTATCCAGGGAAGAGATCATTTTGGGGCATAACTCTCCACATTGTAATGTGTCTTTGCTTCAGAAGAGACTGCTGGGACCATGCAACCACCAGTGGAAGAAAGTTTAATTCGTTTCATGTGTGAATCTTCCCTCACGTTCACACCCATTCCAAACGGAGGCTCTCCCCACAGGTACACCCAGCCACAGCAATGGTCAGTAAACTGTTACTTGTAAAGCCAGTTCCCCAGCCTTGATGGGTGCTTACTCTGACTTGCATGGGGAGTTTCCGGATAAGGCACCAACAGATCACTGCACGGTTAGAGGGCTGCCGCCATGTTGGTACTTGATGAGCCTCCTCTCCCCCACATCAAATGGCAACCATGCTGGGTTTTTGATGTAGTACTGTTGCAAGAAAGAAGTGTGCAAAGAAACAAAGGTACAATGAATATAGACTGCACTGGGCGACCTGTACTTCTACAAAATTGAGGAACGAAGTATCAAGTCAGACCCAACAACAGGACCACATAATTAATAGTGAAAAGGAGTTTAAGAAAGCTTGAAGGTAAGAAAACAAATGTCCAAAACACAAAAGACCCAAGCACAATCAGCACCAAGAAAACCATCCAATGGAAAGGTAGAGTGGAAGAAAGAATATACACTTGCAGCACAGAAATGCAAGTAGTGCTATAAGGGCTCAGGCTCTGTGGTGGCAAGGAGACGTCAGCTCCATGTATGGACATTTGATGGTGTTACAAATTCCTTTTACTCTCTGGAAATTTCCTCTATCCCATCTCTAAGACCAAGATCCCAAGATCCTTGTCCTCTAACAACTGGAACAACATTATCAACCATCCTATGAGAAGGCTTGCTAAGTCAGTGAACTTACATTCTCACACCTGAGATTAGTAACACACACACACACACACACACACACACACACACACACACACACACACACACACACACACACAGTTTTTCACGACTCATGAAAGACACTACCCTAGAACATGCTCTCTGAAAAACTACTATTCATTAGCTAAAAATAACCAAAACTTCACATTTTACAGCAACTTCCTGACAACTCCACTACACACGTCTAGCAGCTTGGCAAAACATTAAGCTCTTCCCAAAGTCTATTACTTCAATCGACCTTCATCTTTACACCATATACAGCTATTTTTAACCTGCTGACAGATCTCCATAAACTAATTCCAGCAGTCTCTTAACTTGCTGGCCCATCATGGCTGTTAACAACACTTCCACAGAAACATCATCTGCTTTCATAGAGTAACAGTATCCCATTCCAACATCCAAATGTTAATTGTATCCTCCACTACCTCCCTAACTTAGCTCTGTAGACCAATATCCCATTCCCAGCAATCTACTGGTATCAAATCTACCACCTCATTCCTAAACCTCATGGGAAACTACCGTCTGGTGGTATTTCTCCTTTGAACACAAACTCCATGAACATATAAGAAAATTGTCAGGAGCTCCCATGCCACAAGTTTATCAGTGAACTAAAAGAAGCCTTCAAATCCACCCAACACCTTGTCTCATTCAGATTCATTGAAGACATCTTCACGATCTGGGCCCATGGCAGATAAGCTTCGTGCTTTACTCCAGAACCTGAACACATATTCCCTAACCTGGTCCACCTGGTCCTTCTGAATTTATTTGGTTACCTACCTTCATCTGCAATCAAGAAAAAGGAGTAATCTAAATGAGACAGTAATCTTATGCACCTCTACTTTTTAAGGCAGACAGTATGCTACCTAGTTAACCGCTAAACAGCATCCGCACAGAACTCTGGCTTTTGACACAAAAAATATTGTCACTTTCAATCAGTCACCAACTAGATATTCCCTTACCACTTACAAGGAGAGGTCCCCTGTGGTGGAATCAACTTTATGCAACCTTCTATACAGTTATGTAGGTTAAGCTCCCACATCTAACACACTGCAACCATTCACCCTGGTGGGCCCTCGTTTGCAAATAACTGAGGAAAAAACTTCAAAATTTTGTGTGACACTCAATACCATTAAAAAAAGTTGCAATATATTGTCTGGCTGCATGATATAATGTATAGGATAATAGCTTCACAAACTTGCTGTTTGTGGTTTCGAATCTTGTCGGTTACAATACTTTTTTTTCTTTTATTTTAAAATCTTTATCGAAATGACTTTGATCATCAATTTTATTCAAGCAATTGATTTAAATGTAATTTTCTATTTCCATTCCTTTGTCACATCATTTTAATCATCCTATCAAGTACTTCATTTGCTCTCATTTTTCTTCCTATCATTCTTTTCCCACTTGACATCTTTGTTCATGTGTTGTTAATTACTTTCATCTCTTAATTTTGATTTAATTTCTTTTGTTTTCTAATCCTGTTTTTCTTTGTTCACATTACTGCCTCCATTATATGTATTTCTCATTTTGTTTCAAGTCCATTTTACTAATAAACCATTGTTTCATTTAAATATTCATCTGCTTATTCTGTCGATAGTGCAATAGGTATTTAGTTTAAGTTTTGAATAGTTGTATGGCGACTACCATGCAAAACAAATTGCACATTTGGTAATGAAAAACACATTTTCAGACAACTGTACAGTCAATATAAATAGATTATTCTGTCTTTTGTTTTTTTAACTGATAGATCAAAATTTTCAAATAATTTAATATCATAATAGACAAATGTAACTAAATTACATTTACAAAAATTCTGAGTGGAAAAAGAATGATATAAAGAAAAAACTGAAACCAACTAGAAAGTTCATACTGTGATTAAAATGATGCGACAAAAGAAGAGACATAAGAAATTAAATTTAAATCAATTAATTGAATAACAGTGGTGATCAGAGTTAATTTCAATATGTGTTTTTAAAAAAATATACTGCACCTGACAAGATAAGAACCCACAACCTCCTGTGGGTGAAGCTATTACCCTATCCTCTACACCATGCAACCATTGTATGAAGCAGAACTTTAACGTCTACATCTACATCATTACTCTGCAATTCACACTTTTAAGTGCCTGGCAGAGGGTTCATCGAACCATTTTCATACTACTTCCCTATCATTCCACTCTTGAATGGCGCATGGGAAAAAAGAACATCTAAATCTTTCTGTTCGAGCTCAGATTTCTCTTATTTTATTAGGATGATCATTTCTCCCTATGTAGGTGGGTGTCAACAAAATATTTTTGCTTTCAGAAGAGAAAGTTGGTGATTAAAATTTTGTAACTAGATCTTGCCACAAAGAAAACTGCCATTGTTTCTGTGACTGCCACCCCCAACTCGCGTATCATATCAGTGACACACTCACCCCTGTTGTGCGATAACACGAAATGAGCTGCCCTTCTTTGCACTTTTTCGATGTCCTCCGTCAATCTTACCTGGTGAGGATCCCACATGGCGCAGCAATATTCCAGCAGAGGACAGACAAGTGTAATGTAGGCTCTCTCTTTAGTGGGTTTGTCGCATCATTTAAGTGTTCTGCAAACAAAGCGCAGTGTTTGTTTCGCCTTCCCCACAATGTTACCTATGTGGTCTTTCCAATTAAAGTGGCTGGTAGTTGTAATTCCTTAGATTTGTGCGATTTATCGCATACCCAAAATTTATCCGATTTCTTTTAGTACCCATGTGAATGACCTCGCACTTTTCTTTGTTTAGTGCCAATTGCCACTTTTCGCACCATATAGAAATTCTCTCTAAATAATTTTACAATTGGAATTGATCGTCTGATGATTTTACTAGACCGTAAATTACAGTGTCATCTGCAAACAATCTACAGGGGGGCTGCTCAGATTATCACCAAGATCATTTATGTAAATCAGAAACAGCAGAGGGCCTATGACACTACCTAGCGGAATGCCAGATATCATTTCTGTTCCACTCGATGATTTACCGTCTATCACTACAAACTGTGACCTCTCAGAGGAAATCACAAATACAGTCACACAACTGAGATGATACTCCATATGCACAAAATCTGATTAATAGTAGCTTGTGAGGAACAGTATCAAAAGCCTTCTGGAAATCTACGAATATGGAATCGATCTGAGAGCCCTTGTCGACAGTACTCATTTCCTCATGGGAATGACAAGCTAGCTGTGTTGCACAAGAACAATGTTTCCTGAATCCGTGTTGGTTATGTATCAATAAGTCATTTTCTTCACGGTGATTCATAATGTTTGAGTACAGTATATACTCCAAAATCCTACTGCAAACTGCAGTGATATGGGTCTGTAATTCAATGGGTTACTCCTATTTCCTTTCTTGAATATTGGTGTTACCTGTGCTACTTTCCAGTCTTTAGGAACAGAACTTTCATCGAGTGAGTGGTTGTGTACGATTGCTAAGAAAGGCGCTATTGGGTCTGCATACTCAGAAATGAACCTGATTGGTATACCATCTGGACCGGATGACTTGGCTTTCTTAAGCAATTTGAGTCGTTTCGCAACACCTAAGATATTTACTTTTATGTCATTCATGCTAACAGCTGTTCTGGTTTCGAATTCCGGAATATTTACCTCCGTCTTCTTTCGTGAAGGAATTATGGAAAATTGTATTTAGTAACTCCGCTTTAGTGGCACCATCATCAGTAACATTTCCATTGCTATCATGCAGTGACGGTATCGACTGTTTTGGGCCACTGTTGTACTTTACATACGACCAGAATCTCTTTGGGCTTTCTACCATATTTTGAGACAATGTTTCATTGTGGAAACTATTGAAAGCATCTTGCATTGACATCCGCACTAAATTTTGAGCTTCTGTGAAACTTAGCCAGTCTTGGGAATTTTGTGTTGTTCTGAATTTGGCATGCTTCTTTCATTGCTTCTGCAACAGTGTTCTGAGGTGTTTTGTGAACCATGGTGCATCAGTCTCGTCTCTTATTAACGTATGCCGTATGAATCTGTCTATTGCTGTCAATACTGTATCTTTGAATTTGAGCCATATCTGGTCTACACTTACATAATTCGCTTGGAAGGAATGGAGACACACTCTTAGGAAGGCATCACGAGAATTTTTATCTGCTGTTTTAAATAGATCTATTCTGCATTTATTTTTAGTGGTTTTGCTTGATATGGTTTTGAGCCTTGCTACAATGACTTTGTGTTCACTAATCCCTGTATCCGTCATGACGCTCTCTATTAGATCAGGACTATCTGTGGCTAAGAGATCAAGTGTGTTTTTGCAACCATTTATGATTCGTCTGGGCTCATGAACTAATTGTTCAAAGTAATTCTCAGAGAAAGCATTTAGTATAATTTCGGAAGATGTTTTATGTCTACCACTGGCTTTGAACACTTATTTTCTCCAACAAATCGAGGGTAGATTGAAGTCTCCACCCATTCTAACTGTACGAGTGGGGTACTTATTTGTAATGAGATTCAAGTTTTCTTTCAACCGTTCAGCTATTATATCATCTGAGTCAGGGGGTCGGTAGGGGGAGTCCATTATTATTTTGGTATGGCTGTTGAGTATAACCTCTGCCCATAGTCATTCACAGGAACTATCTATTTCAACTTCACTACAAGATAAAGCACTACCAACAGACACAAACACACCACCAACTACTTTATTTAATCCATCCTTTCTGAACATGGTTTGCGCCTCCGTAAAAATTTCGGCAAAATTTATCTCCGGCATCAGCCAGCTTCTATTCCTATAATTATTTCAGTTACAGTGCTTTCTATCAGCGCTTGAAGCTCTGGTACTTTTCCAACACAGCTACGACAATTTACAACAACAATACCGACTGTTGCTTGGTCGATTCTTGTCATTTCTCTGCATTGTACCCTTTGAGACTGGAGCCCTTTTTGATCCTTCCCGGGACTGTCTAACCTAAAAAACCATCCAGTCCAGGTCTCACAGCCCCTGCTACCCTTGTAGCCATCTCGTGTGTGTAGTGGACACCTGGCCTATTTAGCGGAACCCAAAACCCCACCACCCTATGGCGCAAGTTGAGGAATCTGCAGCCTACACAGTTGCAGGACTGTCTGAGCCTCCGATTCAGACCCTCCACTCGGCTCTGTACCAAAGGCCCGCAATCAGTCCTGTCAACAATGCTGCAGATGGTGAGCTCTGCCTTCATCTCGCTAGCGAGACTAGCAGTCTTCACCAACTGCTGGAAACCAGAGAGAATCTCTTCCGATCCATAGTGACACATGTCATTAGTGCTGACATGAGCATTAGTGCTGACCTGCAGTTGGCTGCACCCTGTACCCTTCATGGCATCCAGAAGGACCCTTTCCACATCTTGGACGATTCCCCCGGTATGCACACAGAGTGTACATTGGCTTTCTTCCTGTCCTCAGCTCCATTATACCCTAAGGGGCTCCACCACCTGCCTAACATTGGAACTCCCAATAACAAGCAATCCCACCCTCTGCGCTTGTCTGGACCTCTCAGGAAGACCGGCCACTGCCGCAACAGGTGAGGCCACCCTTGCGGGCTCAGAAGTACTTTCAGCAGTGGGCAGTACTTCAAACCTGTTATGGAGGCGTAAGGGTACAGCCTTGCAGCCAGCACCAACTTCCACCTTCCGCCCAGGGACTCGCATCCCCACCACGGTTCGCCTATCACTGTCAGGCAAATGACGACCGGCAGGGACGCCTGGATCCGAGGGTGCAGTGACATCAGAGATACCATGCGATGCTACAGGTTCCAGAGGCGTCAAAGCGATCGTCTCACATGTCCCAATGTCACCGCGGCCCAGGGCAACAGCCTGCAGCCTTTCGACCACAGCCAACACAGCTTCCAGCTATTTACGGATGGTGGCCAATTCCCCTTGAATCTGTACACAACAGGTGCAGTCCCTATCCATCCCTAACAATTTTTTCCCTCTCTTTTATCTCACAAGCTGTTCAAGACAGATGACTGACAACTACATGGATTTACACTATATGGGTACTAAAAAGCAATACTACAACTCTCAAATACTGTAATAGGCCTGAAATTTGTGAATTTAACTATGAAAGTACTCAAAAACACACAACTAAATTAAGAATTAAACTATAAAACAAATAAGTGAGCTAAGAGTGTGACTTTCTGCTGGCTGCTGCTAATCAACCAGTGACAGGGAGCTCTCTGGGTCATTTGGTATACCACAAAATTCAGAATTTTTGATTTGGTCTATTACTTGTAAACAAGGGCCCACCAGGGTGGACAGTTTCCAGGTGCGATACCCAGGATCTTAATCCAAATCGCTGTATATTTGGTTTAAAAAAATCAATCCCACTGCTGGAGAAGACCTCTCCATGTCAGTATCAATGATTTCTCAAAAACCTCAAGCACATATTTCACAAGATCTTCAGCCACTGTAAGTCATGCTCTTAAATGACAATCTTGGGATCTTTTTCACATCTTTGTTTTCAGTTCTGCACAAAACATGTCATTCCCTTGCCAACACCACAAGTGTGAGACATCCACCACCATGGGCGTCACCAGAAATTTTTCCAGAGAGAGAGTGGAGGGAGCAGAACCTTACAATTCCCATTTTCTATATAAATGAGTTGGCCAGTTTCAATCCGTTTCACCATCACCACCACCACAAGCAGGAATTTCTGATAATCTTAATTTCCCAGTTAAAAATCTCCTTCCACACAGTTATTGCATCATCTAAATAAACACTATAAAGTGTGGGTGAAATCCTACACACCGGTCTAACTCCTTTGTTTGCAGTTATAGGCTGTATTAGAGTACAATTTATAGCTAAAATAACAGTCATGTGTTTGTAAATACTTAATTTATCAGGTGTAGTAGAAATTCTGTTTTTCTCATAATTCTCCATAGTTTCTCTCTATCAATATTATTGAAAGCATTAATAAAAAATCAATAAATGCTAAATAGGTTTGCCTATTATGATCTCTCTAGTTTTCAATTATTTGTTTCATTAAAAATACTGCATAGGCTGTTGACCTGCCCCTCCAAAATCCCATTTGTTTTTCTCTTAATGAACTCTCAGCTGTAATCGTAATGTCTTTTTTACTAGTCTTGAATAACATTTATATGTAGTGTGTATTAAGCCAATTCCTCTATAGTTCTTGTAAATGCTGCAGACTCCTTTTTTAAACCCAGTTATATTTCCTTTGATTGTGACCATGCTTCTTGAATAGCTCCATTTCTGCAGTAAATATTAAATAAATGTTCTCTCTTATATAGTAGAGTGCCTCCATATTTTCGAAGTTCGGCATTGATACCATCCATACCAGTAGCATTTCTATTCTTTGTGGAGTTCAGGGCTTCTCTTAGTTCATCCATATATAAATTATCCACACATCCTATTTTAATTTCCCCCTCTCTATTCTCTGCAGAGCACATTCGTTCATATAAAAAGTTCTTGTAGTTTTCATCCATTTTGCTTGTTAGATGTTATTTATTTGATCAACTTCTTTTTCCATTTGACAATGTTTTCATTGTTTTATTGTCTTCTATTATGCTTGCAAACCTATTCCAAGATTCTCACTGAGCTCATTTTACTGCTCAAACTTGCCACATTTCTCTAGTGTTGGTAAATCTTATGATTCTCCTCAGTCATTTCATTGAGCTACTCAAGATAAGCATATTTATTTATTTAGTACTTTACCTATTTCTAGTGTCTAAATTTTTAATCCATTCTTCCTTCTTATCTTTTCCTTTTGCTAAAGCTTTTTCGGCTGCTTTCTTAACTGCAGTTTCTATAGTTTTCTATTTCTTCCTCATTTCTTCTGGTTGTTCTTTCTGCTCTAGCTCTTCAGTAAGTCTCCTCCGGTACAGATCTCATATGCTAGTTTCATTTAACAGATATACTTTGTGCCGGCCTGAGGGGCTGTGCGGTTCTAGGCACTACAGTCTGGAGCCGAGCGACCGCTACAGTTGCAGGTTCAAATCCTGCCTCAGGCAGGGATGTGTGTGCTGTCCTTAGGTTAGTTAGGTTTAATTAGTTCTAAGTTCTAGGCGACTAATGACCTCAGAAGTTAAGTCGCATAGTGCTCAGAGCCATTTGAACCAAGATATACTTTGCAGGTATCTTTCTTGTCAGTTTTTTGCTCTTTCTTCATCTAGTGTAGATAGCTATTTCAGATATAAGCAAGAAATGGTCCAAAACTATGTCATATGCACTGTGCCTCCTTGTGTATCTTATCTTGCCTTCTAATTTTTCATTAATGATTACATAGTCAATAAGAGAGTTAACTTCCCGAGCTGACCATGTATCTTTATGGCTGCTTTTTTGTGGAAAAAAGTATTAGTTACAAGAAATAAAATCTCTCTGCAATCTTCCACTGTTTAAGATGTTTTCTCCAATGATTCCTAAAATGTTTGGGATAGGTTTATTCCTGACTTTTTCCATTTTAATTGCTTGTCAGTATTATTTGATGTTTATCGTTGCACTTGACCAAAACTGATTGCAGTTCATAAACAAAATCTGCTCCCCTCCCCTGCCTTCGTGAGATGCATAAACTGCAATGATAATCACAATTTTTTTCACTGATATAATGACGTTCTGTAATTCACTTCTCTGATCTGTTAAGCATGTAAATGTTAAGCCATTTGCTTGTTCTCTCCAACTTTTCTGTTCCAATTGAGAACGTCAAATATTATCATGTGTGTTACCTTCTAGCTGTTTGTGTCTTGGTTCCTTGTTTCTCTAAAATTTCTGCCCACTTCTTTTTTTCATTAATCTTCTGCCATTCCATGCTGCTACCTTAATTGTATTAGCAATCTAGTTATTCTTCACCTCTCAAACTGCTGTGTTGATCATTAGTGTATCCGACCTTGACCACAGCTTTTTGGGTACTAGTAGCAAGTGAGAAACTTCATTTGTTCGCTTACGAGAGGTGCAGCCTTCCAGATTTTCTTTTGAAGGTTTACTCCCCTACAGAGGCGGGCTTCCCAATGCCTAAGAGACCCCCCCCCCCCCCCCCACTTACTCTTTACTTGTAACTGGAGTTGACTGGAGGAATAACATGAGAAGGGCAGGCTTAGTTAAGATAGGAGAAAGGGACCAATACGCCATTACGTCATGCAATAAGAACAAAATTTTGTATGTGACACAAAAAACTTTATGATGGTTACCCACAACTATGTTCTCCAGAACGTGGGGGTGGGGTGGGGGGAGCATGCAAAATGCTACCTAACCCCCCCCCTCTCTTGTGTGGATGCCTAGGGCCAGAATCACATTTGAATGTTCTATTCCAGCAATCATTCCTGTCCATCTATGCATCAACTAATATTGCCTATGTAGCTACACAGGTAGTTAGTGATGAACTTTAAAATTACTCTCTGTAAGCATTAGGCAAAGTTGTCATAAAATTACAGCCCAGTCCTCAACACTGATCCATAAAAAAAGACTGAAATTAATTTTTTATTTCTGCTGGGTAGTGTATCTTTTATCATGGAATGTCTCTGAGCGCAATGTGAGTATATTTCACTGTCTTCTTTTTAGTAACTAATTCTTCCACAATTTCTATTATTGATGTCAGTTACAGTGTTTCAGCTTCTTACTGTATGTCCAAACTTGCATGATGCATCACAATGCAAAAGAAATAATGGTTATTTATTTATTTATTTATTTTATTTATTTATTTATTTAATTGTATGGCTAGGGCCCCCCCATTGGGCGAAACATTCGCCCCATGCCGGTCTTTCAATTTGACGCCACTTTGGCGACCTGCAGTCGATGAAAATGATAGGATGATGATGAGGAGAGCACAACACCCAGTCCCTGGCCAGAGAAAATTCCCCGACCAGGCTGGGAATCGAACTCGAGCCCAGAGGATTGACAATGCGTCACACTGACCATTCAGCTACCGAGGGTGAACAAGAAATATTGGTGTACCACACTGATAGCATTTAAGTAAAAAGTTGTAAGCAATTTGTATACAGAACAGATGAGAACAGGGCGCTAAAGCAATTGGGGAGAGGAGAGAAGGATAAAAAAGTGGCATAAAAACAGAGTGCCAAAGAAAATATGGAAGGGAAGAATTCCAGGGGTTAATCTGAAGCAGTTGTCCTTCGTTCTGGAAGTTGCCCTTGGTGCTGCAGCCAGGAAGCTGCATGCTCTCTTTGTAATATCTGTCTGAAGTAATGAACACTAACAAACAAACCAAGTTCTAGTGAAATATTAGTAAGAGCCCCTGTAAGCCATGTACCTTAGGCAAGATGAATTTGATATCCAATGCTTTTTGAGTCCCTCAAATGTAAGATGACTGACTGAAAATGAGCAAAAAAGCTCTCACCTGTTCAAAGAATCTCCGAGACCTTAATAACGTAAAAGTCTTTATGTGGGAGGGATGGTCATAAGGCAAATGATGAGAACATTGTAAATGGTACATTATAGCAACTAATTTATATACTTACTTCCATATTCTGGAGCAATGAAATGCATATTTCGCATGTTGTCCTGGTACGTCTTTACATGGTGATTAATAGCATCAGGAGCCACTGTGGAGAGATTTAAAACATCTTTATTAGTTCAAGTTTTGGAATATTACCTTGCATGGCTTTGACTTTTCCTGTTGCAAACAATACACACCGCCCGATTTCACACACAAGTACCTCGGTCGGATAACATAAAGCCAATACTATTTTACGTTTCGGAACAACCGCGCTCCCCCCTACAATTGCAGTAAATCACCACGGCAGTGAACTGCGTACCCACACCGTCCGCGCACGGCCGATGTTCTTGTGTGTGTGTGTTAAAATCGTATCGGCCAGGACTGTTCTAAAGCCATCCAAGGAAATGAATTCTCACGGTGTGAGCTGACACCACGATTGTCGAAAACTAAGGAAGTCTTAATACTAAAGACAGTAAGAAAAAGTTGCTTTTGCTTCACTTTACCTGATCCTATTTTCACGAGGCCATTGTGCTGAATAAATATGGTATCACAGGTGAGATTCCCATGGATGATGGGTGGAGAACAGGAATGCATGTAACTGGAAAGAAAAACATCAGCGTTTACCCCATCAACAAAGATGGATGTATACTGTGGGCAGGGCCCGGCAGGGTCGTGGGCTGCAGCTGCTGTTGACATCTGGGCTCTGCTATGCTGAGAACACTGCATTTTCATGAGGAATGAGAAGACACGTGTGTAAGCCATAGGGAACATGGATGAGCCTCTCCTGACTGACCTCCTGAACAATTTTAAATCCTATTAGTATTATTGGCACACACCTACATAGCTCATTTTTGGTGCTGCTATTTAGTGTTCGAAAATACCAAGTAAATATTAATTTAAATCATAACAGTGCCTGTATTTGCTAAGCATCACACTACTTTTTAAAATCTTTTGCATCATATTTGCTTATAAACAACTTTTAAATCATCACTTGTTCCATATGGTGTGTACACACTTCCCAAACTCATTCTCTCAGTTCGTTTAATAAAGTAAGAAAGACAGTTTCTTTATTTAACCAAAAATGCAGACCTGTCTGCCAAGGTGACATTTTTAGCTACAAACCACGAAAAGCATTTTGAATTCTTTGAGTATCAGGCTAACATGCTTTCCTTGATTTACGCCAATTATCCGTTTACGGGTGCCACCTATAGAGGTCTGCAATATCAAAACAAGTTTCTTCCTAACAAATTTAATAATTCCAATGGGCTGCTGATATTTAAGGAAACTCAACTCACCTCAATGCAGAAAGAATTTGTGTACACCAACGCTTCCAAGCCTGAAGTGGCAACTTCTTAACATTTCTCTTGGTGCGCTTTAGGAACTGCTTCAGTGAACCCGAAGACATGTATTCTGTGATGAAAATTACCTATATGGAAAAAAGGAGGGTATTTCTGAAAAGCACTGAAATTTCTACAGCTACACACATATTCAAAATAACATTATTCAGTTGAAATTGTATAACATTTCTAAATGTAACTCTTTTTGTCAAAGTTGATAAGGGAAGGCAAATGTGAGGCCCACAATTCAAAAAAATTTTGAAGTGAAAGCGTTGTGTCAATAGCCCCATTTGTGAAGAGCCTTATCCATCATTATGCTCGACAACCTCGAACATCAGAAACGCAGCAGCCTTTGAATAAAACAATGAAGAATATTGTAAGAAAGAGAAAACTAGCAAATTTGTGTGTTAAACTTGGAGCAGCAGTGACACTGATGAGACACTTTACAGCAGGAAGCAGATAAAGATAACTGGTAGAACTTCTGACTGCAACACTAGTTCACTTAAACAAGTAGCAAAGCAATCCTGCTTTGACTATATAAATTAGATACATAATGAACACTAACCTATGACAATGTGATTCCACTCACCCTCTTGTCAGACATTTATTTTGCGTAATTCATCCCTACATTTCAAAAGCACAACAAATCAATCTTTATTATCAGTAGCCAAAAAGGAATGGCAGCAAAGAAATCAACAAAGGAGGGAAAGGTAACAATAAACCGCTAAGAAAAATTTATGAACATAACAGGGCAGGCATGTCAAGTTAACTTATTTGACTAACACATTTATTGTGCATGTAGGATGACTGGTTGAGGTATGGGCATCACAAGAGTACCATTCTTATGTGGGATGAAGTACATGCATGAAAATTAAAAATTAGTTGGCTGTTACTGTTTATCTGCTTATACTCTGATATTTTAATTCAGGTGCATCACAAATGATGAATCTGAAAAGCACGAGTTGGTCCTGTTTCATCATCATATCCTCTGAAGTCTCAGTACAAAGGACAAGAGAACATGAGGTGGGAATCTCGTAGACTTTCATTTTCTGAAACACTAAAGTTTGGCAGACAGTAAAAAATAGTTTATTCAGAATGGCCATGGTAGTGTTGAATTGCAATAAGTGCTGCTTAGTGGGCTAACTGTATAAAAAACAGTGGAATGAAACTCAGCAAAATCTAGCATGAAATGTTGTAATCTTATTTATACTCTCCACTCCAGGTACAACTTCTCGTGTTGCGACACAGCAGTTCACTTACCTGGTACATGGAAGTTAGTACATCTGTCATTCCTAAAATTTTCTGAACAACTGAATGTAGTATTAGTTCATTAAAAGAATGTGCCAAATTAATACAAATAAAACAAATAATAATTTATGTTTCACTATATCACAAAAAGGTAAAACTTCACAATGAAACTAGTACTGTAACATAGTTGTAGAAAAAGAAAAGTCTGCTCTAAAAATGTACAATGTAATGGTTCCACGTCTGTATTTAGCATTTCAAATCTGTCTCACCCGTGGCTTGTCGTTGTGTGTGTCAGTCCAGTACCGATGGAATTTTACAATGTTGGGATGCTCTAGCTGAGTCAGATTCTCAAAAACCTGCTGAAACTTGTCCTCTGTGGCTTTGAAGTTTTTCCGCTCAGAGAACTGCACTTCATTCCACACGACCTCCACTCCCTCCTCTGTGTCCATCGCCAAATAAGCACAGTCGATGCCCGGAACATCACGCTGGTCCACCTGCACAGAAAGAGTTATCATCAAAAAACTGCAGAAATCTGCTGGATAAATCACTGTATTTTCTTTATTCAATTTATGATCAGCAAATCTGCTGCAGCCTGTAAGTAAAAGGGTTTCAAATTTTTTTAATATAATAATTTTTGAAACAACTATGCACTCCATGCTTGCTCCACAATGTGTAATCTATACTCTGCAAACCACGTTACAGTATTACAGTAGCTATTTCAAGTACCACCACATTTTCTTCCGTTTTCCTCTTGTGTCACAATGCTCATGTTCTGACTTCCATCTATTGAACCTATCGGTTAAATGCACTGACTGATAAGTAAAACTCAAGACACCTTTGGATAATGTTTTAGTACAGAATCTTCACAGTCTTGAGTTACATTTCCTTTCAGTTTTTTTTCTATTAATCTCATTGTGGCATTTAATTTTCCTTTTACTATCTTTAGTGGTCGTTTCACTTTACTTTTTATACAGATTGAACATTAATAACCGACAATCTGCAGGGATGAATTACTGAATGGAAACGGAGGGAAGGAGGTCATATGAATGGGTGTCCGAAATGTGTTGTCGCCATGGTAGATGGCACTGATTAACGACAGTTCCTCTGCCTGCGTTCCTTGAATTCCTTGTAAGTTGCACATTGTGTAAGTGACGCAACGTTTTTGGAGCTTGTACTAGGATTCGTCTCAATAGAACCTCGTCCTCCAAATCTGACATACGCTCAGTCCACTGCCTCCCTGCATGTACGTCTCTCAGATAGGACCCATGATCATAACATCCAAAAAGGGCTTGATATGTTATACGATATGACTGGTGTCTATGAAGGTACTTGGTTTGGTGTAACCATGCTGCCTCTCGACAGTTTCCATCTGCTTTGTCGTACAGAAACACGCAGTATTAGGCGGGTACTGGAGTTTCATCACTGTGCTGTATTAACACTGTATCTGATCGTCTTGCTACAACTGATTGAAGAGCTTCATCTGCAGAGTTAATGCTGACAATTGCCATATCCAGTGTCCAACTGTCTGCTGATAGCTAGACTGGTGGTACGAATCCCATTGCCTTAAAAAAGTTTGTATTATGTCCCAAAAACAGCTTTTCGTACAGCCACTTCCCGATTCTGCTTCTGGTTGGTCATGCATGTTAACACATCAATATCTATTCTGGAAAATCGGGTTTGGCTGCCAGCTTTCAGCTCCCACAATCTCTTTTTCACTTCATACCAATGCACCTTGCATTGTCTGGTTGCTACTAGCTTTCAAAGTGCTCATTAATGTGGTAAAGTGACTATGTGGTGGAAGTAAAGGTAACAGAATTGGCTCTGACCAGGAATCTATTTACTTCTTTTAACTAAAACAATGCAGAAAGGTGTACATACACCGATGTATTTGCTGGATCATCAAAATCTGCTTGGCAACAACCATGTATCCTAAGTAGGTGGTTAATTTCTACACAGCTAGAGCCTCTTTGTGTACTAGCGGCAAAGGTTCTAGCACACTGTCGATGGCTAATAATCAAACATTCGCTAATTATGTGCACAGGAATATGAATGTATCTTTACCATTCGGGAATATTTGCAACCACTCCACGTTCACAAAATGTTTGAGTACAATCATCTTCCATAAGCAATCACTTCACATTTTTCCACAAATTGCATGACGCAGGTGGATATGAAACAACAGTTTTTCACAGATTAATTGGAGTGAATAAAGATGTTTAAAACTATGATATTAAACGATCTCCTCATCCTCAATAGTTAACTCATGTCCACAATAGTATTTTTGTTCAAAAAGTAGGAAATTATAAGCATCACTTCAATGGGTTAATAAAATCTGAAGAGCTGTTTTACAGGCACCCTTCGTGAAGAACTGACGCTCGAAAAACCGGAATTTGATTAGGAAAGCAAAATATATACATATCCAACGTATAACATGACAGCGAAAATCCGTTCCCGAAATTCGATTTTCATTTTCTGCAAGTTGGGTCGTGTGTATAGGCTCATGGCGATTGTCATGAAACCTCAAACGTTTCGGACTGCACTTGACATGTTATTAACGCCGTCACTGGCTGGCCAGGAGGTAAAATGTGTTTTCGGTTTATCCTATCTCAGCACGTACTATGACCACGTAAATTTCAGACACTACAGTGGTGACCGCAGCGTGTGAGCAACATAGATGACAGTGGCCAGGAAGGGCTATCTGTTTTTTGTAATATTTTGTATTTCTGATACGTGAAGTTCAGAATTCAAAAATCAATCTTCCAAGGCACTTAACATGCAACGCTGAAAAAGTCTCGAGAAAATCGACTTTTAAGTTTTCTGAATTTTTTAAGTAAAGTAAGAGAGAGTATTTGCGAGAGACGACGTGACTCTGGTATAATGCTGATCTCCCACTTTGGAGTCCTCGGTTCGATTCACGACCGATGCAAATGTTGAAACAACTGTGCATTTCGACGAGTATTTCCGTGAAGCGTAAAATACACAGACCAGTGGTGATGTATGGTTCGGAGACCTGGACTATGGCACAAAACGATGAGGTGTTGTTGCTGAGATGGGAAAGGAAGATACTTAGAAAAATCTACGGGCCAGTAACTGATTGGGGTTTTCGGAGAATCACAAATAAGGAGATCAGAGAGTTGTACAACAAACCAGATATTGTGACTGAAATAAAGAGTAATAAACTACGTTAGTTGGGACATGTAAAAAGAATGGTGGAAAACAGCACAGTCAAGAAAGTTTTCAAGGGAAAACCCGGCGGACGTCGTATAAGGAGCAGACTAAGGACAGATGGCTAGACAACGTGGAAGAGGACTTGAGAAGGATGGGAGTTGGAAGATGGAGGCCAGGGCCCTACGAGGGTTGTAGCGCCAAGGAGTAGTAGTAGCAGGAGTAGTAAAATACATAAATATGAAAAAAAGTCAGTAGGGATCGAGACCGGTTAATCGCTGGTTCGAGTATCCTTTCGGTTACTACATTTTCTTTTTCTCCGCTCACTATGAATACCTACGTCACTTACTTATAAAATTCATCAAATATATGCTAATTACCTCATTTCTAGATACATGCCGCACACAAAATTAACTTCCATTGCAAATATTATGCCTTTTTTATAAACAATTATTAATAGATTGTTTAAACCAAGGAACTACAAATTAATTTTTTCATGCTATGTATTTTACGGTTCTTAGACATGCTCATGGAATATGAACCTTTGTTTAAAAATCTATCAAAGCTCTGAATCTACCTCATGTCACCCATGTGGTAGGCAATCATTTTACCACCGAAGCACGCGACCCATGAGAATAACAACTTGCTGCAGGGTATTAGAAACGTCAGGGAAACTTAGAAGTCCATCTCCTTGAGAATTTTTGAGTGTTGTATCGATTTCCTTATTTGATTTCTGAACTTCATGTACCATATCTTTAAAAAAAAAAACTCCTCGCCTCGTAAGCGTGACTGCGCGAAGTGCAGTGGACACAACCATGCCCCATCTCCGTTTGTAGGTATTGGAAGCAATTAAGGATATTCAAATCATATGTTGGATCGGAACAGAACTGAAGCTGTGAGGACGGGTCGGGTCGTGAGTCGTCTCTGGTTAGCTCAGTCTGCGAAAGCTATGCACGTCGAAGGCGACGTTCCGGGGTCGAGTCCGTCCTGGGTCGCCAGAGTTTAGAATCAGTGCAGACTCCGTTGCAGAGAAGAAGATCCACTCTGGAAACATGAGATTTTCAGAGCACTAGGTCCCTTCTTCAGGGAACTACACACGACGTCTTTAAAAATAATTATGGGTATTACTTGGTTTCCCTGACCTATTCGTTAGCCAATCTAACTTGTCTGGAGAATGGCTGGCCGGGAACTCGTCCATCATGGCTCTCCAGAAACCAGTTATTTTATTTGTATATTTGCAGGAAGGGTGCATGAAGGGAGATCCTGAGAAACGTACAGGATTTGATGCCATGAGGCTTAGATGCCCTGGTGGTACCAAGAGGGGCTTCCATATTACCACGGTCCTGTCACATTAATGTGACCACCGCCTTTGTTAGAATCTACGTGCAATAGCCACACTCAAGTGACAGATGGCAGCAACTAGCAGTGGAGTGTATAATAAGCGTATCGAAGGTCACGGGAAACGATGCAGTCGTCTTCGTACTGCGGAGACGTAGCGATTTCTCTGACGTCCAAAAGGGCATGAACATTGACTTTCGGGCCAACGATAGACGCTTTTCCGCAACGGCTACATTTGTACACGCTCGTGTCCCGCCGTGGTTGAAGTTAACCGTGCATGGCTAAAAATGGCGCTATCCAGAACCGGCGCCGAGGCAACTGTGGTGAACCACGCAAATAATGAGAACGACGGGCTGCGGAGATGTGTACAGGCGAATAGATGTGCAACAGTTCAGCAACTGAACCTAGGGGCTACTAACAATGTCCGTTCAACGAATGTTGCTGCGTATGGGCCTCCGCAGCTGGAGTTACGTTCATGAACCCATGCTGACTGCTGTTGATCGGAGACGAAGGCTGGAATTTCCACGCCAATACCGTAATTAAACGTCCACTGAGAGAGGGAATATGGCATTTTCAGATAAATCACGTTTCATGCTCCATCAGAATAAAAACTGACAACCTGCAACAATACAGCGTGTCACAATATTTCCCTGGCCACCGAACTCCCAGGGTCTAAGCCGAATACAGGTTCTGTGGGACCACCTCAACCGGGCTGTTCGCGTCACTTTTCAACCAAGAAACCTAGCGCACCTGGGCTACAGCACTGAACTCGGCGTGGCTACACATCCCTGTCGGTGCCTTCTAGAACCTCACCGACTCTTCCTACACGTCTTGCTGTGGTCCGCACTTCAAAAAGAATGGTATTCAGGCTGTTGACAGGTGGTCACAATATGGCTGGACAGAGTATACTGAACGACAGGTCAGATATATGTAAGATTTGTACACACTTAATCATTCATCAAATACTACATTTGTTGTATAGAGTTAAAGCGACTCACATGGATTCTTCTTGGTGTTGTAATTTCAACACACGAGGCCTAAAATCAGTAGGAATGCTTCTTTCCCATGATGTTTAGTTCTCCGGCCATTTACTGGGCGTGAAATTGCGGTACAAATTTGACAGGCGACCAGGCGTGATTCGCGTTGATAAGGTTGGAGAGTGGAACGGATCCGCGGCAGGCGGATTCCATAAAGGTGTTACATTATGCATCCGCGCAACCGTGTGTGGTGGTGCCGCCGCCGGCCACGCCCACTGATCCCTCCACAGCACCATGCCGTGACGTGGCGACGCGGTATTTTTAAACGTTGCGCGTCAATGAACCAACATCGCGGCCGCGGAGTCAGATATGCGGGACCGCCTGGAAATAGCGCAATGACGGCCGGGGCAGACCGGTCGCACGGTTCCAGACTGAAGCGCCGAGAACCGCTCGGCCACTCCGGCCGGCATCTGAACGTAGAATATTGTCAAACGTCAACACTTTACCTCACACGTTCAGTATGTATTGACAATACTGAGAATATTCTGAGGTCCCTCAATACTGTTCGTAAAGTATTTCTAGTATTGACAGTACGTCAATTCGCGCCTTCCGACGGTCAATATATTGGACAGGTTGACAATATTGCTGTGTGATGGCCCCTGAACAGCACGACATCGCCTGCTCCGCCTCTCCTCGACTCGTGACCAATTCGGTTAGACCCTAGAGGACAAGGAAAATCATGACCAGTCCCGATTTCTGTTGGTAAGAGCTGTTGGTAGGGTTCTAGTGTGGCGCTGACCCAAGTTGTCAACAAGGTACTGTGCAAGCTGGTGGTGGCTGTATAACAGTGTGGGTGTGTTTACATGGAGTGGACTACGTCCACTGGTCCACGGCTACTTTGAGACCATTTGCAGCCATTCCCAAACAACGATTCAACGATTGAATTTTTATGGACGACAATGCGCAATGTCAATGGGCCACAACTTTTCGCGATTGATTTGAAGAACACTCTGGACAATTCGAGTGAATGGTTTGGCTACCCAGATGAATCCCATAGAACATTTATAGGATATACTCGACAGGCCAGTTCGCACACAAAATCCTGCACCAGTAACACTTTCCTAACTACGGACGGATGTCGAGACACCATTACTCTATACTTCTGCAGGGGACTTCCAACGACTTGAGTGCGTGCCCCGTCCTGTTGCTCCACTACGTCGTGGAAATAAGGTCCGACACGATATTAGGAGGTATTCCATGACTGTCATCTCAGTGCAGAGATAGCACGAGGCATGGGGGTAGGGGGCCCCAATATTTTACTACAACAAGTTGGTTCCAGAGAATGTGCGTTGTAGTGGCGTGCACAGATGATGGAGATTTTAAAGGATAGATTAGCGTCGAGAGCTGCATCAGACCAGGTCATTGGACTTAATTAAATTTTTTGTTATTTAATTTTAAAATTTATTGCCTTCTCGCACGTGAATTCCAAGTGCCTTCGACTTTTTTTATCAACTCTTAAAATAACACAGACGACCCGACCGCATAGTCGAGCGCGTTAATGCGCCGCTTCCAGAATTCGGGGAAGCGATCCTAACCCGAACAGAATCCGCTTCTCGGATTAACGACGATAGCTAGCGAGTTAGATATCCTGAATATGGTTTTTTAAGCGGTTTCCACACATCCAACTATGTAAATGGCGGGCTGGTACCCACGTCCTGCCTCAGACACACGCTACGCAAACATTTAGAAAACGTTGTCATACTTGAACACGAGATTTACTAAAGACTGAGACAGATGGGGTATAGCAGCGGGGTGAGTGGTGGTGTGATGAAGGGAAACTGGCCACCAACTGTCACTAATGTTGCCAACATTCAAAAATGGTTCAAATGGCTCTGAGCACTATGGGACTCAACATCTGAGGTCATCAGTCCCCTAGAACTTAGAACTACTTAAACGTAACTAACCTAAGGACATCACACACATCCACGCCCGAGGCAGGATTCGAACCTGCGACCGTAGCGGTCGTGCGCCAACATTCCAGATGATACAGACACGATAAATACCGATGTTTTAGCCTGCATGAATATGGTTTCGAGTCACGGTCGAAAACATGAAAATTTGTTGTCCATCCGCTATGAAGTTCTATTTGTTACTAAAACGCATACAAAATTTACTTCTTGTAGTAGGAGAGTTTGTAGTGTGCAGTCCTAAAGCATCGACTGCACACCGACCAGCACAGCGCCGAAAATGGCATCAACAAGGCGCTGACCCGAGCGCCAATGGAAAGAGCGGGCAGCGCCACACCTCCAGGAAGACATGGGCTCAGCGCACCCCGTCAACGCTGACTTAAGCAGCCGCCCATCGCTGGACGGCACGAGTTCGATCGCAGCCTTCGAGAGCAAGAGTACTTCGTAACAGTAAGATGATACTTAGCCTGCGGTCTGCGAGTAGTAATAAAAAGTAAAGTATTTGTATGCAAGAGGCACAGGAAGCCACTTCATCATGAGAAGTTATGTTTCTTTCCTTTCTTAGAAATAAAGTGTTCTATTAATTTGAAAGTGTAATGTAAAGATTGTTTTGGTTTCCTGCCACTGGCCATAGCGACCTTTTTCCCTTGTTTGTTTCTTCGCTGGCTCCCACAGTAGTGGACAACATGTAGAGTTGAAATTGGAGGCAGTTACACTTATCCGTTTGTCGCTAGATCATTGAAGTCCTGCAAAAGTCATTAAAAATTTTAATAGAAAACGTAAATTATTATTATTATTATTTGGTGTATTACAGCAGTATGATTTTCAAAGAATAAGAGTGTCAATTTATGACTCATGTTTCCAATGCTTATGTTTTACCATGAACTATTAAAAAGTCTGCATTTTGAAACAACTTCAAACAGCTACTCAGAATCTAAGATGCGTACTGTAGTTTGTTTCGTGCTGACCTTCTGTACGTCATGTTACGTGTACAACTATTTCTGTACAGATGATACTTGCTGGAATCTCCGCTGACGCAGAAGTATGCTACCCACCTCAAATTATCCCTTAGTAACACGATATCCCAGCCATCAGACTATGCGGAGGCGACAACGTTCAACTTTTGGACCCATATATATATATTACTCGGTATCCTGTCAGCAGCGCAAATGCCAATGCTCTGGTATTGTTATCAAAGCGTAAATTTTTAACAGACACCAAGATGATTTTTTGGTACCATCTTGATACGCTCTTTGGAAACATTCACAGCGAACGCGTTCACTTCAGAGTTTTCCTAGGTCGATTCGGCGGAAAGGCTGTACAAATGACAGTTAAGCAGGTTTCTACTGAGTTAAATGTGCATATCTGCTCGCGTGATGTTCCAGATGTGCCCCGCGCTTACAGTAGCGAACAAGCATTGCCCTCGTCGATAATGGGTATACATCGAACCCACCACGTCCCTTACACCGGGCTGCTTCGATGCCCTACCACCGGTTTCATAGCGCCCCACAGCTCGCTCGCTAATTTCTGAAAGTTTTAGTCCTATTCGGTGGCTGACATTAATCGACACAGGCTGAATATATTTCGATGATTATTCATGGAATTGTTGAAGAGCGTGGAGGATGGTGCGAGTGGAATACTTTCACTATTGGTTATTGACAGTGATCCTGCTTCTTAATGGTATGACAGAATTTTCTGAACATCGTAACGCGAAGTAACGGCTATATTTTATGACGTTTGTCCTGTGGAATAAAGATATACCTGGGTATCAAAAGTAACATTTCAATTTCAAAATTTAACATTTTCCAGTTGCAGGGCAGAATGTTTCTGAAGATACTGAGTCATTCGAATGCTACAGTAATTATGTCTTCCCGTTATTGTCACCTGCTATTCCAGCAACACCATGGCTTCGTCTATGTGACCATTGTACAGAAATAGCTCACAAGCAAATGCTCCTGTTCCACGCCCAAAAACTAACCGATCACTGAAGCTGTGGTAAGTTTTATTCTCCACTTCAGTTTACAGCTAAAACAGAACGTGACACCTGTACAATGACGTTCGTTTACTTTAAGTACGCTATCGGAAACGTGGACGTTCTTGATAGGAATCGCAGTAACACGCTATTTACAATCTCTTCTTCTAACCATTACTTTGGAACTTCACTGAATACGGCACAATTAAAAAGAATTTTATGTTGTTCGGCGCGGCAATAAATTTGAACAAAACCACGTTCCCCCTCACGAAGACATCGAGCAGTAGAAACGGTTAAGCAACGCACGCTTAACAGGCGTCTGGAACTTCCTCGATGTGAGGAAGCGTTACGTAACTCATTTTCCGCTGCCGAAAAACGGTGTCTCTCGAAGCCGGCAGCGTGGTGCCAGAGGCATAGTCATAGCCTCGTCCAGGCTTGTTTTATGGGTACGCCAAGACACCTCTATCCTTCATCGAAGAAATAATTCTTATGTTTATGCAGAAGTCGACCCAAAGATTGGTCGTCTGAAAATACTTTAACGCTTTCAATTATGTTATTGAAAGATAAAAACACACACACACACACACACACACACACACACACACACAAAATTCTAATTTGATACTTCGGTTTAAGATTCCTTTATTTACGGTATCACCGACCTAAGCAGCATTTATGAAATATCTTAATATTACTATAAATACTCTACAATCTGATACAAAATAGGCGTACTGCCTGACTATAATACAGTTACCAACTTGTAAACCCCAGTCTTGCATCGTGGTTTTCGGCCTCAGGGTCTCTCAAATTGGAGGGGTCATCGGAAGAAAGTTCTAAGCCTCAATTCAACAACGATTAGTCTGATTACATTTTCTGTTGTGTTGTCGAATGCACCACATGCTGGTAGCCACCATTTTCATAGTTATAAAGAAGTGTCTACTGTATGAGTTGTTTTGTCTTATCGTATTTATGTTCTCGTCTTTGAGTTTAAACAACATATAACATGTGATAATTACATCTGATGCGCTTTTGGGTTCACACTTTTCTCCATGGACACCACCAATTCCATCATAACATGGACTTCTTAGCAAGTCATTAACGATTTGAATACTTTACATACCAACTCACCGAACTACAAATGTTGCACTATACGGTGAGGTCATATCGGGCTATACGCGCTTTGAATACGGTATCGTCGTCGTCATCGTCATCATATCGTCATCTGCTCTCCTCAGAATCACAATTAGGAAAAAAAATGGTTCAAATGGCTCTGAGCACTATGGGACTTAACTTCTGAGGTCATCAGTCCCCTAGACTTGGAACTATTTAAACCTAACTAATCTAAGGACGTCACACACATCCATGCCCGAGGCAGGATTCGAACCTGCAGTCGCGCGGTTCCGGACTACAGCATGGCCACCGCGGCTTTGGTGGAAGATAGGGGGAAAAAAAAATGACGCGATTCAAACGCAGCAGTGGCAGACTTCTTAATTGTCACCTTGGCTGGATGCGCTAAGTACCTACATCCACGTTTCTTTTAGCGCACGCGGGTCTTCAGAATTGCGCGGACTATCCTAACTCCTTTCCCTCACGCTGTCACTACATGTAGTACGAACCGAATCAAGTCTACAGGGTGCGTCTCTTAAGACTTAACATTCCTGTTATACCCTGAACGGTTCCACAAATCGTAAAGAGGTTTTCTGCAATTGTTAGGATGCTGAAGGGCATGTAATATCTTTTAGTTGAACGGTGTATTTTTCTATAACAGCATTCAATAGCTCTTGGAAGGACAATTACAGTTATATAGCGCTTGTTAGCATTGCCGTTGAAACCTTTCGCGAAAGTGTACGAGAAACGCACTAAAATTAGACGGCAAAGTGGTAATAATAATAATTAATTTCGTGTACCTGAAGTCGTCTGAGTCGGTTATTGCAGTCTAACGACGCCAAGCTACAGGTTGACGCAGCAATATATGCCTATGCTACTAAGATAAAACTACATTTCCTATGTCATGACGTAGATACAAGTCAGCTACGATTTTTGCATACTGAACTACGGCATACGCTAGCTTCTGGCGCATCAGCTGGGGCTTAGGAAAACTATTTCAAATGCGCGTACGCTTCCAGTTTTTCGTAGAAATAACTACAGTCTTGTCAGGCAGTTTATCCATTAACATTTAAACAGCAGAAGCCTGATATTCGATGTATAAAAGTAAAACTATTGTCATTGGTGCACAGGTCTGCATGCAAGCAATGTTGGGGCAGAAATGACCCGCCGCTAGACAACACAGTTATTGCTAGTTCTGCAGCGTAGACAAGTAAGCAGTCGAAAGGCTTAATACGACGACGTCGCCTGGTATGAGCTTGTTTACAACAAAATAGCCGATTTCGGTCAACCTGCTTTTCGATTTTAAAATATTTCTCGGATTCTGTTGAGAAGAGTTTCACCCTCAAAATTTACAAGCATTACATCACTGTACTCGTCACTTCAAGCGCTCTCAGATGTCGCTGAAAAAAGCCCATCATTCTATTTGAAAAAAATCATACTTGCGTCAACATCTCGATCGATACAAGAGTTCAGATTCTTTACGTGCTTCAGCACGCGCCCCTTTATGTTCTTTCATTTGCCGAAAAGCTCGTTTCGATTTCTAAAACCGTTCACGAAATAAAAGGAGCGTTACATCTTAGGTATTCCATTCGTGAAAGCGCATCCGATGATACGCTGATGAAGCCGTAGCCTCCATCACACATGTGGTTTCAAGTGGAGACGACATCTCCAGTTCTGCGCTTCTTAGCTTCTAATGACAAGGTGGTTTCGAGATGAATGAAGGAATAATACGGCTAATTGCTGCAAATAGCACACGCATGTTTTCAATAAACCGTATCAACTGAAACAGTGTCTTTCTGACATCAGAAGTAAAGGTTACCAAAGCAGCAACAAACGTGATACAGCAATAAACGAAGTACGCCGCAGGCAACGGCGGACGAAATCAAAAACTCTGCGTCCACAGTATTTCCAAAAAAGGTATGTCACCTAGTCCGTAATTGTAGTTGGTAGCTAGTCTATTCACGTACGCTAACTATAATTTTTTGAGTGATCGATTCACCAGTAGCATGGACTGTTAGTGCATTCAATAACTTCTCACAAAAAGTAACTGCTTCTCACGTCAGTGTCCTGCTTTCCTAATTTTTGTTGCAAAAGGTCCAGTAGGAATCTTCGTGTATCCTCAGTTTCAAAACTAGTATTCGTCCCCTATATTTGAAGAACTGTCAAGTTCCCCTCTCCTTCCATCTGTTCTACAATTTTTTCACCCACAATACTCGGTTTCTTCTTTTCGTGTTGCTCACGGTCACAATATACAACGCAGCAGCCGCAGAGAAAGCTAAAGTTGCTGATTTCCTTTTAGCATTTAGACGCTTTGTGGCGCTTCTAAACCCACGGTACTTTTCCAGTTCACCTTGTTGCGCACTTTAAGGCACGTGCACATAAGTGGTCAGCTACGCCGCTACTCGGCGGCTGGCGCTCTCACGTAGTATTCAACAGGCTAGCAAAGACATGAATCTCCATGTCTCGAAACAGCATTCGTTACTTTAAATTCTATACTTCAAGCGCGCCGAAGGTGAGGCAAATCGCGGGCCGGCCGTGAAAGCTGTAATTCTATGATTTAAGTATCGCTGTTGGGCCACTTGCACGAGAGGCAGGCAGGCTGCTACGGTGGCAGCAGCGGAGGAAGAGGAGGTGGAAAGCAGAGCAAACAGAAGGCGCCATGGCGGTAGCTGTGGCGGACGTGATGCTGCGCACGCGCACTGCAGCTCCCCCTGAAAGGCTACGTGCTGCACCCCCAACACTGCGCGTGCAGCTGCATGCACGCTGCATCACACCCTCCACCAGACGCCCTTCTGATCGATACTATCTGAAAAATACTCCACGTTAGCTGCGCCATCTCTTGGTCGTACCTCACGTTTTTACCATCCATTGTCTGGTAAGTTGCGGTGCCTCGGTACTGCAAATCCGGCTAATTTTTCAGAGGCTCAACTGCAGCAAGCCTTGGGGGAAATGTACAGTTACGTGGGAACGCCACTGGTAGCACCTGTCGCACCTATCGCTAAGATAGCCATTTTTACAGCCCATGAAACCTAGCCACAGATTCGGCGCACCTTGTGTGTGGTTCTGATGAGGTGACAAGATTTTATACGCTCGGTTCAAGTCTCAATCTAAGAGAGCGCTTTATAACCTGGAGCGTTTAAAAACTGTATCCCTATTGAAATACAGGACGTGAATTCCACAACGGTCAATAAATCTTATTCGGCACACTGCGTTAGCGAAGGAATTCTGGGTTTATCGACTCGTCAACATTAGCAAGACATGGAGTAATACTTCAATCTGAGAAGTACGTTGGAAGTAATTTGGCAGTGAGAACACGAAGAACCAATTCTATCATTCGCTTGAAGTGACTTCGTGAAATGAGATAAAAATATGAACCTGGATTGTAGATTATATTTGAACCCTCTTTCCAAATTCAGCCGACGTAGCTTATCAGTGTTGTACATTTAATCCTCCTCCTCCTCTCCCCCTCCCACACTTCCGCGTCATTTACGCACAACTGGCAGATGCCGGTGATGTGGGAAATGTGAGAGGCTTCGACACTCATCTAATTGCTGCGTATCTACAGAGAGAGAAATCCATCCTTAGTGATAGTCTGTAGATGCACAGTTATTAAGAGAAATGGACTTCTTTATCTAAGGCAATTAGGTTGGACATACTTGAGATCTTTGTAAACTGGGGAGGACTAGGCTCGCCTTCGTGCACTCTGATCACACGTCATCAGAAATAGCGTACTTTGATTTGCTAAGTTACCTGTAGAAACTGTCGAGCCATACTGAAGAACAGCATAGAAGGCTCAAGGCGGTAGATAAAGCAAGTGGACGGAAAAAATTCTACGACGCGCCACATAACTTACGCGGCGCGCTTATGCAGCGACAGTCATCTCATGGTTTGCCAGTGAGATTTATAATGACCGGTTCAGGCTTGATTCTTCCAACTCTTTTTTTTCCAATCAAATTCACAGCAAATGACCTCGGTGCACTAAAAGAGTTGCTAGCAAGAACCGTTTGAGCTGGCTGCACGGAAACTGGCTGCAAGGTTGGAGCATTTTAAATATAATGCTTGTCCGTCCCTGATTTGTCAATGACAAGTTACAAATTATAGTAAATACATTTAGTTTGTGTAAGTGGAAAAGTTTTTCGGGTAATATTCCTTCAAGGAAAATGGTCCAGTCACTGGACTTTTCAAACCTTCATGTCGTGTGAAGGGACGAGAGGCTGATGTGAAGTGCTAAGAAAATCTTAAATGATCTTCTCTGTAGACGAAATAACTTAGTGGTGGACGCTGTAACGTGTTGCTCATGCACGACTGGTCTCTCACGTATAAAACTGAACTGACCCGTTTTCTCATTACATTAGTCATTCTTGATGGATCCCAGAATGATATCTGGGATGTGGAAAGAAGTCAATGATGTACTTTTTTTTAGCGCAGAATGATCAAATGACTTAACATTGCGAAAGACTTGTATTACAGTCATAATTGTAATTACAGAATAACCTAAAACATATGTTTAGCCGTTTTTGTGAAGATGTTCTCCACTGAAGTGGAAGGATCTGCGCAACAAAGTTCTCTAACTTAGTCCTGATCCATTTTGTCTACATGATAATCTGTTCTTTCATTTTTAATCACTTACGGTATATTGCATACGTAACTGAACAAAGGTGTTCCGGTAAGGGCGCTGACTGAGTCTGAGCAGTGTACACAACTGAAAAGTATGTGTCGCCGGATGTACTCCATGGCATGATACAGGGCAAGGAGCTCCGCTGTAAATACTGAGCCGTGTGCCCGAAACCGATATCGAAAGACACGGGCGCCAATGACAAAGGCACACCCGACCCCACGGTCAGTCTGAGAGCCGTAAGTGTACACAAAAGGTATTACCGCGAACTTCCATGCGAACGTCGTGAAACTGAAGGCGACAGACCGAAGCTGGAGTAGCGTCCTTAGGAAGCTACTGAAGGCCAAGGTTAACATGGGTGGTGAGGGGTTCACACCCACCGGGAAAGTTGCAGGTAGTGTGAAGTTAAGCCGCCGTAGCAAGTGCCGAACGCGGACTCCAGGAGGTAACAGAGAAGAGGGGCGTGCCCCATACTGGTGATCAAAGGAATCATCGAAGAAGGAGACGTAAGATGGATGGACACGCATGGCAGACTAACGGCATGCATACAGACTCTCAACCGAGCTAGTGTAAAAGATGAAAGCAGCCAAACGAATTCTGCGATGGTGGATAGTGTTAAGACAGCGTAAGAGGGATGGACATGCAGACGCATAAACAAAACACCCATAGTCGAGTTCCGAATGGACAAGAGACCAAAAATGGTTCAAATGGCTCTGAGCACTATGGGACTTAACATCTGTGGTCATCAGTCCCCTAGAACCTAGAACTACTTAAACCTAACTAACCTAAGGACATCACACACATCCATGCCCGAGGCAGGATTCGACCGTAGCAGTAGCGCGGTTCCGGACTGAGCGCCTTAACCGCGAGACCACCGCGGCCGGCGGACAAGAGACCAGTACAAACTGAAGAGGATGGTTCGATCGGCATCCCAGCGAGTACCACTGAGGGCACATAGGAGGACCAAAAGAGTATCCTATCGAACATGAGCCCCAGAAATTTCGAAGTTTCAACGAATGGAAGGGCAACAGGTCCAAGAAGTAAAGATGGTGGGAGAAACCTTTTGCGCTGCCAGAAATTCACAGACGGTTTTGTCAGTGGAAAAACGAAAGCCATTGTCGATGCACCAGGAGTAAATACGATCAAGACAGCGCTGAAGACGCCGTTCAGTGAGTCAGATCCGTGGATAACTGCAATAGATGGCAAAATCGTCAACAAAAAGGGAGCTGAGATAGGCCATTACAGTGTTAATAGTGATAGCAAAGCCGATGATACTCAGGAAGGAACCCTGAGACACACCGTTTTTCTGGATAAATCTGACCAACAAGGCAGAACCCACACGCATATTGAAAACTCGACCTTTTAAAAAGGCCTGAAGGAAACCGGGCAGGCGGCCATGGAAGCCCCACGTATAAAAAGTATAGAGAATACCAGTTCTCCAGCAGGTGTCGTAGGCCTTCTCTAAATCGAAAAACACTGCCACAGTCTGGGATTTGCGCAGAAAATCATTCATGACATGGGTGGACAAAGTAACGAGATCGTCAACTACAGAACGGCGTGCTCGAAATCCACACTGTGCATTCGTTGGTAAATTGCGCGACTCGAGCCACCATACCAGCCCTGGCATGAATCATACGTTCCATGACGTTGCAAACGCAGCTGGTGAGAGAGGTGGGGCGGTAGCTAGAAGGAAGATTTGTGTCCTTATGGGGCTTAGGTACGGATATGACGGTGGCTTCACGCCAAAGTCGGGAAATTTGCCCTCTGCCCAGATGCGGTTGGACGTGTTAAGCAGAAAGTACTTGCCCGCAAGAGAGGGTGGCGTCTGGCTCTGGGGCGGAGGATCGGAATGAACTGAGAGCATGATCTAGCTCCCTCATAGTAAAGGCGGCATTGTCGCACTCACGATTCTGAGAAGAGTATCGCCCGAGCCTCCTCGGAAGCATCTTCTAAACATACAGTACCGTAATTTAATTTGAGGCACGCCCAGATCGCACCAAACACCAATTGAAAATAAATAAATAAAGCTTAGTATTTAACTAGGAAAGAATAGCTTATACGTAGATGGACAGTTAACTCAGAATTTGCAGCTGCGATCTGGAGAATCGCTAAGTGTCACAAGAATCACTATCATGATTCTTCAGTTTGGAATAAGAAGGGTGAAGCTTTAGTTATTTCATGATGATCGGGTCACATAGGTTTCTCATAAATTTGTTGGAAAGTGAGAAAAATCTGATAGAAGACTAACTATGTCTTCGACATATTACTCTACAGCTGTCATGCAAAGATCTTGCGATTATGATTTTCTCTATTCTTTCCGCTTTGGCCTTATGGTCAAGTTTTGTGGTCATCGACTCAAATGACTCATTACTTGCCTCCATAACGCTTTATGACATTACCAGAAACAAGATTCGTACACCATTCAGCAACTTTTCACCACCACTTATTAATGTCAAGAATCAGGATCTTAAAGGAATCTATCATTGTGTGGCTCTGCGACCGAGTAACGTCTAAGAGCAATCTGTCTCTCCCCGACGAACGCAGTGGAAAAATTGCGAGGGAAACAGTGGAATGTTAGAGCGGCCCTGGGGGAACTTCCTAACGAGCAGTGCTCTAGCAAGCGAGGACCTGGCCCATGCTAACAGCTTAACAAAACAGTCTGTGCGTTTCGAAAACCAAAACCGTACTAAATTTGATGTGAGATTGGAACATGTGTGACACAAAAATTCTTTTGTGACACAGAGGTGATCACAAGCTGCCCAGTAAAGAAACCGTGGGCTTTTGGATAGCATAACCGCAATGAGAACCCACATACTAAACGATTAAAGAAATAATTCTATTTTGAGGCGTCTACATTTAGAGTGTGAAGTAACAGCTTAACTATGATTGCAATGATTTGTAGAGAAAAATAGCAATCTGGTTACGTTTTGCGAACTGGATTATACCGTTGTGTCCCTCCTTAATACCTATCGAAAGTATCAAAATTAAAAAGTGAACACCACTCAAGGACTGGGCCTTGTCTGACTGGTCGACTACTGCCTACAAGATAGTACGATGAGTGATGTATGATCGTAGGACATATGATCAGCCGATCCCTAGAGCCCTTACCGCAGTATACATGAATCCTAATGATGCTGTTGCTTCTTTATTCCTCTTGGGGATGAAGAAGCAGGTTCAGCTATATTTAATATTTTTATTATTAGATCGCATCCGGGTTTGTGACTCTGACAACCACATTATCAGGTGACACTTGAATAACAATGATCCATGGAAAAGTAACAGACCCTAAAATATCCACTAATATAAAAAATTTCAAAGAACTTTTTAAAACACGTAAAACAGAGAAAACTGTGCTCACGTAAACAAATCATAAGAACTAAGCAGCCCGGAACATGGAACCTGACTTACTTACGTGAGTACAATTTTTCCTACTTAACATGTTTTAAAAAGTTCTTTAATTTTTTGTATTATTGGGCATTTTAGGGTCTGTTATTCTCACAATTAATTTGCTACGCAGATGTCACCTGAGTGTGTATTTTTCAGTGCCACGAAACCGGCTGTGATCTGATGGTGAGAAGATCAAGTACAGCTGAAGCGGCTTCCTAATCCCCAAGAAGATTAGTCACAGCTGTGGTTGCCCTGTGGATAGTTTTTCTTTATTCCTCATTTGGACTGAGTGGCCCCTTATCAGACGTCCCTATCTCAGAAAAAATCTGTAGACGTAGCGGACATCTTACACGAGACCTTCCGTACCAGAGACAGTGACGCTAACCATACGGCTACGGAGGCGAGGAAGAAGCGTAAGCAACAAAACAGGTATTCGTTTAATGTTTAGCCCATAGCAATTGGGATATCTATGGCAAGGATGGCAACGGATTGGTAGTGGCTTTGTTGCACGAATCATTCAAGCATTTCTTTTCGATAGTTAATAAAAAGCAGAGAATGTTTAGAATCAAATGACCATACCAAAATTACAAAGAAACTTATTTTAATTAAAATGGCTGTTATCGAGCATCACAAATTTATGAATTTCTGACGATCTACTTTACACACAACTAACCACATTAAAGTACCACCTTCCAATTGCTGACACAAATGATCCCAAATGTGATAGCGGAACGCGTTCATTTCGCCGAGATTTCAATTAAAATTGGGGTGAGGCAAGAAGGAATCAATTCGTAAAAATATGGGACGGGAAAATCTTTCTAATTTTGGAAGACATTTCAAAAACAAGTTAACTGCAATGTTAGCAAAGATATAGCAGTTCAGACGGACTGTTTGGATTGGTAGTGTTAAAGGTACCAAACTACGAAGTCATCCGACCCTGTATCCTTCATGCGCCAACCCGTGAGAGTCCTCAGGAAGGAAGGACACACAATAAAAATCCTGATGAACCCGACTGTAGCCGAGAATTAATAAAACAAAAAAAAGACGAAAGAAGTTGTGGCAGAGGGGTAAGAGGGTGAATGTGGTTGAGTTGCTTGCACAGAAAAGTGGCTGGACGCTTCACATTGTAGGATATGGCCAAGGATCAGACGCAGACGGAACAGTCAGTTCCCTGTATGAAGCACGAAGGGAAGACTGCCACATGTTCATCGTCTCCTTTATTGCTCGCAGATTGTTTGGAGAAACCAGGGCACACTAATCAGCGTTCCACGCCACCAACAATAGATTGCGTAGAGTCGAATGCAGGTCCGGTTCCATTACCACCTTCTCTAAAGTCTGTATACTGGTGACCAACTGGTAAGAGTGTTCATTCCCTGGGATCCCAACGTGACTTGGGGCCCACAAAGAGACGATCAACCATCCAGCTTGAAGGCCACAAAGGAGATCATGAATAGTCACAATTAGTGAGTGTCAAGGATAGCACTGGTCAATAGCCCGGATACTACTAAGAACGTCTCGCCAGTGCAAGAACGAACGTACCTAAAGGCTCAAGTGATGGCCACCAATTCTGCAGTGAACACTTTGCATCTGTTCAGGAGGGAGCGTAGTTTATTTTACCTTACATATGTCTAGGTAAACCCGGTTCGTCCATTGACCCGTGTATACCACTTTCAAAACCAGAATGCCATCAACGACAGTCAGGAACAAGTGGCGAAAACTATCAGGTTAGCAGAAGCTTTCATTCCAGAGGACAGGTCGAGACAGATTGACTGTTGGGTACACACCATGGGGGCATACGAAATTACTCCCAGATAAGAGGCGACAGTGGGGGTTCTTGAAGCTCTGAGCAGAGACACTGTATGCGGACTGCGATCTTGACTAATAGTGGGCCTCTGATTTGGGACGTGGGTCTCCCTGCCAGAAAAATACAGTAGCTGAGATGTTCAGGGGAGCAGCGAATTTGCATCACATAATGTAGCAGCAGTTGTTGGCGCCTCATCTGCAGCTAGTAGCCAGTTCACAAGTCTGGCACAAAGGCATCTGCTGCAAGTCGGACCCCACCGTGTTATCAGGTCTAGCATCCACAATGCTGAAGGTAATGCCGAGCCATATGCCTGTCTCCAGTAATCAAGATGGGACAGTATCAGAGTTTTGTAAAGCCGTCAAAGTCTACACCTCAATTGGTGTTACTGAGGCAGCAAAGGGTGTTAAGGCGTGACCAGCATGTTCTCTTAAGGTGACAAAGATGGGGAAACAACGTCAACCTGGCATATACGACCAGTCTCAGAAAGCAATAAGGCCCCACCACACTCAGCAACTGGTTATCGAGGTAGAGTTCTGGTTGTGGATGGACAGTACAATGGCGATAGAAGTGCTGAAAACTAGAAGCCATGGCTGATAGCCCAGCGTCCTGCAGTCAGCGTTCAGCGACATCCCTGGAGGAGAGATAGTAAATGCAAACATTGTCAGCATACTGGGAGGATGACACTGTGGACCCCACAGCTGCAGCTAGACCACTGACAGCCATTACAAAAAGAGGCACTCTCAATACTGGGCGGCCAGGGTGAGGGTGATACTGTTAGAAGTAACAATTTGACCCTGAGACAGAGTCCAACAAGAAGTTCCGGACAAGAAATGGTAGTGGGCTTGGCATCCACACTCAAGCAGAATAACGAGGATGTGATGCCGTTATGTCATATCATACGTCTTTTTGCAAGTCTAAGAAGACAGTGATAAGATATTGACACTGGGCAAAAGCTGACCGGACAGCAGACTCCACACAGACGAAACTGTCAGCAGTAGAGTGGTCTTTGTGAAAGCCGCACTGGGATGGCACTAAAAGACCCAAAGTCTCAATGTACCAACACAGTTGCCATCTTACCACACGTTGAGCAACTTTACAGAACATTATTGAGACTCACTGAGCAATAGCTGTCCTTCTGAAGCCGGTGTTCACTCAGTTTCAATACTGGGATGATCACACATCAAGCCACTGAGATGGCGACTCACCTTCACTCTAGATATAGTTAAAGATGGCAAAGACATGACGTTGCCAATCTATCAATAGGTGTTCCCGCTGTTTGAGGAAACGATATGCTGGCTGATAATTCTCAGATGCAGAAGCTTGAGCACAATGTAGATCAAAATGTTCAGCAACAGCATCTGGGTCACCATTCATTGAGGAAGATATCAGGTACACCTGTGGGGGTCTGGTGTTCACAGAGGTGTCAACTCTTTGCTCAAACCTGAGGAAGAAGGATACGCTGTCCAATGGTAGTAACATACCTTTTCCAGCATTCTCTCCTTTTTTGTAGTTTTATTAGGTGACAGCAGAGTGCCGTTTTAAGACAATGAGGTGCTCCATCGACGGTTCTCGCTAATTACGTTGGAAATCCCATATGCAATCTCTAATGGCCACGAAATTTCTAAGTACATCAAGATACTGTCTTCCAACAGGGAGGATCACGAGAAATAGGGGATTGTTGCCGATAGAATGAGTGTGGTTGCGCTCTGGAGAGCCGCATCGATATCTCCACATGGCGGGATGTAACGGCGACGGCAGAGGCAAAGTTATCTCAGTCGGTATTGCTGATAGCCCATATAAGCGGTAGCCCATGAGGGTGATGCTGAGAGAGGGACACGACGATCAGAAAATCATCGTGTCACACATGTCAACATAAATTCCCTAATGGATCGAGGGAAGAAAGCTAAGCTGCAGACGGAAATATCAAAGGCTGAACAAGATCCACATGCCAACTGAAGTGTGGAAATACTAGTAGAAAGACACAAAAATGAAACATTGTGAGCAAAGTTTCCATAGATTTGCTGCAGCCAGTGGTCGTAGTTCCACCCCACAGCTGGTTGTCGGCATTGAGGTCACACAAAATGAGGAAGGATGGTGGGAACAGAGAAATCGGTGCAGACAATGCCGTCTGAGGCACATACTTCACCATTGCGAAGGAGATACACGTTAGAGAGAGTAGAATCCAGAAACATCCTCACACCAACAACTATAGCCTCCAAAGTCATATTGAATGGCTCATCTTAATTGTAGATAGAGTCCAGAATATACACGCAATTTAAACAGCCCTGGTAGCCATTGAGGGTATGGGTTTGTCAAGCTGGGTACCAAGCCTGCTGGAGTGCAATGCAGACAGCTGTGGAAAAGAACAGGAAACGTCGCAGCTCAGCCAGTTGGCGAAAAAAAAAAAAAAAATACGGTTCCACTGCAAGATTACACTACTGATATCCAGTGGGGGCATGAAGAGAGAGACCAAGGAGGCAGGTCATTCACCAGGCTCACCTGCTGCCATCAGTTGCGAGGATATGGCACCAGTACACACTGGTTATGACGCAGGTTTTGTGTGTGTGTGTGTGTGTGTGTGTGTGTGTGTGTGTGTGTGTGTGTGTGTGTGTGGGGGGGGGGGGGGGGGGGGGGTCATCAGAAACTCCACGTTGGGTACATAGTTGGGACATGTGAGGTCTCGTGGCTTGAAGACCTCATGAACCTCAGTATTGGAGATGATCTTTTTTGGCCTCTTCCCCTTGTATGACTTCGATATCTCCAAGGGTTTGTTTGCCCTATTTCCAGACACAGGGGACGGGGGACGAAGCCCTACCAGCAACAACCCGTGGGCCGGCAGAAGTGGCAGAGCTGTTCTAGGCGCTACAGTCTGGAACCGCGCGACCGCTACGGTCGCAGGTTCGAATCCTGCCTCGGGCGTGGATGTGTGTGATGTCCTTAGGTTAGTTAGGTTTAAGTAGTTCTAAGTTCTAGGGGACTGATGACCTCAGCAGTTAAGCCCCATAGTGCTCAAAGCCCTTTGAACCATTTTTGAACAACCTGAGGCTCCTTTAGCTACTGACATATGCCAAGGCAGAGTATTGTTTCTCTGTGTGGGGATTAGGTACTGACGTCTACAGTAAGGAGTCAACACGTCCAAAATGGGTGTACGGGAAACAATAGGAGGGCACTCACTCTCCTCCCCCCCCCCCCCAATAACCAGGGAAGCGTTTGCAGCCCCTACGTTCTTCCCATGACATAGCCAGGGAACGAAACATTGTGGGGTCATATCTCTCCACACTGTAGCAACCCTTTTCTTCAGCAGAGATGTTCAGGGCATGCGCCATCATCGGCAGAAAGTTTGAGCCGCTTCATTTCCGAGACATCTGTGTTGATGCCACCACTCTGAATGGGAGCTCTGCCAATATGCACCACCCAGCCACACCAAAGGCAGCCTGGCCAATCAACCGTTCCCAGGAGTCCTTGTGCCCCAGCCATGATTGGCACATACTGCCTGCGTGGTCAGGGGGACTACCACAATGCAGGTGCTTCATGAACCGCTCCCCCAACGGTATGGTTACTATGTGGGGTTTTGTGTGTATTACTTCTGCCAGAAAGGAAGGGTGCGAAGACAGAATGGCAGAAAAAGTGGAGTGTATATATTATGTTGGGTGACCTTCCCCACACGATCCACACTTCTGTAAAATTTGAAGAGATGTGGTAGGTCTAACCCAACAACGGAGACCATGTAGTGACGAATGACCGTAATAAGTGCCAGAGGAGAAAATTAAATGAGTGTCTAAAATAATAAACCAAATCCAAGCATGGCCAGTACCAAGAAGACCATACAATGGAAAAATAGAAGAGGGATAAAAGGAATATCAGAAGGATAGCTAGACTTACAGCCTCGAAAGGGAAATAGCTTGCAAGGGCCATGGCGCCATAGACGAAGAATGTACTCACGAAAGAGATGTGAGTCCCCTGAAAGGAGTCCGGACGGGATGTGGGGGGACAGTGTTTACTGTGCTGGTATATAATGCCTTAAAACTTACTCCACATATCTCCGTACACCTACGAAAGAAAGCAACAACGGAGATTTTACGTCACAGCAACGGAAAGAAAACCAGATCGTCGAACAGTCAACATGAATTCTCAAAGGAAACTGATTATTGGAAAAATGGATCCACTGAAACAACCCCCCCCCCCCCCCAAAAAAAAAAAAAACAAAAAGAGGAAGAAGTAAGGAAGGAAAGACGGAAAAGCAGTGGCCACAACATTACTTTAAGAGACGATAGCTTTCTTCAGATCTGGTGTCTTGTAGCTACCTAATGCAAGAAGACAAAGGAAAAACATTAGGCCTGAACCCATAATCGGTAACAGTGTCACTGAAATTGAGCAAATGCTCGGGTTGAACAAAATGAGACAGGAAATCAGTCGTATTCTTTTGAAAGAAACCACACTTTCATTCGCGTTTAATAATCTGGATGGTCGGATATGGGATGTGAATGTGTGTTCAGTGCCTTAACTACAACGCGACTTCGCTCAGTAAATGGCGCAACAGGGACAAAAGGCAAATGCATCTGTTTTAGGCTGTACACTGCACCCTCACAAATATTTCTTGAGAAATAGCTGTACAGGAAGCAACGATTTTATTTCTACTTCTTGGTCACAAAGTACTTGACTGTCCGCGATCAACATGTCGCGTAAATCGTTAAATTCAGCTGGAAAAGAAAATTTTAACTCAGAGATATTTATTATGCAATAGTCTTTGAATATCATTAAGAAGGAATGAGGAGATGAATTTTCCAGTTGTTTTTACCACCTCAGCCGTCGATTTAGGTGTCAGATCAAAAATAACGGAAACAAGTATCAGAGCACATCAAACAATTCTCCCAAATAATCATAGAAACTAAACAAATATGTGCGACCAACTGTCCCATTATTATAGCAAGCAGCGTGGCACCATTAGGAATTCTTTAGACGCCACATCAGCGTTCGGATTTAGTGTCCGAAAAACGAGTTGCAGGCAAATTACACTATCATCATTAACTTTAAAGGAACTGCTAATCATCATTCACACTCACATCATATGGCGATTCTGAATAAGCCTCAGTGAACTCAGCGTCAAAGTGATCAATAAACTTTGGCAACAAGGACGCAGTCTCACAGAAGATTCGGGCACGAGGAAAACTGAAACCATTAAAAATTGTTATTTTGAAATTGTCGCTGCAGGTAAGTACCACTTCCTCGCCAAACTTCAGGATCCCACAGAATTTATCGTAAATCACAGAAGTATCTTATGTGTTAACTCACGATAGTAGCAGCAGCAATCCTCTCCGCTTCAAGTAGTTATGACACTTGGGGCAGACACATGAAAAAAGCGCCTCCGTACACTCCATGGGGAGCGCAGTCGAGTTGCACTCTGAGGAAATGGTTGTACGACGGAATGGTTTACCTACAGTGTATATTGAAGGTAAAGGCATTAACCCATCACGCTTCCTTCGTAAGCATGCATCCATTTCTCTGCGACAGAGCTAGCAGCCCCTGCTACCTGTGACAATTGAGTGTAACGGCCATAGAATGGAAACTAAGCAGCAACTACAACCGAAGGGAGCTCAGAGAAAATAAGTTAATAACTGACCAACTGTAGTTAATATAAGCACTTCTATAACTTTTTTCCGAGTTGCACTGCATGCTTCTAATGTTCTGTCAATGTTACATCAGACCTAGTCTTAGAAAAATGTTGTTTCAGAACCAACGTATATAAACTAAGTTGTTTCAGTTAAATATCATCATAAACTTTTCGAGCTGTTTATGTTTGGTAATGAATCTGTAGTAGATTAAATCCATAGTTTATCTTATGCATTTGAAACTAGCTTAGCGCCCGCTGCTTAGCGTAGACTGTATGGCCTAGAGAGATTTTTGTTTTTACTTAATGGTATTTTTGTGTTGTTCAAAAATTGGAACATCATCTAAGTTTTTAATGCTAGTTAAGGCCACATAAATATGGCCTTTTCTGAATGTACTTCCGACCAAATAGCGATTCTGGTAGTTGGAGTCTGAAGTTTTTCTTAATCATACGTTTTGTGACCTTGGGAGATATTTCCACAGTAACTTTCATCCCATAACAAATATTTATTTATATCCGAGAAGAGAAATATTAGTTTTCATAAATTTAGCTTTAATGTAACGAAATATTTTCTTAAAAATTTTCGCCGTCCGGGGTGGCAGAGCGGTTCTAGTCGCTACAGTCTGGAACTGCGCGACCGCTACGGTCGCAGGTTCGAACCCTGCCTCGGGAATGGATGTGTGTGATGTCCTTAGGTCAGTTAGGTTTAAGTAGTTCTCAATTCTAGGGGACTGATGACCTCAGAAGTTAAGTCCCATAGTGCTCAGAGCCATTTGAACCATTTTTTAAAAATTTTCATCCCCTATTGCACTCTCTTAGGGGCTGGATTCCCAGAAACACGTTTTCTTTTCTCCCCTAACAGGGAAGTCAAATACCAATCGCCATGGATGTTGCCTTAAAAACCCTTTAGTAACTGTTTAGTAATTATTTCTTTTTAAACAATTTTCACCGATTATTTTACCCCTTAGTGGGTGAATTCCCAAAAATGCGGCAACACGTACTTTTTATTTTATGACTGAGGAACCATTTACCAGTTTCGTAGCTCTAGCTTGACGCCTGCAGTGTAAGATCCACACAATCTCCAAACTTTAAGTCTCGATCCTTAGCAGTTTGGGCTGGGCGATGATGAGTCAGTCCGTCACGGGACATCGCCTTTTATATATAGAGAAGATTTAAAACACGTAACTATAAACAATAATTTACATTTTTGACTCTTTGGCATGCATAATTTTGCAGTTCTTAATTTCGTACAAAAATTCTAAGTAATCCTACGTATTTTTATCTACATCTACATACATACTCCGCAAGCTACCGCGGAGGGTCCCTTGTACCACTCCAATCATTTCCTTTCCCGTTCCAGGCGCAATTAAAGTGAGGAAAAAACGACTGTCTATATGACTCCGTGTCCGCACCTCGTGGTCTCGGGGTCGCGTTCTCGCTTCCCGAACACGGGGTCTCGGGTTCGATGGGACTTCATTTCCATATGCCTCCGTACGAGGCGTAATTTCTCTTATCTTCGTGGACCTTTCGCTAAATGTATACTGCGATAGGTACAAAATTGTGATAAGTAGTAATTCTCGTGTGCTATACCGAGTCTGGCAACGCATACAGACTATCCGTAGCACTTTCGCCACATGATTTCCACGCTCTTCCAACCTTTCACCCTCCATTTGTTAATTCAGCAATCATTTCGCACGCTCCTGGAGGCAACAATTCCTCAGTCACGTTACGCTATAAGGAACTTCTGATGTTTCGTGTAGTGTCGAACAGGGGTACCCTCCAACGCGGTAAAGATTTCCTTTTAGGGAATGGGGAAAAAAGATGGGTGTCTGGTAGGACGGCGTGGAGAAAGCTAGTGTAGATTGCGAGATTTTTCTCGGTTAGCAGTGCGCCCATTGTGGCGGGCCGATCGGCGCAGCGCCGGAACTTTCTCCGTGCACGACCGCACGGCTGCAGGTTGCGGGTTCGACGCCCGTTGCGGGCGTTGCAGCCTTTCGCAGTGCGCACCTCTTTCCCCAGCCGCAACGTTATTTCCATTATTCACGGCGTGGCAGATGAGGCAGCGGATAGCGCCGCTTCGAGAATGGATCTCCATCCGCGAGACTCGCTCGCGCCATTAACGGGGCCAGGAGAGAGCCTTGCTCTCTAACAATGATGGGGAGCAGTCCGTGAAAGACTCGAAGCTACTCGGAACTACTACATGTACCAGCTTACTTTACAAAAATCAACTTCTGTTCTTTTGCACAAACGAAATATGGGAAAAAAGCTTCACGAACAAAACTTGTTAAAACGCCCCTAGGCTAATATTTTAATATATTGACGTTTTATTTTGATGTCTTTTCTTCCAAATCGAGACAGGCCTCGTACAATAATTTTACACCATATCACAAACTATGTTATACCTTATTTGTCCCAAACGCTCTCTCGTTGAAGGGTCCAAGAAACGTTATTCAAAGCTGTTCGTTGCGCCTGCCTCATAGGTAATACGTTAAATGTTAGTGTATTGCTGGTACCCTAATCGATAATGTTGAGCGTGAGCCACCGGTGGTACACGCCCTACGTGACATGTCCAATATCCACGGCTGGCCACCACCATTACACCACCATCAATGATTTAGATACACTCAGGAACAGTAGGATCGTCCCTGCGGCTAAATGCATGCGAGCAGTCCGGTTTAGCGCAGCGACTAGAATGATGTCTAGTCAACGTCGTGAGGGGAAAAATTAAGTGTTACCTATACAATAAGACGCCACTCCGGTCTGGAAAAGGAAGGTATTAAACGGCCGGCTGAATTCAGATCTGCCGTACTACTCCGTAAGATCCATGTGTGTGACGTACCATAACCATGTATGAGTAACACACGTCGTAGAAAGATCGGCCATTGAAAGTGTAAGGTGTAGAACACACCACAGGAACATGAGAGGAAGGAGTATAGATTCCGAATGGAAATTATCCATCAGAACGTTTTGTGCGAGGGGCGTGTCAAGTATGATGAAAGCGGAAATAAGTCCATTAGTTGTTATGTAACGACTAGACCATTTAACAATTATCAAGCAGGCGTTGAGAGTAGATTTGTTACTATGGAGCAGACATGGGTCCACCATAACAGGCCAAAAACTGAACAGCAATGAAAGCAATGGATGGATGCCGGTGGCTCTGTATAAAAAAGGAGGAGGAGGAGGAGGAGGTAATGTCAGCCATCGGAAAGCTTGTGGTGTTTTACCCAATTCAAAAGCGATTATACTTACTACTGTCTTTCCCATGGCTAAAAGAACATGACTGGTGAATATTATCCAAGTCTTCTGGGCCAACACAATGAAACAATCCTCGAGAATACACGTACTTAACAAATGAAAAATTTGTTGTTTTTTTTTGTTTTTTTTTTTAACCACGAAAATGCACTTGAGCCCAGATGTATTTTGGCAGTGAGGAAGCAGAGGGGTTTGAAATATAAATTGTGAAAACATCCGCCTGTTTACCTCATGTGGCACCTTCTTACCTGTAAATCGTGACCATGCAGTTAATGGTGTAGTCGCACGTGAGTGTGCAGCGTCTGTGACACAGGCGGCCGGTTTGTATTAGACTTCCGTGTCACTGCCTCTGTGAGGGTTATAATCTAACGCCAGGGTCTCGACTGAGACGTACGTCACTGAATGATCTCTAGAAGACAGTTGTCCCAGATAGTGACCTGATGTTCCGAAAAATTCTTGTGACCTACGTCTGGAAGTGTAGTTCACGTACATATCCACAGGCAGGCCTATTATTTCTTGTTGTGGAGAAAAAGCTGGGAACGGCTTAGAAAATTCTCTGAACAAAGGAGTCGTTCATCCTAATTGACCTCTAGGCGGCTTGACTTCGACGGGCTGTTTCCAGCCTATACAGAATAGGGGGTTTCAAAAATATTCATCCGATTTAACAACACTAATCTCCAATACAAACTGAGATTAAAACTCTGGGCGAAGTTCACCTTGATGCTAGTTTTAAGTTGTAGATTAACGTGGCTGCTGTTATGGATGTTTCACACAATTCCCAAAACATGCCGAAATGTTTTTTTTTTTCCCAACGAAACTGAGCACATGTATGTAAGAGCATTTCTTACGAAGAATTGCGTAAACGATAACGGTCATAAAGGTCTTTCCGATCTGGCATTGCACAACTGGTCTTTAAGGTTGCTTGATCTTACGGTATGTAAGTTTTGTGGGCGTTTCTGAAAGGCTGTCTATGTGAAAGGCACTGAACGTTTGAGAAAAACAAATGAAAACTTTTATCCCAAATGCGATTGTGAAAGGAATCCCAAAGTTTTATGTGAATGCATGAAGAAGACGTACATACAAAGTAGTTATTTTGAAAGTAAGTAATTTCTAGCACTCTTTAACCAATTTTTTACCTTTGTCCGTGTAGATCAGTAGTACTAAACCTGGTCCCTATCACTCAGTAGGGACATACCTACTTTCATGGTACGTTTAGGCGTTTTAAAAACATTTACATTTGGTTTTCACAAAACCGACAATTATTTGGTAACTAATTGTTATTAGTTTTTGTAACTCTGTTTTACGAAGTTACTTCCCTACCATGAAAACCACAGTTACTGTGGAACTGGCGGGCGGTTAGAAATTTTCACTACCAATAGATATCCAAACTTCGGCGGGAGGTGAAAAACGTTGACTTCTCCTGTTGTACATGTAGTTTTGTTAAATCTGATAAATCTTTTTGTAATGTCTCTTATTTCTTTCGGCACGAGTGTGCACTAGCTGCTGTTTGTGTTTAATATTTGTACGTTTTCCTCGTTCAGAGGTGTTTTCATATTTTAAACTAACAGTGAAGGTAACGATTCCTTCTTTTTTCTGGATTAGGATGACAGACTAATGTTAAAACAATATTGAAATCTTGCGAAGCTGCGTAAAAGTAGATTAAAAAGGACAAAGTAGGAGGAGGAAAAATGAGAGAAAGATAATTGCAAGTCCTTTGACGTTTTAAATCTCGGATAATTTTGACTAGTATTCGCTTTATTGCATCATGCACGAGTGACCAATTTCGGTCTTACAGGTGATTTTCAAGTAGTCTCCAACGAAACAGATCAAAGATGCAGCAAATGTAAGTTTGGCTTACTGATATACAAAAGTAGTAATTTAGAACGGTAACCTAAAATTGTTCTTACAGGTGTTGGCGCATTTTACAATTACCATGTTGTTAAGCGGCAAATATATCCGATCAGAAATCGAGCACATAACGTGTGTCAGAATTGAACCCAGAAAGCTTAGTGCTTGCAGTAATAGTCATCTTCGGAACTAGCTCCATGTTACAGGACACTATGTGTGCCCACTTTCTTTGTTGGACACCAGCCGTCATTTCTGTCTACGCGGAAAACAACTGCAGTAAATAAACAGCAACTTTAAGCAGTGCGTCCATACATCGATGCATCAGTGAAAGACGTACTGTATGCTATAATAAACTAATATTAAAGAGAAAATAAAAACAAGTGCTGAACGAACAGTGCCAAGGTACCGAATGTACCGTCAGAACTCGGTGAAATACAGGAAAAACGGGAGGTGGGGGGAGACAGTCTTTATTACATTTTAGACGTAAAATAATCATTAGTAATATCTCTCTGCCAGACGGTACATCATTAGAAAATACACTTCTGACTACAGAACTACGTACATGTAACAAATAATGCTCACCTTAGCTAGAAAGCGAAATTAATGACTGAAGGTTGCTTACATTTAGTCAGAATAATTACTGCCACACCCGCTCGTCGAATGACACATGCAGCTAAAAAAATTGCATAACAAAATACAAAAGTAAATAAGTGACAAGAGTTGTTTGCTACACCGAAAGAACGATATTTTGAAAAGAAAAATTAATCATCAGTTTTTAATTTAGCATCATGCACCTAAGGTCATCTTACGTAATAGGGGTACTGTTAAGCAGCAAATACGGCACATGGTGCATCAGGTAAAGAATATAAAACAGTCTAAAATATATGGTTGTCACTATTTACAATATCCGAAGAGGTACTTTGCTACAGCAAAAGTGACAAGCTATAAACCACGACAGTAAATTGTAAAATACATAAAAACAGCAGTTCATTCTCGTATCAAGATCTGGGAATGTCTTATGTTAAGCGCTACTCGCTGCTAAAAAGGTGGAGAGAGGGGAACGGAAGAGGAGACCGTGATGAATCGATTAAAGTTGTCAGTAAAATTTAAACATTTAAAGGAGGAAACAAAAATTGTTTTCTATAGCAAAACACAAGGGACGGGAGGTAATTCTAGCACAGCTGACAAATTATATCCGCCGTTTAATAACATGATAACTGTACAATCTATCGACGTCTGTAGGTACAATTTTAGGCTGTCCGTAGTAAAATATTTTTGTGCGTCAGTAAGACAAACTTATACTTGCATCTTTGATTTGTAGCTTTTTAGACTGCTCTTGAAAATCGCATGTAAGGCCGAAATTGGCCAATCATGCACGACGTAATGAAGAAAATTCTTGATAAAAACAGCCGAGGTGGGAAACTTGGTCTTGACAAATACACTGCTGGGGTTTTTTGTTAGAAAAACAGATAGAAACGAGGAGGAGGAGGAGGAGGAGAAGAAGAGCGACCGGACAGAGAAAAAAGAAGAGCACGGAGAAGATCAGCACGGAAACACAACACTGGAGCAAGCAGCTAAACTTGCTATAGTATTTCTTATGAACACAGAAAGCAGAGAGGATGGGACGTAAAATATGGAGTCACGAAACGCCTAAGTTGGCGTTTCTAGGGATTCCCACTATTCTTGTTAGTTATTTGGCAGTTTCTAATCCAGTCGACCCTTTAATAGACTTCGACCGGCAGCAGGATGTCTCAACAGGCTTGCGCGCTGCATCTATTGCCGACCAAAATTAGTGTTGGCCGCGACTCCGTGACATGTAGCCACAGTAGAGGACCGGAGCACAGACGGCGTTAACAGCGGGCACAAGAGAAAACACTCGGCGGGCTAAAAATAGAGTCTGGGCGCGAGTTCCGTTGCTGTCTAACGAGAGAGAGGCCTGAGTCAGCGGCTGGATTCCAGCGGTCGGCGCCCCTCCACGCGCCGTCTGCAGAGCGTTCCAAGAATCCGACCGTCAGTGCTTCCTCAGACACGCTGGCACACATTCTGGGCGAGCCGCAGCCCTCTCGCCGCTCACCGGCGAGGCAATCCAATCACTGTCGGGAAAGTGAACACTGCCTCTCAGCAGGTATAAGAGGGTCTCCCGTTACCTGTATGAACGGGTCCTACATTATTTACTCTAGCCTTGCAACCAGAGAAGCTAGTTGTCACAACAGCGCGCTGTGCATTACAGAGACGTGTAGAAACTATGATAAGAGTTTCACAAGATTTATTTCCATCACTTAGCGATTGTGTATGTGACGAAAGCTCACTTGAGCCATAATCTCACTTCTTTTTCACTTTTTTCTACTGATATTCTCTACTGCTATATTTTCATCACCTTCACCAGTTTTCCAAAGGCATTAACATCAAAAGTGCAACTTCCGAAATTATAATAAACAGTGCAGTCGATGCTGAACACGTTGTAATTTAAAAAACTGGACAAGACTGCATTCTCAAAAAACGAGTGTGTAAAGTACGTCTGCGCCTTGAAGTGGTCACAAGAATCCTGACTGCATTTTTTCTATCTGCCGTGCCGATCCATAAAACTGAACACCTGCACACTCTGTCATTATCCTTTATTGGAAGTACTTTCATCAACCCAAAACACAAACATATTTTGGACAGCTTGCAAACAACGTAATCTGAGTCCCTTTGTTGTTACGTAATCACCACCTAACTAACACGAAGATATAGTTAATCAGGTGTTTACTCTAGTAATACCCAGAGGAACAATCTTCATACATAGAAAGGGAGGAAGCAATCTGAACATACAATATGCAATAACTGTTTGTCAATGCAGTCCACGATCTTTATAACACAGCTTTTTTTCTTTATTCGGATGTAATTATTGGACGAAAGGCCTTTAAGTCTCACGCCATTAAAATATTTCGGCCTCTATGGGCTTTTCAAGCGATGAATACATATGAAAACTCTGTAAAAAGGGATTTCAGAATTATCTGTGCTTACTCATTACGTGAAATTGGCCGCAGAGGCCGTATTCAGCTGGTTCTATGAGGCCTACGCTTCTGATTAAAGGAAAAATAACGTAACTTAATAAAAACAGCTTAGGGAAAGAAAACAATAGTAACACACACGTAAGGCTTTAAAAACACATCGATTGCTTCAATATGACATAATGAATAGAGCACCGAAGTAATTCAAAGCTGGGCTGCTAGATTTGGTACACGTACGTTCTAACGGAGAAGCTTCCGGAACTCAAACGGGAATCCGTGGAGGGAAGACTACTTTCTTTTCGAGGCAGTCATTTCTCCCCCGTTCTTTTTGCGGGAGGAGCAGTAAAGGAAATAACTCGTAGTGGTATGGTGTACCCGCCGCCACGGATTGCGTTTGAGCTGGCACCACAAAGGGCAGATACTATCCCGACAGTGGATGCCTGCATACGAAACTAAAATTTTTGATCTTGTCCCGCTGCTGCTGTTGTCCCATGTCAGTAATAGTTTTAGTCACCGTAAGCCGTATTTTTGTCCATTTCTGACATTTCGTTGATGAAGCTGCTATTTCCACAAATAACATTTCACGTGCATACAAAACAGAGACGAAATACTTGATGAACTACTCGTAGTTTTATTTTAAAAAATTACGGTGAGTGTTCCATCAAGATTTTAGCTAGTCTATGAAGTATCGTGTGCTTTCAGGATTAACTATAATTTTTGGCCGACTTGCTGTGTGGAAACTGTAAGCTCTACAAAAATAAGATGGAACTCATCGGCAGTAGTTCCCTTAAGAACCTATAAAACAGCAACGAATACGAACACAAAGATTAGAAATTACTACGTATCAAAGTGGCTCACAATTAAGCAAATGGAAAAGCATCGAATAATTATCTGCGCTATTATCATTTCTTATTGCCGAGGAAAGTAGTTCACGTGTACTAGAGAGAGTACACAGGCGTATTCGTCAGCGCAACTGCCAACTTTTGAGCGAAAAATATTGCGTCCCTGCGACGACAGCATATTACTGGTGTGCTAATAGTAGAAGCAGGTATATCGAGGGCTCTATCTGTGTTACCCTATTGAAGGCAAAAATGTCCGAAGTAACTAGCACACTCAACACGAAACATCGCAACGATTAGTAATAGTAGAAGAAAACGAATCCTAGTGACGCAAATCGCACTAGAATGGAAGCTTTTAGCACGAAGCACGACACAGTTATTGCTACAATGACGGTTTACTATCGTGGTCCGACAAGCAACAATATCCAAACCTGCGTCACTAAAATTACTGAAAAATAAAGAGAATGGTATCGAATATATGCAACATCGACCGTCGAAAGTTGGAGACCCAAACCATTCTGGACATTAAAAATGTTTCCATTTCATGCACATTCATCCAACGACTAGCCTCGTCCTCTTATGGACTGCGGAAGATGAGCGTAGACTCCAAGGAATTGACGCTGCTGAGGTTTCTTTCGGCGAATACATGAACGATAATTAACATATTCCCTGCAGCCCAACTACGCAATGACGACACCATCACCACCTACGGTCAGTAAAGCGCAGAGAAAAACGCGTTTTTCCTCGTATCACTGGTAACAGAACGAATTTCTCTATTTCATAAAGCTTTCAAAAAAATAAAAAATTCCTCGTTAAAGGTACAAAGGGGTTGCACGTAACAGTTGTCTGAAGATTTGAAGCTGTGGAAACCGTGATGATGCTCTAGGTCATGGTAAGTGTTGGCTTCGGTAACTGGTTCATCGGCCGACGTTTGATTATTTCTCTGACGTTTCGCCGGTACTAGTGGCTGGCATTTTCAAAGCATCTCGATCCATTGCTGGCGAAACTTGAGAAAAATCAAACTAATGTCAGCTGAAAAACTCGAGTTAGAAGTCAAAAGGCAATTTGTCAGCAACTGGCCACGAAAGCCTCAACAGTTTTTTAATACTGAATTCATAAATGTGGCTGACTGAAGGACGCTCCCTCGCAATGTCTGTTTTCCACCCCTGTTCCTCAGCTTTATGGGGACCTGTATTCCCCGACGGACAGCCTTTACTATTTTTGTTATTATGCATTTACGGCGCAAAACTGCTACGGTCTTCTGTGGCTTAGTGAACGGTAAAAAAAAAAAATTAAAAATAAATCAGCAGCAATGGGAGTGAAACTCGAGGAGGACGGAAACTAAAAACAGAAGGAAATCTTAGAATATTGCTACTGAAGGGGGGATGTCTTCCCCGAAAAGAGCTTCAAATGACCAATGTCATCTTGCTGAGACTGATAAACTCAAGGACACGATCGGCTGAGTGCGTGTCATCATCTAAAAGGGAAGATATTTCAGGTGACAGCTACAAACGGGTGCGTAGCGGATTAAAATAGGGGCACTGAAGTAAAAGATGTCTCACCGTTCACGGTTGAGAGCAGTGGAGACAAAGCTTGGGGAGGATCGCCAATTAAAAGATGTCGACGGCTAAAAAGACAGTTCACAATCCGGAGTCCAGTTAGAATTACCTCCTACCGAAGACGAGGCCGGGAGGAGGAGGTGGTCCAAGCAAAGGGACGAAGTTTTATGTCCCGTAATTTATGATCGGGAAGTGCAGACCATTGTGTGCCATAAAAGACCAACACGACGACACAAAACGCTCTGTGGATTGGCAAAGGGAACTATGCGAACAGCGGGCCGAGGAAGAGACTGCAGCCATTGCCGCTGTATCGGCTGCCTCTTTAAGCGGATACGAACATCACCTGGGATCCAGGGTAACGCCACAGAAGATGCACCCTAAGTGGAGCAGGTGGAGGCAGTCCTGAATCCAGTGGACCAGAGGGTGGACGGGATGAAGAGCTTGGGGGGTTGAGAAGAGAGCCGAGCGAATCCGATCACATTATATGCCGTATCCGCTGATGGCGACGGATGTATTGGACAGCCTGGAGAACACCGTAAAGCTTCGCAGTAACAACCGAACACCGCTCAGTAAGCCAAAATCTAATAGGGGTGTCGCCAACAATATAGGCACTCCAAACAACGAAGGTGGTCTTCGAGCTGTCAGTGTAAATAAATGTGGCCTCCTCCATTCGTGCGCATACAGCAGCAAATGCCCGACGATAAACTACAGGGGGGCGAGGGTTACTATCCTTGGGAAGATGGCAAAGGTCACCGAGAAGGCAGGTCCGAGAGCCAAGCCAACATGGTACTGTAAACCCTTTCCTCAAAATTTTTTTAGGAAACTGGAAGGAAAGGGAATTTAGCATTTGACGGAAGCGGACTCCCGGAGGTAGAAGAGAGGAAGGGCGGACTGCATACCCTAAATCCAAGGAGGCGTCGAAAAAAAAGGGTATGGGTCCGATGACCAGGCTTGAAAGACAGATGGCTCTCCATGGGACTGATGTAAAAAGATCCAGACGCTAGACGCAATCCACGGTGGTGGACAGAGTCTAGACGCCGAAGAATAGACGGCCGTGCAGAGGAGTAAACTGCTTCCACAGTCCAATTTCGAGCGCACTACGGCGCGATATAGGCGGAGGTGGACCACTCAGTCCGCTCCCCAGAAGTACCACTCAGAACACAGAGGGTGTTGAGGAATCGCAGACTGCGAGCAGAAAGATATGAAACATGGGAAGACCAAAACAGTTTTCTGTCAAACGTAATTCCCAATAATTTGGCGACGTCGCGAACGGAAGGTCTACAGGGCCTAGATGCAGACAAGGCGGATAAAACTCCGTACGACACCAGAAATGTACATAGACAGTCTTACCGGGAAAAAATTTGAAGTCAGATTCTATGCTCCATGAATGGAGGCGATCGAGACATCCTTGAAGACGTCGTTCAAGAAGGTTGGTCCGTTGAGAGCTGTAGTAGATTGTAAAATCGTCGACAAAGAGGGAGCCAGAGACATCGGAAAGGAGCTAATCCATACTTGGATTTATGGCGATGGCAAACAGTACAATACTTAGCACAGACCCCTAGAGCACCCCGTTTTCTTGGCGGGAGAGAGTAGTGTTCACCCGCGCCGTAATTGTGCGCTCTGTCATAAATTCACGAATAAAAAGGGTAGCCGACCTCGAAAGCACCAAGAGGACAGTGCGCGGAGGATGCCTGTCCTCCAACAGGTATCGTATGCCCTCTCCAGATCAGAAAATATAGCTACCGTTCGGCGCTTCCTGAGAAAATTGTTCATGATATAAGTGGAGAGAGCAACAAGATGGTCAACTGCGGAACGATACTTTCGGAAACCGTGTTGGGCACTTGTTAAAAGGAGTCGAGACTCCAGCCACCAGCCTAAACAGCAGTTTACCGTACGCTCCAAAACCTTACATACAATACTCGTGAGAGAGACTGGGCGATAGCCGGAGGGGTGATGCTTGTCCTTTCTAGGTTTCGGAACAGGAGTGACAATAGCTTCCCGCGATCTTCGGGGAAAGGCACTGTCGGTTCCAATTAGATTATAAAGGCGAAGGAGGTAAAGCAGACTACGGTATAATAAATGCAGCAATATTTAGACGTGGATGCCATCCGGTCCGCACTTCCGCTGCTAGTTTCTTTGGGAGAAAGGCAGGCGGGTAATTTCAAGAGTTCGAAATCTCAACGAAATGTTGACCCAATAAGTTAGAAAATGCGACCGGGTCCACTAAGGTACCTTGCGCGACAGTTAGACCAGAGATCGTGGGAAAGTAGACGTGCCAGATAACCGTCGAATTCGACTCCAAACTACAGATGAGGGAGTGAAGGTATTAAATGAGCTGGTGAAGAAATCCCAGCTTGCTTTCTTACTATCACGTATGATGCGACGGCATCGCGCACGTAACTGCCTATAGCGGATACAGTAGGCCTATAGCGGATACAGTAGGCCAATGTAGGATGACGGCGGCAAAAGCGAAAAGCACGTCTCTCCTCGCGTACTGCATTACGGCACGCCTCGTTCCACCATGGAACTGGGGAGGGGGGAGGGGGGGGCGGCGTAAGGGGAGGTACGAAGTATTTAACGTTCCACGGCTGTAAGAATAACTTCCGTAACATGAGTGAGCTGATCATAGGTGCTAGGAAATCGACGGACATCAAATGTTGCTAGAGAGGTCCAATCGGCTTGGGAAAACTGCCAGCGTCTAGGGCGCATAGACGGCAGTTGTGGCTGTAATCGAAGGACACATGGAAAATTGTCACTGGAGTGTGTATCAGCAACAACAAACCATTTAAAGCGCCGAGCTAGCCGAACAGTACCAGCCGAAAGGTCCAAATGAATGTAGGCTGACGTGGAGGCAGACAATAATGTAAGTTCGTCGGTGTTGAGGCAAACACGATCCGCTTGGCCGAAGAGGTCAATCAATAGGGAGCCTCTCGGACAAGGAAGCAGAGATCCCCAACGCGGTGGTGGGCGTTGAAGTACCCAACCAGCATATGGAGGTGGGAGCTGACCGAGGAGGTGAGGGAGATCGTTTCTTGCCACTGGTGTGGACGATGGGATGTATATGGTTCAGAGACCGAAGGTGTTCCCAGAAAGGGAAAGACGTACAGCGACAGCTTGGAAGGAACTGTGTAAGGGGATTGGGTGTTAATGGATAGCATCATGGAGAAGAATCGTAAGGCCCCCGTGTGCTGGAGCGCCATCAACAAAGGGGAGATCAAACTGGACTGATTGGAAATGAGGGAAAAAAAGCGATCGTAGGGAAGTAGCTTTGTTTCCTAAAGACAGAAGTGACTGGGGAGTAGGATCGTAGGAGGATCGGCAATTCATCCCGACTGGAGCGAATTCCGCGGACATTCCAATGGATAATTGACATTGGGTGGACATAAAAGGCAAAAATCTCACCACAGTTGCCGTCAACTCAACGACCTCTGAAAGGCGGCGGCCGACGGCGTAGAACGGCATTCAGCCAAAGGCAGAAGATCCTGATCCATAGGTTGTTCGGGGGCAGCTAGTGCAGCCAGTTATCGGCTGGTTGATCGGCCGCCAGCAGTGAGTCTCGGCGACACTGAAGATGGCCGAGGGCGGCTACCGGTGGGTTGCGCTGTAGAAGAGACACGTCATGGCGGGGAAAGAGAGAATCTATGTTTCTTATAAGCCTTCTTGGAAGCAGGACAGTGAGAGTGGGAAGAGTCGACGGTTGCGAGATCTGGGTACATAAAAAATCTTCACGAGTAGGGGTATTTTTTGGAAGTCCGAGCATCCGATTTTGGGGCCTGTGATTTAGCAGGAGCCAATGAAGGCTGAGCCTTAGAGTGAGTGGGTGATAGTGGGGAGGTTGAACGGGTGATCTTTGGGCTGGTCGATCTGACGACCGTGGCGCTAAAGGTGAGATCGCAAGTCTGCGTGGCTACCTCCTTAGCAGGTCGAGGAGAGGCGAGGGCACTGCTTGCTACATTTAGCCGCTGGGACCACAGTGGGCTTTCTACTGGCGAATAACTTGCGAGCAGCAATGGTAGACATCTTTTCCTTCACTAGGATATCCTGAATAATTCGTTCATCTTTAAAAATAGAGCAATCTCTAGAGGAAGCAGCGTGGTCGCCAATACAGTTGATGCAACGAGGGGCTTGAGGTGAACAATCACCTTCATGGGCATCCCTGCCACAGGTAACGCATTTGGCCGTATTGGAAAACGAATGGCTGGTATGGTTAAATTGCAGACACTGATAGCAATGTGTAGGGTTGGAGATGCAAGGGTGAACTGAAATTATCCCCTATCCAACTTTAAAGTGCGATGGAAGTTGAACTTTGTCAAATGTCAAGAAGAGAATGCGAATTCCCTTTCAACCCTGTTCATGACTATGTACTGCCATTACTCCCTAACCAGACAGGTAATTTTGAATGTCCTCCTTGGATAACCAGTCAAGTGATCGTATATAAACCACCCCTGCAATGAATTTAAAGAGACAAGTGCCAGTGTTTTCGTCTTTTATCACGTTAGCCTGACGATAAGCGTTAAAGGAAATCCAAGGTGCGTTGTTAAGATCGTAACAGATTGGTGTTGTCTCCCTAGAAGTCTAGGAGAGAGACTCAGCAACCTTTCGTGGGCGTGGTTGAGAGGAAAGTGATGTTGTGCTCTCTAAAACCAGCTGGCATTTTACGTACACTTTTAACTACCGCTTCGTTTTAAGTCTCCTGTAGGTATCTGAAGTATTAGTGCACATAAGGACGGTAAAATGACATTTTTCTTCTTTCACGACGCGAACGGTATAGATCAGAATGTGAAGTAGGCTTCGCCGTACACGTACTTGGACAGTACATGTGCAGAAGTAGGAATCTAGACTCGTGGTAGCCCCCATCAGACCGAAAAGTTTCGAGGCTTAAAACAAATATCCAGGTGTTTAAGATGACGGTTTTTAATGCTTCAGGTGCTCTATACAGTCTCCACCCCCTCGAGTACAATGTACAGAACGTTCGGCATATTGTTCGATTCACGCAACGTATTGGCTTCCATGTCGGTTATGTCGCCAAAGCGTTGAAGCTTCATGTGAATTTGTGCACTTTGTCGTTTTTGATACGTTACTATTGACAATACGAAGTCTCGTCATCCGTGATGACTTTTTCCAGGAATGCACTGTGTGCGTTTTTTATTTCAATGAAGTTGCGGTAGGCCTCCTCGCGTCATTTTTCTTGTTCGGGAGTCAAGTCTGCACGACGAATTTTGCACATACTTTTCTCTTTTTCAAAACATCCTGGAGATTGACTTGAACATTTGTTTTATAGATGTTCAGTTCGTTGTTACTTCGCGATCTGTCACAACGGCGATGACATTCTATAGTCGTACATCCTCAACTTAAAACGCTGCCGGCCCACAACTGATTGGTCGAATGCACATCTGTTGTTCACAGTTTTTAATTCAAGCTGACACCGCAATTCTGCGCAGACATCGCTTACAAGCCAGGAATGAAGTCAGTCTCTCTAAGTTCTTGGACGGGTGGCGTATGTAGTAATTATAATCAATACATCGCCCAATCAGGAATTTCAGTTTTCTAGTACGGATCGCCCAGAAAACACGTTTCCTAATGACGCAGTCTAATACTGACACGATCAATGAACTGCGTCTCCCCATAACAGTTATTTAGCGTACAACCACTCATAACTTTCTGTGAAGAAAATGGTTTATACTTTATCTCTAAATGGAACTATGAGCGTCTAGTTAATACGACAGCAATATCCAACCTGCGCAGCACTACTAGGGTAATCGCGGATAAACAGATATGCGCTTTGAAGTTCACTGCATTGTCTCGCGTCCTCGTAAAAAATAAAACTGAACGACCAGGGCCCCACTCTATGTAGCCACTCTTACGACACAGCATTTGTAAATGCCAACCCTATAACGATCCCTCGTCCCATTGTTTCCTTCTGCTTGTTACTGCACTATTTATATCTGTCTATGCATATTCATATATTCAAATCTGTAATCGTTGTGCAATTAATCAAGCATTCATACTACTACACTGCTCGAAAGAACTAAGCGTGGAAATGTGGGTGCCGACAAATAATTAATTCTTCTGACAGAATACATCACCCAATGCAGTTATACCCATCTGTGGTCTCTCTCTTAACCCTGCATTGCTATTGATGGGTCTCCCGGACCCTGACTTGTGTGAGTGGTTCGTTTTCGTTAGGTTCACAACACTGCACACGAGCAGCATTCCTCGTAGCTTCGTATCTTACACAGCTGTGCCATTTGCTCTTCAAGTGACGGCGGAAGTCCAGTGTCTACGAGTGCTTGCAGCGTGTCTGGGTCTGCCAGACCGACCAAAGCAAGTAGGTAAGTACTTGTCGGGGCTGTAGGACCCAGAGTAGCAATGATGGTATCGTTTGTCCCAACACAAATACGTTTGTAGCACACATTGAGATTGCTGAATCAGCCTATTTATTTCAGACGAGGGCTATAATGGATGTAACAGAAGATCTGTGTAACGATGCACTGCGAAATTAAACCTTTAGTGACGAATCAGGTTACGAGGGTGGGGAAGTAGACGTCTAACTATATAGTGAACACGATAAGAAAAGCGACGAAAGTGGGGATGCCAGTGATAGATGTCAGAAAAATAAGAAATAGTTTGTTGGTAGGGACAAGCGTACTAAATAGCTGACAGACATGCCTACTCCTCATATCAGAACGAGGCCACATAATGCTATGCACACCTGGTGTGAGAGGAACAGTCAAGAATAAAAGGATAGATTTAGAAATATGGTGGCTCTATTTCACGGATAAAATAATGGATGAAGTAGTGATACATACTAGCCAATGTATTGAATCTGCTAAGTCGAGATACTCTTCGTCTCAGACAGTCATTCATGAGACAGATAAAGGTGAAATTGAAGCATCTCTTGGTCTGTTTAATTTGGGTGTATCTACAAGGTTGGCAGGGTTCATTTAGAAGAACTGTGGGACAGAGTTGGAACAGGCATGGAATTATTCTACTCTACAGTGACCCTACAGAGATTCAGGTTTCTGGCACAGTGTCTGAGACTTGACGATAAGTCAACGAGATGAGACAGGCGAAAAAGAGGATAAATTGGCTCCTATACGAAATATATTGGATTTGTTCACCAAAAACTGCATATCACACTATTCTCTTTGAGAGCATGTTACTGTAGATGAAATGCTTGTCAAATTTCGAGGACGATACATTCCTTCCAAACCTGGCAAATATGGAATAAAAGTGTTCAATCTAGCCGATGCAAGAACGGCGTACGAGTTGCATGTGGAAGCTTATTTAGGCGAGCAGTCAGATGGACCGTATAAGTTGAGTTATCGTGCAGCTGATGTCGTCAAAAGTTTGTGTAATGATATTTCCAAAACATCAAGGAACATAACGATGGGTAACATGTTTACGAGCTATGAACTTGCCCTGTCCAGTAGCCTAGAACTTAAAACTAATTAAACCTAACTAACCTAAGGACATCACACACATCCATGCCCGAGGCAGGATTCGAACCTGCGACCGTAGCGGTCACGGGGTTCCAGACTGAAGCGCCTAAAACCGCACGGCCACACCGGCCGGCATACGTGCAACAATTGGGGAAGAAATGAAGCCGGAGATGATAACTCTGTTTAATGCTATTAAGGGTGGCGAAGATTTAATAGATCAGGTGTGTGCCACCAATGATGTAGCAAGAACAACTAGAAGGTGACCGTTGGCCTTGTTCTTTTGCTTACTGAAAGTAGCAGGCATAAATAGTCTCGTCATCTTCAGAGCTAACAACCATGGGGAGACCACGAGGAGAGACTTCATGACATCGCTTGCGTAGGCTCTTGTCAGAGGCCAATTACTTCACAGGGCTGGCAGTAAGCATATCAACCGACCTCTCAAAAACTCTGTCAACAGACTGTCGGGAGTCGAACAGCGAGACGATGGAAGTGTGAACCACAGAACGGTGCCTAAGAGGACGGTGCTATGGGTATGAAGATAGCAAAACGCAACATATTTGTTACAAATGCTGTAAGTTCGTGTGTCTCAAAAAACACTCAAGTTTAATTTGTAAAGACTGCATTTAGTGGCCTGGTGTAGTAAAACGACATGGGGAAACAGCACGTTCAAAAGACCTTGTGGAGACACTGCGTTTACTTACAACGTTTTCGTACATGTTTTCTACCCATCTGTTCATACCCGAGTTTGGTTCAAATGGCTCTGAGCACTATGGGACTCAACTGCTGAGGTCATAAGTCCCCTAGAACTTAGAACTACTTAAACCTAACTAACCTAAGGACAACACACACACATCCATGCCCGAGGCAGGATTCGAACCTGCGACCGTAGCGGTATCGCGGTTCCAGACTGTAGCGCCAGAACCGCTCGGCCACCAACGGCCGGCACCGGAGTTTGGTTTTCGTAGCTTTAATTGTTCTACTGTGTGTGCTATGACACACGACAGTCACATTGTGTAACCATTTTTGTCCTGTGCGGTATGTAAATGTTAGAATCACTGTCCCGTTTGGTTACGTAGTAATAAAGGACAACAGTTTACTCAAAAGCAAAGCAAAAGGTGTTTGTTGACTCCATCTAGACAACATACGTGAATGTGAAGCACTTTTGTGCTCCCTATCTTTAACAAACCAGACTGATACGCAGGTCGGGTCTGTGAGCCCCTCGTAGTAACGGTGGTACAAACGAACACAGTAGCAGTGCAGGGTTAATTATCCTTTAGCGTCGCAGAACCGAATTCCACGTCAAATACGCATATTTTGCAGGACAAACCAGAAACGAGTCCAGTTTCTTTAAGGAATGTCTTCAGTGCCCGTCTATGAACAGAAATATACTACTATCAATACTCTTTAGATTTCTATGCGCTACATGCAGTTCTTTAAAAACTGTTTTCCTTCACTTGATCCGAAAGAAAGTCTAAGGAATCAATTCCTGCAGTAAAACAGAAAGAAAAGTCTAGGAATTTCTTAGGGAACATTTTTGTTTGCCCGATACAGCTGAAAAGAACCAAACGCAGGAATAATTTGCTATTCCTTTCTCATGTGGCAGATGGGCAACTACTCCAGGTCAAACTTATACATACAGCGAAATTGCGAGTCACAAAGTCGAACACATTCACATATGAAATAACTACCTAACGTAAGTCTAAATTTTCTACTTCCAAGTGCGCTCGTTACCGTAGAACAGGAAGCAACCTATTCTTTAGGTTAAGGTAATAATAATAATAATAATAATAATAATAATAATAATAATAATAATAATAATAATAATGAAGTTGTAGTGCTACAACGATGAAAGTCAATATTACGACGATGTCAAACCTTATTTTCATGATTTAAAGAAGTATTTATGATATTAAAAATGTAATTTTAATTTTATTATTTTCATTTTTGTGCTCAGTGCATCAAAGACTTTCTAGTGACGGAATAAATTAGCATTGTTTGTACTACGAAACTATATATGATTGTTAAGGGTTAAGCATGTAGTAATTCGATGTAAGACATTTTGTTGAGTCTGAATTTTGTTCTCGTACAGGTCGGTAGAGAAGGAAAAGTTCCTTAATCGATGTGAAGGTATAAAGGCTGTAAAAAGGAGAGAGAGAGAGAGAGAGAGAGAGAGAGAGAGAAGGTAAATACAACTTATTCAAAACAAATATCTCGAAGGTGTAACTCTTTGTGATTTCCTATAACTAAAAATTGCAAGGTCTAATCTGAACCTGTCCTGAATAACAGCGAAGAACATTTATGTTATCATATATTTTCTTCGTTTGATCACGGTTGTGATTCGCATGTTTCTTTTTGTTACGCGACGTGTTATGAATATTTTCATTTTACGCGAAAAAGTGCACACAGCTTTAATCGAACCTGCGTCTTTCGGAAACGATAACTTTCAATCAGTGCAATTACGCGAATACCGTCTAAATCGCAACCGTGATCTCAAAAGTGTTTCCTGGACCAAATAATTCTTATAAAATGTGTATTCTCCAAAGCGAGCAGCATTGCACTATCGCTGACTCGCAACAATCGAAAGAGTAAAATCAACGCTTAAATAAAATGCCACCTTTTAATAATTATTATTATCCCATTAAATAAATAAATAGCAATTCAGTGGCTATACAATCAATAAACAGAGGGGGCAATTCAAAGTCTCCAGATAAAGTCGTGATATGTTTTAGTTGGTAGACGTTTTACGTTACGCAGTACAAGTGGAAATCGCCTTGTCCTCCAGGATCGGTTGTAGGGGGGTAGGGTGGGGATGGGGGTGGGGGCAGGAACTTCGGGAAAGCATTGTGGTAGGGCAGCCAAAAGCTACGGCTGTGTACTGCATTTATCAAGTAGGCCTAGTTTAACCTACACCACATTATCACTGATCAAACAATATTTACGGGGGATTTATTGTTTATACAATTTACAACGGTGTTTAGAGTTCCATTTACAGAGTTACAATTTGTGTTTCTATCGTTACATCTGCATCAGTTTTTCCTTCTAGTATTAAAACACGAATCATAAATTTTGAAGAGTGACGTTAAAATGATTTGTGAGTATGAATTTACTATGTCTGTCTGCTCTCATTGGTAATTGTGTTTTATGGTAGGAGAAAAAAGATACAAAATAATCCAGTCTATTGCCTTTTTATGACACCACAACGCACATATAACCCGATTGGTTTCGCTTACGTCACAGTACACACCATCGAAGTGATGCCTATTCTATTCGTGTTAGCATTTGCTGGAAAAATAAACGCCGATAAATTTAGCAAATTTTTTAGTGTCCGCATTACTTTTTGTGGTAGGTGTATCTGGTATTTTGAAATTATTATCAGGTGTTTCGACTTTACCCAAGATTTTAACCACCACAAGGCACACTTCTTTATGAGTGTTCGCCAGTAACAATTTATGATTCTTAAAACTGGAGCATTCACTTCACAAGAGTCCAGATTCATTCAAAAATAGTCTCACTTTTTGTGTTATAAATGTGATCAACGCATTCGTCAGATTTTGTATTATGCGTATATTTTATTTTCATTTCTATATATAAACGTATAATGTCAATTTGTAATGTGCGTATCAACACCTCGTTGTCTATCACGTCACGCATGTTTACACTGATATCTGTGACACTAAAAACTCAAACGATGAGGGTAGCCGGATGCCGGATGCCGCCCGCCCCCCCACCCCCCCCCCCCACCCCCCCCCACCCAAATGGAATTTCTGTATTCTCAACTGTGTGTGGGTTAGCCGTGTGAACGTTTTCGAAGTGTTTGCGAATAGTGTAACAAACGAGACAGGCACTAAGCAGTAAACTGCCTAAAAATCCCATCCAAGCCGATCGGCACACCGGATCTCCCTGTTTATTCGCCGGCCGGATTCAAAACGAGGCCGACGCATCTGCCAGAATCCCGAAAGCGGCGTGCTAACACGCGCGGGCATTCGGTCGGAAAACTGCACAACCTAGCACTAGAACTGAATAACCAAAAGATAATGATACTTGCCATACAGGAAACAAGCATAACAGACGGAGATACAATGAATTATGGAAACTACCGTATTTTCAAGAGTAATACGAGGAAAACAAGGCACCAGGGGTGCGCCACTTCTGAGCATGGCCTTCCTAGTACCCAAGAACATAATTATTTCAATCAGAGACGTCACCCCCATAAACAACAGGATAATGACAATGGACCTGCACTGCGCAAACAGGAAATATGCTATGATCAACGTACACGCCCTCACAAATGGGATTAACAAAGAAAGACCCCAAATCGACAGAGAAATTATGATCATCATTAGAGACAGTGATGGACAAGATCCCCCAAGACGGCAAAAATTTTGCTAGGTGATTTCAGCGCACAAATCGGCAGAGAAAAATGTTACCCGAAAATTGTTGAAAAGTTTCACGCACACAAATATATGGACACAAATAGCAAAAATGGCACGAGAACCATCGAACTATGCTAGTAGAACAATCTGAAGATCACGTTAACATCTCCTAGGAAACCTTCAAGAAAGCGGAACACCTGAGGTTCATCTGTACCACAAATGGGAGACTTCCAAATAGGCCATGCAGCTATATCCTACCCAGTTCAGAAAGAGATCATGACATTACAGGTCGCAGAGGTGCGAATGGTGATTCAGACAACTACCCAAGTCGAATCAATATCAAATTTTCACAGAAGAGAATCCGACAGGAACGAAAACGCTCAGAGAAGTTTTACACGAAGAAGATAATAGAATTCAACGTAAAACAGGAATGGGAAAGACAACAAGCAAACACATGGGAAGAATTCCATAGAAAGATTACACAAAAAGCAGAACTGATACCACGCAAAATGAACACAACATCCATGTGTAAACGCAATAGGAAGATGCAGACAAGCCTTCCAGGAAAATAAAAAAAAACCGAAAATCTACACCGTTTTAACAAGTCCATAAACAAGCAGCAAAACTAATTAAGCAAACCAACAGGAAGTACATCAAGGAGCAACTGGACGTTATAGATGAAAATTTCCGCAACAACAAGAGAATTCTACAGGAATTTCGCAAGGAAGGTCCACCGCCTCGAAACTTATGCTTCAGAAAAAGATGGAACACATGTATTTACTAATCAAGAGAACTGTCAGGAGCTGGTACGTATTTCTCTGATCTCCTTAACTGCCCTAATCCTGAAACAGGATTCCCAACACAGGAGTGCCGTTCCACTCAGCCAGAATCACTCCCGCCAACAGGCGAAGAGATCCACGACCACGTACTAAAATTAAAAAAATAACAGGACATCCGATGAAGAAGGCATCATGGCGGAACTACTAACGAACCTCGGACCAAAAGTCTTTACAGGAACTTGCACAAATAATCACAATCATCCAGAAAACAGGAAAACTTCCTGGTGACTGGAAATCTCCACTTATCCACCCCCTACGCAAAAAAGGAGAAAGGGTGAATGTGAACAACTACAAAAGAAATTCCCTACTATGAGTCACCTACAATATTTTCTCAGCGTGCTTACTCCAGAGAACGCAAGGAAAGTTAGAACACAAAAAAAGTTAGAACACAAAACTGGTGAATACCAGGCAGGCAGGCTTCAACCCGTGTCACTCATGCACAGAACAAATCTTCAATATGAAAACAATTCTAAAATACGAAGCTCTCAGGCATACTCAAATCGTTTGAACTTTCATAGGTTTCAAGAAAGCATACGATTCTGTTGACCGACAATCCTTGTTCAACATCTTAGAAGCACAGAGACTCGACCCAAAAATATCACAACGAATCAATCACACACTGGCTGGCACAACATCGAGATTTAAATTCATGGGTGAAATCTCTGACCGCTTCATGATCAAAACGGGAGTACGCGAAGGCAACAGATTGTTCCCACTATTGTTCAACTTAGTCCTGGACAAAGTAATGGGGAATGGGAGAAAGAATTGAAAAGGCAAGCATATTGGAAACCAAACCGACTACGACGTTCCCGGGGCCTAGCATTCGCAGACGACCTGGCCATACTCTCGGATAACAACGCAACAGGAACTAAACGAATAGAAATACGGAAAGAATGTACAGAAAAAGTTGGTTTGCAAATCTATCTCTATGTCTGAATTCTTCTGCTCAAAATTAAACATACAAAAATTATATACGAAATTGGGCAAGATTAACAGAGTTACACATTTCAAAATCTACGTCAAATCCTCGAACTTCTAGCAGGAGAAAAGACCTCACAGAAGACTGGCCCACAGAAAACGAAGAGAGCTTGCGGCAGAATAAGACGCATATAATAAGAAATGCATGTCCATTCAAACATATATCGGGCACTACAATAAAGAAATGAAGCCTAAAATACTGCATGCGAGTGAGACACTAACGCTCCGAACGAAAAGCGACATGGGAGGCATACTGAAGGAAGAACGCAAAACCATGAGAAAAATTCTCGGGCCAAACTGACAGAAGAACGATACATATTACGTTCTAGGAAAACCACAGAGTAAATGTCAAACTCAGCATCAGATGACAGAAAAATGTTAAAATTCTATGGGCACGTCAGCAGGCTACCACCAACAAGACGCTCCCACATAATTCTGACATACGAACACGGGGTCAAGTCAACAGTATTACGGATCACGTAAGTCAAACTTGACCTAGAAAAAGCACAAATCGATCCAATTGAAACTGAAGACATAACGTATACAGGGCCAAGATGTACAAGTGGAATGTTAGGTCAGAGAAAGTCCCAAAGAAACCAGGCACAAAGTAGACTGAGAATAGGAAGAGATTCCGGGCGAGAGAGAGAGAGAGAGAGAGAGAGAGAGAGAGAGAGAGAGAATTTCCTTTTTCAGTTTCCCCGTTGTGCTCGAAGACCAAAATCGCGTTAGTCGAAATAAAAACAGTCAAATGGTGGCCATTTTATCGCTTTAATAAAAGAAAAATTAACTTGATGCTTACGCTGGACATATTATTCGCGTATCTGAATAAAAACTAGTATTTCCCCCTTAAATCCCTATGAGTATGTAGATAAATTACGTGCTGTAACGTTTCCCTCATTTATTATTTTTAGAAGCGCCCGTCTAAAAATAACTGGCACTTCACAAGGCAAGAACAGGAAGTAAGCGAGGCCACGCATTAAACAAGACGCGAACAGTCTTTTTTCGCCAAACGTCAGTCCACCGCCACGTCCGACTCTCCGTTAACACGCTCGCTAGTCCCACAGCTGCGTTCGCTGTGGCCGTGTACAAGTCACGTGAGGACAGGCGAGAGCGGCCGCGTGCTACCTGTTACCGGCCGCGTGCAGCTGCCATGGAGCCGCGCAGCTCCGGCAACATCGTCCCTGCAGAGACCCACGTGATCCACGACTATAGCTGCGACTCTCGTGGAATGCGGGAACGAGAAGAGAAAAACACGGAACGACGAGAGGAAAGAAAGAGAAGAAAGAGGCACACGGCCGGAGAAGACCGAAATCAATAGCCCAGAGCCGCTCCGCTCCGCACCGCGCTAGCCGTACCGGGCGGCATATCGACTGGCTGCTGGAGTGGAGGCCTTGCACGAGAGAGAGAGAGAGAGAGAGAGAGAGTGAGAAGGGGGGCGGGGAAGAGAAGCGGAGCAGACACGTGAGAGCGGCAGACAACGTGACAGCGGAGTCTGCGCCCTGAACACACAGCGTCTACTCGTTCCAGCCTGCACATGGGATCATGTTCTCGGCACCACCAGCGACAAATCATTAACACGTACACTACTTGACCAAAAATATCGGCGCTGTTCTATGGACTGTGCAATAACCACTAGTTGTCACGACAGGCGAACGCATGAGTATAAAAGTGGATGGAGATTATGACTTCGAACGTGGACTGGACTAGTCACTGGATGTCACCTCGTAACAATCAAATCAGAGGCATTTCAATCCTTCTAAAGTTGTCGAAGTCGAACGCTGGCGATGGGACTGTGATATGGAAACGCGAAGGAGCAACCACAACGACCAAGCAGATCCCTTGTACTTACGCACAGGGACCATCGAGCACACTGGAGGTCGCTCGTAAAAAATCAGATGAAATCAGCGGAAAGAACCACTCTCGAGTCCGAAGTACTACCAGCACTCCAGCTAGCAGATTGTATCGTGCTACACCCCATGGCAATCGATGGAAGGGTATGTGTGTGCCGAAAGCCTTAAGAACGTTACCTGCCATTATGTCTAGTGCCAACACTGAAGTACAGAAGTGGTGCTGTTACGGTGTGGGAATGTTTGTTGTTCGTGGCTAGGGAGTAGTCCCTTCACTGTGCTTAAGAAACCGCTAAGCGCACAAGGATATGAACCCTTTTGCAGGATCGTGTACTGCTTACGGTAGAGAAACGATTCGGTGGCTGTACCTGTATCGGCATTACATTGCACAGTCATAAAGCAATATCTGTGAGGCAACGGTTTGTGGACAATAATGTTCCTGGCACAACCTGAGTTCCGACTTGAGCCCCTGGAACACCTATGACATGACACAGAAAATCGACTTCGCTCCAGAGTGCAGTGTCCAACGTCACTGCGTTCTCTGGTTTCGGCACTTGAGGAAGAGAGGGCTACCAATGCTGCACAGACACCAGAGACATCGTTAAAGTGTCCCCAGCAGACTTCAAGCCACCATAAGGGCGGACACGACCAGAGCCCGTAGTGCTGCCCATTATAAGTGTCCGGGTACTTCTGAACAGGTGATGATCATCCCGCCGCACGTGAGAGAGAGAGAGAGAGAGAGAGAGAGAGACTCATTGCCATAATTATTTATCGTGTACTCCTTTACGGCAAGTTCTTCGCCGCACCACGCAAAGAATCGTATCCACATCTACGTTCGATTGAAGAAAAACAAAGCTGAGAGTCGACTCGTCTGCTGCGCTGCTGAAAGAACGTTCTGTATTTAGACGAAGCGAAGTTGAAGTAGTTTTTCGGAAAGCGTTTTACTTATAGTATAAAAATTAAAAAAACATAGATTTTGGATTCGCATGTTTTTCGCCAAGCATGTTCTCAAACGACTGCAGCGAATCTGTTTGTTAATAATGTTTTCACATTTTAATACTTCACAAGCTGTTGATAAGGTGGTTAGCTTTCGTTATTGGTCATATTTATTACGGTACTTCGAAGTCGAGTAACTGACAACCCGTAGTTCGAAGAATTTGCAGTGAATTAAAAAGAGAGAGACTAGAGATTGCTAATCGGAGGAAAGCAGAAAATAGCAGTCTGAAATTGTCATATTTCGAAATGCGTAACTCCCATTTCACTGACTGCGGGAATGCTTGGTTAAAGGCAGAGTGAAAAAAAATGACCCAGCCCAGATTCGATCCCACTACCTCTCGGTTCCCAGTCACGCGCCCAACCACTTTTTTTTTTTTTTTTAAGAAAATCTCATTTTGTTCGTTTTCATTCGTTGTATCTGCTCGGGGCGGACGTTTTATGTTCTAACGGACAGATGTCCTTGGTGTGTACGGTCTAAAAAGGCCACCCGTCGCGACTCAGCGGATGTCCAGTTGCGATACTGGTGTGCAAACTCCAGCTTTCGCCGCAGATTTCTGCTTGGGTTCATGAATTAGGTGCCTGCTGTGCGAGCCCACACGCAGCGATGCTCACTGAGAAGACGTTGTTGGTAGCCCCTTGGATCATCTGGGCGCTCAGCTGCTGAACAGTTGCACAGCTCTTCGTTCGTACATCCCTCCGCAACCTCGGCGCCGGTTTTTGATAGCACAATTTTGGCATGCATGGTATACTTTATCCACGGCGGAACGCGAACAGGTTACTAATCTGCCGTTTGGAAATGCGCCCCCCCTCCCCCACTGCCACGAAAGCCTATGATCATGCTCTTTTGGACGTCAGCAATTTACGGACTACGAAAACGACTGCGCCTTTTCCAGCGTCCCCCGACTAGCTTTATATATATATGCACTGCTAGCGCTGCAGCCTGTAAGTGCTTCTTGCAAGTTGACGACGAATGTAGGCGGTGATCACATTAATGGAACTGGACCATGAGAGAGAGAGAGAGAGAGAGAGAGAGAGAGAGAGAGAGAGAGAGAGAGAGAGAGGGTGTGGGGGGGGGGGGGGTTAGAATGTTCTGCCCAAGTGACAATTTCGATACATTCGCTAAATCTAATTTAATCCAAAGCTTTATTATGCATCCGATAATAATCTGTCACTACGATTCTAGAAATTTCAAGCTTCGTACAGCGCTCGTATATAATTTTTGTGCCATTTTTTCCTTCGTGAGGTTTTTCCGAATTTTTCTTATCTCAAAACGCTATCTAAAACCCTCACTATTTCGCGCTTTCTTCATTCCTGCGACTGTTACCACCCATCTGCAGCGCTGCATCTCGCATGTATACCGTTATCTGTCTTTCCTCATTCCTAGTTCCTAACAGCGAGAAGACATCTTCTCAATTTCAATACTTTGTTCTCACTCAAAATTTTATATTGAAGACGAACTTTTTCACACAGTATTGGTTTTATGTAGTAAGTGCAAATTTGTTACACTATCTCTTACAGCTTTGATCTTATCTTTCTGTTTCACTATTATAGTGGATGTCATTCTTTAGTGTATTATATTCAGTAATAATTGTGTACAATTACGTTTTGAGGTGGAGCGGCAATGAAACTGTCTCATTTATCGCTCCGGCTACGAATCGTTTCGTTTCCTTTGTGCTCTCTGCAACTAATAGCCCTAAGTCCATGTAACGCTCACCACCGTTAGCTGTTGGCCCTTCTTTCCTTACCATTTGGAGAATATTTTTTTGTACTAATCATTTTCTGCTGCACTGATGTTTACCGCGTTGCTCCTCAATCCGTTATTATTGAGGGGGACAGCAGTCCTACCCTGGACGAGGGTGTTTCTGATCTTGTCGCCCATTCTCATTTTATTTTTCTGTGGATTCACTACTTTATACAAGGCGCTCGGGTGACCAATATACAGGATGAAAAGTATTTAAACCGACAAACTCTGAGAGGTTGTAGGGAACATCAAAACAAATATTTTCCCCTAATATTTTTTCCTATGAGGAGTATATAAACCGGTAGAGGAAGATTCCTCTGGCAGCAAATTAATTCCATTTTTTATGACCAAGAGAGAACACATTAACACAACCCAATTTCAATTACAGTAGATTATCAAAAATGCCTCCATTGACACGTAAACAAAGGTTACACCGTCGGATCATGTTCTGTCTGACACGGGCAAAAACCCCAGTAGTATCCTGAATTGTTCCTGCTGCTGCTGCTGCTGCTGCTGCTGCTACTACTATCCGGGCCACCAAATCGTCTTCCGATGCAACAGGAGTTGCATAAACAAGGTTGCGCATCTCTCCCAACACAAAAATGTCCAGAGGGGACAAATCTGGGGATCGAGCAGGCCATGGTACAGGACCACCTCTGCCAATCCACGTTTCTGGGTACCGTCGGTCCAGGAATCGACGCACACGACGACTGAAATGTGCCGGCGCCCCGTCATGTTGGAACCACATGCGTTGTATTGTAGGGAGCGGGACGTCTTCCAGCAATTCTGGCAATGTTCTGGCGAGAAAAATTGTAATAGTGCCTGCCATTTAATGGCCTAGGTAGCAGATACAGTCCAATTAAACAATCCCCAACAACACCGACCCACATAAGAACGATGAGCCGCACTTAATGAGCGCTAGTAACTGTGGCATGTGGGTTATCCTCACTCCAAACATGCGAATTGTTGATGTTGAAGACTCGATCACGCCCGAACGTTGTTTCATCTTTAAACAACACAGAGGATGTAAAAGTAGGATGCATTTCACACTGTTTCAGGTACCACTGCGAAAACTGTGCTCCAGGTGGATAATCAACTGGTTCCAGGTTGTGGACACGCTCTAAGTGAAATGGACGTAACAATTACTCTCGAAGGACTGTTCTTACATTCATCTGATTCGTCCCCATGTTACGTGTAATTGCATGAATGCTGATTGAAGTATTCTCCTCCACATGCTGCAAGACTGCTTCCTCACATTGCAGCGTTCTTACCGTGCGACGGCGTCCCTGTCCAGGTAACCTGCTGCATGACCCGGTCTCACGCAGACGTTGGTACGCAGCACCAAGGTCGTACAGTATGATTAGGATATTGTTGTTGGTAAACCCGCTGTGCAGCTCGTCCGTTGTGGTGCGCTACGTAGTACGCACCAACCATATCAGTGTACTCACTCCGGGTGTATCGCTCCATTAGTAAACAGAGACAATGCACTACTACACTGGTGGATAGCAGTTGCCTACAACTGAAGAGCGTAATATGCCCTCTAACAACTGAAGATCGTAATACGGCCTCCACCGTTTTAAATAATCCTCGTAGGAAAAAATGGCATTAGGGGTTTAAATACTTTTCACCCTGTACTAGAGGAACGCGATGAAGCTCTGTCGGAACCTTACTGTGAACTATCATACAGAATTAATATATCAGCCATTTTACGCAGACGTTTGCATCTGCGTAGATTCTGCCAGACGGGTGGCTGTTTCTGTTTGTAGGTGAACTACGAAATCAGAAATCAATCATTTATAGTGAAGCCAAGGCGCTCTCAATGTCAGAATCAGATCATTCCCGATTATATTTCACTACTGAGGTACCTACTGTCTCGATTTAACCTAAGATTTTCGAAATGTACATGTGTTTCTAATTTCAATGCTACACTGAAGCTGACCTCATGACGAGAATTGATTACATCATTTGATGAATGTTAAACGCTATAGAAGCTAAACGGAAGCGAATTGGTGGTTGTGATGTAAAAATTTAAGAGAATATTTCGGTTCAACCGCGTTTAAACCTATCACTTTTAAAGCTGAGCATATTACAAGTCTAAGCGTGATTGACACGAAGTGTTTATACATATATATATATATATATATATATATATATATATATATATAATTATTTGAAACAGACACTGTTTTCGGAATGGCCTTGGTTTGACTAAATGTATGGCGCAATCATATTGCTGTTTTGGATCAACATTGTCCGTGGAAGCTTCTAGAGTATAACAAGAGAGCAAACAGCGAGATAATGAGCTGGATAACGCCAAAGTTTAGTGTGCCTATCTCACTCGACGGAGGTGGCGAATTACTTGCGCTTAACCGACTCCCACCACGAGCACAGCGCTAAGAAGGTAAGGCAACAACAGAAAGCTGCCTAGCCGGTTGCTTAAGGGGACAGAGTGGGCAGGACTGGCAGCAGCAGGTATCAAAATACCAACTGCGCAGCTAGTAGCGGAGCAAGGCAAGGCCGCCTTATGAATCAGCCCCGGCGCCGGTGCATTCACTCCGCCTCGAACGCAACCGGAAAGTGAGCGGAAGGAGAAACCGCAGTGCCGACTCAGCACCCAACACACAATCTCCTGCGCTGCTGGCCGCATGCTGTTCCACAGAGATACAGCAATCGTTCTGACAGTTCAAATAGCTGCCAGCATACATCATTAGGGTATCAGGTCTTCACAGAGGGGTGTCTATCAGATACAGATTAAATATACTATGTGCGTAACATTGTACAGCCTCTTTTCACACATCTTTACCAACACCTAAAAAGCAATTAAAAAAGAGGGCAGTAAGTTACAGCGGCGGTTTCTGCATAAGAAATTTTTACAACGCGGATCTGGGAATATCTACACCTACATGTGGACTTCGTTGGTTCAGTGGAGGGTACAAAATGTTGCTAATTTGAGAATGATACAAGCCTGAAGAAAGTACTGAAACATGACGCAGAACGTCCTGTTTTTTAGCATTGAGCGAGAGGACGTAAGATATTGGGTTCAGATATTTGGCACGAGACAGGTTCAAAACCCCGTCCAGCCATAAAAGCAAGCATGTCTCAAAAAGATTACAATTGGTAGTATCGACGATTATTTTGTATAAAAAAAGAACAGAAAATTATTTTTCTGTAAGTACAAAATAGAAGGCAGGGGAGTTTCAGAAATATTGCATTTGGTAAATTGCTGTGAGTAAAAAAAAAGCTTAACGACTTTTAGAAGTGTTTCGAAAGAAGCCAATTAAGACGTAGAAAACGCGCACTGCCCTGGACGCCCGAACACACCGAATCACAATCAGAGAAGTCACTGAAGATGATGGGATAGCAATGATTATTGATGACTTGAGTAGATTTGCTATTTACATAATAACCATCGTTGGTATTATTACCATCAAGAGTCACACATCCCTACAAGGTCGTCATTTTTAACCAGTTCCTATTCCGTACTGAGACGTCAAACCTTACGCTTGAAAATGGTACAGAAGCTGACACTGTATAGCACAGGATAACAGTTACAATGCAGGATAACAGTTACAATGGAAAGCAAGCATGACGTCTTTTTACATTGGTTGCCTCGCTTTTTAGGAGATATTCCACCGTTCCCTTGTCGCCCCGGCAGTTTGGGCGCTGTGTTGCAGCCGAGGTGGATGCGAGTCTTTACTGAACAGAGACGAAACAAAGTCGTTAATCTTTTCTCCGTTGTTTCGTCGTACAGCGATTATCAAGACGCAGAAAAGGAGCTGTCCAGCACCCTGGCGCGTGATTTCGACTACAATTCGTAGACAACATAAACAAGGTTACAGTACACCTGACCGACATGCTTCCCGATTACAGAAAGAACTGCTCCTCCCCTTGTTGCATAGCGCAATCAGAACACCAGTTTAACATCTCTGGAGGACAAAAGTGGTTTGACGTATTTACATGGATTGGATTGTTTGGCGGAAGAGACCAAACAGCGAGGTCATCGAACTCATCGGATTGGGGAAGGAAGTCTGCCGTGCCCTTTCAAAGGAACCATCCCGGCGTTTGCCTGGAGTGATTTAGGGAAATCACGGAAAACCTAAATCAAGATGGTCGCACGCGGGATTGAACCGTCGTCCTCCCGAATGCGAGTCCAGTGTGCTAACCACTGCGTCACCTCGCTCGGTGACGTATTTACATATCTACCTTCTGTTACACGGCCGCGCTATGCTATAGATATCTACAGATGTATTCATCTGTGGTCAAGAAAAGAAAAATTGTTAAATTTTGAGATTTAAAACATCCCCTCTCAAGGAACTGGAACCTTCTCAAACTGTGAGGAGCAACACAGCGCAACATGTAAACTGATTTACGAGTACAGCAGTGAATGGCTGCACGATAGTGTGTCAAACTGGGGAGACGGGGACTGCTTAGATCGATTTTGAGCTGTTTCACGTTACCCAAATGACCCGATAAGTGCAGCTTTCAAAACACGCTTTATTCAAATTTTATTTTGCTAGTCAACATTAAATAACAAAGAATGGAAGTAATACAATGAATACGTTAAGGAGATAACATGCGAAGTTTCGCGATCAAACAATGTCATAAGACATCACAAATGACTCAAACGTTTCTTAAAACCATTTCATGTTTCTTCGATTTAAGGGAAGTATTAATGCGGTTTTTTTTTTTTTGGGGGGGGGGGGGGAGATTCTTGTTCACATGCAACAAAAAGTTTTCAGATTTTTACTCTTTCCTTCTGGGTTTAAATTTCACTGCCCACGTAACGTATTGTTAACATGAATGAAAATACTTCTCCGTGGATAAATCGTTGTATACCCTGGATTTGATCATAAGGATGTCGTTTTTAGATGGTAGAATACAAAAGTGGCATTCGTATTAATAATATAAAAAGACCAACGTAGTATATACAAATGAAATACGTGTGTCAGACACCAAGGTAATCTATATTGATTGAAGAAAAGAGTGGATACCTATCAGTCGTCAGAAATGAAAGTAGTTTTGTGAAATTGATGTCAGATTGCCTCCTTGGGGCTCTGCACGTTCCTAAACAAAACGTGCAAAGGCTTCATAAATTTCTGCGGGCGCCTTCAGTCGCAACATTATAGGCTGTACTATGTTACACACATGGTATATTTAATCTGTTGTCGGATGTCCAAATTCTGTTGTAACCACCTGCAAGTTAATATTACCCTCGCCATCTTTTTTGTGAGAGGAAGATTAACAGTTGGGATGGATTTATCGCAGAAAGTCAACAAAACTACATACCAAAGAAGGGCCTATAGCGCGAAACCCAAGGAAAGGAAACCCCAAGGTCTACCGAGGGTCACCAAAGCACCGAGAAAGGAACAAAGAAGAAATGAAGGGGGAAAGGAAGAAAGGCGGGCGGGGTGCTCCGTCCAGGGATCAGCCAGAGTCCCCGTAAGGCACTTAGTGCGATGGGGGACTTGTCACCGCCACTTGCCAAAGGTACTCCCTTCTCCTCCTCCTCCTCCTCCTCCTCCAACAATACCTAGGAAAAGACCAGCGACACGGACACAGCAAGAGAAGTGCAGAAAAATAGAGGAAGAACATCTACTCGAACAGAACACGCGAGAAGGGGGGAAAAGTGCAAAAGAACATGTAGGGCAAGGGCTGCGGCTCATACAACCTGTTCGGGAAAGAGGAGGCAACAGGGCGTCCTGCCAACCACTCAATGGGCCGACAATGTTGAAGAATCCTCCCTTAGAAGAGTGGTAAAAAAACCCTTCACGAATAAACCATAAAACCAAATCAGCCACTGAGGCATCGCCCGCCGCAAGGCGGCTAGCTGAGCACAGGCCAGCAAATTGTGGAACATCGTCAAACGGGCACTGCAATGACACTAGGGAGAATCCTCGCGGCGGATATGACCATGACTTCCGGAGTCGGTATAGGACGATGGAAGTCCTTGGGAGCGACCCGCACTGTCCAGTCTGAAGACAGGCGATTTGTTAAGTTAAAATATGTGGATAAAAATCTTAGATCAAGATCGCTAGAACTCTTTTACTGATTACTAGTTTCAGATCATTGACGACCCATCTTCTGATCTAAAATACGGAGAATTGCATGAAAGAGGTGGAAGAAAGTATCATACATTTTATATCTGAACTTCCATTCTATGAAAGATATAAATAAAAATTATTACTTAATTCAGCGTTTATCAGGTACCAGACATTACACATCGACATAATTTGTAATTCAGCTACCTCCTTGTACTTGTAGCGAGCTTTGTAAGTGATACGCCCTATTTACATCCACACATGGATTGTATGATAGTAACCATTGTCAGTCTTCTTGCATTTAAACACGAAGTGTGGTAATATGAGCACTGGAGACATGTATGGCTGAAATTGTAAATTATATAAACGTGACGACCTACTTCAGGCAAGATTGTAGATTTGTACGAGTTACGAAATGCACTTTGTATGTCTGTTTTTCTCACGATCTACAAGAATTTTCGATTTGTGCATTACATAAGAGCGATTCTGCTCAAAAGATTATGACGATGCGTAATGCATGGTGGCCGATACACACTGAATTAAGTAATAATTTTTATTGGTATGTATCACAGAATGGAATTTTAAATAAAAAATGTATGACACTATAGTTCGCTTCTTTTATCCAATTTTCTTTATCTAGAAAATATGAACGAATGCATCATTTTCATGGGTCAATACCTCGTTTTAATAAACGAACGAAGTTTACGGAAGATGAGCTCTTACGGAATATTCAACATGCAGTGGGCATGTGCCTTACCTCCAAATACTGAGTGAACAGGCCTGCCGCCCTCACTCGTGGCGAAGTATATGACAACTAGTTATAGCTTATATCAGAAGTAGACTTGTTCGAAGGCTACAATGCTTTAATGTTTTTAGCGAAGAGTCTCGTTAGATCTCCCAGTGTTCGCAAACTCTCCCCCCAACTGGATGTTTGACGTCCAAACACACCACTGCCCAACTAAGCGACGAAAAATGTTGAGGCGCTTACTGCGATCCTATTTGAAAAAGTGAAGGAAAATTTGTGATTCCATCGGGCAATGCTATACTAGTAACAGAGGTAATGTGCTATCCCCCACATGAAAGAACCGCCGTTCACTACAGTATGGAGTCCTTATCAGCGCTTAATCTTATGAAACATAAAGGCAGCAAAACAAGCGGTCATCCCGCTGCGTGTTACGCAGAGAAAACGCAAATTTCATTTTAAAGCTGTCAGCAGATGCATAAGTCTGGGGCCACTCACAATTCAGAAATTAATCACCGTGGAATCCATGCTTTCGATTTCCAAAGGGCAGTGAGCAATTCAGATAGGTAATTGTGGAACGATGAGTGGCAGGAGTCCTTCAAGAGAAGAATAAGATCCTACGGATAAATATTTCTTTCATTACCATTGCGTTATTGATCTGACAATAGCTGACGCTCAAGAATATTCAGAACCACGATCGGCTTCCTGAACTCCAATGGAGGATGCTTCATGAATTGCACTCCATTATATTAGGTTGAATAAATCGGCCCGCTTTCATAATTAGTTTAGTTTTGTCAGATAACAAAATTCGAGGTATACAAACAGCTATAACCGCTTCTAACCAGTTTAAAATTCAGCTTTCAAATGAAGCTCAGGCAATAAAACTTAAATAAACTGCATTTGTTAGCAATCAAATGGGGATATGGAACTCAGAGCTACAGTACGTACTTCGTTTCTGTTGAAACAGCGTATCGATTATTCATACGGTGATTGATCGAGGAGTGCAACTAAGATGTTGTATCAATATTGTTGTTACAAAAACAGCCGTAGATAATGATTAATGGTAATAGTAGTACGCTAGGATTAGAAACAGAAGTAGCGTTTCACACTGTGGCGAACTCTCTAGTGTTAAGATACCTCCCAACCGATTAAAACAATGTCGAACGGGGCCCCATACACAGGAGCATTCCCTCGTATGAACTAAGATATCGAGACGGGAGACACTACTTGCTTTCAAAGCTTTAATTCCTCCAATACCTCTCATTCATTTTCCGGACTTAACAAGGTCTCTCTTGCATAACTTGTTGGACTAGCTAACATTCATGGATCAAAGTGTGTCACGAAGGAATTACCCTCAGAGACGCAAGGGTCCGGATTGAAATGCAATACACCGTTCGAAAAATTGTAAATATTTGGCTGGAGCTCGCAACAAATCTGCGACTCTAAAGCACTCCAGAAGTTTCACATTGGCGAATTCCCCTCGGTGCTTAAAAAACACTGTAGTTAAATACAAACTCAATAAAAATACAGTTAGTTTGGTAACTGGAAAGTAAAATCACTGCAGCAGATTCTGGACAGAAGCCACGCGCTGCCACAAAAACAAAGAAAAAAACAGTCTTAGACCGCGAGCTTACTTACAATCGGCGACCAGTAGCGGCGGCAAGGCGCCACAAACTTACCTGAAACAAAATGAAAAATAATTAGCTCTAACGCTGAGCGGCCTTGATCCAAAGGTTCTGGAACATCCCCGCCGGCTCCACGTAAATCAGGACGGCCGCGCTGCAAAACAAAACACGTCAAGAAAACACGTGCCATGCTCGAGAGCGACTCATGCAAGCCAAGCGGCATGCACTGTGCATGCTCTAGCTATTGCGTTAGCCGCTTACCGTATTCTTTTGTTAGTGCGCTCCGCGAGCGAACCAGCAGTCAAACACAGCTGTAACTGTGTTAATGCCGCAGACACAATCCATACTATGCCACCACTATTCATTACATTTAACACTGACCATTCCGACACTGCGTTAATATTTACTTATTCTAGCAGGCGCGACACACACACACACACACACACACACACACACACACACACACACACACAGAGAGAGAGAGAGAGAGAGAGAGAGAGAGAGAGAGAGAGAGAGAAAATCTGACAATTTGACGAGGAGCAGCAGTTCGAAAGTATTTGTCATACCGGTGTAGCGCCACCATGAGGATACGTATCAGATTTGCTTTCAATACACGCTGTAACGGTCGTGAGCTTAAGTTACTTTGAGACTTGAGACTGGGCGTGTTGGATTGATGTTAGTCAAGAAAGCCTTTAAGGCGACAAGGACGCCATTATACATATATATTAGTTTATCGAAAATAGTGGTCAATGCTTTGGAAACGGAATTTTTTTTATGTGATGTCTCAGGAGCGACGTTCAGTATTCAGGGATATGGCGGGAACTATCATTTGAAAGAAAAAAAAAACTTCATATGCCTTATTCCGAAAGGTTTCCATGATAGAACGCATTTAACAAACATTGACCTTTACACTCTGCATTATTCAGAACAATATGAGGTTTATTTTACACAGGACAATAATTAATAAACTTTACAATATGCGTTTCACAAAATATCTCATGGAAAATACGTATTTTTAACACATTCGCCTCTAAATATGATTATACGTCACATTTCAGCTGTTGTACGGTTCACAATAAATGAATGTCCCACCGTCAACTGCAATGCAAACGTCTACTCCCGAGAGAACGTGTGTGTCTTGCTGAGTGCCTCTGCTCGTTCCCTACTGACAATGAGACCAGCACCGTCCATGATGCGACCAAGCAGTTTATATCGCGTATTCACCTTTCTCTTGTACACCTCACATATCAGTTGGGCTCATAAAAAGAGTCATATGTCTTAAGATGTGGCGATCTTGGTGGCCAGTTAATTGTACTACCACGACCAATGCACGGATTAGGGTAAGAGCGGTTGTGATGTTCCCACACGCAAAAACAAATCTACATGACGTGAGTTCTATCTGGGAAACCATTCGGAATAGGGCATATGTCAATAGAAGTTTTGTGCTTCAAATGAGATTTCCTGTCATATCCCTAAATATTAACCATTCCAAGTGGGGCAGCCTGTATAAAAATAGGAGACCAGAAAGCTTTATTTCCGATCTATGATACAGTCTGGTGTGGCTAAGGTCTAATTTGTATGACTGTCTCAAAAAATTTCTCACTTTTTGTGAACTAGCAAAATTCATTAACAGTTTACTCTGAATACATGCCACGAGCAATGCGTCAAGGGTAGCACTTTTACGCTATTAACGCCCCTAAATTTTCCAGTACAGCTGCCCCTCGTCATTGGTTAACAAGTTGCCGTGCACCGATTTCTTTGATGTGATTTCTCTGATGTGTTCAACTCAATCGGAAAATGCAGCAAACTGTATAATGTATCGTTGCTTCGAAAGACATATGGGAAAAGTCTCATAATTCGGGAACACACATTACTTTTACTAGAGGATTCAGATCATGACCTTCTGTCCAACATTTCAAATTATATACAAAAGAAGGGCGTTTTTAGGAATATCTACTTCCTTGTCTTGAGAGGTGTTACTGGATAGAATCTTAGTGCTATGGAGTTACCACAACTGTCAATATACCGTACGCTAACCGAGTGCCTTAAAGTAATCAGTAGAGCAGACACATTACAAACTGTAAAATTAAGATAAAACATGTGATCACTTTATTAACATGTACTTGCAGCATACTTTAGGCAACAAAATTAAAAAGAACATGCAATGTTTACTTCACATTCAAGCGACAGGAAGAAAGATACCACACAATGCACTGGCATTCCTTTCAGTGTCGACAGTGTTCAGAAGCTAAAAGAAAGAAAAAAAAAGGTCGCCAACGATAGCCAATCATCTTTCCGTGTTTCCTATAAGCGCTCACATATCGCCATCTAAAGAGAGCTACCGCGCCCAAAGAAGGAGCAACATTCCCTGAAGGAGAGAACATGAAATTAAAGAACGTGTCTATACCTTTTTAGTTCCGTTCCTCATGGTGTGTTTTGGTCTACCATACGTGTAAATCTGAAACCAGAAACATTAACGTTAAAAGTCGGTACTGGGCTCAGCAACCAAAGTAGGCGCGCATTAACACACATTCAGGATAAACTAAGTAGAAACTGCCACACTAAAACTCCATTCACTCCAACTCGGAGTCACACAACACAAATCGCAAAATATATTAGTTTTAGCTTAAATTATTTCTGAATAGATTTCGGGCTAGCGTCCTCTTACACTCCAAACGAACGAGGACTGTTAAACTAAGACTGAACTTAATCCCACTGCAGTGATTGCGCCATGAACTCCAGAAGGCAGTAAAACAGTATTTTGCAATCTGATCTGACTAAATACTTCATATCCTGTGTTTAAATCGTGCATTCAATAAGCAGCGTGTCACAAACCTTCGTGAACAAAATTACATGGCGAGAAAGGGTCGAACTCTGAGCACTCAAGTGGGGAACCAATTGTCGGAAATTTCGTGGTACGACGACATGCTGCTGAAGCAAGAGTTTGTAGACTATGGTAACAAAGCCGTAGTTATGTTGGTGACGCTACACTGAAAACAATTCACAACCTTCTGTATTGTGTTTGATGAACACTTCGTTGTATACGATGAGCAGCAGTTCGAAAGTATTTGTCATACTGGTGTAGCGCCACCATGAGGATACGTATCAGATTTGCTTTCAAGACACGCTGTAACGGTCGTGAGCTTAAGTTACTTTGAGACTTGAGACTGGGCGTGTTGGATTGATGTTAGTCAAGAAAGCCTTTAAGGCGACAAGGACGCCATTATCTACGCCTCACTGAGCTTGAAGGAGGTAGTGTAACAGTGCTACGATAAGCAGGATGTTCCGTCTGCGATCTGCAGAAAGACTTAGCAGTACTGTAGCCACGGCACATAATTGCTGATACCGGTAGTCACGGGAATGTACGGTCGCAGGAAGAAAGGGCTTCGGGCGGCCACATGATGCCACCGAGAGGGAAGACCATCGCTCTGGAGCGTATGGCTCTGGAGCATCGTACTGCATTGCAACAGCGATCTGAGTACCAGTTGGCACCACAAGCACACAACGAACTGTTACAAAACGGTTAATTCAAGGACAGCTCCGAGCTAGGCGCTTTGTAACGTGAATTCCACTGACCCCTAAACCATCGCCAAGCTAGAGCTCATTGGAGGGCAGCGTGGAGACTAGAGATCTGATGAAAGCTGGTTCTGCCGCTGTGCCAGTGAGGGCCTTGTGTTGGTTAGATGGTCCGTTGAGGACCTACACCCAACCTGTCTACATGTTGGGCACACTAGACTGACTCCTGGTGTTATGGTCTGGAGTGCGATTTCGTGCGACAGTAGGAGCACTCTGGAGCTACCGCACGCGTCCTGACTGCAAATTGGTACGTCAATCTGGTGATTCGACCTATTTTGCTGCCATTCACAAACCGCATTTCGGGTGGTGTTTTCCATAAGGATAGCGATCGCCTGCATTCTACCGTTGTAACCCAACATGCTCTACGGAGTTTCGACATGTTGCCTTGGTCTGCCTGATCACCAGATGTGTTTCCAATCGGACGAGGACTCTAGAGTCATGTACAAACAGCATTAACCGTCACTGTATTGACCAAGTGGAACAGGCATGGAACGCCATCCCACAAACTGATCAGACACCTGTCTAATACAAGGCACGCATGTTTGTATACTAGCGTTCAACATTCGGCCCGTTTCGCCATTTGCTAATGTGTCAGCACATCAAACTTGCAACAGCCCAATCTCGCGCTGTGATCGTGCAATGTTAACCACTTCAATATGTTACCTATAGCGCGTTTAAAATTAGTTGCGACTTTTGACATTTGGCTCACAGGATGGGACGTGACGGCCGTTGCCCAGGTGACACCAATGACGAGCCGATTTTTCCTACCATGCCGCCAGTAGTTCGGTTGACACGCCATGGCTGAAAAGTACCACGTGGTGTCGCGCATTAGATACCTCTACATTCATTAGCTCTCGTTGTAAAGTGGTATTTTCTGGGGTTGAAGTAACAGTGCTGCACATGTGAACACGAGATTTGTAATAAAAGTGGTCGTCCAAGAAAACTTTCACCGGCTGTGAAGATAATGTTCCGCTGCGAAATAATCCTTCGAGTTCGGCAACAGTAATGGACAATGCACCATACCCGTCAATTGTGATGGATACACCTCTAACAATGCAGTAGACGGAAGCTGATATTTTGTTCTGGGTACAAAGAACTGTTCCACTGGATAAAGCTGAACCTAGCATGTATAAGGCGGAGTTATTTGAACTTTTAGTGCTGTAGCCGCGCGGAGTGGCCGCACGGTCTCAGGGCGCCATGACACGACAGACTGCGCGGCCTCACCCGTCGGATGCTAGAGTCCTCCCTCAGGCGTGTGTGTGTGTGTGTGTGTGTGTGTGTGTGTGTGTGTGTGTGTGTGTGTTTTGTTCTGAACATAAGTTAGTTTAAGTAGTGTGTAAGTCTAGGGAACGAAGACCTCAGTAGTTTAGTTCCTTAGGAATTCACACACATTGGAACATTTGGAGTGGCTGTACAAACCGGAAACACGCTACCAAGTCGACGAACTGGCTAACGCTAAGGGGCATAGGTTAATCGGGGTTCCTCCGTATAATGCTTATTTAAATCTGACAATATATCGGCCTAAGTGGAAATTAATATGGCAAAAAAAACAAGAAATTTACACTCCGTCAGGCTGAAAAGCTGCCAAAAGAAGCCACTGCAAATATTACATCACAGAACTCGAAGTGTCAGCCACACCAAGAAGGCGGTTCAAGAGCAATGGATTCATGAAGGACTGTGACGAGATTTGAGTGCTACGTAGTCTCTCTCGTTGGCATGTTAAAATTTCCTTATTTTCCCAAAACACAGCAGAATTTACAAACATTCATCTCTTTAACATGCTAATACAGTTGAAATTGTAACAGAATACTGAAACAATGTTTTATTGAACTGCCAACTGAGGGCAAGACGAGTCAATAGTTATGAAAAAGCCCAGTCTCGGTATAAAAATAAACTTTTAATTTATTGTCTTACATTGTTGCAAAACCCACAGCAATTACCGTCTCATCAGCTATTGATGGTCCCCAAAAATTACATTATTTCATTTGAAAAACGTGTAGTTGCTCGAATATCGCGGTTAGTCATGAAAGTTTTCGCATATTAGTCTTATGGCAAAATAGTAATCTCTCTTCGTGCTATCATTTGCAAAAATTGCGTTTCGATATCTCGGACCGTTTACGAGATATGAGGGGTTTATTAATTTTTCTCTATGACTTTCGCTGGGACATGCGTTGGTGACGGAGCACTTTTACATAAATTCCATTTTTTCGATATTTGAGACAAATAGCGATGTCCTTCCAAGTTTAATGAATTCATTATGTTTTCTAGATTTCACATGCAACGACATGACCTGACACGCACCAAACGCAAATTCATAATGACCGCTGCAAACTTTAAGAATTTAATGCAGCAATTACGTAACATCGAAATATCACAATAATTATGACCATTAACGGAATGATATGCAGTTCATTTTGAAGCTGACGAATTATGCTATAAGATGTGCGAGAATCGGAGTTTATTACCGAATAGTTCCTTTAAAATAGTTTGCGGAAGATTGCAGGTCGGTCGTTTTGCATTTTACGCCGTCAAGCGAGCCTGCGCGGCTCCGCGCCGAGCTGCCCTGACATCACAACCGGCTGATGCGTTCAACACTCGCTGGCAACTGCACTTCCCTCCACACAGTCCGTACTGAACTATTCCATACTATAGACGAATGTAGTCCCGAAATTACATTATTCTACAGTAATTACTTTTTCGTGCTGCAATTTCTTTCCCTCAGTGTATATGCTTGGCAATCTTGGCAATCACTAAGTTTGATACCACCGATAACGGGTTTTATTCCCGAATTCCAGCCTTGCAAATACATGTGTTTCAGATGCAGCTCATGGTTTGGTTTTGGTTTGTGGAGGACGTTGTTGGGAGAGAACTCAGCGTACACAGGTCAGCTAAAATACTCGTTCGCGATCTCAAGGCCTTGAAACTCGTTTCCGACGCAATTAGGCATTGGCCTGCTGCCTCCGACAGTACAAAAGCCTCCTTGTAAGCTAATTCTGCCGTACTCACGTAATCCAGGAGTGGCATGCTAGCCAGTATCCAGAAATATTTTCCGATGAAATATTCTTACGCTATGAACTGACAGACAGTTCCCAAGGACGAGAATTGTCTCCCATTAAATAAAATGCTGTGTCACGAAACGTGTGAACAAGATAATTCAGGAAATTAAAAGAAAACTGGCTACGTGTGGAAGATTCTGCATTTCAAACTATCTTCCTAAACGAATCATACAATGCAACTACTACTGAAGGAACTCAAACACTACGTTCCAGCAGTAAAACTTTTACACCATGTGATTACAGCATTCGTCAATACTGTCTGCGAACAGCCTTCTCACAAATACCTTATATTAATTATTTTGCAAAATCATATCGCTGTCAAATTTTGAAGATGTGGAGCGAATTGTCTGCCTTCACGTAACAAAACTGGGAAGATGGAGCACATACATCTTTATGGACTTCCTTTTACAAAAATGATGATTAATTATACACAGATAGGCACACCAACAGAGCTAGCTATCTTAAAGCAGGAAACCTCCAATATATCAATAAGTATTGTAGCTGTGGTAACGATCTGGGGAAGTCTTTGTACTGAACATTCAATTATAATCAAGATAAAAGTGTTATGTTCAAGGTGAATGAAAGTCCAATACGGATTCTCCCTCCTCCCTCTCCTCTTTAATTTTTCGAATTAACCTGTGTAGGATATATACTGTGTATGTACTCGTGTTGACAGCGATGCTAGTGAGACTCGAGTTAAGACGGGCATAGTTTCCACTAATTTGCTTTATAAATGATATTTTTGTGCCTAAGGAAATTTGGACAGAGAACTTTTAACCGTAGTAACAGAGCTTCTCTGACAAGGCAATGGGCTAATTTGTCGCCAGATGTACTTTCTGTCTCCTATGGGTATTCAGTCACCACAAATCCGTTTCTTTGCTGTTTGAATAAGACTTAGAACAGAGCAGGTAAGCTACATGTTTCAGCAATATCTTAATATGCGATGGAGTATAACGCATAGAACCTTCAACCATTTTAAACTGTCGGAAAATTCTTCTTTTGGATGTTTTTCAATTCTCGCGACACAATGACTTGAAGGTCGGTTATTTCGTCAAAGCTTTGCCCGTTAAAGAGAATTTCTGGACTTTGTCGTTATATGGTAGGCTCGTATTTATAACATTAAGCCTCGTCAACTATAAAAAAAATTCCAGAAAAGAATCGTCCGCGTTTAATGGTTCAGCCAAGTCAAGGCATCTGTCTACGCGTCGTTGCTTTTGCTCGGGTGTCAAGGTGTGCGGTAAAAAACTTGGCACACACTTTCCTCTCTTCAAAACATTCTGGAGAATATCCTGAACACCTGATTTAGCGATCTCTGACACCACAACGTCGACACGCCACGATCACGACTACGTGCCCGCTAAAACTGAGAGGTCGAATGTAAATCTGTTGTTAGTTCAAGCTACCACCATAGTTAGTGCGCTGACTTCGCTTATAGAGTAGGGGTAAAATCAGAATTTTTTGACAGACAATGTACGTATAAATGTGTATCAGAAACCCTGACTAAAAAAGGCATTGCCGCGAGGGGTAGACATGCGTGTCTGTGTGTGTGTGTGTGTGTGTGTGTGTGTGTGTGTGTGCGCGCGCGCGCGCGCGCGTGACCTTCGCAGTTTGGTCCCATAGGAACTTACCACCAATTTCCAAAAAGAAAGGCATTATCGTTGATTGGAGAACTAGATTTCAAAACGTGATCAACATTTTTTGTATACAGGATGTTTGGAAATTCCCCTTACAACATTCTACGACTTCTAGAGCAAGTGAGTAATATTTTGAATAGGGGTCCCTTGTACGGAAACGTATAGTTTCCGTTCTATGACGCATTCAATTCAGGTGTGCTTGTTCTGGTATGCAGTAGGGTACACAGAATGACTTTTACTATGTCCGTCACTTCACATCACTAATCTGTCTTGCTGCGAGATCTATTTAAAGCCTGTGCGTCTACGATACAGTGAACATGGTTCGCTACACATGTTTGTGTATTCCAAACATGCTCCTTGTGTATGGCGAATCTCGAGGTAACGGAAGAGCTGACAGTTAACTGTATCACGGACATTTTCCGCAACTTAGCACGCCGTCGCACAAATTTTTTGGCCAATTTACGCAGCGGCTTCGAGAAACAGGTAGCTTCACCGTGAGGTGGCAGGACTGTGGTGCTCCACGAAAAAGCTGCACGCCCGAATCTGAAGAGGTACTACATCACGTTGAATAGAACCCGTCAACGAATATTCTAACAACTGCTCGTGCAATGGGTGTTAGTCACAGTATCGTCTGGGACATTCCGCGCGGGCAACAATTACATCCGTACCACTTACATAGGGTACAGGGTATGATCCAGCCCATTTTCCATAACGCATTGCCTACTGCACACTGTTCCTGCACCGCTGCATCGGCACATACCTGTTTCCACGTTGAGTTCTGTTCACAGATGGATGTAAGTTCACTACGAACTGTGGTCTGTATTCGCGAAACAGCCATGTATGGACACACGAAAACCATCGTGCCAATTATGTTCACGGATTTCAGTACCTCTCTGTGGGCAGATTTTCTGGACGGTCACGTAATTAGTTCATAATCCCTTCCACTTAGGCTAACTGGTCCTGCCAAATTATCTTCCTACATAACTTATTGGACCCGTTCCCGGTACCTCCGCCACCGAATGAACTTCAGGAAATGCGGTTTAAGCGTGATGGTGCGCCGCGTCACTTCCCACGTGCGGTTCGGAGACATCTCAACAGAGGATATACGTGGCCACTGCGATCGCTGGATTTAATAACTCCGAAGACTGGTTCTTGTGCGGTCGCATGCTAAGTGTAATTCATGAGTCTCCTGTAGATACAGAGGAAGGTCGTCAGCTGGCACGAGTTCTGGGCGCTGCACTAGAAATTAAAGAGACACTAGGAGGGATGGAGAGAGTGTCGACAATATGTTTCGTAGGTACAGTACCTGTAACAACATCGGTGGTCGTTACATCGAGCAGGTGTTTTAATGCATGAGTACTTCTCTATATGCACAGTCTTTCTTTCTCTCTCTGGTGCCATGTCCCGCGCTGGCGCAGGGTCGGCATTGTTAGGAACCGATTTGGAAAGGTTAGGTGAAGGGATGGCCGGATGCCCTTCCTTCCGCCACCCCGTACCCCCCGGGACGGAATTAGAGTACCCCTGCTGTCTGCGTCTAGTGTAATTCGTGGAATATTGCGAACGTGTTCAGATGTCTGCGAGTCGTGTAACTGAGGCGGAACGTGGGAACCAGCCCGGTATGCACATAGCGGGATGTGGAAAACCGCCTAAAAACCACATCCAGGCTGGCCGGCACACCGACCGATGTCGGTAATCGGCCGGAAGGATTCGATCCGGGGCCGGTGCGCCTACCCGAGTCCAGGGAGCAGAGCATTGGCGCTCTCGGTTAACCTGGCGGGCCCTTCTCTGTACGTACAGTATGCTGGATTATTTTTTGTTTAGGAATAATGTAAACACAATGTATAAATGATAATACAAACAACTGCGTTTAAATGATGAACGGATGTTGCGTAATGTTTTGTTTACAATTATTACCTAATAATGGTACTGTGTCACGCGTAATTTAATTCCTCAAGCAGAACTGGACGAGTTAAACATGTGAACTGAAGCCGTCGTAGAACGGAAACGGTACTTTTCCGGACATGGGTTCCTATTCAAAATTTTGTGTACACTCTCTCTCTCTCTCTCTCTCTCTCTCTCTCTCTCTCTCTCTCTCTTCCCCCCCCCCCCAAGTCCTATAAGTTTGTAATGGGAATTTCGGAACACATTATATGGTACAAAGTGCCCGCCCGGTTGGCCGTGCGGTCTAATGCAAGGCTTTCCGGGCGGGAAGCAGCGCCTGGTCCCCACCACGAATCCGCCCGGTGGATGTGTGTCGAGGTCCGGTGAACCGGCCAGTCTGTGGATGGTTTTTAGGCGGTCTTCCATCTGCCTCGGCGAAAGCGGGCTGGTTCCCCTGATTTCGCCTCAGCTACACTATGTCGGTGATTGCTGCGCAAACAAGTTCTCCACGTACGCGTACACCACCATTACTCTACCGCACAAACATAGGGGTTACAATCGTCTGGTGTGAGACATTCCCTTGGGGGGTCCACCGGGGGCCGAACTGCACAATAACCCTGGGTTCGGTGTGGGGCGGCGGAGGGGTGAAGTGGACAGCGGTAGTCGTCGTCGGGTTGTGGACCACTGCGGCTGCGGCGGGGACGGAGCCTTTCCGTCGTTTCTAGATCCCCGGTTAACATACAATACAATACGGAACAAAACATCAACACATTGTTAGTAAAATAAAGCTCAAGTATTCCACATAATTAAATATTAATTGTGGTACCAAGAAACCAACTAGAGTGTGGGTCTAGAGAGCAGGTAACCTGAACTTATATACACTCCTGGAAATGGAAAAAAGAACACATTGACACCGGTGTGTCAGACCCACCATACTTGCTCCGGACACTGCGAGAGGGCTGTACAAGCAATGATCACACGCACGGCACAGCGGACACACCAGGAACCGCGGTGTTGGCCGTCGAATGGCGCTAGCTGCGCAGCATTTGTGCACCGCCGCCGTCAGTGTCAGCCAGTTTGCCGTGGCATATGGAGCTCCATCGCAGTCTTTAACACTGGTAGCATGCCGCGACAGCGTGGACGTGAACCGTATGTGCAGTTGACGGACTTTGAGCGAGGGCGTATAGTGGGCATGCGGGAGGCCGGGTGGACGTACCGCCGAATTGCTCAACACGTGGGGCGTGAGGTCTCCACAGTACATCGATGTTGTCGCCAGTGGTCGGCGGAAGGTGCACGTGCCCGTCGACCTGGGACCGGACCGCAGCGACGCACGGATGCACGCCAAGACCGTAGGATCCTACGCAGTGCCGTAGGGGACCGCACCGCCACTTCCCAGCAAATTAGGGACACTGTTGCTCCTGGGGTATCGGCGAGGACCATTCGCAACCGTCTCCATGAAGCTGGGCTACGGTCCCGCACACCGTTAGGCCGTCTTCCGCTCACGCCCCAACATCGTGCAGCCCGCCTCCAGTGGTGTCGCGACAGGCGTGAATGGAGGGACGAATGGAGACGTGTCGTCTTCAGCGATGAGAGTCGCTTCTGCCTTGGTGCCAATGATGGTCGTATGCGTGTTTGGCGCCGTGCAGGTGAGCGCCACAATCAGGACTGCATACGACCGAGGCACACAGGGCCAACACCCGGCATCATGGTGTGGGGAGCGATCTCCTACACTGGCCGTACACCACTGGTGATCGTCGAGGGGACACTGAATAGTGCACGGTACTTCCAAACCGTCATCGAACCCATCGTTCTACCATTCCTAGACCGGCAAGGGAACTTGCTGTTCCAACAGGACAATGCACGTCCGCATGTATCCCGTGCCACCCAACGTGCTCTAGAAGGTGTAAGTCAACTACCCTGGCCAGCAAGATCTCCGGATCTGTCCCCCATTGCGCATGTTTGGGACTGGATGAAGCGTCGTCTCACGCGGTCTGCACGTCCAGCACGAACGCTGGCCCAACTGAGGCGCCAGGTGGAAATGGCATGGCAAGCCGTTCGACAGGACTACATCCAGCATCTCTACGATCGTCTCCATGGGAGAACAGCAGCCTGCATTGCTGCGAAAGGTGGATATACACTGTACTAGTGCCGACATTGTGCATGCTCTGTTGCCTGTGTCTATGTGCCTGTGGTTCTGTCAGTGTGATCATGTGATGTATCTGACCCCAGGAATGTGTCAATAAAGTTTCCCCTTCCTGGGACAATGAATTCACGGTGTTCTTATTTCAATTTCCAGGAGTGTAGTTCAAAACAGGCCATTAATCTGTTCTTTTCTAGCCAAAACTGGCGAGGTTAAGAGCTAAGGTCCATATTCCTCATCGAAAGTCCCTTTGCGTCACTACAGAGCAACTGTGTAACTGTAGTGAACAAAAATAGCGAAGAACCTACCTTGAAAGTACTATCATATGAAAATTGCGGAAGAATATTGTTAATCTGAGGTAAGTACGTAAGCACAAATAATTTTCCACTTTTCGGGAGTATGCTGTCGGGCGCACTTTAAACATTCGGTGAGTGGCAATTTGTGGAGAGCAGATTAACAAGCAGAATGCCCACGCCGGTATTCCAGCAGACAAGCGTGCCAACGGTCTGTCGATAATTGAGACGAGCGGAGCGGCTTGGTCCGACGAGCCATGTAATGATAATTTAGTGATCCGCTGGCGCTGCAGAGCGCCGCCCCACTGCAGAGCCATCGATCGGGCACCTAGCAGTTTTAGCAGTCTGGAGCGGCAGCACGCTAGCCGAACCCCATACCTATGGCCGTCCGTGGGAGGACCAGCTTAAGCGACTGAGTTTTTATTTTTTTTTATTTTTTCGGAGCTACCTTTCGGTCGCAGCCACGGAACATACACGTACAGAGCCCTGAACCTCCGAATCGAAACACGAGAGAGAGAGAGAGAGAGAGAGAGAGAGAGAGAGAGAGAGAGAGAGAGAGCAGCCACTGGAAACAACAGCCTTTTCTTGCTCCTGCATGCACTCTGTAGATCAAGTCCGTCTTCAATTAGAATGCTTATTTCTACAAGTAGTAACAGATCTGCTTCATTAATAAACCGTGTAATTATTTCTTCGAGTGGAAACCAGTGGCTAAATCTCACATCGGTTCTTGGAACGACGTAACTGTAGTAGAGCTAGTGATATTCTGGCGTTTCACATCAGGGAAAGGTGAAAGAGAGTTTATAAGGCTACTGGAAGCAAAAAGGGAGGGAAGCAGGGGAACTGTAACGTAGGGTTCGTACTCTACAAACAAGCACAATTTGAAACTTCACTTAATACACGATTTGAAACTTCACTTAATAAACACTGCCCCAACGCGTATTTTATCTTTAATTACGTAATATGGGTTAATTTAAATATGAGGTGTATCAAACTCTGATTCGCTGACAAAATGAAGAGGCTCTGTAGAAAGATGTTCCCAACTAAACAAACACACTTTCCGTCTGGCGCTACTGCTTCCCAATAACCAATCGCAAGACCCCACGCATTCTTTCAGCCTTACGTGCAGAAAGTGTTTACGTGAGCGCGATTTCCCGCATTCCACCTCGAGAAATTTCGAGCTAGAAGAGGGGGGGGGGGGCGCAGAATCAGATCGTGAGTTCTGTTGGTTTATGCTGGAAACATTAGTACTCTTGTTACTGCTGCATCTGCGTTAATGGATGATGAGACCCCCGCTCGCCCCTCCCCACTCCCTCCCCCCCCCCCCCCTACCACACACAGGAGCAATGCGAAGTATTACACGCTTTGAACAGGCTCAGGAACCTTTTATGTCAACTGGCGGTAATCGTGTACTCATCAGAACCTACAGCAAGGATTAATAAACAATTTTACATATAATTGGATAAGCATTCTGACCATTATATACATTTTTATTAACGTTGGAATAACAAACAGCCACGTGGCACCCAAACTAGTCAGGCAAATTTAGTTTACTTTATCATTCTGAGATGTTCAAGTATGCTTCTGGGCTGCTACCCTGTTTCAGGGACTATTAAAGTGAACACAAAAAGCTGAATTACGATCCTACCAGTGCACCAAACTTTGAACATTATTATTATTATTATTATTATTATTATTATTAGTATTATTTACTCGCGTACTTGTTATATATTCAATGGTGATTACCCTTGTCGGTTGTCGTTGTTCTGGTCTTCAGTCCTGAGATTGGTTTGATGCAGCTCTCCATGCTACTCTATCCTGTGCAAGCTGCTTCGTCTCCCAGTACCTACTGCTACCCACATCCTTCTGAATCTGCTTAGTGTATTCATCTCTTGGTCTCCCTCTACGATTTTTACCCTCCACGCTGCCCTTCAATGCGAAACTTGTGATCCCTTGATGCCTCAGAACATGTCCTACTAACCAGTCCCTTCTTCTAGTCAAGTTGTGCCACATACTCCTCTCCTCCCCAATTCTATTCAATACTTCATCATTAGTTATGTGATCTACCCATCTAATCTTCAGCATTCTTCTGTAGCACCACATTTCGAAAGCTTCTATTCTCTTCTTGTCCAAACTATTTATCGTCCATGTTTCACTTCCATACATGGCTACACTCCATACGAATACTTTCAGAAACGACTTCCTGACACTTAAATCTATACTGGCTGTTAACAAATTTCTCTTCTTCAGAAACGCTTTCCATCCCATTGCCAGTCTACATTTTATATCTTCTCGATTTCGACCATCATCAGTTATTTTGCTCCCCAAATAGCAGAACTCCTTTACTACTGTAAGTGTCTCATTTCCTAATCTAATTCCCTCAGCATCACCCGACTTAATTCGACTACACTGTCCATTCCGTTCAACTGCTCTTCCAAGTCCTTTGCTGTCTCTGATAGAATTACAATGTCATCGGCAAACCTCCATATCTACTACGAATTTTTCTTTTGTTTCCTTTACTGCTTGCTCAATATACAGATTGAATAACATCGGGGAGAGGCTACAGCTCTGTCTCACTCCCTTCCCAACCACTGCTTCCCTTTCATGCCCCTTCACTATTATAACTGCCATCTGGTTTCTGTACAAATTGTAAATAGCCTTTCGCTCCCTGTATTTCACCCCTGCCACCTTTAGAATTTGAAAGAGAGTGTTCCAGTCAACATTGTCAAAAGCTTTCTCTGAATCTACAAATGCTAGAAACGTAGGTTTGCCTTTCCTTAATCTTTCTATTAAAATAAGTAGTAAGGTCAGTATTGCCTCACGTGTTCCAACATTTCTACGGAATCCAAACTGATCTTCCCCGAGGTCGGCTTCTACCAGTTTTTCCATTCGTCTGTAAAGAATTCGCGTTAGTATTTTGCAGCTGTGATTTATTAAACTGATAGCTCGGTAATTTTCACATCTGTCAACACCTGCTTTCTTTGGGATTGGAATTATTATATTCTTCTTGAAGTCTGAGGGTATTTCGCCTGTCTCATACATGTTGCTCACCAGATGGTAGAGTTTTGTCAGGATTGGCTCTCCCAAGGCTGTCAGTAGTTCTAATGGAATGTTGTCTACTCCGGGGGCCTTGTTTCGACTCGCGTCTTTCAGTGCTCTGTCAAACTCTTCACGCAGTATTGTATCTCCCATTTCATCTTCATCTACATCCTCTTCCATTTCCACAATATTGTCCTCAAGTACATCGCCTTGTATAGACCCTCTATATACTCTTTCCACCTTTCTGCTTTCCCTTCTTTGCTTAGAACTGGGTTTCCATCTGAGCTCTTAATATTCATACAAGTGGTTCTCTTTTCTCCAAAGGTCTCTTTAATTTTCCTGTAGGCAGTATCTATCTTACCTCTAGCGAGATAAGCCTCTATATCCTTACATTTATCCTCTAGCCATGCCTGCTTAGCCATTTTGCACTTCCTGTCGATGTCATTTTTGAGACGTTTGTATTCCTTTTCGCCTGCTTCATTTACTGCATTTTTATATTTTCTCTTTTCATCAATTAAATTCAATATTTCTTCTGTTACCCAAGGATTTCTACTAGCCCTCGTCTTTTTACCTACTTGATCCTCTGCTGCCTTCGCTACTTCATCCCTCAAAGCTACCCATTCTTCTTCTACTGTATTTCTGTCCCCCATTCCTGTCAATTGTTCCCTTATGCTCTCCCTGAAACTCTGTACAACCTCTGGTTTAGTCAGTTTATCCAGGTCCCATCTCCTTAAATTCGCACCTTTTTGCAGTTTCTTCAGTTTTAATCTACAGTTCATAACCAATAGATTGTGGTCAGAGTCCACATCTGCCCCTGCAAATGTCTTAAAATTTAAAACCTGGTTCCTAAATCTGTCTTACCATTATATAATCTATCTGAAACCTTCTAGTATCTCCAGGGTTCTTCCATGTATACAACCTTCTTTCATCATTCTTGAACCAAGTGTTAGCTATGATTAAGTTATGCTCTGTGCAGAACTCTACCAGGCGGTTTCCTCTTTCATTTCTTAGCCCCAATCCATATTCACCTACTATGTTTCCTTCTCTCCCTTTTCCTACTACCGAATTCCAGTCACCCATGACAAATTTTCGTCTCCCTTCACAATCTGAATAATTTCTTGTCGGTACTTTGCCGAATTTCTTAATTTTCAGTTCTGCAAAATCTTCCAAACAGTATAGCACGACACTCCCAACATATCGGCAGGTAGCTTTTCAAAATATAGGACAATATCTTCAGTACTCATTCAATTAGATGTATTCGACGGCAGTGTGGATCATATCGTCTTAAGCAAAGAAAAAGTTAATTTCCACCCATTTTCTTTTCCAACTTACCTACGAATCGCAGCTTCAATGTTATCCGATGCAACGAAAAACTCACGATTTTTCTTTAGAACAGTCTGAACTGACTACGTAGAATAATTGCAGTTTCCTTGCTCGATTCACTGCGCCCGACGCCCAGGTGTGGAGGAACCTAGCTTTATAGGAGCGTTGCTTGCAAGGGTGATTTAAGACACTGCAACAGCGCAGCGAGAGCGTATAAGTACCAGAACGAAACGGGACGGGGCTCCTGCACAGTACACACACGGAAATGTGGACACGAAAGAACGTCCCACCCTCACGTTCTGCGTCTCACGGGACTGACATCAGTCTCAAGAAAATGCTTGCATAAGTTACAGAACTCTTGTTGGTAAGAAGTGATACGAGGTATCTTTACAACCGTCCAGGGTGGAAATACCTCGTCGACCACCACCACCACCACCACCACCACCACCACCACCACCACCGCCACACTGAATTTATCAGCAATAGTCATTCTACTCTTCCTTCTCCATCTTCCTTCTAAAATCGTCCTTTTCGATCTTTGTCTTCATATATGCGAAGCCCAGGTGCAACTCCTAATGCTTTAAGACTCTCGTAGATCCGTTTTTACTGTCATGGGAGTCAGTACTACGACGTCACTTATTCCGCACACGTATTCTATTATTAGAACTCTACAATAACGTTCTTCGTCTAAACCTTCTGTGTCAGAACTTACATTTTTCCGTACTGTTTCTGTTGTTCATGTCTTCCTTCCATAAAACACTGAAATATAATTTCGCTTGTTGCCATCCCGCAGCATTTGCTGGAACCCCCCCCCCCCCTCTCTCTCTCTCTCTCTCTCTCTCTCTCTCTCTCTCTCTCTCTCTCTCTCGCTGCTGCTTTATCATCTCCAAAACTTGAGCTATTTTCTCCACAATGCACCTCAACAGTATTCCGAAAACTTATCCCTTGTTTCATCTAACCCTTTCTGTAGCAGGCATCAAAACAGAACAGATGATGACATCAGGAATCCCTTTACTTAACTTTCTATTTTTAACTTGTCCAGACTTCAAATCACTATTTTCTCTAAAAAATATCTCATACGATTTTATGCACGAGTATTTCAATATGTTGTAAAGTTTCTGCCCATCTGTCAAAAGTATTTTCGAGATACGCAAAATCTTTAGCTTATTTCAGATAGACGATATTACCTGTCACGAAGTAAGTTAGTTTCGTTGTATCTTAAATATATACACTGAGATGACTAGGTTGTGGGATAGCGATATTCACATATACAGAGGGTGGTAGTATAGTGCACACAAAGTATAAAAGGGCCGTGCACTAGCGGAGCTGTCATTTGTTCTCAAGTGATTCATGTGAAATGGTTTCCGACGTGGTTATGGCCGCACGATGGGAATTAACAGACTTTGAATGCGGAACAGTAGTTGGATCTAGCCGCATCGGATATTCTATTTGGGAACTCGTTAGGTAATTCAATATTCCTAGAGCCAGAGTATAGAGTGTGTGTGTGTGCCGAGATTACCAAATTTCTGGCATTATCTCTTACCACGAGCAACGTAGCGGCTGACGGCCGTCACTTAACGACCGAGAGCAGCGGCGTTTGTGTAGAGTTGTCAGTGCTAACAGGCAAGCAACACTGTGAGAAATAATCGCAAAAATCCATGTGGGATGTACGACGAAACTATCTGTTACGACAGTTCAGCGGAATTCGGTGTTAATGAGTTACAGCAACGACCGACCGACGCGAGTGCCCTTGTGAACAGCCCAAAGTCGCCTGAAGCGCCTGTCTTGGGCTCGTGACCATATTTCTCGGACCCTACACGACTGGGATGACCTTGGCCTGGTCAGGTAAGTCCAGATTTCAGTTGGTAACAGCTGACGGTAGGGTTCGAGTGTGGCGCAGACCCTATGAAGTCATGGACCCAGGTTGTTAACTAGGCACTGTGGAAGCTAGTGGAGGCTCCATAATGGTATGGAATGGACTTGATACTTTATGTTCGGTTACTTTGAGACTATTTGTAGCCATTCGCGGACTTCATGTTCCCAAGCAACGAGGAAATTTTTATGGATGACAAAGCGCCGAGTGACCGGGCCACAACTGTTCGCGAATGGTTTGAAGAACATTATAGACAATTCGAGCGAATTGGCCAACCCGATCGTCCAACGCGAATACCATCAGCAGGCGAGTTCGTGCACAAAATCCTGCACCAGTAACACTTTCGTAACTACGGACGGCTGTCGAGAAACCATTGTTCTATACTTCTGCATTGAACTTCCAATGGACTTGAGTCCATGCCACGTCGAATTGCTGCACTACGAAGTGCAAAAAGGTGTCCGACGCAATATTAGGAGGTATCTCATGACTTTTGTCACCTCAGTGTAAATCTCCGTCAACGTCAGGAGGTAAAACATTGTTTACACCTCCTGATGATTGTGCAAGAGTCAATTGACTCCAGTGTAATCGTGAAACGTAGTGCGTCACCAGGTGAGAGAAGTGTCGTTACGGTCTTCAGTCCGAAGTCTGGTTTGATGCAGCTCTTCATTTAATACTACCCTGTGTAAGCCTCATCATCTCCGTGTAACTACTGCAACGTACTAAATCTGCTAACTGTATTCATCTCGTGGTCTCCCTGCACGATTTTTACCACCACCACACTTTCCTCGAACATAAAATTGGTGATCGCTGGACGTCTCAGAACGTGGCCTATAAACCGATCCTTTCTTCTAATTAAGTTGTGCTGCAGCTTCCTAGTCTCCCAAAGTCTATTCAGTACCTTATTTGTTACGTGACTGACCCATCTATTCTTCAGAATTCTTCTGTACTAACACATTTCGAAAGCTTCTATTCTCTGTATCTGAACTGTTTCATTTCCATACAAGACCACACTCCATACAAATACTTTCAGAAAGGACTTCCTGACACTTTAATCTATGTTAGATGTTAAATTTTTCTTCTTCAGAAACGCGTTTCTTACCAATGCAAGTCTACACTTTTTTTTATTTTTCTGCCCAAACTGCAAATCTCATCTACTTCTTTACGTGTCTCATTTACTAATCTAATTCCATCAGCACTACCTGATGTAATTCGACATAGTATCAAAATCTCAAATTTCCTCAAGCAATCGAGGCGCCATCTCCATCATACTTGGGCTGGACGGAGGAAGAGGGGCGCTGCCGAGTGGACGATGGTCTAGGTTAGCTTTGGCTGGGCCGCTTGCTCCGCTGAGCTGGTATGCGGCACTCCAGACAGCCGCTTTCCCCTTCTTACCGCACTGCACTCAGTGACCAGCCAGCGTCTGGCCACGGAGAAGTGACTCACCCGGCATACGTGCCCAGGCGACCCGGCACTAACAAAAACCTCCCGGCCGCCCCGCCAACCGGGTCACCGTCCTCATCTACCTAGCGCCGCAACGGCGCCGTCTTACAGTTCGACCTCCCTACACTCTCTCTTCCAGCCTACTCTTCCTTCTCTAAACCGTGCATCTACCTAAATCCGTGAGTGTGTGTGTGTGTGTGTGTCGGCATATCTCTGGAACACTTGGAATAATTTCAATCAAACTTTGTACATATGACTTTTTAAAAAAAAAAAACATACGACAGGGTCAAGGAGAAAATGTCAGCACCAGAAGTGGGGAGAAGGATGAAGGTAGGTAGGAGAAGACAATACACTCGAAAACGACTGATGTTCGTAATGAATCAATAGCGTTCAGTATTGCTACCCTGAACGGTCCAAATCGCGATTGCATTTCACCCGTAGTATTACGAGCAGAAGTGAAAAAGGAATCACAGGCAGCAATGATCTAAAGAAACTATGTCAAATCTACCATCTCCGTGGTCGGTAGTTGGACGGCGACATCTATGATCATATATGTATGCAGACTGGGGTGAAAAATGAAAATCTGTACCAGGGCCGGGATTTTAACGCGTGTCTCCTGTCCACTAGGCAGATGTGCAACACCACGCAGGTTAGTGGTTACCGCAGCTGCCTAGTGGACAGGAGACACGGGTTAGAATCCCGGCCCTGGTACAAATTTCCATTGGTACTTTCCATCTGCATAAATACATCACAGAGGTTTGTGACTTTGAAGAGGTCTCTGGAGTCATATAGTTTCATTTGAATAGCTATGATTGTATTTAACCCCTATACTAGCTTAGGATAAACAGTAAGTAAGCAGGCAACGGCCAGCTCAATTAGCTTAGTGTACATACCCCAGAATGTTAAAAATGTCAGACCTGAAGACACGTTAGAAGAAAAAACTTTTAAAACAGAAAGGCTATGACCTGTGCTTCAAGAATCCAAAAGTTCATTCTATTTTCGCAACAGCTGTAAAAACGACCAATGGTCAGACAATTTGTGTCACGCACTGTTTCACTGTATGACGTGATTATGTCTACGATTGGCAAAGGTAACATATTACGGGTCGACTACCCTTCCTGCAATCCTACAATTGTGAAATGGTTTTAGAAAAGGGAAACTAGCTGTGCTCTGATCTATGATGCAAAGTTCAATAGCCGGAATATGTGTACCGCCTACTTTAACCTTTATAAGAGAGATTAAGGAAAGGCAAACCTACGTTTCTAGCATTTGTAGACTAAGAGAAAGCTTTTGATAATGTTGATCGGAATATTCTCTTTCAAATTCTGAAGGTGGCAGGGGTAAAATACAGGGAGCGAACGGCTATGTAGAATTTGCACAGAAACCAGCTAGGAGTTCTAAGAGTCGAGGGGGCATGAAAGGGAAGCAGTGGTTGAGAATGGAGAGAGACAGGGTTTTAGTCTATCCCTGATGTCATTCAATCTGTATATTGAGTAAGCAGTAAAGGACACACAAAAAAAAAAAAAAAATGGAGTACGAACCAAAATCCATGGAGAAGAAATAAAAGCTTTGAGGTGTACCAATGACACTGCAATTTTGTCAGAGACTGCAAAGGACTTTGAAGAGCAGTTGAACGGAATGAACGGTATTTTGAAAGGAGGATATAAGATGAATATCAACAAAAGCAAAACGAGGATAATGGAACGTAGTCAAAATAAATCAGGTTAGGCTGCGGGAATTAGAAAATGACACACTCAAGATAGTAAATGAGTTTTGCTATTTGAGAAACAAAGTAACTAATGATGGTCGAAGCAGAGAGGATATAAAATGTAGACTGGCAATGGCAAGGAAAGCGTTTCTGAAGAGAAAGAATTTGTTAACATCGAGTGTAGATTTAAGTGTCAGGAAACCTTTTCTGAAATTATCTGTATGGGGTGTGGCCATGTATGGAAGAGAAACATGGACGATAAATACTTTGGACAAGAAGAGAATAGAGCTTTCGAAATGTGGTGCTACAGAAGAATGCTGAAGATTAGATGGGTAGATCACGTAACTAATGAGGAGGTACTGAACAGAACTGGGGAGAAGAGGAATTGTGGCACAACTAGACTAGACTAGACTAGAAGAAGGGATCGGTTGGTACGACATGTTGTGAGGCATCAAGGGATCACCAACATAGTATTGGAGGCCCGCGAGGAGGGCAGAAATCGTAGCGGGAGACCAAGAGATGAATACACTAAGCAGATTAAAAATGGTTCAGAGCACTATGGGACTCAACAGCTGAGGTCATCAGTTCCCTAGAACTTAGACCGACTTAAACCAAACTAACCTAAGGACATCACACACATCCATGCCCGAGGCAGGATTCGAACACTACGCAGATTCAGAAGGATGTAGGTTGCAGTAGTTTCTTGGAGGTGAAGAAGCTTGTACAGGATGAAGTAGCATGGAGAGCTGCATTAAATCAGTCTCTGGACTGAAAATACTACTACTACTACTACTACTACTACTACTACTACTACTACTACTACTACCACCACCACCACCACCACCACCACCACCACCACCACCCTTCAGGAGGATTCCGTATTTACCAATTGGCTACTAGAGGACACCTTAGAATTCAGTAAAGAAAGGCACTCCTGAAGCACGAGAGATACAACATTATAGATGCATTTCAGTTCATTATTTTAACAAAATCAGCTCCATGCTGAAATTAAAAAACGCCCGGCGCCGAAAGGTCTCGCATTTAGGCAAAACAGGAGAAATAACATACATTCCACAGTAACTCTACGAACTATTACCATACCTCGTAATACTTGTGGGCCACATCTTGCGATTTACGGAAATCCCAACTGTCCAAAACGCCATGATCTGTTTACTTCGTTCCTCCGGAGACTACTACTGCCAATTGCAGAAGTCCACGGGCAATTCCGTCACTATCTCGGTTACAAAGCAACTCCCGATAATTATAGCATTAGCCTTCCAGTCTTTCAGCGCTGAATTCATCATTCCGCTAATTCAACTCGTCAGCTTGGTGCTGCATAAGCACCAGCTCTCGTTCCTATTACTTATACTGCAAAATTCAAGGTAGCCTACGTGAGTCAGGAAACTATTCTGCGTACTCTGGAAGTCCCAGACTCTTATCGAAATGCCAACATAACTCTACTTAGGACAACACATCTCTAAGGTTGTCTTGCGACAGCCAGAGCGAGAGCACCAGCAGCAGCGAGTACTGTTTGTATAAAGCGTTTATTTTGCATTTTGTTTACGACCTTCCACTAAGGAAGGGATTCTATTTGTGTTTATCTGCTCTGCATAGTAACTAACAGTTCTTGATAAAACTTTACGTAGTTTTCGTGTTAGATTTCTTAGTGTTTTCTTGATCGTTTAGAACAGAAAGCGCCCTAAAACCGTCTTTTGTTTGTTTCGCGGCCGTTAGCCACTAGTCACTTGAATCAGCAGTTGTCTTGTGACAGCCAGAGCGAGAGCACCAGCAGCAGCGAGTACTGTTTGTATAAAGCGTTTTTGTACTTATTTGCTGCGCTTAGCTTTTAAATAGTTTTTCTGGGAAAACCTAGCGTAGTTTTCGCGTCTCGTATTTCAGTGAGTGTTTCTTGATTATCAGAGTAGCTCATCAGAAGATTATCTTGGGAATTTGTCACCGTATAGAGTAGGGTAAACATAGTCATGTGTAGGGACTGTGGTTGTTGTGAGCGGACACAAGGAGAATTGGCCACTCTTCGGGGGCAGGTGGAGGCTTTGTCTGTTAGGCTCATCGACCTCGAGGCGCAGGCGTCGGCTCGTAGTGGCGTTGGGGCAACTGTGGTGAGACCTATGCCTACTTCGGTGGCCTTGGAATCACATGGAACCCCTGATGTCGCTGCGTCTTCCGGCAGTGAGCATCTTACCGGTCAGCCATCACTCCAGGGTGAATGGCGGACAGTGGTGGGCTCGCGCGTGCCTGGCCGAAAGGCGAAGGTGGGATCTGGCCGCGTGGCAGCTGCCTTACCCCTTTCCAACAGGTACGGGGTGCTTCCTAGTGGTGATGACATCGTTTCCGAGCCACCACAGGATGCCTCGCCTGTTGGGCCAGTGGCCGATTCTCCGGCAAGGTCCCGACAGTCACAGAGGGCGGGCCTATTAGTTATAGGGAGCTCCAACGTTAGGCGGGTTATGGAGCCCCTCAGGAAAATAGCGGGTAGGTCGGGGAAGAATGCCAGTGTGCACTCGGTGTGCTTGCCGGGGGGTCTCGTCCGTGATGTGGAGGAGGCCCTTCCGGCAGCTATTGAACGCACTGGGTGTGACCGGCTGCAGATAGTAGCACATGTCGGAACGAATGACGCCTGCCGCTTGGGTTCTGAGGCCATCCTTGGTTCCTTCCGGCGGCTGGCTGATTTGGTGAAGACAACCAGCATCGCACGCGGAGTGCAAGCTGAGCTTAATATCTGCAGCATAGTGCCCAGAGTCGATCGCGGTCCTCTGGTTTGGAGCCGTGTGGGGGGTCTAAACCAGAGGCTCAGACGACTCTGCGACTATAATGGTTGCAAATTCATCGACCTCCGTTATTGGGTGGAGAACTGTAGGGCCCCCCTAGACAGGTCAGGCGTGCACTACACACCGGAAGCAGCTACTAGGGTAGCAGAGTACGTGTGGCGTGCACACGGGGGTTTTTTAGGTTAGAGGGACCCCCCCCTTGGGCGAAACGATAAAATACCTGACGGCTTACCAGAGAGGACATTATCATCGTTGATAAAGAACGTCCGTCCTCAGAGACCAAAAACAGGAAAAGTTAACGTAATATTGGTAAACTGCAGGAGTATCCAGGGCAAGGTTCCTGAATTAGTATCTCTTATTGAAGGAAATAGTGCGCATATAGTATTAGGAACGGAAAGTTGGTTAAAACCGGAAGTGAACAGTAACGAAATCCTAGACACAGAATGGAATATATACCGCAAGGATAGGATAAACGCCAATGGTGGAGGAGTATTTATAGCAGTAAAGAATTCAATAATATCCAGTGAAGTTATTAGCGAATGCGAATGTGAAATAATCTGGGTTAAGTTAAGTATCAAAGGTGGGTCAGATATGATAGTCGGATGCTTCTATAGACCACCTGCATCAGCAACCGTAGTAGTTGAGCGCCTCAGAGAGAACCTGCAGAACGTCGTGAAGAAGTTTCGTGATCATACTATTGTAATAGGGGGAGACTTCAATCTACCAGGTATAGAATGGGATAGTCACACAATCAGAACTGGAGCCAGGGACAGAGACTCTTGTGACATTATCCTGACTGCCTTGTCCGAGAATTACTTCGAGCAGATAGTTAGAGAACCAACTCGTGAAGCTAACGTTTTAGACCTCATAGCAACAAATAGACCGGAACTTTTCGACTCCGTGAATGTAGAAGAGGGTATCAGTGATCATAAGTCAGTGGTTGCATCAATGACTACAAGTGTAATAAGAAATGCCAAGAAAGGAAGGAAAATATATTTGCTTAACAAGAGTGATAGGGCACAAATCGCAGAATATCTGAGTGACCACCATCAAACGTTCATTTCTGAGGAAGAGGATGTGGAACAAAAATGGAAAAAATTCAGAAACATCGTCCAGTACGCCTTAGATAAGTTCGTACCGACTAAGGTCCAAAGCGAGGGGAAAGATCCACCGTGGTATAACAATCATGTACGAAAGGTACTACGGAAACAAAGAAAGCTTCATCATAGGTTTAAGAGTAGTCGAATCATAGCTGATAAGGAAAAGCTGAACGAAGCGAAAAAGAGCGTAAAGAGGGCAATGAGAGAAGTATTCAACGAATTCGAACATAAAACATTGGCAAACAATCTAAACAAGAACCCTAAAAAGTTTTGGTCATATGTAAAATCGGTAAGCGGATCTAAATCCCCTATTCAGTCACTCGTTGACCACGATGGCACCGAAACAGAGGACGACCGAAGAAAGGCAGAAATACTGAATTCAGTGTTCCGAAACTGTTTCACTGCGGAAAATCGTAACACGGTCCCTGACTTCAGCCGTCGCACGGACGCCAAAATGGAAAATATTGAAATAAACGATATCGGAATTGAAAAACAACTGCTATCACTTAGTAGCGGAAAAGCATCCGGACCAGACGAGATACCCTTAAGATTCTACAGTGATTATGCTAAAGAACTTGCCCCCTTTCTATCAGCAATTTATCGTAGATCGCTGGAAGAACGTAAAGTACCTAGCGACTGGAAGAAAGCGCAGGTCGTTCCCATTTTCAAGAAGGGTCATAAATCAGATGTGAATAATTATAGGCCTATTTCGCTTACGTCAATCTGTTGTAGAATAATGGAACATGTTTTGTGTTCTCGTATTATGACGTTCTTAGATAATACAAATCTCCTTCATCATAACCAACATGGATTCCGCAAACAGAGATCATGTGAAACTCAGCTCGCCCTATTTGCCCGAGAAATTCACAGTGCCGTAGACACTGGCGAGCAGATTGATGCCGTATTCCTGGACTTCAGGAAGGCATTTGATACGGTTCCGCACTTACGTTTAGTGAAAAAAATACGAGCTTACGGAATATCGGACCAGGTTTGTGATTGGATTCAGGATTTCCTAGAAGAAAGAACACAACATGTCATTCTTAACGGTTCAAAATCTGCAGATGTAGAGGTAATTTCGGGAGTACCGCAGGGAAGCGTGATAGGACCTTTATTGTTTACAATATACATAAATGACTTAGTTGACAACATCGGTAGCTCCGTGAGGCTATTTGCAGATGACACGGTTGTCTACAAGAAAGTAGCAACATCAGAAGACTCGTACGTACTCCAGGAGGACCTGCAGAGGATTAATGCATGGTGCGACAGCTGGCAGCTTTCCCTAAACGTAGATAAATGTAATATAATGCGCATACATAGGGGCAGAAATCCATTCCAGTACGATTATGCCATAGGTGGTAAATCACTGGAAGCGGTAACGACCGTAAAATACTTAGGAGTTACTATCCGGAGCGATCTGAAGTGGAATGATCACATAAAACAAATAGTGGGAAAAGCAGGCGCCAGGTTGAGATTCATAGGAAGAATTCTAAGAAAATGTGACTCATCGACGAAAGAAGTAGCTTACAAAACGCTTGTTCGTCCGATTCTTGAGTATTGCTCATCAGTATGGGACCCTTACCAGGTTGGATTAATAGAAGAGATAGACATGATCCAGCGAGAAGCAGCGCGATTCGTCATGGGGACATTTAGTCAGCGCGAGAGCGTTACGGAGATGCTGAACAAGCTCCAGTGGCGGACACTTCAAGAAAGGCGTTACGCAATACGGAGAGGTTTCTTATCGAAATTACGAGAGAGCACATACCGGGAAGAGATGGGCAACATATTACTACCGCCCACATATATCTCGCGTAATGATCACAACGAAAAGATCCGAGAAATTAGAGCAAATACGGAGACTTACAAGCAGTCGTTCTTCCCACGCACAATTCGTGAATGGAACAGGGAAGGGGGGATCAGATAGTGGTACAATAAGTACCCTCCGCCACACACCGTACGGTGGCTCGCGGAGTATAGATGTAGATGTAGATCTAAGGTTGAGGAGGCTCCAGCCTGCATCTTGTGCGGAGCATTGATAGCATAACCCGAATGCCAAAATCTCTAGGACAGCAGTCTCCCACGTAACACATAAGTTTGAGTAAAAAACCTTGATGTTGTAAAGAATTTTATTTATTGATGTATATCATCGTTACCCTTTTCAAAACAGTCCCCATTAGTTGTTACATCCTTACGCCATCGCCTTCTCGATCTCGGAAACACTTCTGAAATTCTATCTCTGGGATGGCTTTTATCTCTCACAGCGATGCCTTTTTTAATCTCTCTACGCATGTAAAACGACGGCCATTTGAAGTTTTCTTTGTTTCTGGAACAAAAAAGCGTCACATGGAGCCGTGTCTGCCGAATGTGCAGACTGGGGCATCATTACAGTAATTTTTGTACCAAAAATTCACTAACACGCGCAAGGCATATTAGTGTGGTAAGTTATGTTATCTGCTGCAAAAAGCCATAAATCTTTTTTTTTTCTTCTGAACCCCACACTGCTTCACTCAAACGGTGTTTAACTTCAGTCCTCCTTACTGACCGTTCGATCTTGTATCACGAACTAATGCTGCACGAGGTGTCATTAAAAGAATATAACAGTGAGCATTACCTCCCCGTTTGACCACAAATTTTAACATTTTTTCGGTCTTTCCGATTAAGAATGCTTTCACTGGCGGGATTAAGCCTTAATTTCGACATGATGTTTCAGCATCTGTTATGACACGTTTCGGGACGTTGTTGACGTCATTTAGCGTCTCTTGCAACTTGCATTCGCCAGTGTTTGAACAACTTTACAACGGACTTTACTGTCATACTTCAAATATCCATAACAGCCGAAAACATTTAATGTCATGATCCAACTGCTATTTCAACGTCGTCAGCGACTTCTCTGACACAGATCCGACCATCGTTCACAGCAATTTCTTTCACTTTTCCACGATTTCAACGGCAGTTTGTGTGCTGGGGTGTCCAGGTGTCTCGCCATCTTGTCTTCTAATCTTCTGTCTTCTCACGGCCTTCTTCAAATCGCTTAAAATATTTGTGACGCCTTTACATTACTCTCTGCTGACTCATCAAAATAAATATTCAACTTTTCTAAAACGACGTTGCACCGTATTACGTTATTAACGGCAAAATTTATTACATATTCTCTGATATGTTTCTTTATAAAATAAATAACTGTCGATAGAAGATAAAAATCTAACATTATTTAAAGGTGACAACAGACTGAACATCAGAAATAGATAACCCTGCACAGCTACTTTTCGGACATCTTTAGCAACACAACGAAAAAATTCCGCGCATCTAGCTACTGCGAATGAGAAATTACAATATTCGCTTTATTTACTGAACACATCTCCTAAATTTGTGGAGTGACCTTTAGTGTTAGATGACTGCTAAGGTATGGAAATACCTTCAAATTTACCACAAAAACTTCAACTTTTACCCCAGCATACCGTTAGACATTTTTGTCAATGGATAAAATGTTTATTTGCAACAGGTCCCATTAAGAAATGAGTTGAACGGGCAACAAGATATAGGACGACGATCAGGATTACAGAGAACTATGTCGTTTTCCTTGTTTCACAAACCGGTTCATATTCAAATTATTCGCACGCGGAATCTCTGCACAGTGTCCCCGAAGACCTCAAGTAGACACGAAGACGCATGGGTTCGTAATTTCCTGCTTTCAACGTGAATTAGTGAACTCCCTTATGCGAGATTACTGAAGAACTTTTATCCACAGTATGATATATTCTTATACTACCTAAACAGACGAAGTTGTGTGTTGACGACTTGCTGGCAACAGAACATGCCAAAGCTGTAGTTCTTCCTTATCGTCAGAACGAATTCAGGCACGACAAGAAAAAATAGTCGGCGTAGTCGTTCGTATATATTCGTTGTAGTCGTTCGTATGCATTGTCGTCCACTTAGCATAATTTTCATTACGGACCCAAGACGCGTGTCGGAGGAAGGAGCCGGAAACGACAACTTCCTTTCCTTCTTTCTTTCTTTCTTTGTGCTGTACACCACCGAAGACCTTTCAGTGATGTGCTTAGTAATGTTTTGATGTCTAAATTCATTGATCTTTGTTGTTCTCTTTATCCGGTGATGTGTAATTTTACACTTATCCGTCTAATGAAAACATTAGACGGAAAGAAAAGGTATAGTTCAAAAACTATACCTTTTCTTTTATCCTCCGTCGCCTCCAACCAGTGATGTGTCATCAACAGGCCAAGGTACAAACCAGCACGATTCGAGCACCCCTTGAAATATGTCTTACCGAACGATGTGACGCTGAGTTAAAACACTGCACTCATTTGGGTGGACGGCTGTTAAAATCCATGTCCAAGCACCTCGTCTTAGAGTTTCCGATATTTCTCTAAAAGGTTGAGAAGGTTCCACCGAAGAGGATATGGGCGGTTTCCTTCTCGTCGTTCACTATTGTGTAGTGTGCTGTCTCTAATGACCACTACGTCGACGCAACTCGAAGCCACAGTCTTTCCTTCCTTCGTTTAATAACACGAAATCAATTTTCTTTTATTTGCAGAACGAATGGGCTAAAAATATGACTTCTCTTTCTTCGTTACAAACCACTGCCATTATTTCACCTATCGCCTGCAACCTCGAACCTTCCGTGATGGCAGTATCGTACAGTGCAATACTTCGGAATTTTTTTCACAACAGACGACGGTTCTTGATGCAAATCTTAGTACTAGGCCTGCTCTTACATAATCTTCGTTGTAACATATCGTTTCCTGATTTTGAGACTGAAGTAATAAAGAAGCAGGTGGCATCACAGTGTTTTGAACTTCCACTGCCTTAGTGTCGAAATATTCCCACACGTTATTCCAAAATCTCACTGCTTAATGCATGTATTTTTGGATCTGCGCCCGAAGGACAAGAGATCTACTGCGGTAAATGTGGTAGCTATGGAATACGAGGTAAGCATACCTCTTCCAATTCACGCTAGGAGACGGGCTGGAAAGAATGCTGGGTTGTTTTCTCGCGATATATTCTATGTAGCCCTCCACTAGCAACATCCACAAGCAACAATTCGCTGAAATTAACTTGCGCTGTTTGCATGTCCGACGCAGCAATGTGACATGGCAGGAACTTTTCATATCTTATATTAATTAGTGAGGTTTGTGAAAATAAAATTCATTAATGTAGTGCGACTTGGTAAAGAGGAGTCCATTAAAAACTGTTTTAAGCAAAACCGCCTACGCTTGCTTTAGTCACATCGATGCAAATGCAAGAAACTGGATCCCCTAGTCCTACGTATATGACGATCCTTGAAAGTACACACACTCTTAGATGTGCAGTGATTGAAACAAAAGACTTATACGGGACTGAGGTTCATCTAATGTCTGACGATTACCTAGTCTTGCTTGTGTGGGTAGTTCCAAGTATGCCTGAAGTGTGTGGTGGACCACAGTCGCCTTCTTTCTCCATCCCTGTTCGATTAATCACTGCGTTTGTTCCGTCTACAATGACCCTGGTGTTTTAATTACTATGAACAGCGAGAAGAATGCGCACGCGCGAGTGTGCGAGCGTAAATGCACGCGGGGGGGGAGCGGGGGGGGGTGAGAGGGGTTATCAAAAGAAATATTCTGGAAGTCCGAGAAAAGACTCTGCTTTTACTTGCTATAACAAGATCCAGTCGTGTGCCGAAGTTCGTTAGGAGATCTAAACGCAAGGATGAAAAACACCTTGGCGTATCCGAATCTGAACAGACCAACTACGCAGGTTAAAAGAAGTAACATTTTATGTGAAGAAATCAGTGTTACATTTTTCGGCCCTGCATGGACAAGAATAGCAGAATCAACACAGACTAATAAAATAAATTACCTTTTATGAAATACATCCTAAGAGAACGAAAGGAAGTCGGAGAGATAAGAATTGTAGGAGAAGACGAAGGCTTGAATACAATAACAAAAAGTTTGAAATGGATGTAGGTTGCAGTAACTACACAGAGAAGAGAAAGCTTGCACAGCTTACGAACAACTTTCTGGGGAGCTCGGAGATATCTCCCATTTACATTAGTGGTTCCCAACCCGTGGGTAATTACCCCCCCCCCCCCCCCCCGAACAGCAAAAACTTTTTTTTGTACTTTCTACTTAGTTTTGAATCCTCCCCAAAACTGCGTTATCAGGTTAGCAATTGTTGATTAGAGAGTCAGTCGACTTTTTACTTCGGAAATGCAGCCAACTGGCATAGTTTGAACTTAACCATAGTTTCTGTAAGGTCTCGGTATAAACGCCGGTAATGTGTACCAGTTACTAACTGAAATGAATTTTCGTCTGCGTAAGTTCCTAGGTGAAGTGCTTGTATAAACAGAAAAACGAACATACGTTATGCTTGGTAAAACTGACAACTTTTTTGCTTTAGTCATCAGTCTTTTGAGTGGTTTGATGCGGCCCGCTACGAATTCCTCTCCTATGTAACCTCATCATTTCACAGTAGCACTTGCAAAGCTACGTCCTCAATTCTTTGCTGGGTGTATTCCAATGTCTGTGTTCCTCTACAGTTTTTGCCCTCTACAACTCCCAATAATACCATGGAAGTCATTCCCTTATGCCTTAACAGATGTTCTATCATCCTGTTCTTTCTCCGTATCAGTGTTTTCCACATACTCCTTTCCTCTCCGATTCTGTGTAGAACCTCCTCATTCCTTACCATATTTGTCCACCTAATTTTCAAATTTCGTCTGCAGCACCACATCTCTAATGCTTCGATTCTCTTCTGTTCCGGTTTTCCCACAGTCTGTTTCACTGCCATACAATGCTGTACTCCAGACGTACATTCTCAGAAATTTCTTCCTCAAATTAAGGCCGATATTTGATATTAGTAGACTTCTCTTGGCCAGGAATGCCTTTTTGCCATGATGCTTATGATGTCCTCCTTGCTCCGTCCGTCATTGGTTATTTTACTGCCTAGGTGGCAGAATACCGTAACTTCGACTTCGTGACCATCAAAAACTAAGCGATTCGATTCTGTTTCATAAAGGAATGCATTGTCCATTATAGGCTGTACGTCATGTATTACGTATCATGCTTATTGTGTGATAAGCACGACATATGAAATGTGCTTGATAATGGCTCACAGCTGAAATTATCCAACAGCAAAATTTTAATAAAGGACAATACAACTTACAACGGACGATGTATTCTTTTATTAAACACTGAGAAGCTGTGGATCCCCATGGAAGCAAGAAGATTCTGTTTTAGCAAAGAAACTAATTATTTTCAAAATATGATTACTATTATCACAATTCTGTGAGACTAATACTGATCACAGAAGTCACCAATAATTACTTTTTCTCACTTAATAGCATTAATGCGACGGAGGTTACAGGTTCCTCACATAGTCCACCCACTAGACACATATATTGTGCTCTGTCCCGTACATCGTGTATAACAAAAGTGAGCTGTAACGTAAAAAACGCGAAGTATGTAAAGAAAATGTCTTCGCCAAATTGTGGATAGCAGAAGCAGTAGTCAGGAATTAGCTTCGAGACAGATGAATGAATAAACTGAGTGCATGACAGTATCATCATCATCATCATCATCATCATCATCATCATCATCATCATCATGTCAGTCAGTCAGTCAGTCCAGAAGTATGGAGTGCAGCAGTCAAGTGATTTACCAACAGTAAATATAGTGCACACATTTCAGTCTGGCTGATTTTGAATGTGGTCACAGTGTGCAAGTCACCCGAGTGTCACAATGGAGAGTAGTAATGCACGGTAAGTATGTTTTGTAATAAGTGTATACTCTCATTGTGGCCAAGTTGTGGGTAGCACTTAGACACACCACGAATTCCTTCGTCATTCGTTCTAAACACACACACACACACACACACACACACACACACACACACACACACACACACACACTTTTTTTTAACTAAATATCATTCATCTTTCATTCTAAAAATAAAATTCATCCAAGCTAAGTCTTTCCTTCTACAATGATTAGTTACCTGCTAAAGCCCGTGATAATGTGGGGGGGGGCGGGGGGGGGGGGCGGTAGCTAATGTCTAACTGCACTCAGGCGTGAAGGGCAGAGAGAGGTTGGGAACCACTGATGGACATTATGGAAATACAACCATTATAAACCTGAAGATCCGTCTGTACTGACGTGAAACCGGTAGTTGCGAATAAAGCACCTGTATACAGCTATGCGGCTTTTGCAAACACATCATTCTTGACTTTTAATTGTTATAATTTTTATAATAATTTGAATGGTTATTGAGTGTTAGCGTAAGCTAGCGAGGAGAACTGCATCAAATCAGCCTTCGGACTGAAGCCAACAGGAATGGCAACAACAAATACAGCAAATGGAATAATGTGGGGAAAACACGTAGGTACGTAACATAATTTTTTTTTTCTACTGGTTAAATGCAAGTCGTGTTCCGCAGTGAACACTTGGGATTGTCAGAAGTAAAGGTATAAGCTACCTAAACAGAAAGAAGTAGCCACCAGGAAGAAATTAATTAAAAACTGGTGAAAAGTATGTCGATGGATTTGGGGGAGAGAACTGAAACCTAATGTTACAGATGCCTGGTAGGCATTCTGTTTAGAGCACTTCTAATTGACTTTATTCGAGACGACGCCTTCGTTTTCTGGATCGCCCGAGACGGTTCTATGTATCTTAACGACCTGCAGATGTAACTAACACAGTCCCCCAATGTTCTGGAAGTATGTTTCAAGTCAGCTGACACACCTAATCACATTTTTTCCCCCAAATTATTGTTAGCGCATTTGAAAGAACATTTCAATTGTGTATTACAGCAATGACTATGTGAATGCTCAATAACGTCGAGAGGAGACGACTTCACTGTGAATCCTGCCCTACAGAATGCGCGCCCGCCTTCGTAGCTGTCAGCATCGCGTCACGTAACACACTGCCGCCCCTGGGCTGCTGGCGACTCGGCAGCTCAAGGCGCTAAGCCGGCTGCGACTGTGGCATGCGGCCGCGCCGCCGCCAGAGACAGTGGCGGGGAGGCACCGGTGGTATTTTTAGAAGCCGGCCACCAACCTGGCATGTTGGGGCGCCGAGCCGCCCCCCACCACTCCACCAACATGCGTGCGAGGTGGCCATGCGAGTGCTTTCCGGCCCGTGACATGTCGAGAGAGAACGGGGGCGCCCGACCATACAGACATAATTAATTTGGGACCTATCACTGCAATTAATCGCCGCATGAACAGCCGTGCGAATCGGGGAAAAGTATCTTTAATTTTACGAGGATTGCGAGCTGACGTGCCCGGAGTTTAATGATCCGAATACCCAGAAATAAGACATGATCGTCGGACGTAGTCTCACGTTCCTAGCTTAATTTATCGGTCACGACATTCCTCGCGCAGAGAGCGCGAGAGAAAGTCACATGCGGGTGCACGCCGTAAAAAGAGACAAATCTCTCTTCCGTCTTCCTTCCTCTTTATCCGGAGTACTCATACACTAACAAATCTTGTTTCTCCTTTCCCTACCTTCTTATGTAACTACCTATAACAAATGTTTTATTCGTGATTACCACGCGACGCATGAACGTTGTTGAAGAAACGAGCTCCAATTTCGTGATGCACGGTCGCTGGCTGACTTACATAATGTTCCTTGAAATGTTGCCACATTCAAAAGGCAATCATCAACATTTGCATTATAAATAAGCACCACATGCAGTTATACAGTCAACGGATTTCCCTAATTACATATTTCTATGGCAAGCAATGAAAACCTTGAAACTGTTTTTGATTTTTCTGTAAAATTTAACAAAATGGAGTTACAAGTTCTACATGTGTAAACTATGTAACAGTAGCTTAGTTATTGACACAACTGAAAAACCCACGCACTTTCAAATCTCTCTTTGATCAAGGAGTTACTGATTACTGGAATTACGAGGTTGTTACAGACCAATTGATTTAGGAGGCCTTCGTATGTGATGTTCTCTTTCTTCACGGTTATTGCTTCCATTTTCTACAGACTGCCGTTGTCTCCTGTAGGTTCTGCTTCGACTGACAGTACGTTACATATTTTTTGTTGTGGGAACAACCGCGCTGAATATTCGGAAACTTCCCGTCAAGGGTAAAAACTGATTTTAAATAAAATGTGCCCACGAAGTGTGGACCACTTCAACTGAGTTCGCACGGCGTCCGCCGCTCTCCAGCTATGCAGTACAAGCAGACTTGCTCGTGCCACAAACAGATTCATCGTCACACACACACACACACACACACACACACACACACACACACACACACACACACAAATGTGTTACCCTTCGGTGCAACAAGACTGTACACAACCCAGCGTGAGTATAACATAGAACTTCATGACATTTACATGGGACAAAACTTGCAGAAGGCGAAAACAGATTTCGGAAAAAGTTTTTCGCTGACGTGTATAAGTGTTAGGTCTGAATAGACTTTGCTAGCCCGATAACGAGCGAGGTATAGGGTTATTATTAAAGTAATTTTTAATACAGGGAGCGTACTATTGCCTTACAGATGTCACGGAACTCAAGATGCAAAGGTGGAGGGGGAGGAGGACAACGAGGAGCAGGGCAGAGATTGTAGAAGGAAATGTGTAGAAAGCTTATCCACGTCAATTTCTGCATTCTAAGCTATTTTACTAACCCACTTAAATTAAACGTGCTATGGGAAGGAAGTGCGATGCGATTGCTGGTGGAAGATCATTGTACTCTATCGTTGGGTGACTTGGAATGGCTAGAAACTTCCCACCAGTAAAGACGTACTAATATTCACGGACACGGAATTAGTTAATGTACTGTCTCTGTCCACTGATTGTGTACGACGCACTTTGCCACTAAAATGAGAGGCGGAAAGGGCAGGCGTAACAGTTTACATATTCGCCAGCTATTCAGCATGTAAGGTTGTCGCTAATCAAAAAGTGGCTCTGAGCACTATGGGACTTAACATCTGAGGTCATCAGTCCCCTAGAACCTAGAACTACTTAAACCTAACCTAAGGACATCACAAACATCCATGCCCGAGGCAGGATTCGAACCTGCGATCGTAGCAGTCGCGCGGTTCCGGACTGAAGCGCCTAGAACCCCTCGGCCACCGCGGCCGGCTGTCGCTAATCAGTTTGCTGTTTCTAATGTGGCAAGATGATATTTATGCATATCCGCCCATTTAATGACTGTCCTTTTCAACTGAATAATGGAAATGACCAACTTCTTGCCCTGTTGAATACTCTTTTTCCTTCACCGTCCATGAAACCGTTTCGTTCACATTAACTAAAATGTTTAAAATCAATTGGGAATCTAAGAAGTATGTTTACATGGGAGTGACTATTGACTATGGAATAGGAAATTCGGCAGCTGAAACTTTATTTCCAGAATCCAAACCGGAGTGTTCACATTACCAACCAAAGGCAGTAATATGAAATCAGTTGACAAAACCCGGATTTGAAAGCCCCATGTGAACGTATTAAATGTATGCCTGGCACTAGAGCATTGAAACGAAAGTGGACCTACAGGGTGTTTCAAAAATGACCGGTATATTTGAAACGGCAATAAAAACTGAACGAGCAGCGATAGAAATACACCGTTTGTTGCAATATGCTTGGGACAACAGTACATTTTCAGGCAGACAAACTTTCGAAATTACAGTAGTTACAATTTTCAACAACAGATGGCGCTGCGGTCTGGGAAACTCTATAGTACGATATTTTCCACATATCCACCATGCGTAGCAATAATATGGCGTAGTCTCTGAATGAAATTACCCGAAACCTTTGACAACGTGTCTGGCGGAATGGCTTCACATGCAGATGAGATGTACTGCTTCAGCTGTTCAATTGTTTCTGGATTCTGGCGGTACACCTGGTCTTTCAAGTGTCCCCACAGAAAGAAGTCCGGGGGTTCATGTCTGGCGAATAGGGAGGCCAATCCACGCCGCCTCCTGTATGTTTCGGATAGCCCAAAGCAATCACACGATCATCGAAATATTCATTCAGGAAATTAAAGACGTCGGCCGTGCGATGTGGCCGGGCACCATCCTGCATAAACCACGAGGTGTTCGCAGTGTCGTCTAAGGCAGTTTGTACCGCCACAAATTCACGAAGAATGTCCAGATAGCGTGATGCAGTAATCGTTTCGGATCTGAAAAATGGGCCAATGATTCCTTTGGAAGAAATGGCGGCCCAGACCAGTACTTTTTGAGGATGCAGGGACGATGGGACTGCAACATGGGGCTTTTCGGTTCCCCATATGCGCCAGTTCTGTTTATTGACGAACCCGTCCAGGTAAAAATAAGCTTCGTCAGTAAACCAAATGCTGCCCACATGCATACCGCCGTCATCAATCCTGTGCACTATATCGTTAGCGAATGTCTCTCGTGCAGCAATGGTAGCGGTGCTGAGGGGTTGCCGCGTTTGAATTTTGTATGGATAGAGGTGTAAACTCTGGCGCATGAGACGATACGTGGACGTTGGCGTCATTTGGACCGCAGCTGCAACACGGCGAACGGAAACCCGAGGCCGCTGTTGGATCACCTGCTGCACTAGCTGCGCGTTGCCCTCTGTGGTTGCCGTACGCGGTCGCCCTACCTTTCCAGCACGTTCATCCGTCACGTTCCCAGTCCGTTGAAATTTTTCAAACAGATCCTTTATTGTATCGCTTTTCGGTCCTTTGGTTACATTAAACCTCCGTTGAAAACTTCGTCTTGTTGCAACAACACTGTGTTCTAGGCGGTGGAATTCCAACACCAGAAAAATCCTCTGTTCTAAGGAATAAACCATGTTGTCTACAGCACACTTGCACGTTGTGAACAGCACACGCTTACAGCAGAAAGACGACGTACAGAATGGCGCACTCACAGACTGCGTTGTCGTCTATATCTTTCACATCACTTGCAGCGCCATCTGTTGTTGAAAATTGTAACTACTGTAATTTCGAAAGTTTGTCCGCCTGAAAATGTACTGTTGTCTCAAGCATATTGCAACAAACGGTGTATTTCTATCGCTGCTCGTTTAATTTTTATTGCCGTTTCAAATATACCGGTCATTTTTGAAACACCCTGTATCTGCGACGACGGACTGACGTCGCCTCATAAGAAATGGGCTGGAGAAAGGCAGGCCACGGCGTCGGCGTCAGCTGTCAAGAAACTATTAATGTCTCTGACTGCTATCGGCACTTCACTTCAAAGCCTTTACTGGTGTAAAAGTGGCGTACTGCAATGTTTACATACGAGTCAGCTTCAGTCTGTCCTACAACGACGGCTGCGTAGTGTTAGACGACACGGTAGTGACCACGATATGGACGCTAGTATTGAAGAGGACAAGCGCTAATGAGACTAGTTTGGGGCACAACTGGAAACAGCACGCTAATTTACACTAAAGGTCACCGAAGTCATGGGATACCTCCTAATATCGTGTCGGAACCACCTCTTGTCCGGCCCAATATTGCGTCGGACCTCATTTTGTCTTACGTTGTGCCTCTATGTGGCATGGACTCACGAAGTCGTTGGAAGTCCCCTGCAGAGATATTGAGCCATGCTGCCTCTCCAGCCGTCCATAATAGCGAAAGTTTTGCCCGTGCAGGATTTTGTGCACGAACTGACCTCTCAATTACGTCCAATAAATGTTCCGTTGGATTCATGTCGCGTGATCGCGGTGGCCAAATCATTCGCTCGAACTGTCCAGAATGTTCTTCAACCCAATCAGGAACAATTGTGGCCCGGTGACATGGCGTACTACCATCCACAAAAAAAAAAAATTAAAAAAAATAAAAAATAAAAATAAAAAATCCAGCATTGTTTGGGAACATGAAGTCCATGAAGATCTGTAAATGATCTAAATTATCTCCAAGTAGCCGAACTTAACCTTTTCGTTTCAATTATCGGTTCAGTTGGAGCGGAGGACATAGTCCAACCTATGTAAACACAGCCCACACAATTATGGAGCCACCACCAGCTAGGACAATGCCTTGCTGACAATTGGGTCCATGGCTGTGTGGGATCGGCGCCACACCAACCATATCACGAACTCTTACTGACTGACTTAGGTAGTCGTCTGGCCTGCCCACGGTTTTCCAGTCATCTAGGTTCCAAGCGATATGGTCACGAACCCAGGAGAGAGAACGTAGTGCTGTTAGCAAAGGCACTCCCGTCGGTCTTCTGCTGTCAGGGGCATTAATGCCAAATTTCGCCACACTGTCCTAAAGGATACGTTCGTCACACGTCGCACATTGACTTCTGCGGTTATTTCACCCAGTGCTGCTTGTCTGATAGCACTGGAAACACTACACAAACGACGCTGCTCTCGGTGGTTAATCGAAGGTCGTCGGTGGGCGGTTATGTCTGAAATTTGAAATTTTCGACACACTTTTAACACTGTGCATCTAGGGATACTGAATTCCATAACGATTTCCGAAATAAAACATCCCATGCGTCTACAGTAGCTCCAGCTACTATTCCGCGATCAAAGTCTTAATTCCCATCGTGCAGCCATAACCATGTCGGGAAACTTTTCACGTGAATCACCTGCCTACAAATGACGGTTCCGCCAATGCACTGCCCTTTCATATCTTGTGTATGCGATATTACCGCCATCTGTGTTGTGCGCATCGCTATTCCATGATTTCCGTCACTTAAGTGTATTTCTGTATAGCAAGGGTAGCTCGAATAGCAACCGCATTATCAGGAACTTTTCAGAATACAAGACTACGCTCTTAAAGTGCTATGTATCTGCCGGCCAATGACCCAGCACATGCAGCGAAGAATGTGCAGGCTTTCTCGAAGAAAGACAGCATTACTACTTCGTTGGTCAACATGTTTTCAAGCCTGGGCATCGTTCGTCGGCAACTTTTGGCATCAGAGTCGTCCAGCAACAAATGCTGATTGTTTCCAACGGCGTGATGAAAGGTACTACAGAAACTTACGGAGGCTCTCTCATGAAATGCCGTGACATCCTACGAGGCCCTGGTTGCATCAAGTGGGGGTTTCACAACACACTGAACTCTCATAATGAGACCACATATAGTCTTATAACCGTAAATATTTGTGTACAGTCACCCATGTAATCGAAGACCTAATGCACATCTGAGTGGAGTGTGTGTCCGTTGCCGCTGTTGTCACAAACGTTAATATTCTACCTCATGTTCTGGAGTTTGCAGTGGAACGTCTGTAAACATATTTCCGACTACGGACAATCCGAATATTCAATTTTATTGCCGTATGAGCTAAACTTTATCAGTTCTGCTGTTTTAGCGATATGGAGCAGTTTGTAGCAAGCTGCATATAGGGAGGTTTTGTGCTCATCTGCAATCAGGCGGCGGTCGCCGTGCGGGCGGGGAGCACGGCGGGTCAACGAGAGTTTCATTAGCGCACATCAGCCGCAATTGCGGCCTGTCGCGCGCCTAGGCAGACGATTACCTCGTTCACCCACTTGCTCCGCACAGCGGCTGTGATCCCTACCACTCGCTCGTTACTACAGGTAAACTTGCGACAATTCATACAGGCACATCACGAAGGAAGGAAGGAAGGAAGGTAGATTCAGTTTAACCTATCTCCGACTTAGTGAGTAGCGGCTGATACTAAGTTCTGGATTTCTTACGTTCCAGAGGAACAAAGAAACCATTCTGGAACTCTGCAGAGTCAGTTTAGACAATCGCGAAGAATCTTAAACAGATTGTAAATATGTCCTATTATGCATATGGCTACTAACTTAACTTGCCCAACAGGAAGTGCTTTTATTTTATTTATTGCACTGCCGGACTATTACCAGGCACACCCTTATCTTCAGTGTGCATGTGAAGTACGTACCCTTCTAAACTGCACAAGATCAATAATTATATGCTCTTGATCATGGTCGTATAACTGGCTAATTACATGTATGTTATTAACAAAGGTCTATGGCAAGTTTCTAAAAAACGCATATATAAGACGCCGCTGAAGATGTGTCCGATGCCAGTCCGGAAATAGAATAGTAAGTAAACACGACGTAACATACTTTTAATATTTTCGAGCTACAGAGCGCCCCCAGTACAAGACATTCCAAAATAGGTTGCCGCAACGGAGCTGCTTCCGAATACGAGTTCACTATGTTCAGGCCATCACTACTTCAATCGATAGAGATATTAACGAAATTTATCTGCATCATGTGTCTGTAGTCTACATGAGCTGTGAAATGCACAAAAAGTTTTCGTTTAAAAATCATCCACACGATCTCCTAAACACCCCCCCCCCCCCTCTCATACTTACGTTAACCACGTGCCTTAAATTTTCCACAGAAACGCGGCCAGCGTGACGTACGCCCACCTACTCGAAGGTACATGACGTCGGACAATGTATCAGCATCAAAACATGAGCTATTTCAGACTCTGTAAAAGGAGTCAACCGAGTTTGAACCGCTCATGGTTAGAGGAGCTATTAAGTTCGGGCACTACGTTCGAAATATGCTGTGACGTTCACCGTCGGCGACGTGAAGTGGAAAGCCTCGATAGCAGTGAAACACGGTAATCGCTATGGTAGGTCTAAGAAATTGAATGACCCGATACGCTGAAGACTAAACTGGGGAAGAACCAATCACCGATCATTCTTGTCGACACCTGCTGCAGTCAATATCCATCGGAGCGCAGCTACTGATGTTGGTGGCGGGTGCAAGACTCAAGCTGCCACGGCCGGCTTGCTGGCTAGAAGCCACTCATCACGAAAACTTTTTTTTATTACGGTTTTAGGACCCGAAACATATATGGTCATAAGCGCCCATTCTGTGAAGAGTAAAAACAGGAATTGAAATCAGCAGCAATGGGAGCGTAATTCAAGAAGCAGAAAAACTAAAAAAGGAAAGAAATCTTAGGAACGTGCTATTGAATGGGGGGGGGAGGGGAGTTTTTCCCGAAAAGAGCTTCAAATGACAGCTGTCATCTCACTGACACTTATAAACTCAAGGACGCAATCGGCTGAAAGAGAAGATATATCAGGCGACAGCTCTAAACGGGCGTGTAGCGGATTTAAGTAGGGACACTGACGTAAAAAGTGTCCTCACCGTCGACGGTTGAGAGCAGTGGGGACAAAGCGCGGGAGGATCGCCACTTAAAAGATATCGATGGCTAAAAGGACAGTGCCCAATCCGTTGTCTAGTTAAAATTACTTCCTCCCGAAGAAGAAGCTGGGAGGAAGACGTCCAAGTATTGGGAAGTGGTTTTATGTTCCGCAGGTTTTATGTGCCGTAATTTACTATCGGAAGTGGAGACCGATGTGTGTGCCATAAAAGAGCAACACGACAACATAAAACGCTCTGTAGATCGGCAGAAGGAAACATGCGAACAGCGGGCCGAGGAAGAGAGGCTGCAGCCTTTGCCACAATATCGGCTACCCCGTTTCCGTTTACCAACATGACCTGGGATCCACGGTAATGGCACAGAGATGCCCCCAAGTGGAGCATGTGGAGGCAGTTCTGAATTCTGTGGACCCGAGGGTGGACGGGATAAAGAGCTCGGAGGTTGATTAGAGAGCTGAGCGAATCCGAGAATATAATATGCTGTATCCGCTGATGGCGACGGATGTATTAAACAGCCTCGAGAACAGCGTAAAGCTCCGCAGTAAAAACAGAACACTGGTCGGGAAGCCGAAACCTAACAGGGGTGTCGCCAACAATATAGGCACTCCCGACACCAAAGGTGGTCTTGGAGCAGTCAGCGTAAATAAATGTGGCAACCTACATTTGTGCGCATACAGCAGCAAATACCCGACGAAAAACTATAGGTGGGGGGGGGGGGGCGGCACTATCCTTGGGAAGCTGACAAAGGTTACGGAGAAGACAGGCCGGGGGCGAAGCCACCATGGCACCGTACCCCCTTTTATCGAAAGTTTTAGGAAACTGGAAGGAAAGGGAATGCAGCATTTGACGGAAGCGGACTCCCGATGGTAGGAGAGAGGAAGGGCGAACTGCATACCCTAAATCCAAGGAGGTGTAAAAAAAAACATGGGTCGGATGAGCAGGCTTGGAAGACAGATGACTAGCGGAACGCCCCCGAAGGACAGCTCGCTCGTTGGACAGCGGAGGTTTAGCAGTCTCGGCGTAAATGCTCTCGACGGGGGTGATGTAAAAAGCTCGACGCTAAACGCAATCCACGGGGCTGGACAGAGTCTAGACGCCGAAGAACAGACAGCCGTGCAGAGGAGTAAACTATGCTCCATAGTGCAATTTCGAGCGCACCACGACGCAACACAGGCGGAGGAGGATCACTCGGTCCGCACCCCAGGAGGTTCCACCCAGAACACGGATTGTGGAGGGATCGCAGACAGCGAGCAGAAATATATGAAACGTGGGAGGACCAGCACAGTTTTCTGTCAAACTTAATTCCCAATTAATTTGACGACAGCTGCGAACAGAAGGTCAACAGCGCCGAGATGTACGTAAGGCGGATAAAACTCCGTACGACACCAAAAATTTACACAGACGAGTTACTGGGAGAAAATCTGAAGCCGGTTTCGATGCCCCAAGAGTGGAGGCGATCGAGACATCCTTGAAGACGTCGTTCAAGAAGGCTGGTCAGCTGAGAGCTGTAGTACACTTTAAAATCGTCAACAAAGAGGAAGCTCGTGACATCGGGAAGGATACAATCCATAACTGGATATATGGCGATGGTAAACAGTGCATCAGTGCGGAGCCCTGTGGCACCCTATTTTCTTCGGAGAAAGGACAGGACAGTAGTGTTCACCCACACCTTAAATGTACGCTCCATCATAAATTCACGAATGAAAAGGGGGTAGCCGACCTCGAAAGCTCCAAGAGAACAGTGTGCAGAGGATGCCTGTCCTCCAACAGGTATCGTATGCCCTCTCCACTCTAAAAAATGTAGCTACTGTCTGGTGTTTACCGACAAAATTGTTCATGATGTAAGTGGAGAGAGGCTTTTGGAAACCGCTGAGAGCCGGTGGCCCACGTTGTGGAACAGCATTCAGCCAAAGGCAGAAGATCCTGATCCATAGGTTGTTCGGGGGCAGCTAGTGCAGCCAGTTATCGGCTGGTTGATCGGCCGCCAGCGGTGCTTCTCGGCAAGACGGAAGACGGCCGAGGGTAGCTCCTGGTAGGTGGCGCTGTAGAAGAGACACGCCATGGCGGGAAAGGAGAGGATCTCTGTTTCTTATATACCTTCTTGGAAGCAGGGCAGTGAGAGTGGGAAGAGTCTACGGTGGCGAGATCTGGGTACATAAAAAATCTTCACGAGTAGGGTCTTTTTTTGGAAGTCCGAGAGTCCGATTTTGGGGCCTGTGATTTAGCAGGAACCAATGAAGGCTGAGCCTTAGCGTGAGTGGGTGATAGTGGGGAGCTTGAACAGGCGATCTCTGGACTGGCCGATATGACGACCGTGGTGCTAATGGTGAGATCGCACGTCTGCATGGCTACCTCCTTAGCAGGTCGAGGAGAGGCGAGGGCACTGCTATATTTACAGGCTGGGACCACAGTGGGCTTTCTACTGCCGAATAAATTACGAGCAACAAAGGTAGACATCTTTTCCTTCACTCGGATACCCTAAATAATTCGTTCATCTTTAGAAATAGGGCAATCTCTAAAGGAAGCAGCGTTGTCACCCATACAGTTGATGCAACGATGGGATGAGGGTGGACAATCATCCTCATGAGTATCCCTGCCACAGGTAATTAATTTGGTCGCATTGGAACATGACTGGGTGGTATGATTAAATCTCTGACAGTGATAGCAACACGTAGGGTTCGAAATTTAAGGTCTAATTGAAATTATCTCATATCCTACTTAAATGTTCGATGGAAGTTGAACTCTACGAAATGTGAAAAAGAGAGTACAGGCTGGTATCAATTCCTGTTGAACTCCTTTCATTACTCTATACATGACCATTACTCCCTGATCGGACAGGTAATTTTGAATGTCCTCATTTGATAATACGTCGAGTGATCTTTAAGACTTTACAGGACCTGCAACTGCCTCGACACCATTCTGAATAATGAAAGGGTTGACTGTGGAGAAGTGTTTACCTTCGTCAGACCGAGAAACCACTAGGAACTTTGGCACTGATGGAAGAATTATCTGTGGCTGAGACTCATCTGGCTTTCTCTTGTAGGTTTAGAGGAAACCCTTGCAAAAGTATCGCCCATGATTACCAGCTCTCGGATGGCATGATCCTTCCTAGGAGGCCTCCCCTCTATGACGGCACTCTCGCCGTAGGTGATTGTCCACACCTCAGGTCACACCTCCTGAGAAACGGAATGAGGGACCAATCGGAATGTTCGAAAGGTACCAGCTCGGGTAATCACCCCTCCCTGGGCCTGGTCTTTACCAGGGGATTCGTACGTGTCGTACTTGTCTACCCGGGGTGGGGAATTACGCGTTTCCCCGTCATTGGGGAAAAAAAGAAAGAAAAAGGGATTTACAAAGAAAAGAAAGAAAGAAGAATTCTCTTACACGCCAAAATGGAGAAGAAGGTGAATAGACGTATCAAGGAAAGAAACGGATGAAGTAGGGACAGATACTTTACACCGTAGAGATAAAAGAAGAGAAACCACTTCATGCATTCAGAAGTGTCCTTCTCCAGACGTAAGCACAAAAACATACTTCCAAAGAGAGGGAGAGGGGAAGGGGAAGGGGCAGGGGGGAGAGGGGGAGTATCAGGGACAGTGAGAGATGTGGAAAGGAAAAGTATACAGCCCAAAAAAAGGGAAGGGGGCTGCACGAGCTTAGGGTCCCGTGCTTGCCATGTACGTATCCACGAGAGAGTTGTGGAGCCCCTGGGGATCACGAAAATTAATGCGCAGTGTCACTGAAAATGGCGCAAACAACTCCGTCACTAGTCTGTGGGCGACTCTGTGGCTCGTCAACGATATTTATAAGGAGTGTTATTTATGTGGAGTGTTCTGGCAACAGTTTAGCTACGGTTGACATCAATTAACGGAATTTTTATGAAAAGATTACAAACAAGAGAATGATGTCCGAACAGTGGCATCTGTTTGGAAACACACACGTTGGCAGAGCAAGAACTCCATTGCCACTCCTTAACTTGATCTGAAATGGTTCAAGGAATCACGATAGGTAATCGGAAGGACAGCACAGATGTGACCCGCATTCTGGCAGCATCCCACAGCGCCACTGACAAATATCCCTGTGTCCGTTTTATTCAGGCATATCTAAGCAACGATGCTGGCTTAATGCTGCAAGTCAACCAGATATAATGAATTTTTACCTTTCAGCGTATCTGTAATGGCTCACTAACAAGTCGTAACGTGTCAGAGGAGGAAGTTAATACTACTTAGAAAGGTATACAGCGTGTTTCAAAATTCCTGTTACAGGCTTCTAGGTGTCTCATAGGAAACTGGTGGACAAACTTTCAATAAGGAACTCATGTCCGGAAATGTTTCGTTTGAATATGAAGAAAGTTTGAAGGTTGAGTTACTTTCACAGCTCCGGCTCAACTGTGCGCGCACAAAACTGAGAAGTGGGCCATGAAGTCAGTCCATGTGGTAATTTTGACATCCCGTATCATTTTAGCTCGATTACAGCGTCGGCTGTGAGAAACAGGTACATTCGCAACTATGGATGTTAACTTTGGGCTCCACGGACACGCCGCCCTCACGTGTGTGGAGAGAACGTTCTTTGCCGCGAACAAGAGAAACCGACGACGAGTACTCAAAACTTTCATTGCCATGCCATGGGCTCCTGTAGAGCCAAAAGTCACAGCTCATTGTTTCCGCTTTGTGTATTACATTTCCGTACACGGTTTCCTTATGAGGACTTCATACATAACCTCCCCGCTACAACCTCTAGAAAGCTGTAATATGAATTGAGGAACCCTCTGTATTTAAGAGGATTAGATTTAGTTTGCAATTATTAGCTAAAGCAATATGGAAAATATCCCCTTGGAATATGAATCCTCATGAAACTATCACTAAGGTTTATGGAATCTTTCATACCACCAAGCTTGAGGTGAATAATTAAACCGTGATCTTCGAAAGCATTGTGATGATTATTTTAGGATGAGAAAAATGTGTTCGAAAAATTTTTTCCTTTTTTAACGAAGCGTTTCGATACGATGAAAATCGAAGTGGCCGTGTCAGGACGTTCCTCGAACATCTAAGTCCAACTAAAGTGAACCGAGTAAGGATTGTGCATAAAAGGAGGATGCGCACTTCCTCTAAAATAAGCGGACACTGTAACACATAACTGTAAGCTTTTCTATGTTCTTCGAAGTAATTCACGAGACATTTCAGACGTGTTAACTCTCACTATATCTTGTTTCACCATAACAATGCACTTACTAATTGTCTGCCAAAACATTTATGGATGACTCCTAAACACACACACTTCCAATATAGAAGCCATGTACCCTCCACGTTAATTCGTACTGCCTAAAACTGACCGAAACCGTCTGTGACGAGCGGTTTCAACACTGGGCATGGGTTCCTGGAACACGTTTTCCTAGAAGGCATAACACGGGGATTTCAGTGAATGGTTTGATACGCTGCACCTTTCGAGACAAGTGAATAGGGTTCGAGGAGATGTAACAACCTTTCGGAAAACAGTTATCTGTATTGCTCTCTAATAAAGCTCTATGGCAGGGACGTCCAACCTTTTAATTTCACTGCTCAGCTGTAGATGCTTGTGTTTGTATTTTATGTAAATCTACATGGGAATTTATTATAGAGAAATGTGTATACTGTTTTAGACATACTCTCTTCTCCGTATGGCGTTGCTGGCATTTTCCATCAAGCGGATTAAGTCAAAGCCAAGACATACTAATTACAACATGTAGTGCTGTAAAACTACGAGATAACAACTCTTACGGAAGCCGTAGAGCAGTGCGCCCAAACCGTGTCCCACAGCAAGTATCGAAGCGGCCCAAGACGATGCTATTCTGTCACTGATCCATCTTGTTTCTTTGCTTTTCCCTCTCATCGGTTATTGTACGTGCTAAGTATATTATGCGCGGCTCAAGGATACTTGTCTTCTTCCAACCTGGCCACGGTATGTGAAAATATTTGATCTACCTGTCGTAGAGCTTTAACTTTTAAATACTTCGCAGAACCGGTCAATTCCATATGCGCCGCACAGACAGCAGGGAAAAGGAACACCTTCCGAACCCTTACTCAACGATTCATTCTTGCACGTTTATTAACATGAAGAAATAAAGCACAGCGACTATTGCAGTTGGAACGCTATTAGGCCTCATCCGACAAATGGTGCTACCTATCAAACCTTTTAACTTAACATGATATGGACGCAGGTCAATAAGCAACCTGTGATTACCTAATTAAATCGAAAGGAGATTAGAACATGATACTAATTTTTGATTTTCTGGGTAGATGGTTAAAAATATCTGAAAAACTTGTGGTGACCACACGTAACAGCCTACACAAATACACTCCCGTGTTAATCATTATTAGCGACTGGCGCCGCAGACGCTGAAATAGGCTGCTCGTTGGCAAACGCCGCCTTCTCGCGCTATGGTCGACTTGGAAACACACTGAGTGTGTCTTGTTGTTAAGAACGAGAGGGCGACAAGAAGCACGCCTAAAATCCCATTTGCTACGAGATGCTTGAGCTCCATCTTGCCAGCTGGACAGGTCCCCGTGTCAACATGTCCTTGAGATTCGTGGGCTATTGTTAGAAGATACGAGCACACGTTCGTGTACTGAGGAGAGAGAGAGAGAGAGAGAGAGAGAGAGAGAGAGAGACATTTGTTTATTTCTTGGACGTCAAAGTTTCAAGTTTCTGCCGTGTGTGTGTGTGTGTGTGTGTGTGTGTGTGTGTGTGTGTGTGTGTGTGTGTGCGCGCGCGCAACATCGCCTACTTCATTACTGGTCTCTCTTTCCATTAACTGCTCAGAATTAAGAAGTTCAAAATTAGATCCTACATCTTATGCTTCTTGTTTGCCACTCCTGGAGCAGTTACACACGCCATGACAATTTCGTTAACCATTTGCTTTCGGACTAAGAATATGCAAATATGCTAGTTAAATATATGAAAGCCTCCCTTTTCACTCTTTAGTGAATTACTAGGCAATGTATTTTTAGTGATGCTTGCGAATAAGGATACGATAATGACATTTTTCTATCTTGACAAAATGATATGCAAAATAGTGAGGATTTTACACTGACTAACCAGTTAACTTATATCGGATAACAACACAGGAACGAATCGCTAGATAAGCCGAGACTATGGAGAAACAAATCGGGCGGAAAACACACAGATTGGGGCATATAAAGCACAGCTCGCAGACTGTCCTTCTACTTAATAACACACTTGGATCTTCATTATTAAACGTTAATCTTTGTATCGTCCTTCTGTCCTGATCCTGGTATTTTCGTCAAAAGTGGAGATACCCCGAGCAAGAGTCACTGTTTTCACTAACAAATGAGAGAAAGTGTAATTGCGTAACGAGATACCTGCATTAGCTTCATTATATTTATGGACAATTAGGAGGAGAAAGAAATGACAGTAAAAACTGAGAAGAAAACTATCTACAAGCCGAACATTTCAGGCTTGTCAGAGAGAAAATTACGGAAGGAAGATGAATTCCAAATGAAAAGGGTTAAAAGAATTTGCCCCAAAGACCAAAGTAACTGTGTCCGCAGCTCTTGGTCGTGCGGTAGCGTTTTCGCTTCCCACGCCCGGGTTCCCGGGTTCGATTCCCGGCGGGGTCAGGGATTTTCTCTGCCTCGTGATGACTGGGTGTTGTGTGCTGTCCTTAGGTTAGTTAGGTTTAAGTAGTTCTAAGTTCTAGGGGACTGATGACCATAGAAGTTAAGTCTCATAGTGCTCAGAGCCATTTGAACCATTTTTTGAACCAAAGTAACTGCTGATGGTAACACAATAGTTATCTGGATAAATGTATTGTAGGACAATTATTTCTGCAAAACAGCGAATATGCGTAAACTTCACAGATTTTGTCACATAAGAATTGTACTTGAGAGCAAGAAAACAAGATATTACAAAAATTATTTGATACGATTAGATTTTCAAATGAGCCGATATAAAGAACTTGCGATATGCTACAGTTGCGGCAAGGGCGTGCCGGTATATTATTATTATTATTATTATTATTATTATTATTATTATTATTATTATTATTATTATTTACAAAAGTCATATGAATCCCGATTTTACACTATTTACATGGAACAGTTACAGACCCATAGAAATTTGTCCGAGATAGACTGAATAATTTTTACAGAAATTCGACTCGAATTCTGTAGGACTAAGTTTAATTCCCCGTCCAGTCAACTAGATTTATGTTTTCGTGATCTTGCCGCAACTCGCGGAAGGCAAATGCTAGAATGGTTCCTTAGGTAATGACACGACAAATGTAACGACCTCACTGTCCACAGAACGTTCCACCCTAATCTTCCTTCCTTTTCATACAAATCCTACTGTGAAAAAATACTGGCGAAGTGACACCGTGCGAACAAAAATTAAGTACATTGCGCTCTCTCTCTCTCTCTCTCTCTCTCTCTCTCTCTCTCTCTCTCTCTCTCTCCTGTGCGTGACAGTTATGCACACTTCTCGGGTTTGCGGTAGAACAAGAAGCAGTAATTGCTGTAACCACCGATAGACGAAGAGCTGGTTCGAAGAAAGACTGTGGGACTTAACACAACGTTATCCAGCGATAGAACTGGTAAGTGCAATTGCAACAGATCCGCCAGGAGAGCCCAAAGAGTAACCTTAGAAACAGTAGTTTCAATAGTACCAGCGGGAACAGCTGATAGCAATAGTTAACAACGAACAGTATACGCTGAAGTAGGTTGAATTACCGGGCACTCGAGGGAATGAATACAGATGGGAGGTGTGTTACGTAACTGCTAGCAACCAGGCGGAAGTTGTGCATCCTGGTCTTTATATGATACGCGCAGATTTTCTGCACGGCTCCCTTCCCACATACAGCCCACTCTGGATTCCCATTACTGGCGGTAACAGGCACGGCAGCTTCCGCAACAGCCCTGTAAGTTCAAAACCGCCGGCAACGCCCGCCAGCTTTCCCACTCACGTGAAACGCACAGTGCGCTCTTCCGCTTGAAATGCCCTTGCTTTTCAGTGTCTCTATCGTTTGTCACATAAGTGCGGACGTTCGTTGCATGAAATGACCTGCGTCATTTATCACGGTGAGGACTACTCCGTGGCGTTCAACCGTATTTATTGCAGTTCTACACTGTGGTGACAAAAGTAATGGGATAGTGATACGCACATATACAGGTGGCGGTATTATCGCGTACGCAAGGTATATAAGGGCAAGCATTGGCGCGGAGGCGTCATTTGTACGCAGGTGATTCATGTGAAAAGGTTTCCGATGTGATTATGGCTGCTCGACGGGAATTAACAGACTCTGAATGCAGAATGGTAGTTGGAATTAAACACATGTAACATTCCATTTCGGAAACCGGTAGGGAATTCAATATTCCGAGATTCACAATGTCAAGAGTGTCCCGAAGACAGCAAATTTCAGGCATTACATCTCACCACGGACAACGCGGTGTTAGACTGTCTTCACTTAACGACCGAGAGCAGCTGCGTTTGCGTTGTGGGGTCAGCCCTATCAGACAAGCAACACCGTGTGAAATAACCGCAGAAATCCATGTAGGACGTACGACAAACGTATTCGTTAGGACAGTGCGGAGAAATCTGGCGTTGATGGGTTATGACAGCAGAAGACTGACGCGAGTGCCTTTGCTAACATGACATCGCTTGAAGCGCCTCTCCTGCGCCCGCGACCATATCGGTTGGACCCTGGATGACTGGAAAACCTTAACCTGATCAGATGAGTCGTATTTCAGTTAGTAAGAGATGACTGTAGGGTTCGAGTGTGGCGCAGACCGCACCAAGCCTTGGACCCAAGTCGTCACCAAGGTATTGTGCTAGCTGGTAGTGGCTCCGTAATGGTGTGGGCCGTGTTACATGGAACAGACTGGGTCCTCTGGTCCAACTGAACCGATCACTGACTGGAAATGATTATGTTCGGCTACTTTGAAAACATTTGCTGGACCGCATGTTTCTAACAGATGGATTGTTATGGATTAAAATGCCCAATGTCACGAGGCCACAACTGTTCGTGATTGGTTTGAAGAATATTCTGGACTATTCGAGGGAATGATTTGGCCATCCATATCGCCTCGTCATGAATCCCATCGAACATGTATGGGGCGTTACCGAGGGGTCAGTTCGTGTACAATATCAAGCACTGGCAATACTTTCGCAATTATGTACGGCTATAGAGGCGGGATGGTTCAATATTTCTGCAGAGTACGTTGACTTGTCGAGTCCAATCCACGTCGAGTTGTTGCACAAGGCAGGGCAAAAGGAGGTCAACGACATTAGGAGAGCCCATGTTTTGTCAACTCAGTGTTATGTTCTGCTTCTAACTACAAATTCTGACAATAAAAATGGTGTTTTCGAAACAATACCAGCCTGTAATGTTAACGCCTGTCAGACGTAGTGACTGTCAGTTTATTTCCGTTATTATAGAATGATTGGAGCATTACTTGTGACTATATGCAAGACATTTCTTGTAGGGAATGAAGGAGTTGCGGATCCGGACACTTACCAATTCCCATGTTACTGTACTAAGAAGCACGATGCACTTCTACACTTTCTCAGTTCAAGCATTTCATGCGAATACTTGTACATATTCGGTCAATGCGTGCGTTTTCCCTACCAACGTACTCTATCTTATGCTTGGCTTCGTCCATGTTTCACTGCAAATTCAAGAAGAATCTATGCAAAAGTAAGGGTCGAGCTTCGACTGCAATACCAGCTACTTCCACAATCTGTAACTACAGGACCACTTCGCTATTCACACTACATTACTTGGCGAATGGTTGATTGAACTATTTTCAGACTAGCACATGGCGAAAATAAACACTCAAATCTTTCCTTGCGAGCTCCGATTCATTTTATGAAGATGGATTTCCTCCTATGTAATCTCTGTTGATCCATCGTGGATACGAGACAGCTGCCGATCACGTACCTACCAAATAAAACTAGCCAATTATTTTGACGACCGCTTTCGGCATCTCATTAATGCCATTTTCAGGTATTTTTTGCGGACTCCGCGCTTCGGTTAACTTAGGTAGTCTCTTTAGTATAGTAGTTGCATCTTCTCAGCGTTCTGTCAATAAATTGCAGTCTCTGACTCACCCTCTCCACAACTTTCAAATGGAGCTGTTCGTAATTTTAATCCCTAGATATTTAGCCGAATCGACCATTTAAGTTTCTAGGTTACCGTGCAACCTAAGTTTAACGAATATTTTATTCGCTCGTGTGGAGGACCTAATACTTTCAATTGTACAGGATCAACTGTCACTTTCTGCACCTTGCAGGTATCTTGTGTAAATCATTTCGTAATTTGTATTGATGTTCTGACGTGTTTACTAGGTGTAAAGGACATTATCACCTACAAACAATTTAAGGGGGCTGCTCAGATCGTCTCCTAAATAAGAATACCTTGAGGAGCCTCATATACCACCTCTGTTTCACTTGACGACTTCCCGTTAATTACTAGGAACTGTGACCTTTTTGACATGAAATCAAGAATCCCGGCGCAAAACTGCGGTAATATTGCATAGGCACGCAATCTGCCGAGGAGACGCTTGTGAGGAACTGTGTCAGAAGCATTTTGGAAATCTGGAAGTACAGAATCAAGTTGCGATCTTCTGTTGATATCACTCCATCACAATATACGTGTTATTTTTGGGGGAGGGGTGGGGCGCTGCTGTATGTAAAGGATACCAGCCTTAACCACAGAGACTGTTATGCACAGCTGTATAATGCGTAAAATTTATTGGTCACAAAGAAGCATCCGTAATGAACTCTCTCGTTCTCTCAGAAAAAAAAAAAAAATCGTTACTCAAGACCTTTATTCTTTGCCAGAGCCCATCGCTCCAATGCGCTGATTACTATTGGACTAAGTGTAACTGAAAAAAAAACAACTTAAGAATCTGTTACGGAAAAACACACACCGAAAACAACAATTCCTTTGAAATTGTAAATAATAACGTACATCACTAGGTGTTAATATTTACAAAAGGTAGGCGTAAAGTAATACCACCACCCCTCGATTGTTCTTGATACGGTTAAAAATGCCGCAGCGTGATACGTCGAAATATTGTACGAAAAAATGGAATCGTCAAATTGTCTGAACATGTAAACATTCGATCTACTAGTCACTCCAGAAAGACTTCTAATCTCAATTTGTACAAATTTCGTTTAGTACCCATTACTTCCAAATTTGCATCCCTCCTCCCACATGAGTGACATGTTCAATATGAGGTTAAGCTCATTATGAAATTGATCCTTTGGTACACGGCCGAAATACAGTTATCCATTACGGATATTTTATAACCCGTCACAGTTAATTGAATGTAAACAGATAAAACTGCAACCAGACATTTCTGAATGGGTATTTATCATTCCATGAACAGGTTTTCGTATCTTTCCAGGTTCATCTTCAGAGGGTTTTCTGGAAGTTACAGCACTATTCCTAGCCTAATGCTGGCTCTGTGACAAAAATATGGAAAACGTCTTAATGTATTGCCATGACTATTGTTTTTCGTTAATGTCCGTCTGTCTGCTCCTATTTTGATGGCCAGTTGGTACATCACTTCACATACTTTTACATATTCTGTATTCTTTTACACTGTGACAGCCAAACTTTGCCAGCATCTAGCATGTGCCATGCAATTGTTGCTTGTAACAAAGATCTTGACAAAAAGATATGGCGTAGGCCTATTTTGCTCAGAGATGTAATTTGTTCTTGTTTACATTTATTACAGTCAATATAGGGGCAAATATTTTAGTAAGACTGACGATAACATGAGAGCACAAAATAAAATAAATAAATGCATGAATTACTACAAGAAGAAACTTCAAGTGATCTGATATCTTATTTCTATTCGTATATTAATCTGTAATACAGTCAATTTATGAGCAAATATTTTAATCAAAATCGGTATTAAGACGAATGTCCAGGAATAAAACAATACGGAGTTATGCATTTACATAAAATTAAAGACGAGGTAGGAGGCTGTAACACTATAACTAATGTTAGCTACATTTGTCCTAACTTCTTGGTCTGTTTTTACTTAATGGGACTTCCGAGTCACCAAACTCTTTGATGTAATATCTATGTATATTTTTTAATCATTATTTATGTCAATGTAATTGATCTATAGTTTAATTTTAAAAATAATGTTCAGTGAAAGAACTGAAATGTTGAAACTTTCCAATAACTAGATTGATGAAATAACTTCACATCCCAGTTAGCAGTGTTACACCATAATAAAATAATCTACTTGTAATGACCATTACCTTGCTGGTTTATTATAGAGATAGCAAGTGCTACTGTGACCCTGTTGTTGACAAAACATTTTCCTGCTACTGCAGAGTTATTCCGGCCAAACCACGGGTATATTCCCAGAATTCTGCAAGGTTCGCAGGAGAACTACTTTAAAGTTTGGAAGGTAGGAGACGAGGTACTGGCCGAAGTAAATCTGTGAGGACAGGGCGTGGGTCGTGCTTGGGTAGCTCAGTGGGTAGAGCACTTGCCCGCGAAAGGCAAAGGTCCCGAGTTCGAGTCTCGGTCCGACACACAGTTTTAATATGCCAGGAAGTTTCACTGGTATATTGCTTGTTGAGGTGTGCAACTGTCTCGTGCCTCATAAGAAAGACCAGTAATTCAATATTAAGTAAAGTAGGACCCAATAGTTAACATTCTTGATGAAGTGACAGTACTTGGAACAACTTTGCCCAAATAGGCTACTAGTGTTTTCTTTCAATAGTAATCTTTCGGGAAACGAAAAGTAGTTCGATACGGTCAAAGCAAAAATCCTTTCACAGGAGTAACATTACTGGGGTATAGCTAATTTAGTAGTAGCCGGTAGTGTTATATTTGGTGACAGGGCTAATAGAACTGTTATGGGAGAGTGTTAAAAAGCCGCGGCCCAATATGTACTTCCTGCCCTCTTTACTGTTTGGTAATATTTGTGCTACTGTTATTTATCTCTGCTTTCCCCAAATATGGCGCTATGGAATTGGTCATGAGATATGGCACAGTTTTTAATCCTCGGTATGAATGGGGTTTATATCACGATGAAAAGGCTACTGCAGTCACCACAGCGCATTATCCATAGCTTTTTCAACGTAAATGATGGTGGGGGGTATGGAAAGTTACATCGTACAAGTTACTTCCTGTTCCACTGCGACAGTGACAGTTAGCGATGAAGTCCACTCACAGCCAAGGAAACTAAATGATAAAATAGACATTATAGCCTATTAGTCAGCACAGTGCACGAAAAGCTATAGACTTAAATTTCACGAAATTTGTTTCTCGAGTTTTGCATAATTTAGAAGAAAAGCAGTTCTGACGAGGCTTGTTTAGTATTACTATTTGCTTTTGTGAATGTAAATTACTTCATGACAGAATGTGCTAAAACTGCGCAATTTTTATGAAAATAAGGGAATTATAATAGGAAGAACCCTGGAGAACCCTGGAGATACTAAAAGGTATCAGATAGATTATATAATGGTAAGACAGAGATTTAGGAACCAGGTTTTAAATTGTAAGACATTTCCAGGGGCAGATGTGGACTCTGACCACAATCTATTGGTTATGACCTGTAGATTAAAACTGAAGAAACTGCAAAAAGGTAGGAATTTAAGGAGATGGGACCTGGATAAACTAAAAGAACCAGAGGTTGTACAGAGATTCAGGGAGAGTATAAGGGAGCAATTGACAGCAATGGGGGAAATAAATACAGTAGAAGAAGAATGGGTAGCTTTGAGGGATGAAGTAGTGAAGGCAGCAGAGGATCAAGTAGGTAAAAAGACGAGGGCTAGTAGAAATCCTTGGGTAACAGAAGAAATATTGAATTTAATTGATGAAAGGAGAAAATATAAAAATGCAGTAAGTGAAACAGGCAAAAAGGAATACAAACGTCTCAAAAATGAGATCGACAGGAAGTGCAAAATGGCTAAGCAGGCATGGCTAGAGGATAAATGTAAGGATATAGAGGCTTATCTCGCTAGAGGTAAGATAGATACTGCCTACAGGAAAATTAAAGAGACCTTTGGAGAAAAGAGAACGACTTGTATCAATATTAAGAGCTCAGATGGAAACCCAGTTCTAAGCAAAGAAGGGAAAGCAGAAAGGTGGAAAGAGTATATAGAGGGTCTATACAAGGGCGATGTACTTGAGGACAATATTGTGGAAATGGAAGAGGATGTAGATGAAGATGAAATGGGAGATACGATACTGCGTGAAGAGTTTGACAGAGCACTGAAAGACCTGAGTCGAAACAAGGCCCCCGGAGTAGACAATATTACATTGGAACTACTGACGGCCGTGGGAGAGCCAGACCTGACAAAACTCTACCATCTGGTGAGCAAGATGTATGAAACAGGCGAAATACCCTCAGACTTCAAGAAGAATATAATAATTCCAATCCCAAAGAAAGCAGGTGTTGACAGATGTGAAAATTACCGAACTATCAGCTTAATAAGTCACAGCTGCAAAATACTAACATGAATTCTTTACAGACGAATGGAAAAACTAGTAGAAGCCAACCTCGGGGATGATCAGTTTGGATTCCGTAGAAACACTGGAACACGTGAGGCAATACTGACCTTACGACTTATCTTAGAAGAAAGATTAAGGAAAGGCAAACCTACGTTTCTAGCATTTGTAGACTTAGAGAAAGCTTTTGACAATGTTGACTGGAACACTCTCTTTCAAATTCTAAAGGTGGCAGGGGTAAAATACAGGGAGCGAAAGGCTATTTACAATTTGTACAGAAACCAGATGGCAGTTATAAGAGTCGAGGGGCGTGAAAGGGAAGCAGTTGTTGGGAAAGGAGTGAGACAGGGTTGTAGCCTCTCCCCGATGTTATTCAATCTGTATATTGAGCAAGCAGTAAAGGAAACAAAAGAAAAATTCGGAGTAGGTATTAAAATCCAGGGAGAAGAAATATAAACTTTGAGGTTCGCCGATGACATTGTAATTCTGTCAGAGACAGCAAAGGACTTGGAAGAGCAGTTGAATGGAATGGACAGTGTCTTGAAAGGAGGATATAAGATGAACATCAACAAAAGCAAAACAAGGATAATGGAATGTAGTCTAAGTCGGGTGATGCTGAGGGAATTAGATTAGGAAATGAGGCACTTAAAGTAGTAAAGGAGTTTTGCTATTTGGGGAGCAAAATAACTGATGATGGTCGAAGTAGAGAGGATATAAAATGTAGGCTGACAATGGCAAGGAAAGCGTTTCTGAAGAAGAGAAATTTGTTAACATCCAGTATAGATGTAAGTGTCAGGAAGTCGTTTCTGAAAGTATTCGTATGGACTGTAGCCATGTATGGAAGTGAAACATGGACGATAAATAGTTTGGACAAGAAGAGAATAGAAGCTTTCGAAATGTGGTGCTACAGAAGAATGCTGAAGATTAGATGGGTAGATCACATAACTAATGAGGAAGTATTGAATAGGATTGGGGAGAAGAGAAGTTTGTGGCACAACTTGACCAGAAGAAGGGATCGGTTGGTAGGACATGTTCTGAGGCATCAAGGGATCACAAATTTAGTATTGGAGGGCAGCGTGGAGGGTAAAAATCGTAGAGGGAGACCAAGAGATGAATACACTAAGCAGATTCAGAAGGATGTAGGTTGCAGTAGGTACTGGGAGATGAAAAAGCTTGCACAGGGTAGAGTAGCATGGAGAGCTGCATCAAACCAGTCTCAGGACTGAAGACCACAACAACAACAACAACAACAACAACAACAACATAATAGGATATTTGACTGTTTTCTGGAAATTGTGATAAATGATTAATTACGTCATTTTATGCTCCTAACATGCTTTTTTCCTCTTAACTTGCAGTATTCTTTCATAAAAACGGAAATGAAATTAAAATAATTTGAACGCCCGCTAAACGCTCCATTCGAGTCTTGTGGTGTCTGTGATGTCTGTGACGTCATTGGCTAGTACGCTGCTCCTACTCCCATAATGTAAATTAACAGAGATGCCTTGTTTTGTAATTTACGTTTCGGGAAATGGGTTACAAATGGTGTATATTACCATACTGTAAAAATATATCTAAAAAAACTCCTGAAAAGTTGTTTTGGTGTGTTCCGGAGAATAAGAAGATTTGTAAAATGTGTTTGTATAGTAATGGCAAAGTGCCACCACATCGACGCACACGTTCACTAAGTCCCTTTCAGGCAGGATGTCAGCACTAAGTTCTGCCAAGAGTGATTTTGTTGTGCTTTGGGTCGTAGCTCATGACTCACAGTCGACAATCTAGTTTTAATAATATACGGACCGTTTTTGTACGTTCTACAATTCCTCAATTTTGAGCGAGTTTAATTTTGTTACAGCTAGCAGGGAAAAGAACGTCCGTCGTTGCATAAGCGCATCAACTTGCGCAAGGCTTCCACTATAAGCGTTGACAAAATTATTTTCTATTATTACTTGTAATTGAATTTTCCGTCACTAAATAGCTAAACTGTTCGCAGGAGAAGTACGTAAAAGCCTCGAAACTTCGGCTAACCTCCTGTAACTCAAGTATAGCTTCATGTTACACCTAGCTTGTGACGTCATCAGTGCATCAGCCAATAACAGAGCCTTTTCAATCACTTGACCAGACCTTGATATTTAATGATATTTAATCTTTAATTACATAAAAATAACGTTTTGTGAGAGTATTGACCGTAAATACTATTCACACGTTATAATCAATCATGGTAACGACAATCCGAACCATATTTTTAACACAGGCTCTGAGCACTATGGGACTTAAACATCTGAGCTCATCTGTCACCTAGACTTAGAACTATTTAAACCTAACTAACCTAACGACACACACACACACACACACACACACACACACACACACACACACACACACACACATACACATACACATCCACTTCTGAGGCAGGATTCGAACCTGCGATCGTAGCAGTCGCGCGGTTCCGGACTGAAGCGGCTAGAACAGCTCGGCTTTAACACAGGAAAGTAGTCTATTTTCACAACTGTTATCTATTAAAGCGGCGTTAAACAATGGAGAAACAGACGAATTCTGTGTGAATTCGTTTTAACTGGTTACTGCCGTTCCTTTTGAACTGATGGATTTCGATAAGTTTTCCTGTGTTGTGAATGACCTACTGATAGTGGATTCGGTTAGCGTCAGAGGTTTTTCTACAACGCCGATATGTCACCGCATTGTCACTCTCTGCGATATCTGATAGCGTTGGAACAATGATAAGAACTGACTGCATAGCATATGCAGATCTGATTCTTAGGGTAGTACAGCAGTCAGATGGACGTTCTTAAAAACAATTCGTTGATAAAGTATACGTTTCCTGAAGCTTTAAATACAAAATTTCGCTTTTAGCAGTAGTTTCCCATGAATCTTCTATCTGTGTTTACAGTACATGTACCACAAACTTATTCATTGATTTCCTGAGTTCTGCTGGCATCCGCCATGCATGGTGTAACTGGTGTTGCATAGCAATTGCAAAATAGTGCTGTGCGCGCGATTCTTTAATGTCAGCTAACTTTCCTCTCTCTCTCTCTCTCTCTCCCCCGTGTGTGTGTGTGTGTGTGTGCGCGCGCGTGTATTACCGAGGTTTTCAATTCCTTTGCACAGGGCTTACCTGCTGCAGTTCCGTCTTCAAAATCGCAGTGTGTGTTCCTGTCGAAATATCGGCGGTTGTCGACGTCGTCACCCGGCTCCATTCCCGTAAGTTTCTCACAATAATATGCTTGTTGGCTGGCACTGAAAAGCGGGCGCTCTGAATAATATGAGCGGTGATAGTTACGCATGATCATCGCCAACACCTCCTATATCGCCGACATTAGTCTTAATCCGCTATTTCAGCATCTGAGGAGTGTTAATTGCACGTACAAAGGTGGATCGGTAAAAACTTTCCCGTCAGTATGACGCTTACTGTTCCCCACTCACCAAGGGCGTGACGCACGAATCTAAATGTAGCATGCTGCGGCCTGTTCCTTTTGGGGTCCGCGGCTCCGTGTGATTCGGCCCGGCCGCTGCGTGAAGGTTGTCTGGTGAGGGGTGGCAGCAGGGGAGGGGCAGACGGCCGGATGACACTGACCTCGAGGCCGCGGTCGCGCACGCTAGCGCCGGTTCACGGACGAGCGCCCGCCTGCCGCTGCTGTACTTCCCGCTGCCGCCGTCGTCGATCTCATTTATGTATAGGGGCTAATGGCTTGCGTCGTACCCGCTGCCACTCGTTAACGACCTGAAGTTTCGTTCGAGTCTGCCGAACGCACAGGTGGCCAGATAGTACCATTACTTGTCACTGTCGTCCCCCAGACATCTCGCAGAACAACTACGCAGTATTAACTGAAAACCCGTCATCTGTGGAAAAAGCTTCGAGAACGTTAGTCAGGTTGTCCCATACGAAATATATGGTTTCGGTATGTTGCACACTGAACATGCTCAGATGCCATCCAATAGTGTAACACATGCCAACTGACAGTAAATCCTTTTTCCTTCAATGTATACCCCGGCGTGACATGAGTCCACTAACGATGGATAATCGCCCGTTTACTTTATTTATTTACTTATTTTTTGTTGTTGTGGTCTTCAGTCCTGAGACTGGTTTGATGCAGCTCTCCATGCTAATCTATCCTGTGCAAGCTGCTTCATCTCCCAGTACCTACTGCAGCCTACATCCTTCTGAATCTGCTTAGTGTATTCATCTCTTGGTCTCCCTCTACGATTTTTACCCTCCATGCTGCCCTCCAGTACTAAATTGGTGATCCCTTGATGCCTCAGAACATGTCCTACCAACCGATCCCTTCTTCTAGTCAAGTTGTGCCACAAACTCCTCTTCTCCCCAATTCTAATCATATAGTAAAGCTGCATGCCCTCGGAAAAAATTACGGCTGTAGTTTCCCCCTTGCTTTCAGCCGTTATTCTTTGTAAATGTTGTAGATGAGACGAAAGAAAAGGAAGCTGCAAAAAGACGAAAAACGAAAACTGTAAGATGTACGACCTGTTTTAAACCGTCAGGTAATAGGTCTATAATCTGGCAATAAATAAATAAACAATCGCCCGCACGTGATACGTGGGTTCTTTTTCATGCGAAAATGGAGAAGCAGACCGTCATTTGCTTAGAAAATGGGTAAAAATTCAGCCTAAAAAATCACTTTCAGGCATGCCCGTGTACCTCAACGGGCTTGCCTCATACGGTAGCGTGCTGCAGCGGAAGCTCTTCAGGCCTTTCCGTAAGACGTTAACTTTTCATGAACTATTTAAGAGCTCTTGAAGGGGTGGGGGGCTGTGATTGATGTTGGAGTGAATAGTTTCTCTACATGTGGCGGGAGGTATGCTACACTTGAGGTCAATGTGGCATTCTTAATGCAATTACTGATTCGTTTCTTACGTTTACGCGCGAATGGAGGTGCTGCTTTTTATGAATAGTTCTGACTTCCACAATTACAACATTACCCGCCATATTTGTCGAAGAGATGCATGTGAAAGATTAACAATCGTCATGTTAGTGAACAACTAAAAAGCTTAATCATTAAGTAGTCCCTCTGCGTACTACCACTTGCTGAAAAGTATGATTTGATACGTTATTTAACCTTTCATTATCCCTTTCAGATCTGAATTTTTGTGGAGAAAGGAAAATTTTTATTTATGTGGTAATGCTCTTAGGTGTTTTTTTATTTCAAATGCAAGAGTTATACAAAAATATATACCCGTTTTCAAAACATATATTGTAGACTTAGCTTCAATTTATGAACTAAAATAACTAATTACAAAATATTCTCAGTTTTAATAAGTAGTAAAATTATGATTCGATGATTACCATGCTAAATAATAATAATAATATTCCATTATAGGGTGGAATATAGCGAAATATCCACATCCGTGTATTGTGATCACGAGCTGCTGCCTACTGCTACACTGAGTTGCTGATATTTTCATAGTGATGCCTGACAGTTGGCAGCACTCTCCTTTGATGGAGCCGCTGAACATTCGAAAATGTGTACCTTAGGTTTCCACTGGGAATAAGTACTTCTGTTGCAGCTAAGACACAGCAAATGTTAATGTACACAGTTGCAGCCACAGGATCTGAAAAAAGTTAAGTTACAGTACTATCAGCCGTAAGAAAAGCTGGTTATACTTGCATGTGACATTGGCAGCGGTTTCAATCTCATATAGCGTATGATTTTAAACTGAATTTGGACAGATTAATGTACGTTTTAATTTAGCTACACTGCAAAGTGAACAATGGAAGCTACACGACTAGTTTCCAAGAGAATAATATTCATCCGAAAAGAGCGCATCTAAAGCAGCAGAGGATACTGATCTTAGCAAAAGAAAAAACAAAAAATTTACAAGGCTGCGAGATGTGATGTGTATTATACCACAGTTTCCTAAAGAATGATAGATTTTTCCTCTTCAAATGGGGAGCGTGATCAAAAGTTACGGGGAGCTCGCTGCATACTCACGACGTCTTCGACTGTTGTCCGTAAAGAGAAACGTTCCGATGTTGCAAAACGATGTTGTTGGGTGCTAATAACTTTTTTCAATATGTCGAAATCGGCTATTCTACCATACAACAAAGTGATTGCTGATGCTTTATTTAAATTCTTATTCACGATTCATTCATTAACTAGAGTGAATTTTCTTGTTTTGAAGTACTATAACCAGCTGGATGACGTGCATCAGAATGAAGTGACTAAGATTTTAAAAGGAAAATTTCACTACTTATGACCACTTGGAGCTCTGTGTGAGTTGAACAGTATTACAAATACACTACGATTTGCATTAACTACCAAATATTGTATATCCAGCAGTTTTCCCTTACTGAGATTGCCGAATGTTCTCGGAAGTTTCCGGCCGCAGGGGCCGCGGGGTTCTAGGCGCTTCAGTCTGGTACCGCGCGACCACTACGGTCACAGGTTCGAATCCTGCCTCGGTCATTGATGTGTGTGATGTCTTTAGGTTCGTTAGGTTTAAGGGAACTGATGACCTCAGCTGTTAAGTCCCATAGTGCTCAGAGCCATTTCTCGGAATTTAGTGCAGCCTGCTTTAAGCTAATCCAGCTCTTTATATAGCCCAGCTATTTGGATCTGTCTTCCAATAAGAAGAATCCTTGCAAACTCATACGCCTTCAAGATAGTTATCTTTGTCTTGATTGCTCCGTAGTAGCAGAACGGCAAATGTATTTCGTCTAAATTAGGAATAATGTATCGTCGTTGATGACCTCGACGTTGAGCGCCCATAAGCCCCAATAATGTATTGTAACTTTGCTATGAAGAGCTAACAAGGCACTGCAAGTCATCGGAAAGCGCCGTTTCGATCGGAGCTACGCAAGCAAAAACCGGAACGCAGGCTCATGAGCTGTTTTTTCAGAAAGAGACTTAGAACGATTTCACTGCTGGTACGCGACATTTCCCCTCTAACGAGAGAAAACCCGCTAATTGGTACCGCATACACACTATGAATGGATAAACTTTATTTTCACTCCTCTTATGGCGCCTGATGATCGTTCAGTCTCTCTCCAAAGTCAGTTCCAACTGTCAGCTTTTCGAATAGTAGCCTGTACTGTGAAGTTGTTCCTGCAGTTTGCTAGACGAAATATGTCACTTAAACTTTTACTCGGGATGTTACTGGCTACCCCTGAGACGAACGTACGTCAGAAACAGTACGTTTCTTCACTAACCTCATTTACTGACTGGGGAAGCCCAAGATGTTCGTGTCACAGGTTTAGTTTAAATTTTGTACACTTTTGATAGTCCGTGTGGACAACATAATGTTCAAGTAGTAAGGTATACTACTTAAGCGATTTCGAGAATATCGGAAGAGAAGTTTTTCGCCTCAGTGACGTACCGGAAAATTGACCGCGAGCACGAGTTCGAGCTCCGAAATCTGTGGATCGCTGAATCTAATCTCGCTCAGCCTTTTTTTTTATTTCTTTCTTTGAACACAGTCCATATTACATTCGAAAGGTAATATGATGAAACACACATTCATTTGCACGAAATTTTATTGAATTTACAATGTTATTTGGGTGTTTACTAATCTTTATTAACACAACAAATATTACGTGATTTATTTCTACAGGCAAGTTAAAAAAATTATCAAGTGCCCTCCAACTTGTTCGTATCTGACTGACAGCGAACGAAAAATTGCTTATCGTGAAGATGCTGTAAAACATATTTAATAGTACTTCGCCAATTTTCGGCACCGATATTTACGAAAATGTTGAGTTACGCGTTGTTTGCATCCAAACTGTATACAGAAAGAAATTATTCAAAATGTTAACGAGCATTATTTTTCCACAGAAATTCTGAAGATTTCTTGTGCATGTGGGATAATTGTATTCATTCGATGTAGCAATGCGGTTTCAATTTTTTTCCTATAGCTGCACGAAAATGTCATCCTGCAACTTGTCATGTCGAAAGCACATTCGAAGATTAATCGTACATTGTCCTCGCTGGTATATTGTAATTCCTTGTACAGCGTGACACACAGAAACGGGAATATTACCACAATCCAACAAAACTAGGAGTGAAACGAAAGAAATAGCATTCATCGTAATTGAAACAACTTTGCCATTTACGAAACATTGATGCCATTTACCATTTTTTTAAAAAATTACGTCTTTTACATGGCGTCGTCCTGTACGAATACATTCGTCCTGCTGTTGCGATTCCTCACTGAACGCTCTAACATCTCAGCTAGGATACTGTGAATTGCATCCCGAATTCTCTGTTTTAACTCATCCAGACTTCTTGGTCGAGTCGTGTACACTTTGCTCTTCAGGCAGCCCCACTGGCTATCTAGGGGGCCAGGGAATGTTACCGAATAGTGAGATCACACAGTTGCCAAACAATTCTCGCACACATGCCACTGATTGCCGTGCAGTGTGTGATGTCGCTCCGTCCTGTTGAAACCAGGCTTCTTGAACATTTGGAAAGTTGTTCAATGCAGGAGTAACAAAAATTCATAATATCGCCACTTAACGATCGGCACTGGCAGTTATTGCGTTTCCCTGTTCATTTGAGAAAAAATATAGTCCGATAATCCCACGTGATGAAACACCACACACCATACTGTCACTTTACTAGCGCGTAAAGGGCGCTCATGAACGTCATTAGGATTTGTCTTTGCCCAGTAACGGTAGTTCTGTTTGTTCACATAACCTGTGAGATGAAAATGTGCCTCCATCTGACCTCCATAAGTAGTTTAGAAATTCATCGACATTGTTTATTTTTGTTATCATTTGTTAACAGAATCTTAATCTTAACCGGTACTCGTTGTCCTTCATTTTTTGCACGATCTGTAGCTTGTACGCATGAAATTTTAAATCAAGATGAATTCTGGCAACGCTCTCAGGACATTCCAACCATTTCTACCTGCTTAGGAATTGAACGCCGTGGGCTCCGTTAAGACAGACTCGCGTACATCATCTATGTTCGCTGGAGAACGCACACTTCTTGGTCGTCCTGTTGGTTTCTTCTTGAGGGCAGATCCAGTCTCTTCGAAGTTACTAATCCAACATTTTGTCATGTGTTTCGACGGAACGGCATCATGACGTCCTAAATTATAAAAACGTCGAAACTACCTCTGCGCCGCTACCAAACAATCATTGTTTTTATAAAACATTTTTATGACTAACGTGCACTGTTGACCGTTCCACTGATCCATGATTACTGAAATGGCGGACTGTTTACTCGCTGTCACGAGCCCGTAGTGCTGCCACCTACACATGGCTGCCACTATTCATTTCACCGAGCGAGGTGGCGCAGTGGTTAGCACATTGGACTCGCATTCGGGAGGACGACGGTTCAATTCCGCGTCCGGCCATCCTGATTAAGGTTTTCCGTGATTTCCCTAAATCGCTCCAGGCAAATGCCGGGATGGTTCCTTTGAAAGGGCACGGCCGACTTCCTTCCCCGTCCTTCCCTAATCCGATGAGACCGATGACCTCGCTGTTTGGTCTCTTCCCCCAAACAATCCAATCCACTATTCATTTCAAACATTCCCGTTATTCTGTGTCACCCTGTATTACTTAATGAAGTTATTTACATCTTTATTTATCGATGTTTGACTGGGGTTTTCCAAGCATGTCCCCCGTCCTTAAAACCTGTCTCTGCGGATCGAAGCACCCAGGTACAAAGCACTTCTCGACACCGTACTCTAATGCAGGTATAAAGGATTTCGGGAATCATATATGATTTGTTGCGATACTAAAAATTAGCAAACAGCCAAACAACACTGAAAATTAGGTAAAAGTTCATGCAAATACTCATATCTTTTCTTCATACTACCTTACGAAGTATTATGTACGAAATAATATGAATAGTTTTTAGAAACATGCTAACCACATGACAGCCGCCACCTAGTGCTCAGGGCCGCAACCCACGGATACATCATTGACACGTAAAACTTTTCTAGCGGTTTTCTCGAAACCTACTACGTAGTAACACCTTACTACTTGCACATTATGTTGTCCTAATGGACTGCTAAAAGTGTACGAAGTTTGAAGTAAATCCGTGATCCGAATGTCGTGACCTCCCCTTGTTAGTAGAATACAAGGTCTCAGGACGCTCGGGAAGTTTCCTATCACTAAGGAGTCACCTACCCCAGCAGTCTCGGTCTCTCTCTCTCTCTCTCTCTCTCTCTCTCTCTCTAATTTTATTGTAAGGTTGAGAAAGTTTTATTTACTTTGCAACTTCCATGGTCTTATATTCCATGATTTTCCGCTTTTTTTCTAAAATCCTGCATTCTGGTGAGGAAGTTGAATGATGTTCTCCACAGTTGACACAGATGGGAGGCGGGGCACATGGAGTATTAAGATGTGATGGGCGTCCGCAATCTCGACATGTGAGGCTGGAAGTACAGTGGGAAGACATATGGCCGTACTTCCGGCACTTAAAGCACCGCATCTGGGGAGGGATATAGGGCTTGACGTCACAGCTGTAAGACCATCACTTTGACCTCAGGCAATGTATCACCCTCGAAGGCCAAGATGAAGGCACCGGTGGCAACCAGATTATCCCTCGGACCCCGATGAACGCGCCGGACGAAATGAACACCTCGCCGCTCTAAATTGGTGCGCATCTCGTCATCAGACTGCAAAAGAAGGTCCATGTGGAATACAATACCCTGGATCATATTTAAACTCTTATGAGGCGTGATGGCAACTGAAACATCCCCCAACTTCTCACAAACGAATAATGCCCGTGTCTGGGCAGAGGATGCTGTTTTTATCAAAACTGACCTAGAGCTCATTTTGGACAAGCCCTCCACCTCCCCAAACTTGTCGTGTAACTGCTCTACAGAGAACTGAGGCTTCATGGGCACAAATGAGTCCCCATTAGCTCTCCTATATACACAAGGTAGCGGGGCGAATAAGCTTCGCTAACGTTCTTAGCCTTTCTTTCCTCCCATGGTGTGACCAGAGAGGGAAACGATTTGGGGTCATACGTGTTTGCATTAAATTGAGCCCTGGAACGTTTGGAGACTGCTGGCGGCTGGCCACGATTCATTGCGTGTCATCTGCCCTGATGCCACCCACTCCGACAAAGGGCCCTACTCACGGGCACCAACCAGCCAATTGAATATAGACTCTATATTCTTCGTGCTACAAATGGTTCACATGTAGAGGTGTATTGTTGATAAATAAATTCTTTGAGATGCTCTACTATGTGGTGCATTTTTCATTGTCGTATCTACTGTTATTTTTTTCTCCCCCTGGGTCTTTGAAATCAGGGAGGTTGAGTGGGGCACCCTGAGTAGCCAACAGTTTGACGACTATCACTGATACCCCATCGAAATAGTCTTGGCACTTACGGAAGCAGAAGTCACTCTAGCAGCTGTGTCAATCTTTGCCATTAGCCTTGTTGGCAATTTACCTGCTCCGTATGAAGTTTGAATGGCTTCTCTCTCAGTAAACGGCTAACAGGAAGCTTAACAAACTTCCGTCCCCGTGACGACGCCTGACGTACACGCATACAGTGGCGCGGTTCCCTTAATACGGTGGCAATGACACGCCGACTACGCGTCCTAAGTCCGTTTTCCCCAGCCTGTTTTGTCTCGTGCTACGGGAATCCCATCAAGAGGCGGCTCACGACCTTGAACTATGCACAATTACAGCCATCCAGTTCCCAGAATAATCGCGCCCGGATTACGTGGTAGCTTCAGCTTGCAGAAGGCAGCAAAGAAGAGTTGAACTCGTAACGGCAGATCCGACTGAAGTGTTCCCATTTAATCTTTCTTCCCTTGAAAAAGACAACAGGATAAAATTGGCCAGGACCTTAAAACAAAAATTCATTCTTATCAAATTTCAAGTTTACGCAGAAACGGTAACGCCCTGTGGCACTGTGACTGTTCTGAATTACACTAATTACGAATTATGAGTTTTATATTAGAGTCGTATTTGGAATTTACTTTCTTTTGTTTCCAGAACTGATGCATGATTGAAGAGTGAAATAGAAAACGGTCCAAGTGCAATTTTTCAAACAAAACGCGTTTACAGTGCTATCGCGTTCTCGAGAATCTGCTGCATGCCCCCAGAGTTCATCCAGGAGCCAAATCATGGCGAAGGTGTTTCGAACGCGAATTATAAAGATAGTACATGATCTGTATGCCAAGCAGTACTTCCCTCTGGAGCTCCACGTGCCAGGCGTCAAAGTTGCCGTTTTGCGAGATTTCAACGACACTGCCGAGTCATTTTAATGGTATGCACTCATCCCATGTAATTCCAATGCGTAAAACCGCGACGTCTTTGATTTTAAAGACGTTGCTGAAACATTTTTGTCAATGCAGATCTGTAACACCTTCAAATGATGTATAATCTTAAGTGTCTCGTATTCAAGCATCCCAGAAAGTTCTCACTTCGAACAGGACAATGGAAAATATCAAAGATTTCGAAAGACCATGGCTGATGAATGCCACGCCGTAATTCATCTGACCGACGAGCGACGTGTATCAGCTGCGAAACGTAAAGACTTGCCACTTCTTCCTCAACTGCAAATGGAGTTTTATAGTACATTTTTCAATGTCTTATCCCACGAATAGTGGTGTGTACGATACAGATGCCAGTAATGATTTTTTTCCTTGAATGTAATGTTATTTTTTTGTATCAAATTTAGAAGATCCGATAAACTCTTTATTGACTACAGTTCTACTAGTTAAACTATAGTATTTACACGACACTAACGCGCCATCGAATATTATGCCCCAATTTTAAAAATTAAATCTTAAAAAAGCGTTTCTTGGCGCATCACTGGTATGCTGAACTTATTTTATACAATAAATATATACATGAACTACCGAAACCATAGTTTTTAAGTAATCCATTGTTAAGTGAATTATTAGTAAAAAAGAACGCCAAACTTGTTTAGCTACATGACATTCAAACAAACACATTGCAAATTACAGGCCTTTCACATCTCTATTCAAAGACGTGATCATTACTGGTATGTCCTTTCACTATCATTCTCGTTATAGTTCCAGAGCCAGCATCTCCAACGCCATCCAGAGTATTTGAGATACAGAGTGCATCAAAAAGAATCATCCGATTTGGCGAGTCTATAATTCTGAAACTAACAAACATATACAATGAATTTTGTTTTTTTTTTCTATGAAGGGAAAAATCAAAGTTTTTTCCATACCCTTTCATAGGTGTTCAACATGCAATCCTTGAGATGCATCGCATATGTCGACGCGACATTCAAATTCCCACACTGCAGCGAGCATGTCTTGAGTTACAGCTTCCATAGCTGCTGTTATGCTATGAATCAGTTCACACATTGTTGTCGCTAACGGAGGCACATAAACACAGTCTTTTATAAACCCCCACAAGAAATAATCAACTTCAGTCAGGTCCGGTGACCTTTGGGGCCAGTAACGTAAGGCTGAAACATTTGGTCCAATGTGACCAAGCCATAGGTCAGTAGTCCTTGGATTTAAAAATTCCGCACTTCCAGATGCCAGTGTGGCGGTGCCCCATCCTGTTGGTAGATGAAGTCGATCGACTCTTTCTCCAACTGTGCGAACACGAAGTGCTCGTGCGTATCGAGATATGTGCTTCCTGTAACAGTGTTCTCGGCGAAGAAAAATGGACGACACAACATTTCCCGTGAAAATGCACGAAACACATTAAATTTTGGAAAGTCCCTCTCATGTTGTCCAACTTCTTTTGGGTCTTCCGTATCCCATATTCTCACATTATAACGGTTCACCTTTCCATTTAAATGTAATGTTGACTCGTCGCTAAGCAATAAGCGTGGAGGAAAGTGTCGTCTTCCATTTTGTCAAGAACGAAGTTGCAGAACTCCACACGTTGCTGTTTGTCACCCTCACGAAGAGCTTCCAGTAGCTGAACGTCGACTCAATACACGCCATACAGACATCGGAGGCATGCTGAGCTGTCAAGCTGCACAGCCAATGAAGGAATCTTTGTGTAACATTGTTTTGTGGCGCAAAAACAACTGGCGTCATAGGCAACCACGTCAAAACCATAGCACACGAGGTCAGAGAGGAGTTAAAAAACGACTAAACGTCAATCCAAATGAAAGAACAGAAGACAGCTAAAAAGAGGGACGTGGAGGAAGGGCTACAAAAGGCAACCTTACAGAAACGGAGGTCCAAAACTAAAAATTAAATGGCCTCCGCCATATTGCTTTGACAGATAAAAAGTAAAACGCGGTCGACAGCCCGCGCGACTTATGCTAAAACAGCCTATAACTCAGACTCCAAACCCAAGCGGGAACGTAAACGGTTTAAAAATTGGCATTCCATCAGGAAGTGGCGGACAGTTAAAACCTGGCCGCAATGAGTGCGAAGTGGTGGGGGAGCGACACTTATCAAATGACTATGGCAAAAAAGACCCAATACGTAACCTAGTTAAGATGACGTCCTCTCGGTGGGAAGGCCGAGAGGAGGTCGTCCAAGCCGTTGGGAGAGACTTAATAAGCCTGAGCTTATTCCCGTGAAGGAAGGACTATTGGCGATGCCAAAGGGACACTACCTCCTGACAGACGGCAACACAGATCACTGGAGGGAATATAGGAACTAGTGGGCTGCGGTACGAGGACTGCAGCCTTGGCAGCAGCGTCAGCAGCCTCGTTTCCTGGCAGACCGACATGACCAGGAACCAACATAAACATCACAGTGGCTCCACCAAGAGTGAGCAAATAATTGGAAAGTCTGTGTCGCCGGATGTACTCCGTGGCCTGAAGCAGGGCGAAGAGCTCGGCTGTAAATACTGAGCAATGTGATGGATGGCGAAATCGAAATACACGGGCGCCAATGACAATGGCACACTCGACCCCACGGTCAGTCCGAGGGCTATCAGCGTACACAAAAGGCCTACCGCGAAATTCCGTGCGAAGGTCGTGAAAATAAAGGCGATAGACCGAGGCTGGAGTAGTAATCTTAGGAAACGAATGAAGGGCAAGGTTAGCATGGACCGCTTCACGAAGCCAAGGTGGTGAAGGTTTCACTCCCACTGTGTAAGTTGCAGGTAATGTGAAGTTAAGTCGCCATACAAAGTGCCGAAAGCGGACTCCAGGAGGTAACAGAGAAGACGGACGCGTCCCATACTGGCGATCAAAGGAATCGTCGAAGGAGGCGGCATATGATGGGTGGCCACGCATGGCAGACAAACGGCATGCATACCTGCTGAGGAGAAAATCACAACGGAAGGACAGTGGTAGTTAAGCAGCTTCAGCATGCACTCTCAACCGAGCTAGTGTAAAAGATGAAAGTAGCCAAACGAATGCTGCGATGGTGGATAGTGTTAAGACAGCGTAAGAGGGATGGACGTGCAGACGCATAAACAAAACACCCATAGTCGAGTTTCGAATGGACAAGGGACCGGTACAAACTGAGGAGGGTGGTTCGATCGGCATCCCAGGAAGTACCATTGAGGAGCCGCGTACAGTGGACTGCCAAGTAAGACACATGGGAGGACCAAATGAGTATCCAATCGAACATGAGCCCCAGAAATTTCGAAGTTTCAACGAATGGAAGGGGAACAGGTCCTAGATGTAAAGATGGTGGGAGAAACCATTTGCGCCGCCAGAAATTCATACAGACATCTTTGTCAGTCGAAAACGAAAGCCATTGTCGATGAACCAGGAGTAAAGACGATCAAGACATCGCTGAAGACGCCGTTCGGTGAGACAGGTCCGTGGATAACTGCAATAGACGGCAAAATCGTCAACAAAAAGGGAGCCGGAGATGCCCGGCGGGAGACGGGCCATTATATGATTAATGACGATAGTAAAGAGGACGACACCCAAGAGGGAACACTGAGACACACTGTTTTCTTGGATAAAGGTGTTGGAAAAGGCAGAACCCACACCACCTTGAAAAGTGTCTTTTAAAAATTCCCGAAGGAAAAACGACAAGCTGCTACGGAAGCCCACGTGTAGAAAATACGGAGGATACCAGTTCTCCAGCAAGTGTCCTAGACCTTCTCCAAATGGAAAAACACGGCCACAGTCTGGGATTCCGCAGGAACCGTGAACATGGGTGAACAGAGAGATGGTCAATTGCAGAACGCCGCGCTCGAAATCCACACTGTGCAGTCGTTAGTAAACTGCGCGACTCGAGCCACCATACCATCAGGGCATCAATCATACGTTCCATCACCTTGCAAACGCAGCTGGTGAGAGAGATGGGGAGGTAGACAGAAGGAAGGTTTTTGACCTTACTGGGCTTAGGTATGGGTACGATGGTGGCTTCACCAATGTCCAGGAAATGTGCCCTCGGCCCAGATCCGGTTGTACGTGTTAAGCACGAAGTGCTTGCCCGCAAGAGAAAGGTGCTACAACTTCTGAACGTGTGCAGGATGTGGCCTTGGGGCAGAGGATTGGGATGATATGAGGGCATGATCTAGCTCCCTCAAAGTAAAGGCGGCATTGTGGAACTCACGATTCTGAGGAGAAACAGGTATCGCCAGAGCCGCCACTGCTCGTTTCCGATAAAGGAAGGCAGGGTGCTTGCGGGAAGATCTCTAAATTTCCGGAAAATGGCGGCACAAGGTGTTGGAACCAGCAACGGGGTCCACGATCACATCGTCTCCTACTGTCAGCACGTAAATTTGCGAATGGATCTTGGTCCCAGAGAGCCGTCGAACACACACAACAGAGGACGGGGTGGAACTGTTAAAAGAACTAGTGAATGAAATCCAGCAAGCTTTTCGCTATGCCGAAGAACGCGACGACACTTTGCACGCATCTACTAAAAATGAATGCAGTTTGCCATCGTAGGATGACTATTAAAAACGCGGAGAGTACGTCTCCCCCCGTCGCGAATTGCGTCGCTGCATGCCGCAGTCCACGAAGGGACTGGGACATGACGTGGTAAAGAGGAAGTACGAGGAATGGAATGTTCTGCAGCAGTAAGGATAACGTTTGTGAGATATTCCACCTCGTCATCACAACTGGGGAAATCCCGTTCTTCGAAGGTCGCCAGGGAGGAGTTAAGCAGCCAGTCAGCCTTAGTAAGCTGCCATTTGAGTGTGTACGCAGGTGGGGTAGGAGTCAACAAACGGATAGCACACGGGAAATGGTCGCTCGAGTGTGAGTTAGAAAGAACGGACCACCCAAGACGATAGGTAAGCTGGGCAGCGCAGAAGGATGAGTCCAAATGGGAATAGGTGTGCGAAGAGTCGCAAAGGAAAGTGGGTGCTACTGTGTTGAGCGGTTGAGTTTATTAAGAACATCAGCCAAGTGTGCACCTTTCCAACAGGTTCTGGGAGAACCCCAAAGGCGATTATGCACATTAAAGTCACCAAGTAGCAGAAACTGGGGAGGTAGCCGCCCAATAAGCTGAAGGAAGTCTGCGCTGGTGACATCAAATGATGGAGGGACATAAATGGTACAGAGGGAAAGTCATGTGGGAAAGGAAAAGGCGAAATGTAACAGCTTGAAGATGGGTAATCAGGGAGATGGGTTGACTATTAACGTCATCCCGTATGAGCAGCGTGACTCCCAAGTGAGATGGAATGCCGACCTCAGGGGGAAGGTCAAAACTGACTGTGAAGAATTGTGAAAGCTCAAAGCGGTCGTGAGGACTCAATTTTGTTTCCTGAAGGCCGAGTACAAGGGGATGCTGCAATGTTAAAAGCAGCCGTAAATCCTCTTCGTGGAGCATAAGGCCTCGAACGTTCCATTGGAGGAGAGAGAGGACGAGGAAGAGATGAAGAGGTGTCACCTCAGGGGCTGTCGCGTGACAGCCCACGAAGACTCGCCACTACAGAGCACAGAAGCTACAGGATCCTGCTTCATGAGGTCGACAGAAGCATCGGCTTGTCTGTGCTCTTGGTCTGTGGAGTCCAACGCAGAGAAATGGTCAGTTGTATAGGTGGTAATAAGAGTTATTAATTATTACAGTATCAGTACTGTTAATGATGGGCGCATTCTGTAACCTAGTTTGCGTATTTGAACCTGCCAAAATGAGAGAAATCGTTTCGTAACATCCGAGTTAGAAGCCAAACAAGTCGTAGAACGGCTCTGGAGTGCGGAGATAGAGGGGAGGATATGATAAAACAAGTGTGTACGAAATAGATTGTAGTGGTGGGGACACAGTAACAAAGCAAGTATACGATGGTACTAGAAAGAATCGAACGGACTCTGATGCGTTGGAACCGAAGGCGAGGACATTTTTAACGACTGAAAGAAAAACAGCGATCAGCACGGACTGACACTCAGCATGGCTCCAAAGTTGCTTTCCATTTATTAGTGTCAGCATCGTAAAGGCGCTGTACAGTTTAAACGAAACTGTCAGCAATGAGGTAAATCTGACAATGTATGTGCCATCTCCTCAAACCGTCACACTCTCAACCTTCCATCTGCTACGCCAGGCGTAGATTTGAATAGTGTAAGCAAAGTCGACAACACTGAGAAACGGCAGCAATGCTACCCGTGATTTACTGGAAGCAGCATTTCGTAGAAACGGTGTTGACCAACAGCGCAGGAAGCGCCGTCTGTGGTAATAAATGGTTGGTGTTTCCTGGACGAGGGCCAGAGGCAGTGTCGCATCGTATCGAGCGCAGAGCAAACACGCTGTCACGCCGGGACTGTCCTATTTCAGAACCGGCCTGCTGCCCAGTTACGGTTACCGCTTAACCACTGTCGTTACACCTTAGGATAAACTAGTATAACGCCAGACCGCTACAGGAACACTTCCGCAGGATACTGCGGTGAGCTAGTACCTACAATATTGTTCCTTCCTTATCTGCTTCCGTGGCCATGGTAAACCACTGCAGGCGATCGGAGAATACAAATTCGTTAATGGCGCCACTGTCAGCGAAGGACACATTTTCATGGCGACCCTGGATCCATTTTCTACACCCCTATATTGGTAAAATTCATGACAAGCCTTAACATTCGTAAGACTAATAACACGAATTTGAATCTGGTAGATACTCTTCATGCCACGACTGGAGACAATACATCGCGGACTGTCTTCATTATACCTCAAAACTACATGCACGTCCAAGGCATCTCAGGCAGGTAAAATCTCAGGTTAAGTGTCCACAATATCAAAGTAGTTTCCGCGAAACTAAATTCCCTAGATTTTCACCTTCACCATCACCATCTTCGACAGCTCCGTTCCTTTGGTTAGCGGCATCTCCAGCTTGCACAACTATACCAAACGACACGATCAACTCAATCACAACACCTCTGCTTCAAAAATCGGACCGTCACAATTCTAAGAAGAATCTGGATCAATTGTGCTTCGCTAAAACGTGCTGCCTTTGGCCAGAGCCTCTAACTACTATGATTTATAAATTGATAGACGGATTCGTTCACCTATGTAATGGAAAATCCTTTGACACTTATTTATGCCCAGAAACTCCGCCAAACAGAGCGCTACGTGAGCTCTACTCCTGTCCACCACAAACACTAACCGATGCCAACGAAAAAGATGTCTGCCGCTCGTGAGCTCTGGAATACGCACTTGCTGATTTAGACCCTATGTGGTCTCTATGAGGTGGTCTCCCACACTGCACGTAATGCCCGTAAATCCCCTCACCATATAAAATTCGACTCTGGTAGTAATTTCATGTCCTCTTATTTATTATGGTTTTAGGGCGCCAAACTGCTACGGTCATAAACCCCCGTTCTGTGGCTTAGTGAAGGGTAAGAAACCTAAATTTAAATCAGCACCAATGGGTGCAAACTCAAGAAGGAGGGAAACTAAAAACGGAAGGAAATCTTTAAAAGTGCAACTGAAGGGTTGTCACCTCGCAAACACAAACTCAAGAACGCGTCCGGCTGAGCGCGTGTCATCTACTAAAAGAGAAGATATATCAGGCGACAACTGTAAACGGGCGCGTAGCGGATTAAAATAGGGGCACTGACGTAAAAAGTGTGTCACTGTCCCCACGGTTAAGAGCAGTAGGGACAAAGCGCGGAAGGACTGCCACTTAAAAGATGTCGATGGTTAAAAATGCAGTAAGACGAGGTCGGGAGGAAGTGGTCCAAGCAAAGTGAAGAGGTTTTTATTATTTGGAAGTGCAGGCCAATGTGTGTGCCATAAAAGCGCAACACGACGACATAAAACGCTCAATAGATCGGCAAAGGGAAAACTGCGAACAGCGGGCCGAGGAAGAGAGACTGCAGCCTTTGCCGCTGTATCGGCTGCCTCTTTTAAGCGGATACCAACATGCCCTGGGATCCAGAGGAATGCCACAGAGATGCACACCAAGTGAAACATGCGGAGGCAGCCCTGAATCCGGTGGACCAGAGGGTGAACGAGATAAAGAGCTTGGAGGCTGAGAAGAGAGCTGAGCGAATACGAGCATATAATATGCTGTATCCACTGACAGTGACGGTTGTATTGGATAGCCTGGAGAACAGCGTAAAGCTCCGCAGTAAAAACCGAACACTGGTCGGTAAGCCGAAATCTAAGAGGCTGTCGCCAACAACATAGGCTTTCCGAACACCAAAGACGGTCTTGGAGCCGTCAGTGCAAATAAATGTTGCGTCCTCGATTTGAGCGCATCGTGTAGCAAATTCCCGACGACAAACTACAGTGAGAGTACTATCCTTGGGGAGCTGACAAAGTTCACGGAGAAGGCAGGTCCGGGGGCGAGGCCAAGGTGGCGACGTGCACACATTTGTCAAAGAAGTTTTAGGAGATTGGAAGGAAAGGAAATGTAGCAGTTGACGGAAGCGGACTCCCGGTGGTCGTAGGGACGGAGGGACGGAGGGCGATCTGCGTACCCTAAATCGAAGAAGGCGTCGAAAAAAAGTGTATGGGTCGGATGAGCAGGCTTGGAAGACAGATGACTAGCGGAACGACCACGAAGGACAGCTCGCCCGTTGGACAGCGGAGGTTCAGCAGTCTCAGCGTATAGGCTCTCGACTTGGCTGACTTAAAAGGCTCCTCGTTGGTGGACAGAGTCTAGACGCCAAAGAACAGATGGCCTGCCAAGGAGCAAACTATGCTTCCACAGTACAATTTCGAGCGCTCTAAGGCGCATTATAGGCGGGAGGAGGACAACTCGGTACGCTCCCCAGGAGGTTCCACCCAGAACAAGGAGTGTGTTGAGGGATCGCAGACAGCGAGCAGCGAGATATGAAACGTGGGAAGACCAGCACATTTGTCTGTCGAACTTAAGTACCACGAATTTGGCGAATGGAAGGTCTAAAAGGCCTAGATGTAGGAAGGCGGATAAAACTGCGTACGACGCCAAAAATTTACACAGACAGTCTTTCTGGGAGAAAATCTGAAGCCACTTTCGATGCTCCATGAGTGGATGCGAGCGAGACATCCTTGAAGACGTCGTTCGACAAGGCTGGTCCGTTTAGAGCTGTACTAGATCGCAAAAAACGTGGCATCCCGAGGCATCGGGAAGGAGTAAATCCATAATTGGATTTATGGCGATGGCAAACAGTGTAACATTTAGCATGGAGCCCTGGGGCAACCAGTTTTCTTGGCAGGAAGTACGGGTGAGAGTAGTATTCACCCGCACCTTACATGTGCGCTCTGTCATAAATTCATGGATGAAAAGGGGTAGCTGATATCGAAAGCCACAAGATAACACTGTGCGGAGGATGCCTCTCCTTCATCGGGTATCATATGCCCTCTCCAGATCAGCAAATATAGCTACCGTTTGGCGTTCATGATATGAGTGGAGAGAGAGAGAGAGAGAGAGAGAGAGAGAGAGAGAGAGAGAGAGAGAGCGCAACAACATGGTGAACTGCGGAAGTTTCTTTCGGAAACCGCGTTGGGCAGTTAAAAGGTTTCCGGACTCCAGCCACCAGCCTATTAACCATACGCTCCAAAACCTTACCATACACTACTCGTGAGAGAGATTGGGCGATAGCTGGAGGGGAGATTTTTGTCCTTTCCAGGTTTCGGAACAGGAATGAAGACAAATCGATAGCTTCTCGCCATCTTCTGAGAAAAGTACTGTCGACCCTAAGTAGATTATAAAGACGAAGGAGATAACGCAGACTACAGTATGATAAATGCAGCAACATTTGGACGAGGATACCATCCAGTCTTGGGGCGGAAGAGCGAGACAAAGAGAGTGCGTGTTGGAGTTGCCGCACAGAATAGACGGAATTATAACTTTCGCGATTTTGAGAGGAAAAAGCAAGAGGTCGTAATTCCACTTCTCGTTTCTTTGGTAGAAAGGCTGGTGGGTGATTTGAAGAACTCGAAATCTCAGCAAAATGTTGACCCAATGAGTTAGAAAATGCGACTGGGTCCACATAGGTATCTTGCGCGACAGTTAGCCCAGAGATCGGGGATTAAGTAGACGTGCCAGATAACCGTCGAATTCGACTCTAAACTACAGCTGAGGGAGTGAAGGTGTCAAAGGAGCTGGTAAAGAAGTCCCAGCTTGTTTTCTTGTTATCGCGTATGATGCGACGGCATCGCGCACGTAACTGCTTATAGCGGATACAGTTGGTGAACGTAGGATAATGGCGGTAAACGCGAAATCACGCCTCCGCTTGCGTAATGCGTCACGGCACGCCTCGTTCCACCAAGGAACTGGGAGGCGCTGGGACAAAGTGGAGGTACGAGGTATTGAACGTTCCGCGGCTGTAAGAATAACTTACGCAACATGAATGACCTGATGTCGATGCTAGGAAAATGACGGTCATCAAATGTGTGTAGAGAGGAGTAAGATGCCAGTTGTGGCTGTAATCAAAGAACACACGGAAAATGGTTAACGCCTATGTACCAGCAAGAGCAAACCATTTAAAGCGCCGAGCTAGCTGAACAGTACCAACCCAAAAGTCCAAATGAGAGTAGGTTGATGTAGAGACAGAAAAAAGTAGGTTCCCCAGTAATCAGGCAAACAAGATCCACTTAGTGGAAGAGTTCAATCAATAGGGAGCCTCTCTGACAAGGATGCGGCGATTCCCAAAGTGGATGGTGGGCATTAAAGTCCCCAACTGACCAAGGAGGTGAAGAGGATCGGCTCTTGCCACCATTGTGGACGATGGAATGTATATGGTTCAGAGACAGAAGGTGTATCCAGAAAGAAAAAACGTACAGTGACAGCTTGGAAGGAACTGTGTAAGGGGATTGATCACGGGGAAGAATCGTGAGTCCCCCGTGTGCCGGAGCGCTATCAAAATAGGGGCAATCAAACTGGACTAATTGGAAATGAGGGAAAACAATGCGATCATAGGGGAGTAGCTTTGTTTCCTGAAGACGGAAGTGACTGGGGATAGGATCACAGGAAGATCGGCAATTCATCCCGACTGGAGCGAATTCCGCGGACATTCCAATGGATAATTGACATTGGGTTGACAGGAAAAGGGAAAAAATCTGACCACGGTTGCCGTCAACTCAGCGACTGCTGAGAGTCGGCAGTCGACGTTGTGGAACGGCATTCAGCCAGAGGCACAAGATCCTGACCCACAGGTTGTTCGGGGGCAGCTCCTGCCGCCAGTGATCGGCTGGTTGATTGGCCGCCAGCAGGTTCTCTCAGCGACACCGAAGACGGCCGAGGGCGGCTATCGCTGGGTGGCGCTGTGGAAGACACACGCCGTGACGGAGAAGGAGAAGAAAGTGTTTTCCTTATGAGCCTTCTTGGAAGTAGGTCACTGATATGAGGAAGAGACGATGGTTGTGAGGTCTGGGTACGTGAAAACATCTTCACGAGTAGGCTCTCTTTTGTAAGTCCAGGCGTCTAATTTTGGGGCCTGTGAGTTCAGGAGTTGATGAAGGTTGAGCCTTAGAGTAAGCAGGTGGTAGTGTGGAGGTTGAACGGGCGATCTCTGGGCTGGCTGAAGTAACGACCGTGGCGCTAAAGGTGAGATCGCAAGTCTGCGTGGCTACCTCCTTAGTAGGTCGAGGAGAAGCGAGGACAGTGCTGTATTTACCCGCCTGGAGCACAGTGGGCTTTCTACTGGTGAATAACGTACGAGCAGTAAAGGTAGACACCTTTTCCTTCAGTCGAATTTCCTGAATAATCAGAGCCCAACAGACCGCACTGTCAACACGAAGCACGAGCACTACCGGCGAGTAACTGCCGCCGCGCGGCCGACGTCCAACATTTGATGAACAGGAGCCAACTTCTCATTCGACGGTGACCACCAATAATCATGGCACATAACACAAGGACCAACTGGTAACCGAGGTTACGCTCTCCCTCCACCGCAATAACCTATTAAAATAAAGTTCCCTCTCCTTCTCCCTTAATTGACCAATGAAACGAACTATCTTTTTAAAATTGTGACGTAATGGCATGCTCAGTGAACAGTAATAACAAAAAGGGACACTGCATGGCTAGAACGCACCAGCAGACCCTGGAGGAGGCCGCTGCAACTGGGGCCGACACGTTGGTTTTTTTCTCCAGCAGTAGTAGTTTTGTACATTATGACGCTGTACCATACCCAGAAAACTTTTATATTGACTGACTCTGGCCGCGGGAACCTACGCAATTACATTTCGGAAGTATCCCCCATGATTACCGGCGTCTCCGATGGTGCGCTCCTTCCTTGGTGATTGTCCGCACCTCAGGCCACAACTCCCGAGGAACGGACGGAGGGACCAATCGGCACGTTCGGAAGGTAGCAGCTCGGCTATTCGTTTCCCCTGGACCTGGCCTTTACCAGTGGATACATCTGTGTCCTACTTGTCTAACCGTTGTGGGGAGTTACGCGTTACCCCGTCATCGGCTACGCGTGGGTCGGCCTTCAGTCACGCACAGGGAGGAAAGAAAGAGAAAGGGAGGAACAAAGAAAAAGAAAGAAGAGAAGAATTCTCAAACGCCGCAGCAGAGAAGAAGATAAAGAGAAGAATTAAGGAAAAGAGAAGGACAAATTAAGGACAGATACTGTCCAGTATAGAGATAAAAGAAGAGAAACCACGTCTCAAAGTCACAAGCGTCCGTCTCCGGACGTAGGCACAAATCGTACTGTCAGCGAGTGGGAGAAGGGGAAGGGAAGGGGGAAGGGAAGAGAAGGGTGGGGGGACGGAAAGGATGAGGGACAGGGAGGGATATAGAATGAGAAGGTATGCAGCCCGGAAAGGAAAGAGAGCTGCACTAGCTCGGGGTCCCATGCGGGGGGGGGGGGGGGGGGGGGGGGGGGGGGGGGGGGGGGAGAGAGAGATTTCCTGTACTGAAAGACCATCCCGACAGGTAAGGAAATCACATGTCTCACTGTGCTCTTAAGTGAACTTTGTATCCTTAGTCTGAGCCAGAAGATAATCACTGTTTATATTCTGCAGTCCCTAACTAATTACAATTAGCTGACTATCATTTTATTTTAATAATGGAGTCAAAATATTTTTGATATTATATTGTCTATTCTCATCCGTCACTGTTTACAGCGAAACTAAAATTTTACAAATCAAAACACAACAATGTTTAGCTATAGCTTTGTGAATGTTGTATACTCTTAACTTACGTCTTTTATCTTCGAAATATTTTTAAGTTAAAGTCTTCCACTGTGGTTTGTCTGTCCAGGCTAATCTCAGGAACTACTGTAGGCATTCTGATACACTTTTGCTCGTGTATAAGGGTTATAAATATTTCGTCAAAACGGGCTGAACTATGAAGAACTGAAGTCCCCATCACTGCGAAAACGATGCCATTGCCACCTAACAACAGTGGCAAAACCTCTCGAAATCATCCCTGTACATAATGAAACTAGACTGTAGCGACAGGCAGGTGTGTGACCTACGTGGCGGGGTACTCTACAAGTTGGTCAGAAACAGTTTGAAAATCTCAAGGGTACTGCAGGGTAGGTTGTGTTGAGAAAATTCGATACGTTGCGCCGTTTCGAAACTGACGAGCACTGAAGCTAGCCAATCAGGCCGATGCGAGCGCAAATTCAAGCGGCTTCGGTTTTAGGAAGCCAAACGAAGGACACGTTTGGCAACACAGTCTCTGGCGGGCTGCTTGAATTTTCGCGCGCAACGACCTCACTGGCTAACTTCAACGCAAAATAACTCTGAAACGGCGCAACGTATCTATTTTTTCTTAACAACAATTATTTCTCAGCACAATCTACCCTTACAAGCTATTCAGTTTTTTCTGACCACCCTGTATATTATTTATAGATTTGGAGTTAATATTCAATTACCTAACGTTGTTCTGTGAATTTTAATCAGAACTCTGCAGGCTGTGGCCCCAAACTAAATTATCGCTAGGCTAGCCATATTGCTCGGTCTAAGATACTGAGACCTACCCGTGTGAAGCTGATGCATGTCTGTAGTTGCCTGTACGTTTAAAAATACTCTACATGTTCCATCAGTGCAAAATACATACGCTGACACACAGTTTGCGGCAATGTCGTGTCATGAACATATTCAACACGCTGATTTAATATTTCACCTTTGAGGGCCACTTGTACCTCTGGATTAGCGTTGCAACGCTCTATTTAAAAATGTCTATATCAATGCAGCTAACCAGACAACATCGTTAATTGAGAAATTATGCAGAATACAGTGAAACAAGTGGTTTTCTTCTACGTTAATGCAGCAAAGTTCGGCCATTTTTATACTTTTCTCTAAATCTGGGGAAACACACTTTTCACCACCCACGGTGCATTGATTTTTATGCACTGTGTGACATATTTCTTCTAAGATTTTCTTAAATAATACTTGTAATTGACGATAAAACGACGACTGGCTAATAGGAAGTAATGACCTAAGTTTAATTCTACACCTTGCTGCACAAAGTAATGCAAAGCCTTTTTTTAGGGGAATTAAAGTACTAAATTACCCGTTATTAAGGCAGGACAAGTAAGTTTTCTGACTGCTGCATTACACTTCAAAATGACACATTACACTTCAAAATGACACAGATACATGACACTATTTTTCAACATCGTCTCAAGCGCCTGTAAAGAACGGTCAGAACGTTCTACCAATCGTTTAATTCCTCGACGACAGAAATCCGCTCCTTGGTCACGGAACCATTCGATACCGGCTGTGTAAACGTTCTCACTGTCTGAAAATCTGAGACTGCTGCGAATCAATTCCTGGAGTGCCTGAATACTGTCATCTGCCGTTGTGGTCTATGACCTTCCTTCCCGATCAGCGCCATCCATGACTGTGCGGCCTTAATCAAATTATCGGCACCATTTCAATGCTGTTGGACGCGGCATTGCAACTGGAGCATACACCGACAGAAGTTGACGGTAAATGTGTGTGCAATTTAGAAGTTTTACCCAGAAGAAACATGCTGTCCCGCGTATTTCACGTTTGGAGAAAGTTTCCAGTTTCCGTGCCACTTCAACTGCACATTGTGATGCACCTGTTATCCCAAACGTAGCTAATTTGTGTCAGGAAACCCAGAAAATGTGCTCTCTTCTGATAATGCACTAGTCGTCTTGCGCAATGGTCTTAGCGTGGCACGACATGTCTAACTTACTTTCTGAAGCCCCCTCGTGCTTTTATCTTCAGCTATCTTGAGAAGCTGTGAGCCCGCAGGCAAACTCTCCCGTACGGCGGTGGAGCTGGAACTCTTTGTTGTTCTACCAGCAGAGGCAGATGAAACAGGTCGAGCTCAGAACCTTCGGCCTCTGCTGTTTTCCAAAGATTTCGTCCAAAAAGAGTAACTCAGTAAGAACATAGGTGTGGCCGTGCGTACTATGTCCTCTGTTCCCATAAACTTTCAACTGTGCTACTCTGAAAGGTACTGTTCCCCATAATTCATGAAGTGCAAGCTGTTCCAAAGCAAGGTTGCCAAAATATTTTCAGTCCATTTCACCGGATATCTTAGCTCACACAGTAAATTTTTGTTCGTTGACACAGGTGAGTCGTTGGTGACACGTTAACATCACGACGTTTTTTGTTTGAAGGCTTTCATATGGGGACGTTTAAACACTGTTAATGCAGAGGGGAAGCTTTAACTTATAACGTTTAGACAATCTGAGGCAGTAGATTCCATTGGATGTTTCTGCTCAGTATAACGATGAAATATCTTCGTACCCGAATGGAAAGACTATAAATTACTTATAGAGCAGGAAAAATGCATATGGTACGATCCCCATTTACTTTCTATTTCGTAATCGAACTTTAAGATAGTCAACACTGATGTGTTGGCGAATGTGCCAACACCTTGTAGATAGAGGAGGCCGAAATGCACGCTATCTAACGCAGACGGGCATGAATTCTGGAACAGGATAAGTACTGAATGCTAATAAGAAAAGTATGCAGCTCCTCGAATACTTAACTTTTAATCCATTATTTGTGTACAGCATTCCTTGATACAAGTGAGACTATCTTAAAATGGTTAATGGCGCCTTGTTAGGTCGTAGCCATGGACTTAGCTGAAGGCTATTCTAACTGTCTGCTCGGCTAATGAGCGAGGCTTCGTCCGTGTAGTCGCTAGCAAAGTCGTCCGTACAACTGGGGCGCGTGCTATTCCGTATCTCGAGACCTGCCTTGTGGTGGCGCTCGGTCTGCGATCACACAGTGGCGACACGCGGGTCCGACATGTACTAAATGGACCGCGGCCGATTTAAGCGACCACCTAGCAAGTGTTGTGTCTGGCGGTGACACCACAAACACCAGAAAGAAAAAGGAGCTGTCGAGACTGACTTCGCGATTTTAAAAAAGTATATGTAGTACAAAGTTTCGTATCCTCATTTGCACTGCATTTTCCACAATAACGCTCTAATTCTGAAGTTTCCTTGACATTTGAATCTCTTTAGATCCTTTGCCGTCCTTTCCGAAGCAAAGCGCCCCCCCCCCCTCCATTTCCGTGTTTTTGTATTTGGGTGCTTATTTTTCTAACTACATATCATCTTTACAAAATCTTATTTATGGCGACAACACAGCCTCTTAACATTTTTAAGTGACTTTGCATAATTTTAGGAGTATGTGACGAATCGGATAAAAACGCGTGAAACTAAATTCGTGCGTACTGCACGTAGTAATGTATTTGCATTATCTCTGTGGGATTACGCCTGTATGACCCCACGCTTAACATCCCATCTTTTACGTAATACAATACAAAACAAAACAGTACAGTTCAGAAAACTAATACGAGAACTTTTTTGACTATGCAATAATACTGTATGTATCTTCATGACTACAGAGTGTTTTAATTTTTTTTTCTGGTTGATGGGTAAGTGAGTCTTTTTATCACTGCTAAAGTGTGACAGACTTTGTGCTCCCATTACCTTACTCTTACCATATACGTATGTTCTCTATGCTACCAACGCCACTGTGCGTCTTGAATTTACTGCTTGAAATTGACGGAAATACGTTGAAACTGATTCCCGCCTGTTTTGACCAGTAAGGTGTTCGTTACTGAAGTGTGCAGTAGGCAGGAATATAGTTTGAGTATTTACCCAATCCACCACAGTCCTGGATCCGCAATCGTATTTCCCATCATAGTTCATAAGTACTGGTGTCTCGTACCAGAAACAGCGCTAGACTAGTTAACGAAAACATACTGAGTTATTCCAACATACTTATCTGAGTGTCAATCGTCTTGTTTACATTGCAGCTAGGTTGTTGTCTTGTCGTTGGCTGTGTGTACGTATTCCTAGTAACCAGAAGGAATAATGTGTGAATTGTTTAGTTCTTGGGCTCTAAATAATGCATGAGCATAATGATTGTTTATGCGTAATTCAAATGCTGCTTTTGCAAAATTTTGAAAACTTTGTCTACGTTTTACTTATGTCATTCTGTATTATTAAAAACAGAAACAAGTTTTCCTCCATTACTGAAAGCCAGGGTGGAAAAATGTTTAAATTAAAACAATGTACTGTGATTGTTGACCAAGATTCAAGTAAAACAGTGAGCACGGATCTGATCATGAATATCTACCTGGAGAATTTAATTTACGGTGACACAGTAGGGGTTTCTTCCAGATGGCACAAGTAACGAATATTAATCATTTATCGGTAATGACTTGACATTGGCCAAATCAGCAGTACGGGAATGAGTATCTGTGACTACGTTCCTCGGAAAATGGCATATCTGTTTAAGTATTCAGTACCTGAATTTATTTCTGAGTCACGAATTCCACGCGAATATGACATGCAGATGGGTGGCTGCCGTTCCGAAATTTGATATACTGCGGGAGCGCACGGCAGCAAGAACGTTCAGCTGTCGTCTTCAATTCCGTGTCACAGCCAATCTTCTATCCGGCGTCGTCAACTCACAGCAAAATGCTATGCAGCTTATTTCTGACGCACGGGCGAAGAAAACAAATGAAGGCATGCTTATTTATATGCAGGGAGCACACGTAGCATTGGGTTTTCACGGACGAGCGATCTGAGAAGTTAAAAACTTAACGCTTCCCCCTAAAACGCATTTACTCCAAGTTTCTTCAGCGCACACGCGAGGATGCTTTTCTTTACTTAAGTGCATCTACTGCTAATTTACGTTTGATTCTTTACAGTCGGTCTTTATATTAAAAATAGGAAAATTCAATGCATCTGACTTCTATGTAATAGCGCAAACTACCATTATACCGTAACAGACATACCTTTCTTTTCAGTGTCTTAAAAAGAACAACGAACGTTTTAGTTCAACGTGAGCGCTTTTGTTACAAGACCGGGTGAGTTGGACCATCGATACTTTGAACACCACGTTGTGAATATTTCTATATGGTTAATTGAATTTGTCTTGTTAGTTAGTTAGTGGGTTCGTTAGTTACGTGTTGACCAATCTCACGGTAACCGTTACGATGTGGAACGTGTCAAGTGCATATGAAATGCACATATGAATCAAGAGTATTTTTCTTTAAGATTAAAATTTTTATTGCCTATCCCATTCTCCTAAATGGCACAAAGCGCATATATTTATAACTACAGATTTATTGATTCAATTAAGACTTTTTGTCTAACTGTTCAATTGCCCCAAAATATTATTCCTTATGACATCACACAGTGAAAGTATGTCAAATATGTTGCGTTACTAATTTCTATACCCTCAAAATTGACAATTATTCTGAATGCGAAAGTTGAACCTAGTCGCTTTAGGAGATCCAAAATATGAATTTTCCAATTAAGATTCTCATCTATATGTACAAGCAAAAACTTAGTATGCTGTACCCTGTCTACTGACTTCTGTTGACGTGTTATATTTTTGAAGGAACTGTACTCCTTGCAGCAGAAAACTGGATGTACTGTGTTTTTTCAAAGTTCAGAGCAAGCCCATTCGCAGAAAACCAGTTAATAACTTTCCCAAAAACGTTATTTGATCATTTTCTATTGGAGTTTCTTTTGATGATGCTTGTATCATCAATACACGATGTCAGTTTAGCTTCTTGTTTCAGACAAGAAGGGAGGTCATTCACATATATCAAGAAAAGAAGGGGACCCATGATCTGACCCTGTGGAACATCTAATGTAATTTCACCCCCGTTAGAAGAAGTAGCGAACTTCCTTAAATCACTTAAACCATATAAAGAAACTTTTTGCTCCTTGTTCTGTAGATACGACTTTAACCATTCATATGCTGTACCATTTATACCACAGAATTGTAATTTCTGTAACGTAGTGTCATGGTTCACACAATCAAATGCTCTGGATAAGTCACAGAAAATTCCTATTGGTGATATTTTACTATTTAAAGACTCTATTATGTGGACAGTTAAATTGCATATTGCTCTCTCAGTGGAACGGCATTTTTGAAATCCGAACTGTGATGTATTAAGTATCTCATTACTGTTGAGATGCATAACCGCTCTTGAGTACATTACTTTCTCGCCAATTTTTGAAAATGCTGTAAGCAAGGACACTGAATGGTAATTCTTGACATCTGTGGTGTCCCCTTTTTTGTAGAGAGGCTTGACAATGGCATATTTTAACCTGTAAGGGAAAATACCTTGATGCATTAAATATGTGACTCACAACATCAGCTGTAACTGCTCCACACTGTTTTAGTATCTTGTTACAGATGCTATCTACGCCAACAGAACATTTCTTTTTTGAAGATTTAATGATTTTCCTTATTTCACAGGATGTTGTTAGGTGAAAATTAATGTGACTAAGATTGTTCAAGACTCTTCCATGTACTGCTTGGCGTTTTCTTTTGAACTATTCTCACCAATTTTTTCGCCTACACTTAAGAATTTGTTGTTAAATACATTAGCTACTTGTTTACTTTTGATTAAGGTGGTCTCATTCTCTTTAATAGTAATACCACTTACCCCTGTGGTTACTTTTCCTGTTTCCCTTCTGACAACATTCCATACCGATTTGATTTTATTGCCCAAGTTGTTAATTTCGTCTCTAACATACATATTTCTTGATTTTCTGACAACTTTTTCTCAGTATATTACAATAATTTTTATCGCGCAATTTTACATCTGGTTCTTTACTAATTCTTGCTGTCTCTTACAGTTTTCTTTTTCTTTCTTAACACACTTTAATAGCTGTAGTAATCTTTGAAAACTGTTTGGTGATACATTTAGTATTTTTTGGCAACAATGTTTAGAACTTAATATAAATTTATCAAGAAATATGTTGCATATATCATTAGCATTTGGCTCATTATATACATCTCCCCAATTAACATTTCTTAAACTTTCTCTTAAGTGCTCTACAGATACCGGCTTCAGCAACCTTACAATAAGTCAAGACTCAACAGTGAAAACGGCTTGTCACCGTACTAAAATTATGGTTGTTGCCTCGTATTATTGTTAATAAACAGCCAAATATTGTTAATTTTCCTAAACTATTTACAAGTAGTTAAAAATCATATGAAATTTATATGGCAAGTTTACAGTCTAACGTTCTATTTTTCAGCCGACCATGTTAATTACGACACGCCAACACACGTACTTAAAAGCAATTCCTCAGTTTTTATAATGTATGTAGTACATTGGAGAGTGTATTAATTCTAGAAAATTAGATCTGTTGGATAATATCGATGCCAAGGGGTAAAAAACAAAGTGTGTAAGCGAAACATACAATTTGCGCGCTAACTTTAAGTACACTGAATTTATTTCGGTAGGATAATGTGTAATAACTTCGTGATTTCATAAGCAGAAGTCATTTTCTAGCATGGCTAATTTAGTTCCCTGGATGGAGGATTGTTAGAAGGAGAAGGAGAAGAAGAGGAGGAGGAGGGAGTCGACCGATGCGGAGAAAAATTTGGAAATAAGGAGAATCAAAAGGAGTTAGTGACAATGATTAGAGACTGTGACAGACGAAACGATACAAAACCTGGGAATGCTGATCACGACATGAACAATGTAAGGTGTATGTCTAACGTATTGACACAGAAATGGGGGCAAAACTTGGGAACAGAGTGGGGTCGGTCTGAAAGCCGAAGACGCGATGGGAAACAAGCATTTCTAATAACTACTACAGTTATTGGGAAGTTCATGATTTACTTACCTTCTGCATACAGATAACAACATGCAGCTACAAAACACACACACACACACACACACACACACACACACACACACACACACACACACATTAATTTTAATTAGGACAGAGTTAAGGTTATACAACGTGTCAAATTTTTCATACCGTGAAACAGCTTCAAACTTATTAATCCCAAAACAATTCAACTCTGAAATGCTTTGTTTCATCTGTCGCCAAAATACCTCGCTCGGCAACTGACCTTCCTAAATCTGCGTATCCTATTTCCTTTGCTATGTGTAAGCTTCGAAAAATACGGTTATTAAAAATGCGTAACTCGTAGCATGTACCAAGTTTCAAGCATGTATATACTACAAAAATTACGTATTCTGTACTTCACTTAAGATATACTCTTATATCTGTACTTTGAGCGTGTCAGAAACATGTTCTAAATTTCTAGCAGAACCGAAAATAAGTTTATTCTTTAAATTGGCGAAACTTTCACGCCTGGACAAATTACCTGTTTGAGAACTGGCTTTGCCAAGAAGAACTCAGTGGTAGCTGACAAAGCCAGTTCAGCACTGCAACAATATTTGATTAGTGATTAACGTTATCCGTTTACATAATCAAGTAAGATTTTTATTATAGGTCGACTTAGCTCTAAGAATACGACGATGTGTAACGATTGTCACACACTTAACAACATTTTCATTGATCTGAAGATAGCTTGTCTATAAGCCGAAACCGATATCAAATTAAATTCACGATCTTGACATAGGATTTGTTTCCGAACATTTGATCAATTCTCATTGGTGTATTGGTGGAGACAGCAGTCTAGCCTGCCGGTTGACGAATGGCACTACTTTAAATCGCACTATACATTTCAATGGACGGAAAAGTCTCTAATGACGTCATGAAAAACTCTGCAATGCTTGGTGCAGCCGAGAAACTCGTACAAAAGCATTCAGCAAACTATGGGAACCTTCTGAAAGGCATCTATTCTCGGCCCACGGAAAATCCAGTCTGCGGTATATGTTTCTATATGCGCGCTGATTTTCCCTTCTTTCACGGACGGGGCTCGGAACGCCCACCAGTGCTGCATATATCGTTTACGATACCAGTCTCGGAATTAACACCGGGGTAAGTAATTCACTACTACACGAACTCGACACCAACAGACTAAGAAGCACTATGTCACGCAATGCCGTTACTGAACCTGTAGCCCGACTTAAATGTCATTTATTACGTTATGAAGAGTTACGACACGTTGACTGGAGGACGTCTCGGTCGGTGCTAACAGCTTTTCGGCGAGGGCAACCTAGTCAACCGTAATTAGCAAACAAAGCGTTCAGTCCGTTCAAATAGTAGTAAATAAATGCCGACAAAGCGGAGTTAAATGTCACAGAAATGTTATACGCAATTGAATCTGTAATAGTTTAATTTAGTTTGTACATTTAATGAAGATACTCTTCACCTTCAGTAAAATTAAGAACAAATTCATAACGTGCTTCGAAACACTATAGATACCTATTTTTTGTAGGAGACAGAAAATACGTGATTTTCTATTGCTGCAGGGTGCCGTGGTGACTGCTTGCAGACAGTACCTGTCGTGACAACGTGGCAGCTTTGGACCTTAAACAACAGAGGCCAACTAATTTAACTCTGATTATAGTTGTTGGAGACTGAGCAATGGCTTAGTTGGTCACGAATGAGAAAGACCTCGAGGAAACGACCCCGATCATTCGCCTGTTGCCAAGTCAGGACTCATGACAGATGAACTAGAAGCTGAGGACGCCAAGCTTAAGAGGCGACCTGCGCTGCGGCTGATGCGGCGGGTTCTGGTGACTGGGGTGCCGCGCCGCCAGCGGATCGATAGCGGCGGCGGCGTCGTCGTCTGCGTCGGCGGCGGGGGCGGAGGCGGGGGCCGGGCGAGGGGCGGCCAGCCAGGCAGGGCCTACCGCAACTATTGATTGCTGGTCCATTCATGCGACGGGCGCATGCGCCCACCTCCTCCCTGCGCCCCGCATGCGACTGCATTCGCGCTGAGCCGGCGCACCCGTACAAGGTCGCGTGGACACAGTCATCCCCTCCCCCTGCGGTCAATGCGCCAACTCGCACTCGCCACCAACGAAGTCGAGCTTACTTATCGCTGAAGACATCCGCATCGGATGCGCTGCGGCGTTCATTAATTACCGCATTATAGCGAATTCACAGAAACCATAGAGGAACTTCCCACATCTTTAAAGTGGGAAAACGAAAAGGGGAATACATGTTACACGGGGTGTCGCGAAATTCTCATTACATACTTCTAGGACTTTTTAGGAGGGGAGTGAGCTGATAATATTTTGAATTAAGTTTCCGTGGAACAACCACTTGAAAACATGTTGCTAAGGCGACCACTTTCACAAATAATTGATTAGGAATGACCCAGTGCATCACTTGTTTTTCAGTTCCACTCAGTAACAGCCAAATAAATTGCTGGAGTACTCGTTGACAGGTTCTCTTCAACAAGACGCAGTACTTGCCTCTTCCAATTCGCGTGAGTGGCGTCTCCTTTGAGCACCACAGTCGCTCCTGCTGGCGGTGAATGCATCCTTTCTCGACATTGCTTAATTGTGGCGAAATGGGCATGCGATAGAGTTGGACGTCGTCGAGAACGATCTTGATAAATCCAACGAGCAGCTCTTCTATTACCGTGAGCTTTGCCATTCAGAAGGATCGAGTCGGTGTATTTCGACGTGTACTCTACCACGTTGCCAACACTTTCAGACACGGGAATGAGGCTCGAACCATGTCACAGAGGTAAGATTGACGTAAAATATCAGCTGACCCGACGTAATCACCCCCCCCTCCTCCTCCCCCACCGTGTTTACCCTGCTGCATACCTACCTAGCAAACGTTTTCAAACGCTTGTAGCACGGAAAAGTACGTTTCCCGCAATGGGTTTCTATTCAAAATATTACGTTTGTAGATAGAAACGGGGTAGACGGAAAAAGTAAGTACACTGTTTATTGTTTAAAAAGTAACGGCCATAACTGTAGATATTACTAATTATTCGAGTAGGAAACAAATACAATATACTTAAAGACAAAAGACAGAAAGCATTACTTTACATTACTATCACTAAATCTTGAAACGTCAGTTGCGCTCGGAGTCGCGAGCAGAAGACTGATCTGTGCGAGATTGTGGACATAGCTGACAGACCAGTAGGTGTTCCGTCGTGTTCGCTTCTTCGCAGTCACAGTTGGTGCCATCCACACGGAAATGCAATTTGTGGAGATTACTGCCAGATCTTTCAACTCCAGGTTGAAAATGGTTTAGTGACTTCCACAAGATCCAATTCTGTCCATGTCCTGGTGACAGGATCTCGGAAGGGGACGGCCAGGTCGAGTTATTCTCAATATGAGATATCCGCAATCGTTTCCTTTCTGTACCTGCTGTTTGCAACCATGAAGTGGTCTTTCTGAAACTACTTCTGGACCTCAAACTAGGGGATGCTGGATCATCCACATATGATGGATGGTTTTCCAGATAAGCCTAATTACACTCATGTTCATAAATTAAGGATAACTGCAGAATATGGTGCCGCGCAACGTGGTACTACGCAAAACTGGAGCAAACAGCATAGGCACATAGGGAACACACACGACACACATGTCAAGTCCACGGTATTGGTGATAAGTTGAGAAAACCGTCCCGAAACATGTGCTACAAAACGCCACTGTTTCCTGCGCATGTACCCCGACATCAATATGGGATATGATCACCATGCACACGTACACAGGCCGCAGAACGGGTTGGCATACTCTGGATCAGGTGATCGAGCAGCTGCTGGGGTATAGCCTTCCATTCTTGCACCAGTGCCTGTCGGAGCTCCTGATTTATCTAGGGGTTTGAAGAAGTGCAGCGATACGTCGACCGAGAGCATCCCAGACGTGCTAGATGGAGTTTAGGTCTGGAGAGCAGGCAGGCCACTCCATTCGCCTGACATCTTCTGTTTCAAGGTACTCCTCCACAATGGCAGCTCGGTGCGGCCGTGCGTTATCATCCATCAGGAGGAAGGTAGGACCCACTGCACCCCTGAAAAGGCGGACATACTGCTGCAAAATGACGTCCCAATACACCTGACCTGTTACAGTTCCTCTGTCAAAGACACGCAGGGGTGTACGTACACCGATCACAATCCCACCCCCCACCACCAAACCACGACCTCCATACAGGTTCCTTTCATGGACATTAAGGAGTTGTTATCTGGTTCCTGGTTCACGGTAGATGAAAATCCGGTGAGAATCACTGTTCAGACTATACCTGGACTCGTGTTCTTGACACAAGGCTTTACAGGCTCTCCTGTGACCAGGGGTCAGCGGAATGCACCTTGCAGGTCTCCGGGCGAATAAAACATGTCTGTTCAGTCGTCTGTAGACTGTGTGTCTGGAGACAACTGTTCCATTGGCTGCGGCATGATCCCGAGCGAGGCTACCTGCAGTACTCCGTGGCCGTCTGCGGGCACTGATGGTGAGATATCGGTCTTATTGTGGTGTTGCACACTGTGGACTTCCCGTACTGTAGCGCCTGGACACGTTTCCTGTCTGCTGGAATGGTTACCATAAGCCTGAGATCACACTTTGAGGCACACGGAGCGCCCGTGCTACGACCTGCTGTGTTTGACCAGCCTCCAGTCGCCCTAGTATTCTACCCCTCATAACGTCATCAATATGTGTTCTTTGAGCCATTTTCAACACACAGTCCCCATCAGCACGTCTGAAAACGTCTGCACACTTACTCGCTGCACCGTACTCTGACATGCACCAACGCACATCTGTGTATGTGGACTGCTGACAGAGCCACCGTGCGACGACCGCAGGTCAAATGCACCGCATGGTCATACCCCAAGGTGATTTAAACCCGCAAACCGCCCACCAGAGCGTTGTTTCACCGTGTATCAGCATTATCCCTCATTTATGAGCATGAGTGTAGTTCGCGCACTGGTACCTACTTCGCGACAAATGTCTGGTGGCCCTATGCCTGCTAACTGCGAGTTTTACAAGTGGCGTAGGTTTCAAAAATCCTGTCGTTTAGTGCCTTGTCTACAGTGTTTCCGTTGGTAGTTTATAACAGACTGGGCAGGCATATTCTGCAGCACTGTAGCATCTTGCTAGTGCCGTCGTAGTCAGGGTTTGTGGTCGAGGGTTCGGAGTACGGTATAGATGTTGAGTAACTATCGTGAGAGAATCCTCGAGGGCAGTCACATGTTTGACGTTTCTCTCGACTACATGGACTCCAAAAGTCCACATAGAATCTCCTCTTTTGGAGCAAACGTTGAAAAAGTTTGGTGAAACCACTGAGAGTCAAGACGTAAACGCCTTCTTGGAAGAAGGTTTGCGGTTGCCTACGGAGCCGTGACTGTACCCAGGCTTATGCCTCTTCCTCCGAAGCAAATTGATGGCCACGAATGTTTTTCTTCAGGTCTCCAAAAACGTCGAAGTATCTTGGGGAGAGATCGGAAATGTATGGAGGATGTGTAGAGCTTCATAGCTAAATTCCTGCAGTGTAGTCGAAACAACCTGCGAATAAAATGCTTAGCCACATATTGCCAATGTCGTTTCGAATACGCTGAAGAAGTTTCGCTGGGAATCTCTTACACACCCTCCATACAGTCCCGCTCTCTCCCATTGCGGTATCTGTTTTTTTTTTTTTGAGTCCTGACAAAAGGGCGTTTGTGGTCGTAGATTTGCTTCGGACGAAGAGTTGCACGCTGGCAACTGCAAACATTTTCCTATGAAGGCGTCGGCCGTCTTGTCTCACAGTTTTACAAGATTATGTTCGTGGGCTCTTGTTGCACTGATTATACCCGGCACCAGCACGAGTCTTCTATTTATATATTTAATCACATACTTCAGTTATTCAAACGTGACGGGTAAGCGTGTTACGAGGGTGGTTTGAAAAGTTCTTGGAACGGAATAGAAAAAAGTACTTACATCACTTGAACTACTATTTTTCAATTTAGTCTCCTTGTAGATTAATGCACGTGGTCCAACGACGTTCCAGTGCCTTAATCCCACCTCTAACATGAGTTTCCTCCAGGCCTGCAAAATATTTGTGAACTCCGGCTGTTAGTTCTTTGTTTGAAGTGAATCTTCGTCCACCAAGAAAAATTTTCAGTTTTGGGAAGAGATGGAAGTCTGACGGGGCCATATCAGGTGAATAAGGCGGATGTGGCAACAATTCATACCCAAGTTCGTGTAATTTTGCCACGGCGACGGCACATGTGCGCGAGCGCGCTTTGTCTTGTCGCGGCACCCATCTTGCAGATAATTTTTTGCACTTCTAATTCTTGAGTTAAAATGTGATATACCTTTTCGGATGAAGTCTGGCAAGCTTGAGCAGTTTCACGCACTTTCAATCGGCGATCCTCCGTGACCATTTTATGGACTTTTGTAATGATTTCTCGAGTAGTGACATCTTGGCCGACCACCGCGCGGATCATCATCGAAGCTCTCTCGGCCAAATTTAATTTGTCCACTAGGCAACAGTTGAATATGAAGGAGCGGGGTGCCCCAGCGTATTCTGGAAATCGGCATGAATGTCCTTTGCTTTCATACATTCCTTTACAAAGTACTTAATCACTGCTCAAATCTCGATTTTTTCCATCTTCGCAAATCACTACGCGGGAACAACAACAGAGCCACGTCACCGCCGCAGCTCTCTTCCAAGAGCAACAGTCCAATGAATATAACGTGAACAACTCGTTGCGCTAGCACTGACCTATCGTGGTAATTCCGAGAACTTCTCAAACCACCCTCGCACATTGCCAGAAAGTGTGCAATTGGTAGGGTAAACAGTGATCGGCCGGGTATGACGTAATTAGATATTGTATTAAAGAGTCAACACAAAAAGAACTGTTGGTTGATACTGCCTGACTGGCCTGCACTTTATACAAAAACCAGCCTTGCCACAAAAGGCTAGTGAGAAAGAAACTTAATTAAACCTAGTCGTTTATAATAATCACCAAGAAAGAGCAGTAAGAATTTCTGCGGGAAACCCATCGTTACAGACATGTTTACAAAATCGGTTATTCGACAAACAATGGAAGACTTTTACACAGATCTACAAATAGTGGCGACAACGCATATTACTTACTGCTATAAAACAAAAAAAATTAATTTTCGTTGCAGAAAAATGTTTTCCAAAAGACATGAGTGAAATGCGATTTATTTGTTGGAGACTTTGAGCAAAAGAAATTCCGGTAGAGGGAACTAATGTAACTGACTGGCGATGCGGACACTTGATAGAAATAATTAACTTAATTGTTGATCGACAACGAGGCACCATCTACGCTACTCAGGAACCATTGGTCTCTAAAGCACGTAATAATGGAAATGTTTGTGCCCTATAGTGGTGACAGGCCAGGTTGTTAGATTTTGAAATGCCGATACAAGATACCGATGCAACTATCCAATTCTGTAATTACTCTTCTAGAACACTGTCATATCTCATTTCCAAAGAGCGATCTACTGAGCATCATTCCACGCCTGTTTATTTTAAAACTTAATAAATTAATACATCGAAGTTTTTTGTTTTTGTTTTGCTTTAGGGCGCAAAAAAAAGCAACTGTGGTCATACACGTCCAAGTCACAACTGTAAACACGAACACACAGAGCAGTTTAAACGACTATAAGTTAGTCCCAATAGACAGAAGAGAAGAGAGCTAAACACAGGAACGTGGAAAAAGGGCTAAAAAAAAGACACCATTCAGAAACGAAGGTCCAAAACTAAAAATTGAATGGCCTTCGCCAGATTGCTTCGGCGGATAAAATGTAAAACGAGGTCGACAGCCCGCGCGTCATTCGCTAAAACGGCTGATAAATCAGACGGCAAACCCAAGCTGGAACGTAAATTGTTAAAAGAAGGGCAGTCCATCACGAAGTGGCGGGCAGTTAAAATATGGGCGCAATATGTACAAAGTGGTGGGGTAGCGCCACTTAGCAAATAACAATTGCTAAGAAGGCAGTGCCCAATACGCAGCCGCGTTAAAATAATCTCCTCCCGGAGGGGAGAGCCGAGAGGAGGTCGTCCAAGGCGCTGGGAGAGGCTTAATAAGACGAAGGTTAATCCCGCGAAGGGAGGACCATTGGCAATGCCAAAGGGAAAACACCACCTGACATACCTGCAGAGATCATCGGAGGGAATACAGGAACTCGCGGGCTGAGGTACGAGGACTGCAACTTTGGCAGCAGCGTCACCAGCCTCGTTTCCTAGCAGACCGACATGACCAGGAACCCACGGAAACGTGGCGCTGGCTCCACCAAGAGTGAGCAAATGACAGTTTTCCTGGACCTGCTGCACTGAGGGATGGGCAATTTACAGCGCACATAGACTTCGAAGGGCGCTTAGTGAGTCTGAGCAAAGGACACAATTGGAAAAGCAGTGTCGCTGGATATATTCCGTGTCCTGATACAAGGCGAAGAGCTTGGCTGTAAATACTGAGGAGTGTGCTGGAAGCCGATATCGAATGACACGGGTGCCAACGACGAAGGCACACCCGACCCCAAGGTCAGTCCGAGAGCCATCAGTGTACACAAAGGTACTATCGCGAAGTTCCATGCGGAGGTCCATGCGAAGGTCGTGAAACTGAAGGCGATAGACCGAGGCTGGAGTAGCGAATGAAGGACAAGGTTAACATGGGCCGCTTCACGAAGCCAATGTGGTGAAGGGTTCACACCAACTGGGAAAGTTGCAGGTAGCGTGAAGTTAAGCCGCCGCGCCGTAGCAAGTGGTGAAAGCTGACTCCAGGAGGTAACACAGAAGAGGGACGAGCCCCATACTGACGATCAAAGAATCATCAAAGAAGGAGACATAGGATGGGTGGCCACATATGGCAGACAAACGGCATGCATACCTGCAGAGGCGAAAATCACAACGGAAGGACAGCGGTAGTTCAGCAGCTTCAGCATACAGACTCTCAACCGGGCTACTGTGAAAGGCACGCGTGGCCAAGCGGATGTCACGATGTTGGATAGCGTTGAGACGGCGTAAGAGGGATGGGCGTGCAGACGCATAATTAAAGCACCCACAGTCGAGTTTCGAACGGGCAAAGGACCGGTACAAACGGAGGAGGGTGGTTCGATCGGCACCGCAGGAAGTGTCATTGAGGACAAACAGGACACCGAGGAACAGCGTGCAGCGGGCTGCGAGGTAAGACACATGGGAGGACCAAGAATGTCTCCTATCGAGCATGAGCCCCAGGAATTTTGTAGTTTCAACGAACGGAAGGGCACCAGGCCCAAGATGGAGAGATGGTGGGAGAAACCAACTGCACCGCCAGAAATTCATATGGACGGTTTTGTCAGTGGAAAAGCGAAAGCCATTGTCGATGCACCAGGAGTAAATACGATCAAGACATCGCTGAAGACGCCGTTCAGTGAGTCAGATCCGTGTAGAACTGCAATAGATGGCAAAATAGTCAACAAAAAGGGAGCCGGAGATGCCCAGCGGGAGACAGGCCATTATAGGGTTAATGGCGATAGCAAAGAAGACGACGCTCAGGACGGAACCCTGAACCACACCATTTGTCTGGATAAAGGTGTCCGACAAGGCAGAACCCACACGCACCTTGGAAACTCTGTCTTGCAAATATGCCCGAAGAAATCAGGGCAGGCGCCCACGGAGGCCCCACGTATAAAGAGTACGGAGGATACCAGTTCGCCAGCAGGTGTCGTAGGCCTTCTCCAAATCGAAAAACACGGCCACAGTCTGGGATTTCCGCAGAAAACCATTCATGACATGGGTGGACAAAGTAGCGAGATGGTCAACTGCAGAATGCTGCGCTCGGAATCCACAATACATCGAAGTGACATATACTCACCAGATAGCACACTGAAATGTCTAAAGTCACTATCTTGAAGGTTAGGCGTATTTGGCTCCCAGCCATTCATCATCAGATGAATTGCGATGTCGTGCCTGGTTTATTATTATTATTAGAAAATAAGTTACACAAATAGAGATAAAAATCTTTATTAGTTTAGGGTAGCAACTTAAATTTCAGAAGAGGAAAGGAATGAATCATCTCTGGAACCATCTCTGTTTTACTATGGCGATAGAAGACTAGTAAATGGGCACATTTGATGTTTGGTTCCTACGAGTACAGTATGTTGTATCGTTAAGTCTTCCAGCTCTATAATCGACATATGAAATACTTAACTACCATTCAAATAATTCGAGAATATATGTCAACTGTTATTTGTATAATTAGGCAAAATGATGGCATGCTTTACACGAGTAATGTGGACGGGCAATAAGTTCATGCGGGGAACTTCTGAACCACTCACGATACGTCTTCAGCGCTCCACGTAACCTGTATGATGTGCCTCCAACAATATCAGGTTCCGTCATGCATTCTGCCTATGTAGTTGGGTAATTCGTCCTGAACGATTTTATATTTGGAAGTTTACCTGCAGCTCCTTGAATCCATTATATACCAGGTATGCGACCTGGGACTTTTGAATGAGAAATATCAGTGTTCTGCTTCTCCGTAATTCAGGAAACTAAAACATAAACATATAGCAATATTTCATTTCGAAACAGGCTCTAATGCGTCTTCGAAACGACACTTACGAATCGGGATTAGTTCTAATTTACGCAGAAAAATGCTCATGCACTGTGCCCGCTTTGTTATGTTTCGCTACTACAAGTCAACGAAGCTTCAACTATTATATGCAATACTTCGACAAAAGTGTTGGCACGCTCTGCATGTGTAACGGGTAAGGGTGACAATGTTGCATACAGCTGCATTCTTTGCAGGCGAATGATTGACGTCTTGTCTTAACCCTGTGCAGCGTACGATTAATGTGTTCTTAGAAAATGCAACTTGTTTATTTTTCCTTGTAACTCAGAAGAATTACGGACGTATTTAGCACAAGAAATGGCCGCCACCGTATTCAACGAAGAGGGAAACTGAAGCATACTCTTAGTAGGCAAAACACAGCCACCAATTCGTGTGAGGTTTTCGAAAAATTGACTTGCTGAAGCGCCCGCTCCCAAAGCCGAGATGTTTATTCCTGTAATTACTGGGAAGGGCAGAGTTGGTCACTATCTTAGGTTGATAGGCAGGCAGGCAGGCAGGCAGGCAGTTCCACGACGTCTGGGCGTGGTTTCACTATGATCTCGCCATATGTTGAAGACACTCGTCACAGCACTCTTCCAAAACCCAACAAGTCGTTCAGTTCCCGAAACGCTTGAGACGAGCCTCCGGGCCATCAAAATTTCCCCTCCGTCAAACCGACAGATTGCGCGCCTTCCCTATTTTACACAGAGAGAGCACGCTCACTGATACGACATGCACTGTGCGCGTCTCTTACCAGCAGTAATCCCTCGCCAGGTGCCGCTGCTATAATGTGGACAGGTTTATATCTATAGAAGGTCGGTGGCAATAACGTTCTGGCGGATCAGTCTATATTCACCAACCATGTGTGGAGTTTCCTTAGTATCCCATCTACAGCTACACTACCGAAACTAACAGTCGAAGAGGAATGTGGCATTTCCTGGAAAAGGAGGAAGGGAGGATTGAAACTGCCATAAAACGTTCTTCTTGGATTGACCAGGGCCACGTGTATTTCTATTATCTGATGTTGGTTCCCTTAACTCTTAAGTTAAGGAATGTCGTACACTTAGGTCGTTCCTACAAAATTTACGCACGTACTAGCCTGGGCAGACAATCCTCCTGAACAGAATTTTAAGACGCAATCTAAATTAATGGATATGGCCCTAATATATTCTCTCTCTCTCTCTCTCTCTCTCTCTCTCTCTCTCTCTCTCTCTCTCTCTCTCTCTCTCTCCCCAATTTAAATTTCACTCGCTCGAGATCGCTTTTTGTCCAATCTCTCTGGAAACGTCGCATCCAGCCGCTAACTCATGTTTGCGATTTTCATCTTCAATTCTACCAAAGTCGTCTATGACATGTAATTCACTTAATTTTTGTTAGTTCTGCCTTTTATTTAGCATACTTAATTGAGGTAATAGGCGTGCCTTTCATGTACCTCAAAACTTTAGTTATCGCAAATGATATGTGAAAAGTGAAATAATTATATAGATGCAAATCTTAGAAGATAAAATTTGCATGCTGTATTACGGTTTGCCTCTTAGTTCTAGAATAAAAGAGAAAAAGACTGGGAGTCCATAGAACTTTTTCTGTAGATCCTCTTTGTTTCGAAGTCGCTTGTTTAGCAAACATATATAGCTCATATAATACTCTAGTATCGTACCACGAATATTTTACGTAACTGGTGTTCGAAAATTTAGAACAGTTTATATGCTGCTATAAACGCTGTACTAATAATGATGACTTAGTTTTCAACAACTACCAAGATTATATTTAAAGCAAAATTGTATTCCTGTAAACTAAATGTTTAGTGTACGTAACTGAGGCACAAACACTTAGATCTGGATGGACTGGGAACCAAAATATTAAACAGTAGTTTTTGTACAGAAAGAGTAACAATAATAAGCTATGGGCTACAGGGTTTTAACCTGCCACGGAGTGAACTGCGAGGTTACTCCATTTTCTCATCTACTGACAGAAAATTTAGGACAGGGAAGAACAAGTCTCCAGACGATAACCAATGAAATCATTTCTTATCAAGAGGCAAGAAGCTTTTTCTCTGTCCGTAAACGTCAGCAAGGAACAATGTAACTCAACCCGCAACACAAATTTAATTTGTTTCAAATTCAAGAGCACAACAGAATACTGTAAGGTTCCGAAAATATGTAATGAATATGCTACTCTGTGGCATCAATAAACTCATGAAAGTTATGTCAAGTTATAGGCTCCTCTTGAGGAACCCAAACTCGTTCAATATATTATTTTAACCGATAAAGAATTCGTTAGCCTGTTTCTAAGGATTACCTGTGGTTTAGATCCAGTAAAATAAGCCAACGAAGCAACTGCATAACCTTGCTACCCCCACTTCTTGCGAAATAATTACTCAAAACATGGGAAAGTACAGGGTGCATCGACAAACACTTCGCAAATTAACAAACATAATAAATTCAGGAAGTAATGTAGGACTACCTAATTCACTAACTCAGAATGTCGATTCCTCCGTGGACGTAGACGCGACGTGATACTCCTTCGCTCAAGAAATATATTCATGTCTGCTGGAGGTAACTACATTTTAGTGCAAAGTCGTCAGCAAAGAAAGAAGCGATGTGTGCGAAGTTTTACACTTTAACACTCCCAGACATCCTGATAGTAAATATATTTACAAAGGAATGTAGCACAGAATCTCCCCTTTGGCGTCATGTAAGTGGGAGGTCGTTTTCATGCTGACCGGTATGGTGGCTGAGAATGTATAGCACGGACTGGTCCAGAACACGTGAAGAAAACAATGAACGCTTGAGAGTGACATTCCTGGTCGGATTTCTGAAACAATTTTGATTATGAATACATCATTAACGGTACGAATGCGATGCTCCAATCAGCTGATCGTCAACCGACAGTTTTTGCACCACCTCACTGGTACTCTTGGTCGCTTAGCAAAAGACCTGTTCTGGGTGTTTTACTAGTAGAAGTAGTCCAATTTCCTGTTTTCTCGGTCCCCCTGACACTACACCATCGGTCGTCTCTCTCTATAGGGCTATGCCAAAGACTGTGTTTTATAAACTACTGAAACGGCATCTATGACCTTGGTCTTATGGGGCTTAAGAGAATGATAATAGCACCTGTGAATATGAATAGATGAATCCAGTGAAATGAAGAACGAAGATTAGTACGCAGCTTCGACATCTTTTGCTGATAAAATAGCTGTTACACGCCGGTTGACTGAAAAATGACAAGAATACAACCTGGAAACTCACATCTCATTCATAGACAATGAAAAATTGAGTTTTAGATCATGGGAAAACGATTGTATCCGAGACATTAAGGCAAGTAATACAACTTTGTATCAGCATACAAAGTAATAAATACAGGAAAACCAAGACCAATACATGATAAAAGGAAAAAGGGGCCGAGGACTGACGAATCGATGACTGTAAGCCCATTCTATTAAGTGAAGAAGAAAAATCTGTCTTACTGCAGCAGTTCCCTTGACCTATATTAGCAGCCGATGTTTCTTTTCTTTAAATTTATGGTAATTTCAGTACCTACGAAGGCGTGAGAAGATAAGACTACAGGGAGAGGCGACCTATCCTGCCGCCACTAACGCCAGCACAGAGTGACCTCATTGCAGGACACTTCAAATATTCGTCTCACTGTTAGGTTTATGATGATTAATTACTTAACTTGAAAGTTGCTTAAAGAAATAGGTGGTCGGGAAATAAGCCTAAATCGTGTAACAGTAAGAACGCAATTACCTCTCTGGTGAAGAAGTCGTGCACGAAATGAATATAGAGGTAACATACATATTATCAAATTCATTGACCATACTGGCAGTAAGTTTTTCGTTACTGGTTTATAATAAAGGTTATCTCTATGGAATACAAGTATTTCTGGGCGTACCCCTAGAAAAAGATAGCTTAGGAACTCTGTGTAAATTACAGAAGAGTTCCCGTAATTGTATCTCCGTCATTGGAGAACATATTTAAGGTGGCCAGTCCCGTAGGTCGTTACGAGGACGCACCGTCTGTCTTTGTGTTTGAAGATTATTTATCTTATGACAACTTATTAGCACAGCGTTTCGACGCACTAGTGCTCATCCAGCATACGTTAAACAAATAAATTTAATAGTATCGCTAATTTTTAGCATTGGCAGCGTCTTCGTTAAGTCGCTAACATATACGTGGCTACATAGAAATGGAGTAAAATTGTTACCGCCAAAAGACGTGCTGTTATGTTAATACGAATGATGGTGATTCTGTGGTGGTGACTTAACTGCAAGCAAGTGTACTTGCCGCTGCGTTGATCTACCAACTGTCATCGGTTTAGATACTTAAGCAAGTATTTCTCCCGATCTGTAACATCCTGGGGCGGACAACATTTTGAGAACAACTGGTGTTCATATGGCGTCACTCTTATGCTCACAGTGTGACTGTCTATGCAGATGTGCTCCTTGTGATAGGTCAGTACGACATATTTGCACAGAGCTGTTACTTGTAAGTACCTTGTGCTGCATTAGACTCACTTTAAAATTTGTAGAAAATAAAGTGTGGTTGAAGGCTGCAAGAAAGTGGTAAAAAGCGAGTACTGATGCTCGGCCACCGCTGTAGCCAGCGGACGAACGTGCATCACCAAAAGCTTTTGCTGGACTGCGTCTTTTGGTAAGAAATACATCATACCATTTTTTTCTCAACTTCTAGTACGGAAGCGTTTTTTTGTGCGGGCTGTGTCCACAACCTTACTGTAATTATTGAATATAATCGGTCTGCAAACGGCTGTTAAAAATATTTATAGCGATTTCAGTTTCGCCATTTTGTCATACTCTCGAAACTACAGTCGGAGTAAATTTAATATCCGTACGTGGAGTGAGTAGATTCAGTATAAACATACGTATCTTATAAACACTAAGTGTAGTGTGCGTCCCAGGATGTACTTGTACTGAAGTGGGCTGGTAAAAAGGAGGTCCACAAGTTATTGAATGTTTATGTCGAAAAACCACCTTTCGGAGCGTCCAGTACAACAGCACGTTGAGGTGAAAGAACACGCGGGAACGTGTGCCAAAGGCGCCTCTGGCCTCGCCACACAGCCCGGCGGCCGTGTTACGGGAGGGAGGGGAGGCCGGCGCTTCCTGCCAGCGGCCTCGGGCTGCAATTGGGTTTTACAACACTTCATTAGTTCGCGCCGCCGACCTACGCCACCTCTCCTCTCCTGGCACTGCTGTTCCACCCACTGGACATGACATTTCAACGTCAGGCGCAAAGCAGGCACTGCCACGCCCACAGGTATTAGCAATGCCTCGTTAGGTACAGGATTACTAGAACCCGCGGGGGAGCCACAGTCGTCTCCCGCAACACTTCATTTAAACACTATGCCGATCGTGATGTTCCGAAAGATTTACAGAATCAGTTGTTAAACACTTTCATATCATAGTCACTAAGGCGAAACAACCAGCCCGGTTGTCGGTTCGATCGGAGGATTCCTCCAAGAGAGGGGACATAAAAGCGACACACTACGTTCTCAGACGGACCTGCTAGAATTATGTTCACTTTCATACTAGCCGCCCAGTTCACCTGCAATAGACATTGAAGTCTGAGCAGTTGAGCACTGAAGTTGTGCGTTCCGTGTTAAAATAAGGAATGAGTTTAAGTATGATTCTTGCATACTAATTACGCTGGTAGAGAAAACTCCAGTCCTCTGGTATAAAGCGATTGAATACTCACAATCGACAAATGCACAATCTTCATTTTGTCGAAACTGCACTCACTTCAACGACAGAAACTTTTGTTCAGAACACATAACCACAGCCGTATATATGGCCGTCAATACTGTGAGGTATGCATATTATTTTAGTCACTCCGCGAAGTCCGTTTATTACGTAAATATCGATATGCATGCCTCGCACTGAGAAACCCATGTAGTTGAGTCATCTTTGACTATTGCTACAATATTTTTCTGCTGCTAAACCGCCTCTGCACGAGTGTTCTAGCCAAGTTACATGTTTTCTAAGTTGAGCCGTGTTGAGTAGCAGACGTATTTTGAAGAATAGTCAGAAAATTTTCTTTGTAAGTTTGATTTGAGATTGATGCAATTGGAGTATGAATGTTTTTGATGTAGTTACGGAGAGAGAAGCTGAGGATATTCTTTGTGCGTTTTACTGGACTGCTAAGAGATTGAGGTAAGCATGCAAGCACGTAATATTGTATGTGTTACTGAGATTGTAGTAACGAAGCTAATTAGGAATGTTATAAGGATTACTCTGATAGGAAGCTGAGATTCCCCTTGCTTGAGATTATTTCTTATAGTCATGTTATGTAAATACTACTGTGGACATTCAATTGATTTGTAAAGCATTACTTTTGAATACAGAGTCTCTCTTGAATTTTGTTAGAAGAAAGTTCTTACCAGTTAAAATTCCCACCCTTTATTTATTTTATTTTGTACATACGCACATTGCACTTTGAGGTGCGGAATTTTCAGTCGTACTTTTTTAAATATTGCTTATGCTGTTGTCGTGAAAGTCGCAAAAAATGTTTGTCAAGAGCAGAGACAACTGAAAATAGTTTAGGGCCTGGAATTTCTTTGTAAGCTCAGCTGTGCATTTATTTCAGTATTCCGATTACATTCAGGGTACCACCACATTTTTATACGAACAGATAGCTTTAATCAATGTTGAGCAAATCCTCTAAGTCTTCGTACTGAATTACGTATAATCAGAGCTCTGCGAAGAACACTAGTTAGGAATTAGCTTGTTTCGTAATAATGTCTTAGAAGCCTTTGAAGGCAGTTTTAGGAAATTTCACTCAGATGGAGAGAAGCAGACCAATGGTTAAGTTTCCCACGTAGGTCGAAAAAACTCTATGGAAACTGTCACGTTTGTATGCCAAATCCTGCATGCAATGGCTATTATAGGCACAACACAGGTTATCTTGCTCTACTTAAGCAAAGACAAAGTTAGTTCAATGTGGCCTTGTTTTCGCGCCGGCCGGAGTGGCCGAGCGGTTCTAGGTGCTACAGTTTGGAACCGCGAGACCGCTACGGTCGCAGGTTCGAATCCTGCCTCGGGCATGGGCGTGTGTGATGTCCTTTGGTTAGCTAGGTTTAAGTAGTTCTAAGTTCTAGGGGACTGATGACCTCAGAAGTTAGGTCCCATAGTGCTCGGAACCATTTGAACCTTGTTTTCGCCCGCCATAGGGATGGAAACCGTTATTATGCAATGCAAATCCCTCGTAGCCTACCAAATCAAATGGCAGTTTTCTTTTAATATGGGTTGTGACTTGCAGAATATGGGTGTAGGCACGCACGACCAAAAGCATTTCGAATCGCGCAAGTAGCAATTACACTAGTCGACCTAATTCAGTGCGTTTAAATGTAACACGAAAGATCTGTATCACAGTGTGTAGCGCTTAGAAACCATTAGTGAGTTTGATACACACGCTAATGCAGAAATGAAATGTGTATGCATAGGCACAAAGCACAATTGACTGTCTAAATGTGGAGGTGGTTAAATTAATTCATCCGTTAGAAACTTTTCAAACTGAACCACAAAAACTAAAATCATTTCAAGTAACAAATGACTAGCTCTAAAGGTGCGTGTTCTGTAACACTGTCGACAAAACACAACAGCTACTTTCATGACAACTAATTTTCTGTTGCTTACAAAAATAGTTTTATTGGCCTAAATTTTGCTGGCTTCAGTCAGGTGACAATCCCGAAGAGTCGCGATTCGATCTCAGGACGGTTCTGAGATTTGTTGTGATAATGTTTCTGTCAGCTCTATCATAAAATGTATATTTGAAAAAAAAACGTAAATGAAAAAATGTGAAGTTACACAAAAGTACAGGTGCCATGTTAAATAGTAGGCCATACTAAAACATGAATGGAGCTGAAAGGCAGAAAAATGTCAAAGCATATGACCGCTAATGAGACACCTGATGCCACAGTCTGTTCTGCAACAGGTAACGGCCCCAGCGAATTGTGCTACGTTACCTAGCGCTCACTGTGAACCCACTCCATACTACCAGCAGCCAAGTTTTATTTAGTTCTCCTGTAGGTGGTTTGAAAGGTACAGCGTTCCAGAACTTGTTTGCAAAGAACGGAATGCCGTGTATTACATAATTTGTTTTCCAAGTACTACCTGCCGTATACTCCGTAAAAGCTGGACTCACAGAGGCAAGGAAACTGGTTGGCCCACACACGGTATGAATCAATCTTTGATTATACATATGCACGGAAAGTAGTTATCAACATTTTGAAAATTACCAAAATCAGATGAAAAACAGATCCAGGACATAAAAAACACGTTGTAACCAGCTGTAGAAGACTGTCTTTTATGCTTTAATTTCTTAAGTTGTCATGTACCTGATCCGCGAGTCGGTGGTTCGGTGTTTGAACCATGTAGCACACTATTTGTTTTAGCTTACAATTCAGATTCATTTTAATCACGTGGCATTTACGATTACACTTTAACTATATCCTTATCTAAAAGCTACGTGTTTCTAAATCTAGCTACACACAATTCATGGTGTCCGCTTGCGTCTGTGGTAAGTTTTTCGTGGGTGCCAAATACAGAACCAGATCCTCTAAGTAGCGCTCTATCAAGAAGCCCAATTTGCGACGCTTAAATCAACAACAGGTTTGCCGTAACTCTCAATTACTTTTGTGCGCCATACGTAATTTGTTTTAGTGTAGATGAAGGCGCACGTGCGCGCGCACACACACACACACACACACACACACACACACACACACACACACACAGAGAGAGAGAGAGAGAGAGAGAGAGAGAGAGAGAGAGACAGAGAGAGAGAAATATGGATGTTGATTTCGTATTTCTCTCCAGATGCACTCTGGCGATCACTGTCAGTCTTGAGCTACGCACATCTGGCAATCTTCGACCGTTGATCGTTTCAGGCTATTTATAGTGCCCGCACTTCAAGTCGACATCAGGTCGCACTCTGTTCCAGTTTTACGCATTAGCTTTTTGGGATCTGCTCTTCCTCGCTTACCAGTTCACTAGACACAGCCGAACTAACTTAACGAAAAACAAAACGACATGGTCATGTTATCGCCCCACTGGCGCCATGAACACTGAGAATTCCATCCTGTTTCCTGCTGACATTGCAGCATGTTGTGATGTCCAACGTATTCCAGCTTTGCGGTATGTGAGACGGACTTGGTCCCCCCCCCCCCCCCCCCCCCCCCCCTCTCTCTCTCTCTCTCTCTCTCTCTCTCTCTCTCTCTCTCTCTCTCTCTCTCTCTCTCTCCCCCCCTCTGTCCATGTTTCCTACCACTCTAAACTGAAAAAAAAAAATAAAAAAAAAATAAAAAATAAAAAAAATGTAGCACCAGTTAATCTAGGTTGAGGGCTCTATCATGTGTGGACACACATTTTGTCGTTATTCCACTATCACTACTACTTTCAGAAGACAGTTTCGCATATATATCCATCCACTATTGTGAGAAAGGTTGACCAAATTATCCACTCTAAAGAGTGAATCATTATTATACTGTATTTGATACATGATAGTTTTATCAGCAAAACTGAGCACAGGAGATGTCACCTTCTTTCTAGATTGGTTTCACTTTTGCCGTCTGATACACAATGAACAGTCACGGCCATTAATGTAGTACTATTCACTTGAGAACTTATCAGGTTTAGAGGCGCGTGTTATCAAATGAAATCTGCGCGTCTCCTTATCTTGTACTGTATGTGTGTCGTGATTTTCCCTCGTATGTGGTATACAGCTGTTGCGACAGTTTTGCTTTACACTTATAGCGTAAGTTCACAAACTGCTTCCAATGTGGATCCTAGAACGAAAATATTCCATCTGAACGCAGGAAGCAGCGAAGTTAATGATTTTTTCGTGTGCCTCGTCTCAAGCAGCCGCAGTAAGTTGTGAGAAAGGCTTACTACACGATACCACAGCTGTATTTTAAGAATACTGTTCCACCGGCCGTTATTTTGACAATGTGTATTAGGCAACGAGTTTCGATGTCCCAATCAATTTATGTTCAGGCCTGTCACATGAATGACACGAAGTACCACTAGTGCATGTATAAGACAAGGCACTAACAGTCGTATCTGGTTCTGTAAATACCCGAACTTCATGAGCATGTGTACAGTATTATTACATTTCATCGATCAGCCACTGTCCCAGGCTCCCGAGCGCAAGATGGAGTCACATTTGCTACACAGCTGTATTAGTCGAACACAATATTATTGCGCCTGGGAGTGGGGACGCTTCGGCCAGCTTGTGAGTTTTTATCCTGATATTACAGGAGTACATGATGACCCATTTGACAGTATATGCACAACTGTCTTGTAATCATTCACAATTTGGTGTGTTTTCTTAACTCGCCACTGTACTTGTTTACTCTAAATTCACCGCGTATTTGCCATTAGAGGCACGGGCCGCCAATTGCAATAATATCGTGGTCGGTTGTTTTATTGTTTATTTAGGCGGATATGTTCCAAGCGCATCTCAGTATCATACGGCAGCCTTATACGGAGATCAATATATTTAGCCATAGATAACAATATAGGTAAGATTGTTTTGAGCACAGCGGCGCCTTGCTTAATTTTGTCCTGTTGGAGATGGCTTGCTCTTGAGCTTTTTCTTACCTCTAAACTACCTTTAACACGTACAGTCATCTGAGACTTGCAGTTTAACGCTGAACCCGAAACACGGCACCAGTTGGCATTTTCCTCATTCAAAAATCATTGCTAGCTGTGAATAGGTTGCAATGACAAGACAAATCTTAGAACCGTCTGAAAACTGAAACCCGAAATCCTGGATATGTCGTCTAACATCCACGTAGTAACATCCTGGCTGACGATATAGAAAAAAGAAAAATCCAGCGCATCGATACTGTTAATACAATCAAAGATCTTACTCAGACAATGATACTGACATCTATTTGCTATGAACATCGTTCATCAAATATTCCAAAGTAAGGGACACAGGGATATAATAGAACCAAACACATATTACAACAATAATTTTGTAACTGGGATGGCTTCTTCCGTTGTTTAAAGCATCCCAACATAAGATCACACTGGTTTAATGACTACGAGCTAAGGTTGTTCGAAAGAATATGAAAACATACGCTGTTGTTGGAAGACAAAATACCACGTTCACAGCATTGGCAGACAGAAATTTCTGCCACGGTATTCAAGGTTTTCGAGTGAGTACTGAAATATTCTTTTCTGTGAACAACTCCTTCGTCAGTTAACTGGCGCTGTCGTCACTGCGTAAATGACTAGCGTTATTCTCAGAAATGTTTGGAAGTCACACATCCGCTCCTCAACCGAGGAGATGCCGCACAACATGTCTGAAAATTTAAATCTTTTTATCAAACACGAAATGAGCACAACGTTGGCGTCATCGTGCGCTTGACCAAAGTTATATGGCCATCTCAAACATCTTCCGCAATCAATAATTTTCTCGTAAACAATGGAAGATCAGTTCTCATTTCGCTCAGATGCAAAAAAGACGAATATCGACTTCGTCTTTCCTCACTACAAATATTAAATCCGACAAGCAAGGAAAGTTTTCCCTACTGTAGTTGTCCTATTAGATGATAACCATTTTGATATCTTTCAAAGCAGTGCCTTTTTGAGATCGGTTCAATTGGGCCCGTATAATCTAATTTCTGACATCACTGATGTGCGATGCTGAATAGAACAATGTGGCGTGTAAGCGTTATCTGCACTGTTTGCATCATTTTAAATAGATGAAGAATGAGAAACTGAATAAGAAGCGTAGGCTTTTTCCCATCCTGCCTTGTACGAGGAAAATGTTTACAGAAATCTACTGAGATCCTAAGATCTCATCGCTTACAGCATTCCCGATGTATTCTCACAACAGTGCTTTCTGAGCAACACAATTTACGAACTGCCCAGATGAGCTCCTTGTCCACGAACTAGCAACTATTATAACAGCTTATTACTGACATATTCAGGGGTAACTTCACAGCCCGAATTTTAGATCAGAGACAAAGGAAGGATGGAAATTTAATGGAGTATAAAGAATTGGTTACTTGCGTTTTGTTTCAAACTACCATTACTGGACAAAACGTAAAACTAAATCGTGTAAAACACGGTATGAATATGTCACTGTAGACGGAACAGCGAAAGACAACCTGGATGGATTCCCCCAGTAATAGAGAGATCAGGAGGCTATCTTGAAAGAGCTGGCATCAACAGCTTGAGAATTTGAGGCGGAGCAGACCACTGGTCCACTCCTTATTAGCCGTTGTTTATTATTAATAGCTTCGAATAAACTCTGCATAATCCATAAATCAGGCGCCTACAATTAATCGAATTTAAGAGATCGTTAAGGTTTTGGAATGTAACGTAGCTCAAAAATGTAAGTATTAGCAGCGTATGATTGTCGAGAGCGGCAGTGCATTATCATAAAGGGTCTTACGGTCCTGCATTACGAGAAATCTGACGTCTGGACACTTTCGTATCGTCATCTACGCACATCTTTTCCAATGAAAACTCTGTCTACTTTGTACATGTTTCCGCAATCCAATAGTTCATGCTAATCAGTTATAAGCACACCTGGTCTAATTTCCCCGGAAAACACCTCTGGGTCATTCTCATAATGTAGTAAAGATCACTGCGATCGCAATATTTACAAAACAATTTCCATAACGTAATATTTTACTCAATCCGCCAACGTACTTGAGTAATCAGCTTGCCTTGCGAAGGAACCGGGTTCGTCTGCCGACACTGCGAACGATTTTTCTTTGGTATGAGGAATAGAACGGGGGTACACTCAGCCTCGTGATGTCAACTGAGGAGCTAATTAACCGTGTACTCTACGAAACGTCCGGGAGAGCTGTATGCTGACAACGTGCCTCTCCATACCGCATCCGCACGAGGCCGCAAGGCATAGGGGTGACACGGCGGCTGTAATACCTCGGGTCCTCACGGCCTAGCGAGAAGCTCGTTTTTATTATGTTACTTGCACGAAACTTTCAAAATGCGCACTGAAAGTGATGAATACCCATTCCACTATCAATACGGAATTAGTAAAATATCTATTAAATGCGTTAATTCATTCTGTATTAGACTTAAATAGGAGGTCTCACCGAGAAGTGATTTCGCTGTCAGGCTGGAAGTACAATAGCAGAATAGTTGAAGAAAATTGGAAAGAAAGAAGTTTAAACTAATAATATATTTGAAGAACTTCAAATCTAAACCATTGTATAACTGTTCATCATCATTTATATTTCTCTTCCCATTACAAATTCTCTACAAATAAATTTCTGTCGCCTACGACTGGCCACGACACTCACGTGCAACATGAGCCACGTCTGGCTTGCATGAATGGTGTTCAGAAACACAACATAGTAACTACTCAACAGTTCTTCTTGTCTGGCACTACTCGAGCACACTTTGACAAGAATCACCGCGTCAGTTCGAGAGGGAGGTTACTTGTCCGATAGTAATGGCACTTAGTAAACTTTTTGTAGTCCGTCATTCGTAGTAAACCATACACCAATCCATCGCCCTAAACTATTTCCCAACTATAACGCTCATGCACCATTTCTTCTTTTATTCATTAGAAGGCAGTGACGGACGCTTTTCAACACCTGCATCTTTTCATGACTATTGTCGTAAATAAAATAGATAGTGAAGGAACGCACAAGCTGAAGAATTCTGGGTCGGTCATACTGCTAGCCTAGAATACGAGCAAACGTAATAACTAGGTCATCCTCAAGCGTGGAAGATTTCCCAGCTGCAAATCTAATTATCTCTTTTTCTACTCACATTCCCTGCGTCGACTTTTGTTCCAGGGATAAACAGCATTCGGTTATTTCTGGCGCTCAGTAGCGTCTGTTTAACACTGAAGCCCTTCAGCATCGGCAATTATGTTTTCCTCATTAAATTTTATAGATGTAATGAAGATCCGATAAAAGAAACACAAATGCACAGCACAACATTAATTGGAAATTTTAACGGCTTCCAATAAAACTGGGGAGTTGTGTTGCCAACCAATTTAGCAGTATCGTCGCACTCTCTCAAAACGAAAAGGAAAGCTAGAGATGCGAAGGCAGCGGAGGGAGGGAGGGAGGGAGGGAGGTCACGTTCTTCCGAAATATGATAATGCAAATTTTGTGGCTTTCTATAATGTGCAATACGAATATAAAAAAAAAACTTTAAATATGTGACGATGCACATATACAACAAGAAGCGTGAACAATACTGAGACTCATTATAAAGGCATCGGTGATACTACTGTAACAATTTGTTGAGACAGCTTTTTTAGGCTTGAAAATTGAAGAATTAAAAGGAAGGAACGTAGGCAGTAAACAATTCACGACTGCAAACGCCTGGAATATTAACCAAGCCATCCACAAATCATACGGAACGAATACCTTACAGTTGAAAAATGGGAAAGAAATCTGAGTCTTCTAGATTTCTTGAGTGAACAGACACGAAACTATAGAATGCTGTGAAAGATCAACCTCACGGATAAACTTAAAGAAATAACAAAACACTGCCTCCTGCTGGGTCAACTTTATTTGGCTACGGTTGTATCACCTGAAGAGGGAATAGGACGAGGCGAGGGATACACTACTACACGAATTTTTTTGGATTACGGTTTTAGGGCGCAAAACAGCTATGGTTATAAGCGCCCATTCTGTAGCTTAGTGAAGGGTAAAAACAAGAATTTGAATCAGCAGTAATGGGAACGAAACTCAAGAATCAGGAAAACTAAAAACGGAAGGAAATCTTAGAAAATTGATATTGAAGGGGTGTTGTTTTCCCCTAAAAGAACTTCAAATGACCGATCTCATCTCACTAATACTTATAAACTCAAGGACGCAATCGGCTGAGAGCGTCTCATCTGCTAAAAGGGAAGATATCAGGCGACAGCTGTAAACGGGCACATAGCTGATTAAAGTAGGGACACTGAAGTAAAAGGTGTCTCACCGTCCACAGTTGAGAGCAGTGGGGACAAAGCCCGGGAAGATCGTCACATAAAAGATGTCGATGGCTAAAAAGACAGTGCCCAATCCGGAGTCTAGTTAAAATTACCTCCTCCATAAGACGAGGCCGGGAGGAAAAGTCCAAGCACAGGGGAGAGGTTTTACGTCCCGTAATTTATTATCCAGAGTCCAGGCCAATGTGTAAAAAGAGCAACACGACGACATAAAACGCTCTTAGATCGGCAAAAGGAACCACGCGAACAGCGGGCCCAGGCAGAGAGACTGCAGCCTTTGTCACTTTATCGGCTGCCTCGTGTCCGCGGATACCAATATGACCAGGGATCCAGGGGAATGCCACAGAGATGCGCCCATGTGGAGCATGTGGAGGCAGCCCTGAATCCGGTGGACCAGAGGGTGGCCGGGATAAAGAGTTTGGAGGTTGAGAAGAGAGCTGAGCTGATCCGAGCATATAAAATGCTGTATCCGCTGATGGCGACGGTTGTATTAAACAGCCTCGAGAACAGCGTAAAGCTGCGCAGTAAAAACCGAACACTGGTCGGGAAGCCGAAATCTAACAGGGGTGTCTCTAACAATATAGGCACTCCCGACACCAAAGGTGGTCTTGGAGCAGTCAGCGTAAATAAATGTGGCATCCTTCATTTTTGCGCATACAGCAGCAAATGCCCGACGATACACTAGAGGAGGGGGGGGGGGGGGGGAGGGTAGTATCCTTGGGAAGCTGACAAAGTTCGCGGAGAAGACAGGTCCGGGTGCGAAGTCAAGGTGGCGTCATACCCCATTTGTCAAGAAAGTCTTAGGAAATTGGAAGGAAAGTGAATGTAGCAGTTGATGGAAGCGAACTCCCGATGGTAGTAGAGAGGAGGGACAGCCTGCATAACGACTCAGAAGGATAGCTCATCTATTGGACAGCAGAGGTTCAGCAGTCTCAGCGTGAAGGCTCTCCACGGGGCTAGAGTAAAAAGCAATACACGATGGTGGAAGGAATATAAACGCCAAAGAATAGACGACCGTGCAGGAAGTAAATTACGCTTCCATAATCCAATTTCGAGCGCACTAAGACGCGATATAGGCGGAGGAGGACCACTCGGTCCGTTCCCCAGGAGGTGCCACCCAGAACAGTGTGTTGAGGGATCGCAGACAGCGAGCCTAAAGATACTGAACATGTGAAGACCAGCACAATTTTCTGCCAAATGGAAGTCCCAAGAATTTGACGACGTCAGCGAACGGAAGGTCAATAGGGCCTAGAGGTAGGCAAGGCGGATAAAACTCCGTACGACGCCAAAAAATTAACACAGACAGTCTTACTGGGCGAAAATAGGAAGCCGATTTCAAAGCTCCATGAGTGGAGGCGATCGAGACATCCTTGAAGACGTCGTTCAACAAGGCTGGTCCGTTGAGAGCTGTAGTACACTTTAAATCGTCGACAAAGAGGGAGCCCGTGACATCGGGAAGGGGACAATCCATAATTGGATTTATAACGATGCAAACAGTACAACACTTAGCACGGAGCCCTGTGGCACCTCGTTTTCTAGGGAGATAGTAGACTAGTGTTCACCCACACCTTAAATGTGCGCGGTGTCATAAATTCACATATGTAAAGGGGTAGCCGATAACGAAACCCCCAAGAGAACCGTGCGCGGAGGATGCCTGTCCTCCAACAGGTATGGTATGCCCTTTCCTGATCAGAAATATAGCTCCCCGTTTGGCGTTTCCTGTGAAAATTGTTCATAATGTAAGTGGAGAGAGGTACACGATAGTCAACTGCAGAACGAGGCTTTCGGAAACCGCATTGGGTAGCTGTTAAAAAATTTCGGGACTCCAGCCACCCGCCTAAATGGCACATACACTACTCGTGAGAGAGACTGGGCGATAGCTGGAGGGGAGATGTTTGTCCTTTTCAGATTTCGGAACAGCAATGACGATAGCTTCTCGCCATCTTCTGCGAAAGGTACTGTGGACCCAAAGTGGATTATAAAAGTGAAGGAGGTAGCACAGACTAGGGTGTAATAGATCCAGCAGAGGACGTGGATACCATCTGGTCCTGGAGCAGAAGAGCGAGAGGAAGAGAGTGCCTATCTCAGTTCCCGCGTTGATAAAATGGCATTATAGCTTTCGCGATTTTGAGGGGAGAAAGCAAGAGGTCGCTCTTCCGCTACCCGTTTCTTCGGGAGAAAGGCTAGTTGGCAATTAGAAGAGCTCGAAATCTCAGCAAAATATCGACCCACTGAGTTTGAGATAGCGACTGGATACACTAAGGTATCCTGCGCGACAGCTAGCCCAGAGATCGGGGAGAAACTGGACGTGCCGGATATCCGTCGGATTCGACTCCAAACAACTGATGAGGGAGTGAAGGTATTACAGCAGCTGGTAAAGAAGTCCCAGTTTTCCTTCTTGCTATTGCGGATGATGCGACGCCATCGCGCACATAACTGCTTATAGCAGATACAGTTGGCCAAAAGCACGTCTCCGCTCACGTATTGCGTCACGGCACGTCTCGTTCCACCAAGGAACTTGGGGCCGTCGGGCAAAGGGGAAGTACGATATATTGAACGTTCCGTGGCTGTAAGAATAACTTCCGTAACATGAGTGACCTGATTGTAAATGCTAGGAAACTGATGGTCATCAGATGTTGCTAGAGAGGAGAAGTGTGTCCAATCGCCTTGGGAAACTTCCAGCGTCTTGGGCGCATAGACAGCAGTTGTGCCTGTAATCAAAGGACACATGGAAAATGGTCACTCGAGTGTGTACCAGCAACCTTTCAAAGCGCCGAGCTAGCTGAACAGTACCGACCGAAAGGTCCAAATGAGAGCAGGTTCACGTGGAGGCAGACAAAATTGTAGGTTCTCCAGTGTTGGGGCAAATAAGATCCGCCTGATGGAAGAGGTCAATCAATAGGGAGCCTCTCTGACAAGGACGCAGAGATACCGAAAGCGGGTCATGGGCGTTGAAGTCCTCAACAAGAAAATGGGGGGGGGGGGGGGGGGGAGCGGACCAAGGAGATGGAGGAGATCGGCTCTTGCCACTGGTGTGGACGATGGAATGCAGACGATACAGAGAGAGATGGAAGAGACATACAGCGAAAGCTTGGAAGGAACTGTGTGAGGCGACTGGGTGATAATGGATAGTATCATGGAGAAGAAACTTATGTCCCCCGTGCGCCATCAACAGAGGGGAGATCGGGAATGAGGGAAGACAGAGCAATCATGGGGACGTAGGTTTGTTTCCTGAAGACAGAAGACGACCGGGGAGTAGGATGGTAAGAGGATCGACAATTCATCCCGATTGGAGCGAATTCCGTGGATATTCCAATGGATAACTCGACAACGGTTGAGAGCGGCGACCGACGATGAAACACAGCGTTCAGCCAACGGCACAAGATCCTGATCCATAGGTCGTTCGGGGGCAGCTCCTGCCGCCAGTGATCGGCTGGTTGATTGGCCGCCAGCAGTGCGTCTCGGCGACACCGAAGACGGCCGAGGGCGGCTACCGCTGGGTCGCGCTGCAAAAGGGAGACGCCGTGGCGGAGAAGGAGGGGAACTGTTTTTCTTATGAGCCTTCTAGGAAGCAGGAGGTTGAGATGAAGAATGAGTTGATGGTTGTGAGGTATGGATCCGTAAAATATCTTCACGAGTAGGCTCTCTTTTGTAAGTATGGGCGACTAATTTTGGGGCCTGTGAGTTAGCAGAAGCCGATGAAGGTTGAGCCTTAGAGTGAGCGGGTGATAAGTGTGGAGGTTGAACGGGCGATCTCTGGGCTGGCTGATCGAACGACCGTGGCGCTAAAGGTGAGATCGCAAGTTTGCGTGGCTACCTCCTTAGCAGGCCGAGGAGAAGCGAGGGCAGTGCTGTATTTACCCGCTCGGAGCACAATGGGCTTTCTACCGGTGAATAACTTACAAGCAGCAAAGATAGACACCTTTTCCTTCATTCGAATTTCCTGAATAATGCGTTCATCTTTAAAAATAGGGCAATCTCTAGAGGCAGCAGCGTGGTTGCCCATACGGTTGATGCAAGGAGATCTAACGCATTGGTGGTCAGTACCAATTCCTTTACAACCACTTTCATTACTCTATGTACAGCTGTTACTCCCTGTTCATACAGGTAATTTTGAATGTCCTCATTTGATAATCTGTCGAGTGATCTTATATAAACCACCCTGTGCAATGAATTTAAAGTACGGTGTGCTTCCACCCAGACAGGGAAGGTGTGTAGCAGTGTAGTTCGAAGCAATTTATGTGCCTGGAGGGCACTGTGTTTCTGACAGCAAGGTGCCATTTCGTAAACGGGAACAAGACTTTACAGGACCTGCAACTGTGTCGACACTTTTCTGAACAATGAAATGGTTGACTGTGGAGAAGACTTGACCTTTGTCAAACCTAGAAACAACTACGAACATTCGCACTGACGGAAGAATTTTCTCGGCTGAGACTCATCGGACTTTCTCTTGTGGGCAGAAGTTGTGGAAGTAGAAGAAACCACTGTGAAATTATCCTCCATGATTACTGGCATCTCCAATGGGGCGATTCCTCCTAGTGGGGCCGCTACCCGAGTGCACCCCCACCTTAGGTAACTGTCCACACCTCGGTGGGGAGAGGGAGGGGGGTCATACGTTTATAAGCGTCCGTCTCTGGATGTAGACGCGAAACATACTCCCAAAGGTAGGGAGAGGGGGAAGTGAAGGGAAGCGGCGGGAGGGGGAGAGAGGATCGGGACGAGAGGGACGTGGAAAAAGATGGTATGCAGGCCGGATAGGAAAGGGAGCTGCACAGCGCCGAGTCCTGTGCTCGCCACACACGTATCCACAAATGAGTTTGGGGACTACTAGAGGAAGACAGTATTAGACGCACAGAACGTACAAAGGGCGTAACAAGCAGAATGTAAACTGCGATAGGAAGACCTATACGAGAGGAAATGTTTGGTGTCACTGAACCAGTCCGACTACCTACTATGGAAACGAGAAAAAAAATATACGGCAAATCTGCGATAGTGTGTACAATATCATAGTCCAACGCTCAGGAAATCAACGTAGTATTATTTTGAAAAACTTAAACCCCCTCAAGAAAGGACACTATTTCGAGAAAAACAGCAACAAAACAAGAATACAATGTACAGTTGAATTCTGTCATTTACATGTAATGACGACATAACAAGCGGTTTGTGTGTGTGTGTGTGTGTGTGTGTGTGTGTGTGTGTGTGTGTGAGAGAGAGAGAGAGAGAGAGAGAGAGAGAGAGAGAGAGAGTGTTCAATGTCAGGTGCGTCTAGACACTAGCCACAATGGATCTTCTCCGTAGTCAGCCTTTAACCGCAACAAAACTGTAGGTTTTGTGTCTGCGAGATATTGCACGTACTTCAAATTCAGGGAACCGCTTCTTCGGCCGGAGCTCTGCAATTAACTTTTACGACGACGTTTTGCTCTTATGGTTGAGTGGAATCACTCTACTAGGAGCACGGACTATAACCGGCGACTGTGTCCCACAGAATGCGATAGTTGTGTTCTACACATTACGTTCCATTCGCGAAGTGCTCTGGTTCGCAAGTACTTTGCTGTCACAATCCCACAATCCTTAGCGACAATGAGGACATGTTGGAAGGATGGCCCGAATGCCTTTGAACACATTTCATCACCTAACATTAGATAGACAAAACGATTGCATGCGGAAATCTATTCGGCCCTGCTGTGATGCTGAAACATTCGCGCACTGCAGGCAAAAATTTCTACTAGTTTACTGTCAGTGGAGACTTGTTATTTAGATCATGGGCTGTATCCAGGCCGCAAATGCAGGAAAGTTGGATTGTGTGTCCGGATGATTCCTATCAGAGCAAAGTCTCATGGTTAAGGGATGATTTTTCCCTCTAAAGACATGAATCTGCATTCTATACTTATGAAACCATACAGAATTAAGCACTGGAGAAGGACAGTGAGAGCCGAAGGTCTGATTTTCGCTTCTTGCATGTAGCTTTTCAGTCACCATCAGGGCTGCTTACATGTTCAACGGCAATTTTTATACGGTGGCTCCCAACACATCATGTTGATGGGCAGTGTGTTTCACTGATGGCTGCCAAGAAGTTTACGGAGGACTTATCTCAGTGATTAGGTGGTAAGTTAAATCCTATGAAATCACTTGTCCTGGCCGAAATCTCAAACAAGAGCGACGGTGTCTGTAACCACTCGTGGGCATACAGTGATGTTTTTGTTGAGTGCCGGACGCTGCTGCAGAAGTTTACGTTGAGTTGTGAGAATGTATTTTTTTTGTTTCTTCGCACTCTAATTAGGGCGGTAGATCGAACGTGACAACGAGCCTGTGCCAATGCTAACTAGATGAGTCTTGCAAGATATTAGACAGTTAAGCATGTCAATATCCTTAAAATGTCATTGGTCGTGTGAAGTAGAGTAAAGGATTTGCATCCTTTGTCTTTACGATTAACTGTAAAAGGTCTTAGTGTAAAAAGCAGAACTTTCGTGGATTTAAACCTCCGTTTTAATACAACATAACAGGACTTCCCTCCTTTCTCGGTGGGATATGAATGCTGAATGTAATTGTGAATATACTTAATCTTGACTCAAGTAGCACCGAGGTCAGGGGATGAAAACTTGACTGACGTGATGGCGGAGTGGGAGGAGTAGTGGCTTGCAAGAGATTATGTTTGACCGATCGCAAAATTCTGTTTCGGATGATGAGCTCGGAAGACATCGCTGCGTCCGGTACCCGGCACACGAACTACAAGTTACCAAAATCAGACCTTAATTTCCCTTTGTTGACGTCATTGATACAGCAAAACCCCAGACGTGCAAGAAATCGGTGTTGGGGTTTTAACAGAAAGCATCCCGTCGCTTGAAAGGAGTTAGAGGAACGATGGAGAACTTATGAACGTGGACGGCTTAGCTGGGATATGAAACTCAGTCTTACGGAATGTGAACCAGTATTAATCATGAGGTCACGTCGTTCCAGCGAGCTAACGCTAGATACTGGATACTCCATTATCCGTCATATAAACTGAGGCTGCGCCCTCCCCTCCTCAAGTCCTTACTCCTCAATACTGTATTCTTGTTTCTTGAAACGACTCCCTATGGTCTGCTGCACCAAGTATTCCAACTGCGCTCCGTTTATTTACATATTCAAACTCGCAGATATTTAGATAAGGTCACTAATGGTTTACGCTCCATTTGTTTTCCATCTCCAAATACGGAGCGGGAACATCTGGGTACTCTAATGGAAGATGCAACTTCCGCTGCAGTGATGTCAGCAGTGTAGTAAACAGACGCGCGACGTGTCCTCCTGAGCTGGTACACTTTTCTGTTTTCTACGACTGGTGTTTGTTGGTTTCGTTGTTGCGCGTCGGTCGCAGATCCTACCATGTGTCTACGTGAGTCGAGGAGCAATGGGAACTCTTATAGCACTTCAAGAAACAAATCAAGTTATTAACCAGGAAGACGGTACTGCCGCAGCAGTTAAGCCGTGGGCGATATCCAGCATATTCTTGTTAAACACACACACACACACACACACACACACACACACACACGGAAAGAAACTAGCGCGCACGCGGGAGTGGACCTGGTGCAAGAGAATAACAAACTGATCCAGAAAGTCGCCCTATTCTGTTTGATTTTACATTCTTCCAAATGAGTCAGTCCGGCGGCGTTAATCAGGACGGTTTAATACTTATCCGAACATCTCATTCCTTGTTGGACAATGTTTATGTATGAAAAAAAATGTGACAGTCCTTTGTCGTAACTCCGTAGTCCGATACTCTGCCGTAAGACTCCTGATCCCAAACTAGTGAAAGCGTAACAGATCAACTGTTAAGTGACAGTCTCCTCTCAAATTAGCTTGAATTCACTGATATCTAGCTGTCGTGCTTCGTAACGCAACAAAAATCAAACAGTAATAACTCACCTCCATTACACCTTGAAAAATTTGGAGCTGCGGCTTTCCGAAGACCGATAAAAAAGTCCCGATGATACCATTCAGGGTTTATCGCCAGGAGGAATAAGACAGTTTTTATGTCAGAGATAATACTGTACACTCAGTATGTGGTACTCACAGTATTTCGTCCACCCCTTTATAAATCGTACTTGATGTGCCCGCCCGGCGGCCGATTCACGCAGTTGGTATGCGGGCCTTGTAGGGGAGCGTCGCAGAGCCACATCGGTAAAGGCCATCGCCACGGCGCCAGTACCGCAGGCGCTTCCAAGGACACGTCAGGCCAGCGAGTCGGCGCCTGCCAACCCGCACGCCAGTTTCCGGCCCTTCCTCCCAGAGCAGTTGGCAACCAGCAGGGGCGACCTGACACATCTTGATTATATAGCTTATATTACGTGAAACTGCCACTAACCTGAATGATAAGAGCACTTCTCTGTCCCGTGGAAATGTTGCATATTAAGAGAAAACTTCATCATGAGATGAGCAGTTAGGAAAGTTTCAAAACCAAATACGGCATAAAGCTACCGCCAGCAAATATGAGCGACTGATAGCGATGTGTCATGTACTTTACTAGGATATTTAAAACCACTATCCAATCCTGAGAACATACTGAACGGAGGGCTGAAAGAGCCCTGGGTTTCAGTTCGTATCACAGTAATCAGATAGGAAGCAGGGATCGCAAACGCCACGAGAGGCCGTCGCGTTTAACTGGGTCGTACGTTCTCCCAGACCGACTTCATGGTCGCACTTGTCTCATATTCCTGCAAGAGGTTCTGCAGGACATGCTGAATGACTTTCCTATGACTATTCGTCGCCGCATTCAACCTCAGCAGGACGGAGCCCACAAGCATTTCAGCAATCAGCGCATGTCTGCAGGCAACTTTTCTCCCGTTCGTTGGATTGGTCGCGGTGGGCCAGTCACATCGCCACCACGGTCACCCGATCGGTCTGTCCCCAATCGATTTTTTCCTGTGGTAGCATCGTAATGGCCTTGAGCACTGAACAAGTATTACATCGTCATAGGGCCTACTGGACAGGATAGTTGCGACAGCAGGATGTCTTCGAGATATAGCAGGTACCTTTGAGAGGGGCGCCATTCAATGTGGAAGTGATGTCAGGCGTTTCTCAATGTATCCGGACAGAACTTTTAGCATCTCCTACAGTGGGCGTCAATTTTTAGTAAGTGACGAAACAACTCCAAAGCCATTTATGGCCCCCGGATAGCCTTTGCGACCCCTGGTGCCTACGTGATTACTGATCCTTGTATGATCGATGTGCCACGTCAGTTTGTAAATGTTTCTTCGGATCATCCCGTACATACCGAAAATTTCTATAGAATTCCGGGTAGGAGACCTCGCTCTCCACTCCATGTGGTGAATTATCTTTATGTGCGAAAAATTCACCAAGGAGAGCAGTTCGATGCAAATTAACGCTATTATTTCTTCTATCGACTTGAAGTCAGAAATACGGTCGAAATATGAGCTGTCGGAGTGGTAATCTTACTAGTCCTCTTGTCTTCATCAACATCAGTCATGAAAGGTCGCGTATGTGGACGTAATACGTTGCCTCTGTGCCAACTAATACGAAAAAATATTCATCTGACGATTAAATAAAATGTGAAGCTCTGAGCGTCCATTTAACATGAAGCCTTTACAAAGTAGAACCCTATCACCTCGCTAGTGGTCCCTCTCCAAGAGGTTTCTGCGAAATGGAGCAGAGTTATCCGTGAATACACCTTTACTCGATTTAGTCATGATCCAAACTAGATGTTGCATAAACGGAATTCAGTTTACTGCCATGAGCTGCCCACAAGCTGCCCGACGTCTGAGATACAAACCAACTGCTCTGAACGTTCACAATCAGCTTCTGAGTATGCCTATTCAGGCAACTGGAAGCTATGCAGGCAGTCTTCTTACAGATGTCGTTCGATTTCGTCGCTCAAGAAAGGTCAGCCGTACGTCTTCTTGCGGAATCGTTATTCTCCTTCGACGCAGTACTGGCGAACTAGGGGCCAACATTAACTGTACAAGCAGTGCAGAAAATGAATTCCTCATCCAAAGAGACGCGGTGTTCATACACGGGGAAAAGCATCGAATTACCTCACTGTACCATATTTACACTTTCGTTGTGAGGAGAGACAAGTGTGCTAGCTTTCGTGGTCATGGTCATAGATGAAAAAGCCTTCGGAGTTCTTAGGCCGCGTCATAGTCCTCTTAAAACTTCTCTAGTTTCGACCGCTCAGCTGGAATTTCTTCAGTGATCTTCAGCCTCATGGGGACACCATGAGTCTTTTGAAGAGGCATACAACGCAGCATAACAACTCACAAGATTTTACTACGGACAGAGCCTGCCGAAAGATCGCCAAAACCTTGAAAGAACCATTTGTAACACATTCTGTCACCTGTGCGACTGCGGTCTGTATGTGACCCGCCACAGGTCACCAATATCCTACATTGTAATCCAGTGTCCCACAAAGAGTCTTTATCGCATGACGTTGCAAAACTTACGAGCAGACTGTGCTCATAACGAAAATGCAAATATGGTACAGTGAGATAATTTGATGCTTTTCTCCGTCCATAAAAACCGCGGCTCTTTGGACTGAGGAATTCATTTTCTACACAACTTGCACAATTCTGCTTGGTGATGGTTTTTAGCAGTTCAGATTCTCTCTTTCTATCTTATGTTTAATTCTGGCCCTTTTCTAAATTCGTCTAATTTGAGGTAATATGGTCTTTGGTTCATTCTGCACAGGGAAGTGCTTTAATGGGATCTTACATACCATTTTTATTTGATAGTTTGAGATGGAAAGTAAGGCTACTAAATCTGGTTCACCACTGAAAGCAAATGCATTAACACGTAGTGGATACACGTAATGGGAAGCTTTCGCCTTTCTTCAAAAATTAGCTTTTTCACATAAAATAAAACCTACGTAGTGGTCACTTATTAGAAATGGACAGATGAAGACAGAAGCAGCGTTATAATGTTAATTGCTCTAAGCCTAGTCATTATTAACCACCCAGTATGGAAGTGTCATGAACAACATAGCAAAAATCCTGTTCGGAGGATTCTGGGCGTGGGGTGGTGGGAAAAGGGTGGAGGGGCGCACGAAGGTCATTGTTGTGTTTCTCTTGAAGCTCTCGAAAGACAGCGGCTTATAGCGAAAACGTTTCCCAGCACAAATTTAAACTACATTAAATTTCCTACAAAAAACGACCTATACATTTTTTTTCCTGGGACAAGTATTTTCCGCGTTACAGTTGATTATTAAAAATAGTGTTTTAATTAATGTAAATTGTTAAATGAATTGAGGCAAGTATTTGTTCCACATGTAAGTGCAATGGAACCGTACTAAGGAATAAATTGTGTTCTGGGAGTGTAACGGGAGAATGTTAGATGGGTGTGAGAAGGTGGGGTTGCCAGATTGTGGTCATGCACTTCCGTCCTGCGACATGAAGAGCGAGCAGGCAATTCCTCGCTACCCACCCCACCACGGCACAAGAAGCTACAGGGTCTTTCCCAAAGTTAGACTGCCCCTTCCGCAGCACACCTTACGAAATCATTGGTGACGCAGCCTGCAGATCACTCCCGAAAGAGTTTTTTTTATTTTCCCGGAAGTGCTTTAACACTTCATGGAATACATACATGAATTACTGATCATACTTAATGGAAGAAACGCATACGGGCAAATTCTGCACACCGTTCTACATTGCTGGAGAGGGAAATTGGTCCTCCGTCATCTTGTATGGCAGCTGCAGTGCTCTTCCAGGAAAGTCAACTTCCCCACCATGAGCGCTGCTCATTTTTCTGTTTACAGACAGCCTGTTATCTCCCCAGTATATCCTGTTTTGTTCTCTTCTACAAGTAAACAAAATAACTCCAATGAGTTAGTTTTGTACAGTGGAGTTATTTTCAGTTTATTAATCAAGTACTTATCTGTAGTTATTAAGTGAATAATGTAAAGTACGTTCCTATAAACTATGAGTGAGTGAAGTGCTTGATTTATTAAATGTACTTTTGTTAGCGACCTGTACAGTGTCGGTGGTAAAGGTGTTTGGTAAATGTGGCACCTTTCGGCTGTTTTTCGTTGACAGCCTACTAAAAATCTCGATCTATATCTGCAACTGCAAGATTACTCTGCAATTCACAAGTGCCTGGCAGCAGGTTCTTCGAGCCCCTTCAGAGGATTTCTCTACCGTCCACTTTCTAACAACGTGCGGGAAGAAATGAGCATTTCAATTTTTCCATACGAGTTCCGAGATCTCTTATTTCATTAAGGTAATCATTTCTCCTTATGTACATTGGCGACAATAAAATATTTTCGTATTCAGAGGAGATAGTTGGTGATTGAAATTTCGTGAAAAGATCTCGCCGCAACGAAAAACGCCTTAATTTTAATGATATTGCCACCCCAACGGTTATCTCATCCGTGACACACACACACACACACACACACACACTTCCGTATTTCGTAGTAATATAAAACAAGCTGCACTTCTATGAACTCTTTCGATGCCCTCCGTCAATCTAGCAAAGATCCCGTATCGCACAACAGTACTCTACCACAAGATAGGTAAGCTTGGTGCAGGCAGTCTCTTAGTAGAACTGTTGCATCTTCTAAGCTTTTTGGTGATAAAACTCCATCTTCGGTTTGCTTTCCCAACAACATTGCTATCAGCGTACTATTAACTGACCTCGCAGGAGGACGTTATCCTATTTTACATCAACACTTACTCTGACTCTTTCGCCACCCATAAGTCTATATTTTGGTTGGTTGGCTTTGGGGTTTGATGGGGGCTATACATCTAGGTCATCAGTCCCCTGTTCCAAACAGACATACTTGTAAAAGGCCTATACAGTAAAAGCGTAACCTCTGCACCCAGAGGGAGGGAACACCAAGGGGTACAGAGCTAAAATGAACACCGCAGTAACGCAAAATAGAGGACACTTAAAGGGAGCAGAGCAAATAGTTGACTAGAGTAAAACAGACTACAATGATTAATGGATCAGGTAAAAGATCAACCACTCAACGACAGACGAAGAACCTCCAGCTGGAAAGCGCTGATAGAGGTACCAACACAACTTGTTACCATAAAAGACACTATTTTGGTATCCACGTCACAATTAAAAGTCGCTGGAGTGGGTGTAGCCGGAGAAATCATGCGAGAGTGCCCACACTAGAGCGAGTGATAAAACCCAGCTGCACGGATAAAACGTAAAACTGAGTCAGCTATAGAGGCATAGTCACCTAGAATTAGAGGAAGTGCAGTTGGTAAATTAAAGGACTGCCGCAAGGGGGCTAAAAGGGGGCAGTCCATCAGAAGATTGACCACTGTCAGCTCTGCATCACAGCGACACTTGGGCGGGTTCTCACGACGAAGGAGATAGCTGTGGGTCAACCGCGTATGTCCAATTCGGAGACGGCAGAGAACAACTGAGTCCCTACGCGTGCCCCCCCAAGGATGAGTTCCATACGGCCGTGGACGACTTGACCATGCGGAGCTATTTGGCGCGTTGAAGACAGACCATTCAGAACTCCAGACATCGCGGACCTTGCGATGTAGGGCTGATCGGAGGTATCTTTCCACGAGACCAATCTCCAGGGTTGGCCTATATTCTAATTTTACCAGTATTCGGTATTGTTTTACACACTGTATGTCAAGAAAATGGAAAACCTGAATCGTTTGGAATACTAGATATGATTTACGCTGTATTATCAATTCGATTAATGGGCTACAGTGTATGAGCCCACGAATTTGTTCATAATTGTAGTTCTCGGGTATTTAACTGAATTGAAAGCCATTATATTTGTGTGATTTATCGTGTAATCGAAAGTTAACGAGTTTCTTTTAGTACTCATGTGGATGACTTCACACTTTTCCTTATTCAGAGGCAACTGCCACTTTTCGCATCATAAATATATCGCGCGTAAGTCATTTTGCAACTGGTTTTGATATTCTGATGACTTTAACAGATGGTAAATGACAGCATCATCTGCAAACAATCTAAGAGGGCTGCTCAGATAGTCTCCTACAGAGTTTACATAGATTGCGAACAGCGGGAGGGGGGGGGGGGCTGTAACATTTTCCTGTCGAACGTCCGATATCACTTCTGTTTTACTCGCTGATTTTCCCTGGTCTGTGACCTTTCTGACAGGCACTCACGAATCCAGTTGGAGCCGTGTACCCGTGTTGTCACCTGGTGGCGAATTAATAAAAGACCAGAAAGTTACTGCTCTTTTCTCACCTCTGTGTTACTGGTAGGCTGCGTGAATCTCTTGCATTCATGAATTGCTGGCACCTTGAGAGAGAGCTGCACTAAGTGGGGTCACTTACTACATATCCACAGAATATCTTGCAATATGGCTGACAACGTCCGACGGAATAGGATTTATCTTTCTTAAATCTAGAACAGAAATCTGCTGTAAAGAATTACTTGATTTGTGTTGAAATATCTAAAGTTCCGTAACACCTATATGATCTCCTGTTACAAATGGCGCCAATTTAGGCCTCTGGGCCTCTTCGGATGTTGGGAGGGCGGAGACTGAGTTGATGCATTTGAAACTCTCATACATATTGACGACAGACAATTAGCGCTGGTTCTCCAGTATGGTAGGCAGATTACAGCTCCAACAGTTGAGCTTTTCTTTATATAACAGCACACTAACTACCAGAAATAAATACTCAAAACAAAGTAACTTCACTCTATAAACAAAAGCTCACTGAGGTTTTTTTTTGTTAGTTCACATGGGAGAACTGGGCGTGAAAAGCTGGGGGCAATGTATCTGTCTAAACTGAAAAGCGAGCAGCGCTCGTGATGGAAAAAGGTGCCTTTCCCGGTACAACGCTACAGCTGCCCGATGACAAGAATCAATTTCCCTTTAAGCAGTGTAGCATTATGTGCAGAAATTTACGTCCATTCTGTCCATACGCGTTTCTTGCATTAGTATTGTTAGTAACTCTCATGTTTATTCCATCTAGTGTTACGGCACTTTGTAGAAAAGAAAGAACTGTGGGCATGTTTGCGCACTGGGCCGCTAGTGAAACTATGAGCGCGCTGCGGGAAGATTGGCATACCTTCGAAAACTACCTGTAGTTGCCTTTTGCGACTTCTTAAGGTACAGAGAATGGGGAATTGCCTGCCCGCTCTTCATTTTGCAGACCTATGAAGGAGGGCAGTGCATGATTATAATCACGCAACCTACCTTCCCCCTCATGCTTCTAACCTCCAATCCCTCCCCTCCCCTTTCCACCCCTTTACAACCCCAGAACACAATTTATTCCTTAATACGGTTCTACGGCACGTAGGTGTTGTACACGAATTTAATATTTGTTCGTAACCCACTTTTTTTAAGAATAAACAATTTCATACCATTAAAATACTATTTTAATGAACTGCGAGTTTTCTATCCCTTACAACGCAGAAACCACTAGTCCTGAAGAAAAAAACTGATGTTTCTGTAGGAAATTTAATGTAAGTTAATTTTGTACTGGGAAACATTTTCGCTACATGCTGCTGTTTTCGAGTTAATCGACACAAACATAAGAAACTGGCCTTTAAAAACGCCCCCCCTCCCCCCACACACACCAATGCTCACAGCCTACTGTTCAGAATTTCTAACATGTTATTTATCACAGTTCCCACTAGAACTGTACAAAAAACATACTATACGAATTTTTTCCTCTAATTTTCCTTCGTTTACTGGACTATACCTCATGACAACTTCCATCAGTCGCTGTTGGCATACGGCCTCTGCACACTTTCGTAACGGCAACATACATTCAGGCAGTACTCGGAAAGACACACACTGCATTTCGAATTTCTACGGCACTGGGCATGCGTATTTCCTGAGTGTGCGTGACGTAAATGTCAACAAGCACCAGATATCCTCAACACTTTCCGGTTACGCGGTCGTCACCGCATGTTAACCTCAAGTGTTCTTCGGTACCACGATTTCTTTTGCACTGTGGTCTCTAGACCCTTCCTCTTTTCATCGCTGTTTCCTCCCGCAATGCAGCGCATATTCGTACGAAGATATGCGATGACTAAGAGAGAAACACCACATATTGATGGAACAGTATAACCTGTTCACTATATGTCACTGCAACAAAACAGATTTTCCTTAAAAAAGTTTCATTAATAACAGTTGGCCGTCTCTCTGACACAGATCAGAAGTTTTAACTTAAACTGCCTCCCTCTCCATTCTCTCCTTCCCCATCTCTCTTTTTCTATGGGTATTCAATACTACGTGTAACGGTCATCTGTGAGATCTCCGATACCTAGGAAAAGTTTGTAAATAGGCGTCGAATAAGATAATTGTCGAGGGCTGTTCCTGCTACCCACAGAATCACTGACAACCGCTGTTTTTAGCCGAGTTCGTGTTATTTAACTGACATGAACAGCGGCCGTCGTACTCATATTTCGTCAGTGCCACTGGATGAACTCTTAACAACCCAAGTAATACGCAACAAGAACTCTGTAAAACTAAATCTCACGCTCACATTTGTTAATTTTGGTGCGTAACATGACTAGGACTTCAACTGTGGATCAGTCAGTATGTGTAATGTAAAGAGCCATTTCGCCCAATAAATAGTACTTCTTCCTCTTCAATAAATCCTTATCCAACTCGTTTAAGATACTTAAACCTTACTCCAATGCACTTGGCCAGAATAGATGTATCATTTGTTTTCTGTTCACAATTCAGGTGGAACTTCGCAAAAGTTTCATAACAGTTTGGCCAGTGAGACCTAGGAACTTGACAGAATGTAATCAGAATAATTTTGCAGAAGCAGGCGATCGAAAATCTAACGGTGTTCCTCAGCAGTAACAATAATAAAAATTTGTTTAATGTCAAACACCATGTTACCAGTGGGTCGAGGAAACGAAACCAACGTCGTCGACAATCCTTCCCCCTTCCCAAAAAATAGAATACCACAACAGCGGGAAAAAAAGCGTGTAGATTTATACGTTACCAACTAGTAAGGGTGTGGCGATGGAAGGGTCGAGACTTCAATATGGAAGCCAACCGAAACATGAATTTACCGACAAACAATAGTTCGTGAATTTGAAGTATACCTGATGAAGTTTCAAATACTTGGCTGGTCAGCCATCGATCAAACATTGCTCAAAACTGTGAAAGGAGTTAATTTTCGGTTGACGCATTACATGCCTAGTGTATTTATTCACCACAACATCATCTGGCATTCGTTTTCTGGACTCAAAATGTATGTCACTTTTAAGGCAAAAAGAGGGTGACAAGAGGAAGAAAGAACTTAGAGATGGTCTCTTTCAATTTATCAGCTGAGGTGTATGTCAGCAATTGCGCTACCTACGTTGACAATTCCGTCGTAAGTGGTTCTGTTGTTTCCCAAGAGAGCCGCTTCAAAGCGAGTATACGAAAAATGCGGTGTACCTATGACAATTGATCAGTTGCCAAAACACCAAGGCAAATCGATGCCCTAGAGACGTGACGCGTAGATTTGTATACTAGCCAGTAACTTCAGCGACTTTGCGCCGACACTACGGCGACTAGCAGAGATCTTCCGGCTCTGCCAGAACGGGAAGCGATGCGAGGATGCAGGCAGCGTGTCGTCTGCAGTCTGCCGCCGGAAGGAAGATAACGCTACAGGCCGCCCGCGCCCGGACACTGAACCGACCCAGAAACCCGCCGGCCAGATACCAATCACCCACATCCAAACGCCTTACCGTACAGTACTCTTAAAATATGTCTTTAGCTCCTATCTATTACTATAGTACAACTAATGATCACGCCAAGAAACGACAACCAGTAACTGTTTCTCACTCGAAACAGCAATTTCTACCAAGGAATAAAATTGTATAATTAATTACCTCCACATATTGAACAGAATACCATAATGAACTTGTATTCAAAGGGCAGTCAATAAATAAATGTTAAGAAATAAAGTCTGTACAGTAAATAATAACTACGAGGGTTGCCCAGAAAGTAATGCATCCCATTTTTCTCAGCCGAAAACAATGCTACGAATGTGAAACGTTAGGTATGTATTACTTGAAGTTTCCTGAGTGAGCGCGCCAAGTTTCCGTTACGTCCGCTAAACTTCGTAGCTGCAGTACAGTTTCAAAATGCGTCTGTGGGTGATGTACGTTACAAGTAGCTTGCCGTCATTGAATTTGTCACTGCAGGGAAAGAAACTGTGGGGAATATTCCCAAACGCTTGTGCAAAGTCTATAGAGCATCTGCTGTAGACATAAGTACAGTTAGTCGCTGGGCACGGAGGGTGAGGTGGTCAGGGGGAGGTTCGGCGATGCCCCACGATTTGCAGCGGTCGGGGGAGACCACCCACGGCTGACAACTGACGAGTTGCAGCGAGCTGATGTTTGGGCCATTATAGGATGCCATTCGTCGAAGACATTTTGAGGACGATGAGGAGGTGATTCACACAGTAATGCACTGGCTCCGCTACCAGGACAAGGATTGGTAGCGACAGGACACACGCGCCCTGTTTCGCAGTTACGTAGAAAACACTGAGTACGCGTTTCGTAAAAAATTTAACACTAATAAACAACAACTTACGATTTTCTGGACTAACTTACTCCAACCTCTACAATGGACAATACCAAATCGTCTCCCCTCCCTAAGCTCATTATCTCAGTGATTATTGGGGGGGGGGGGGATGCTGCCACACACAAAACTGAAACCAAAGAAAGAGAGGAAAGAGGGGGGGGGGGGGAAAGAAAGAGATAGAGATAGCTTTTTTAAAAGACAGCAAAAATGGAATTGGAAGTGTACTGACGAACTGTCGCGGCAGTTTGGTTATGACATAAGTTTCGGACGTGACGTTAAGCGCTCTGGAGCAAACCAGCTCCAAGGCGTGAAGTGTCAACGATCAAGTAATTTTAATCGGAATGTAGTTCACGGTTGCCCGAGGCATGGGCGGCGGAGAGAGAAGGACGAGGAGAGAGAAGGACGAGGAGAGAGAAGGACGAGGAGAGAGAAGGACGAGGAGAGAGAAGGACGAGGAGAGAGAAGGACGAGGAGAGAGAAGGACGAGGAGAGAGAAGGACGAGGAGAGAGAAGGACGAGGAGAGAGAAGGACGAGGAGAGGGATATCGGAAGATAGTTCACGGTTGCCCGAGGCATGGGCGGCAGGGGAGCTGAGAGAGAGAGAGAGAGAGAGAGGGGGGGGGGGGGGGGGAGGATGGCAGTCTCGGACTAACTCTGGGGAGTCCGCGTCGGCGCTGCGCCTGTGGCTTTGGAAGCGTTCGATATGCGCAGACCATGACCACCAGTAGCGGCAACCTTTTCTTCCGGTTTCGTTTGGACGCCAAGTCCGCGAATTATTATAGGCGTTCCACTGTGAGGACCTTCCGGGTGTTGCAGCGTTTAACGGGATCTTCGCAGACAGGCTGGACCAATTAATCAGTCGGCAGGACGCAGCCCCGCTGGGCTTGGCAGCTGTCTGCGCGCACTCGGCCAAGGGCAGAGATGCCCCCGCACGCTGGCTCCCTGCCTGCCTTTAAGCCGACCACTAGGGCAGTAAGGCCGCGCAGCTGCCTACACACCACACACACACACACACACACACACACACACACACACACACACACACCGCCAGGAGGCCAGCTCTATGTGCTTCCACACGTTACCAGTCACACCCACAGCCGTACTGAGTGCAACTGCTAGTCTTACGTTTGTGTATGCATGTATAAGAGAGAGCAAAAGAATGGCATGTTAGAGATTAGCGTCCCTTCGACAACACGGCGAACACGGTCGGATTGTAGGAAGACGGCGGAGGCAATCGGCCTTTCCTTTCCGAAGAAACCATCCTGGCAATTATACATACACAGAATGCGTTCCATAAGTAATGCGACCAATTTTTTTCTGACGCAACGGTACACCACAGCGTGTTGTAACCGGCCGGGGTAAGTGGAGGGGGGTGTTAGCTTCAAAACGCACTTTGTCTCATTCGGCTGCGAGCTGCCGGAGAGTCAGACGTGCGTTTCCGTCAACCCCGTTTTGAGTTTATGTAACACGGCACAATGAATGGAGCAACGGTAGACTATCAAATTTTGCGTTTAACTTTGAAGTCAGCCACCGAAACGTTTCCATTACTTCAGCATGCCTTTGGAAATGATTGCTTGCCCAAATCACAAGTTTTCCGATGGCACAAGTCGTTCATGGAGGGCAGAGAGGAGATCACCGACGAACCTCGCAGTGGATGGCCATCAACCGCACGAGTCGACGAAAATGTGACGCGTGTGCGCGATTGTTTGAACTCTGACAGACGGCCGAGGCTTCAATTCATAGCAAAAACTCTAAACATGTCAAAAACAACCGCTTTCCGCATTTTGACCAAAGACTTGAATATGAAAAAGGAGTATGACAAACTCGTCCTAAAAGTGTTGACCGACGAACCCAAGCACATGCGAGTGCTTCGGTGCCGAGAAATGTTGGAAATATGTGAAAATGATCCTTTTTTTTTTTTTTTTTAAACTCGGTTATCACTGGTGATGAGTAGTGGATTTTTGAGTACGACCCTGAGGCAAAAAGGCAGAGTTCAGAGTGGCACACCCCATCGTCGCCCCGTCCCAAGAAGGCACGCATGAGCAAGTCCAGGATCAAAACCTTGCTCATTGTCTTCTTTGACGTCAGAGACATTGTCCACCACCAATTAGTACCTACCGGGACTACAGTGAAGTGCTGAAAAGACTGACAAGGAGGGTCTCGCGCTGCCGAAGCGACATCAACGACACGTGGAAAGTTCACCACGACAACGCGCCGAGCCACAGCGCCTTCCTGGCCACGACCAAGACCCCATTGGTTCCCCAGCCTCCCTACTGTCCTGACCTGGCTCCCGCTGACTTTTTTTCTTCCTCGGTTAAAAGAAGTCATGAAACGAAAACATTGGGACAGGATTGAAAGCATCCAGGCGCATGTTACATCAACTCTAAAGGACATTCCGGAAAAGGCATTCCAGGATGCTTTCCAGGCATGGAAACACCGCCTCCAGAAGTGTATCGACGCAAGAGGGTGCTATTTTAAAAAGTTTTGATTATTTCTAAGAATACATTCAATAAATGATTTTTTATGAATTTGGTAGCACTACCGCGCGCGCGCCCACACACACAAACACACACACACACACACACACACACACACACACACACACACACACACACACACAGAGAGAGAGAGAGAGAGAGAGAGAGAGAGAGAGAGAGAGAGAGAAAATTATTTTATTGCAACTCTTGTGTTCCGTACTCTCCGGAATCAATTGCGGCGAAACTGTCGCAAAGGTCGACACGATAATAAAAATTCAATGACGAGAAAAGAATCATTAAAATTATGGAATCGCCTTCGACGGTACCTAAAATCAGCCACAGCTACTGAGAAAGGAGGAGTCCTATGGGATTCCTACCATCTACTGTTGCAAAAGGTATGTTGGATCCAAATAAATTTTCTTTATCAAGTTCTCTACGGTTGCAGGTGAGAAACTGTAAAAAAAACGGATGTAATGCGAAGTAGAGAAAATCTACCTACATTTACGTCAATACTCCGCAAGCCACCGGACGGTGTATGGAGGAGTGTACTTCTGCTACCACTAACTTTCCTGTACCATTGCCGCGTGGGGAGAATTATTGTCGGTAAGCCTCTGTATTAAGATTAATTTCTCGTATTTTCTCGCCGAAGTCATTACGTGAGACGTAAGTGGGAGGCGAAAGTATATTGTTCGACTTTTCCCGGAAAGTGCTCTCTCGAAATTTCAATAGTAAATCTCTCTGTGATGCACATCCCCTTTTAGCGCCTGCCACTGGAGTTTGTTGCGATTTCTGGAATACTCTCGTGCGGACTAATCAATCCAGTTACGAAACGCGCCGCTCTTCGTTGGATCTCTCTCTCTTCTATCAATCCTACCTCGTAAGGAAGGATCCCACACTGTTATACAATCCTCAGTTATGGGTCGAACAACCGCTTTGTAGGTAACTTCTTTTGTGGATGAATTACATTTCCTTAATATCATTCTCATGGATCTCAGTATCTCATGTGCTTTTCGTACTATTTGTTTTATGTCGTCATTCGTCTAAGTTCGCAGCGGACAGATACACTCTGGATATTTTACGGCGATTCCTGTTGCCAGCAAAGCTACAGAAACAACAGCATGTGTTAACCAGGTATAAAAAATTAACTGTTGTTAATGTTTCCAGCAAAGCTATAGAAACTACAGCATGTATTAACAAGGTATAAAAAATTATTTTCATATCTTTGCATGCTTAAAAACTAAAATTATATCTGTAAAGATAGTAAAAAAGGAATTTCTCTTTTAATTTGATAGCAAGAAACCCACTGTTTCTGTAAATTCAGGAACACGTTTCTGGCCTAGAAAGAAGAAGAAAACATTGTTTTCTACAGCTGGAACTTACCCAAAAACAAATTTATTAGCGAGCATTATATTTCCATAACTGAAGAGCTGGAAGTATACCGCATTCTAAATATGCCTCCTCACGTTCGGCACATCTCAGTTATTTTTTTCGAGTAGTTTCACTGTAAACACTGAGTACTACACTATCTTCCAGAGTTCTCCAGTCGCTCTGAATGAATTATTAAAAAAGGAACATGGTAAGCGATGAGGCGAGTATTTTGCCTTGATTTATTGACATATATGCAAGAACGTTGTTTTACACTGCCAATCACTTATCGAAAACGATACGTTGTGTTAGCGGTGTCAACGAAAACCCTTACGCAAAGATTTAGGAGTGAGAACGAATGTTATGGCTCACGCCTGTAGACGACAAATTCATTAGACACGTAGCCGAAGCGTCAGCTGGGAGGGGGGGGGGGATGGGGAAATAAATTAGCCGTGTAATTTTAAAAGGAACCGTACCCGCATTTCCTTCAATCGATAGAGGCAAACTACACGCAGTAACCCGTAACTGAATGTTCAGTGGTGGTGGTGTCCGATTTCAACGACTATCTCACACCTTCAAGGTGCCGAAAGCGCTCTAATTCATTCACCTATATATTCTCATAAAATTAGACTGTTCCGCATCTGCCACAGCGACCCACATAGTCGTGACAAAATAGACGTACTGAAGACCATCGATATGCTGTCGCACAACGTATAGGCAGTCCGTGATTTGCGTTCTGTACGCCACGGGTTGTACGCCTGTTAATAGAGGAATTATGTTTGCAAGCACATATTGTGGAATTTAAAGTAAGTATGTAATACGAGGGCTATCCACAAAGTACAGTACGTTTTGGAATTAAAAATAAATAAAGTATTGGAAATTTTTTATTATATACAGATGAAAGCCACACTTAAATACTACATTTCTACATAGTTGCCATTTAAATTGAAGCACTTAACGTAGCGATGGACGAGCTTGGAATTTCCTTCGTCGTAAAATTCGGCCGCCTGCGCCTTCAACCACGTGGTTACCTCTTCTTTTGGGACAGAAAAGGTGTGATTTTTGTGGATTTCCTGGAAAGAGACACTACAATAAACTCTCAAAGGTATTGCCAAACTCTGCACAACCTCAGAAGAGCAATACAAAACAAGCGCAGGGGAAAGTTGGGCTCAAAGATCTTGCTAATTCACGACAACGCCCGGGCCCACACGGCAAATGCCACTCGTGAAGTTCTCGAATCTTTTAAGTGGGAGTTGTTTCCTCATCCGCCGTACAGTCCCGACCTGGCACCGAGCGACTTCCACTTATTCCCAGCAATGAAGAAGTGGTTGGCTATGCAGCGTTTTGATGACGACGCAGGCGGCCGAATTTTACGACGAAGGAATTTCCAAGCTCGTCCGTCGCTACGATAAGTGCCTTAATTTAAATGGCAACTATGTAGAAAAGTAGTATTTAAGTGTGGCTTTCACCTGTATATAATAAAAAAAATTTCCAATACTTTATTTTTAATTCCAAAACGTAATGTACTTTGTGGGTAGCCCTCGTAGTTGCACTTTCTCATTAGGAACTAACAGCTACGACTCTCGTTGTACAGGTTGAAATACTTGTAGGAACTGTGGAGTTCGAAGGAGATGTCTGTTATTGTGACGAATAGCAAAAAATTATTTTTTAGCCTGGAGTGCAATATCGAAGTACAATATAAACACAGTCCACGAGGGTAAAGAAATCTGTTCTATGTCAATCATATTCTCAGTTTTTAAGGTCCATGTCAGAGATTTGAGCACCTTTATTTAAAATCTGATTTTTGCTTCTTAACATCCCACGTCATTCGCCTTAGTCAAACGAAAAAAAAGTAGATCACCTATCTCGCTGCTGACAGGAAGGTAACAGAAAAAAGTTGATTCTGTATAAACATATCTTCAAGTGTCAAGATAATTCACCAGTGTTAGTTTTTGGTTAAGCTGGCCGCTTGCTATGTCATTATGGACACTGAAACGACCATTACGATCGGTCTGTGTCAATTTACGCATCTTTTGAGACAAAAGAAATCACCACCTTCAGCACGTGAAATTTACTAAGCTATGAGTTAAAATATATTTCTCCGAGACAAACATTAGCCTCTATTCCAAACATTAACACTCCAGTCCAAATCGGCAACTCAGTTGCGAAGTTGAAGTACCAAATTAAAATAATCCAGCCGTTACGAACAAGCATAAAATTCTGATTTTACAATGTTGCTAAGGCCCAGAAAGCAGCCGCCCACAAAGTAGCGGTAACCAGCTGTGTATGTACTTCTCCTTCCACGAGTTCTCGTTGACAGCTGCTGTTATGATTATTGAACTTCAGTATTTCAATATCAACTTTCAAATAATTGGACAGTGTTTTATGGAAAACTTTTTTTTAAGTACCGAAAACTCTGTGACATGTTAATTAGCTACAAGATTTCGTGTCGTATAAACCATAATGCTACTGGAATGAAATTTTCACTCTGCAGCGGAGTGTGCGCTGATATGAAACTTCCTGGCAGATTAAAACTGTGTGCCGGACCGAGACTCGAACTCGGGACCTTTGCCATTCGCGGGCAAGTGCTCTACCAACTGCACCTGAGTTCGAGTCTCTGTCCGGCACACAGTTTTAATCTGCCAGGAAGTTTCATAATGCTACTATTTCACAGGCAGTATTGCTTGCACACTTAAGATCGTTCATAGCACTCCTATTAATACTATTGTGTCTGGGGAAAAACAACTATGTACCGAGGTGTGCGATCCGTTTTCGTTTAAGTGGACAAGCTATCTATGCACCAATGGTATAAAAAAATACACTGGTAAACGATAGCAGTAATCCGAACATTGAAGTTAGTGAAATCGTCTGCCACTAATAGCAAGTATGCACTGAAGTACTATCATAATATTTATAAATAATACTACATACAGCGATGAGTATTGCGGTTCGTAATTGTTTGATCATCTTCAAGTGCGTCAAGCGCAGCACACTGCTAACGTCGCGCAATCGGCGTTTTGAATGTAACTGTTCGACTCACACCTACCGCGAGGAATATTATGAATAATCGCCTGAATGAATCAGTGCAAACGCTGTATCACGTCTTCATTTGCTTAGCGTAGGTGAGGTCATCCACAATCCGCTTCTACTGAAACCATTATTACAAAACTACGACTAACGAGAGAACATTTTGTGATAAACCAAGTGACTCAGAACCGAAGCAACTGCGAGAAGGCGTTAAGTTCAAGCAACTACATGCCGTTACTATAATCGCCAGTTTTGCACATAGCACAATCGCTGGAGAAACAAGCAATCGACAATGAAAACGTCGAAGTTGTAAAGTAGACTTAGTGAACACCTTTGTCTTGTATACATGGTCCACCGTAGGATCTGTTTATGAAATGAGTAATCGAAAGGTCAAAGGAATGACTCCACAACTTATCCCCTCCGAACAATGTCTAAGTTATCTCCAAACAGACGGCATACCAGCCAGCTATGAGTCAACAAACAGGATATCAGCAGCTACAACAAACAGCAACTGGTCGAGGGGCCTCCAAAAACAAACCTCTCCCTGCTCGACCATTCTCTGACCAAGCTGTTGCGAGGGGATGTTCCTACAGAGCAAACAGCTCTCCCTAGACGACAAACGGCTTCGTATTTCTGTGAATTACACACAGTTCCGTACAGACCAACGAACTGCAGTAGCAATATGATGCTCCAGGCTACTCTTTAAGTCTGTGTGAAAATAATTGAAGCATTCGTCGTTTAAGTGCTGTATACGCGAAGTCTTGGAAATCCTTCAGTAACACAATGAAATTTCTAGCTGAAGCACTTCTTAAAGATGGAAGAGGCGTTAGGAAAAGACGCTTACGTAGCGATAATATCTTTACGATCAAGACAATGGAAATTGGGTAATGTTATCTTTAGAAGATGCTTTCATATATTTTTCAAAATCTTTCGATTAAGTGCACTGGACAAAATTGTGAACAATGAGTTACAGCCAATTTGCCACTTTATAAAGGGAATCAGAAGCTTATAAAATCATCACTACAATAATTATCAGTATAACGGAGAAACGAGCAAATGCGGAAACCAAGTACTACTATAACATTTTATAGACGACGTCCTTAAAAATTTGAAACTGGGTAAATTATCGAGAAAATACATAAATATACGTTGTTATACGGTAAAATGAAGATCGTCTCTAGCTAACAGTAAGTCCACTGAGTTAAATATGTGCAGAATATAAGCCTAAAATTTTCATACATTAGGCGGAAGGAAAAGTGTTCAAGGTGAGTAAGCAGCATGGTTGAAAAACAATTCGAAAGAATGTGATCGAACTTTTAAGACGGACCTGGAGGTTTAACGGTAAAGTGCGTTCCTAGAAACCGAAAAACCGCGAGGTCGAATCCCGGTCGGACCACAGATTTTCTGTCTGCCTTCAGCCTAGAATTCATCTCCCAGTGATTTAAACATTCGACAGACACGGCACGTGGTTTGTATTCCACGTTAAACTTTAGATTTCTTTTCCCCGGTTGGATATCTGGGATACGTTATGATTGAGGGAGATGCAAGTCGCCGAAGTGACGTTCAACTGGAAGACTAGCACCAGGCCACTGAGCCACATGAGACTTTGCTTTTTATCTAACTAAGGCGATATTTTAAATGCATATCCTGATACAAACCGCGTCATAGCCGAGGTCACTAACGCACGTCTGTGTGGTGGCGCTCGAATCTGAGGTAAACCGGTTCGAAACCTGGTGGTGAATGAAAAGTTTATTGTGTGTTTGGCTGGCAAGGGAAGGAGAGGTGGTGGCTGGAAGTTTCTGATCACCAGTGTTTGCGCCAATATCCTGGCTTAAATTCCGGACCTCTTGGCAGTGTCCGATGACGTGTGGGCTTGTTACACTGTTGACGGTGGTCCGTCCGTCGGATGGCGACGTTTAAGCTCGACGCCCCCTTGGTATTTCTGGAGAGGAGAAGGCTATGAGCCGGCACGTTTCACTCTTTTTCCCTTTCGTCCATGACAACACAAATTTAACATTACACTGTACAAATACTCGTCACAGTCATCCACACGACACAGATACACACTTGGCACTTCGTAATAGATCGGAGAAAGGCAGCAGCAAACTACCTCCACTAGATCCTTGCCATGACTGGCGGTACAGGATTCCTACATCTGCTTCCCCTACGTTGATCCCTGAGTATGGGACTTTATTATTTACGCTGATTTAAGATCTTATGCTTATGTAGAATAAATGTTGCACAGATTTAAGAGCACTACGTGGTGTAAAACGCAACACTTTACTCCACAACTCGACAGAACACAGAAATGGAAGACCGTTTTTCTTCCGGGAACGAAAACACCAAAGTTTCTGACTTATGGCAACAACACGGTGCACCACTTAGTTATGTAAAGGAAGCAGTGTTGGGGAAAGAAAAAAACGAAAGGAATGAAGCCAGCTGAATAAGGCAACAGAGATGAGATTCTTTGAAATAGTGAAGAACTGCACAATAATAATTCATACATATTACAGAAATTTATGTATATGTATGTACTGTTCACTGTGTCAACCAGGTCACGAGAATTTTTTTTGTTTTTTTGTTTTTGGTTTTAGGGCGCAAAACTGCTATGGTCATTAGCGCCCAGCCCGTGACTTAGGAAACAGTAAAAAACCGAAATTGAAAACCAGCAGCAATGGGAACAAAGTCATACAATTTGAGAAACTAAAAGCAGAAGGAATGCTTAAAAATCCACTACAGAAAGGAGTTGGTTGTCCCCAAAAAAAGCTTCAAATGACTGACGTCATTTCACTGTCACTAATAAACTGGAGAACGCGGTCGGCTGAGCGCGTGTCATCTGCTAAAATCGACGATAGATCAGGCGATAGCTGTAGACGGGAGCGTAACGGATTAAAATGGGGCATTCAATTAAAAGGTGTCTTACCGTCCACAGCTGAGAGCAGTGAGGACAGAGTGGGGGAGGATCGCCGCTTAAAAGATGTCGATGGCTAAAAAGACAGTGCCCTATCCGGAGTCTAGTTAAAATTACCTCCTCCCGACGACGCGTTCGGGAGGAAGAGGTCCAAGCGCAAGGAAGGGCTTTCACTTCCCGCAATTTATTATGGGGAAGTGCTGACCAATGCGCATGCCATAATTGAGCAACTTTGCGACATAAACCGCTCCGTAGATCGGTGAAGGGAAGCGACTGAGTAGCTGGCCGAGGAAGAGAGACTGCAGCCTTGGCCGCTATATCGGCCGCCTCATTCCCACAGATACCAGCGTGTCCCGGGAGCCAGAGGAACGCCACCGAGACGCCCCCCAGGTGGAGCAAGCGCAGACAGTCCTGAATCCGGTGGACCAGAGGGTACACAGGGTAAAAAGCTTGGAGACTGAGGAGAGAGCTGAGAGAATCTGAGCAGATTACGTACTGTATCCGCTGATGGCGGCGGATGTAGTGGACAGCCTAGAGAACAGCGTAAAGCTCCGCAGTATAAACCGAACACTGGTCGGGAAGCCGAAGGTGATTTGGGGTGTCGCCAACAATATAGGCACTCCCTACATCTAACGATGTTTTCGAGCCGTCGGTGTAAATAAATGTGGCGTCCGTCATTTGTGCACATAGAGCAGCAAATGCCCGACGGTAAACAAGTGTAGGGGTACCATCCTTGGGAAACTGACAAAGGTCACGGAGCAAGTAGATCCGGGGACGGAGCCAAGGCGGTGCTGTACCCCAAGTTGTCAAGAAGGTTTTGGAAAGCGGAAGGAAAGAGAATGGAGCAGTTGACGGAAGCGGACTCCCGGGGGTAGTAGGGAGGAGGAGCGGCCTGCATACCCTACATCAAAGGAGGCGTCGAAAAAAAGGCCATGGGCTGGATTAGCAGGCATGGAAGACAGATGGCTAGCATAACGACTCAGAAGGAGTGCCCGCCGATTGGACAGCGGAGGTTCAGCAGTCTCAGCATAAAGGCTTTCCACAGGACTGGTGTAAAAAGCTCCAGAAACTAAACGTAATCCACGGTGGTGGATAGAGTCGAGACGCCGAAGAATAGACGGCCGAGCAGAGGAGTAGACTATGCTTCCATAATCCAATTTCGAGCGCACTAACGCGCGATAGAGGCGGAGAAGGACCACTCGGTCCGCTCCCCAGGAGGTACCATTCAGGACACGGAGGGTGTTAAGGGAACGCAGACAGCGAGCCGAAATATAGGAAACGTGGGAGGACCAGCACAGTTTTCTGTCAAACATAAGACCCAAGAATTTAGCGACGTCGGAAAACGGAAGGTTGACAGGACCTAGATGTAAGGAGGGCGGAAGAAACTCCTTACGTCGCCAAAAATTAACACAAACGGTCTTACTGGGAGAGAAACGGAAGCCGGTTTCGATGCTCCACGAGTGGAGGCGATCGAGACATCCTTGAAGACGTCTTTCAAGAAGGCTGGTCCGTTGAGAGCTGTAGTAGATCGCAAAATCGTCCACAAAGAGGGAGCCCGAGACATCAGGAAGGAGACAATCCATAATTGGATTTATGGCGATGGCAAACAGTAAAACACTCAGCACAGAGCCCTGGGGTACCCCGTTTTCTTGGGAGAAAGTACGGGAGAGAGTAGTGTTCACCCGCACCCTAAATCTATGCTCTGCCATAAATTCGCGAAGAAAAAGGGGCAGCCGGCCTCGAAAGCCCCAAGAGAACAGTGTGCGGAGAATGCCTGTCCTCCAACAGGTATCGTATGCTCTCTCCAGATCAAAAAATATTGCTATCGTTTGGCGTTTCCGGAGAAAATTGTTCATGATATAAGTGGAGAGAGCAACAAGATGGTCAACTGCAGAACGATGCTTTCGGAATCCGCATTGGGCTGGTGTTAAAAGACTGCGGGATTCCAGCCACCAAGCTAAACGGTACTTCACCATACGCTCCAAAACCTTACAGACACTACTCGTGAGAGAAATGGGGCGATAGCTAGAGGGGAGATGTTTGTCCTTTCCAGGTTTCGGAACGGGAACGACAATAGCTTCCCGCCATCGTCTGGGGAAGGTACTGTCGGTCCAAATTCGATTATAAAGGCGAAGGAGGTAACGCAGACTATGGGTTGATAAATGCAGCAGCATTTGGACATGGATACCATCCGGCCCTGGGGCGGAGGAGCGAGAAGAAGAGAGGGCATGTTGGAGTTCCCGCATGGAGAAAACAGTATTGTAGCTTTCGTGATTTTGAGAGGAGAAAGCAAGATGTCGCACTTCCGCTGCACCTTTCTTCGGGAGAAATGTTGGCGGGTAATTGGAAGAGCTCGAAATCTCAGCAAAGTGCTGACCCAATGAGTTAGAAATTGCGACGGGGTCCACTAAGGTATCATGCGCGACAGTGAGCCCAGAGACCGGGGAGAAACTAGGCGCGCCTGAGAACCGTCGAAGCCGACTCCAAACTTCCGAGGAGGGAGTGAAGGTGTTAAATGAGCTAATAAAGAATTTCCAGCTTGCCTTCTTGCTATCGCGGATGACGCGACGGCATCGCGCACGGAGCTGCTTATAGCGGATACAGTTGGCCAAAGTAGGATGGTGACGGAAAATGCGAAGAGCACGTCGCCGCTCACGTATTGCGTCACGGCATGCCTCGTTCCACCAAGGAACTGGGGGGCGCCGGGGCAATTCGGAGGTGCGTGGTATTGAACGTTCCGCAGCTGTAAGAATAACGTCGGTAATATGTGTGACCTCATCGTCGACGCTGGGAAAGTGACGGTCATCGAATGTCGCTAGAGACGAAAAAAGTGTCCAATCGGCTTGGGCAATCTTCCAGCGTCGCGAGCGCATATATGGCAGTTGAGGCTGCAGTCTAAGGACACATGGAAAGTGGTTACTCGAGTGTGTATCATCAAGGGCGAACCATTCGAAGCGCCGAGCTAGCGGAACAGTACCGACCGCAAGGTCCAAATGAGATAAATTTGTCGTGGAGGCAGACAAAAATGTGGGGACCCCAGTGTTGAGGCAAACTAGATCCGCTTGGTGGAAGACGTCTAGCAATAGTGAGCCACGTGGACAAGGATGTGGAGATCCCCAAAGCGGGTGGTGGGCATTGAAGTCCCCAACCAGCAAATAGGGGGGTGGAAGCTGACCAAGAAGATGAAGGAGATCAGCGCGTGCCATAGGTGTGGACGATGGAATGTATACCGTACAAAGAGAGAACGTGTATCCAGAAAGGGAAAAACGGACGGCGACAGCTTGGAAGGAACTGTTTAAGGGGATTTGGTGATAATGGAGAGTATCATGGAGAAGAATCATGAGTCCTCCATGGGCTGGAGTGCCTTCAACAGAGGGGAGGTCATATCGGATGGACTGAAAATGAGGGAGAACAAACCGGTCATGGGGACGCAGCTTTGTTTCCTGAAGACAGAAGATGACCGGCGAGTAGGAGCGTAAGAGGATCGACAATTCATCCCGATTGGCTCGAATGCCGCGGATATTCCAGTGGATAATGGACATAGGGTGAACAGAAAATGGAGGAATGTGACCATGGGTGCTGTCAACTCAACGGCTGCTCAGAGCTTGCGACCGACAGCATGGAACGGCATTCAATCGAAGGCAGAAGATCCTGATCCATAGGTTGGTCAGGAGCAGCTCCTGCCACCAGCGATCGGCCAGTTGACCGGCCACAATCAGTGCGCCTCGGCGACACAGAAGACTGCCGAGGGCGATTTCCGCCAGGTGGTGCTGTAGATGGGACTCGCCTTGGCGGAGAAGGAGAGGAACTGTGTTTCTTTGTAGCGTTCTTGGAAGTGTGATGTTTAGATGAAGGAGGAACCGATGGTTGTGAAGTTGCGGTACGTAAAAACTCTTCACGAGTATGCTCTTTTTTCGAAGACTTGGCGTCTGACTTTTGGGCTCGAGATTTAGCAGAACCCGACGAAGGGTGAGCCATAGAGTGGGCAGGCGAAAGAGGTGAGGTGGAACGGGCGATCTTTGCGCTGGCCGATCTGACGACCGTGGTACTAAATGTGAGGTCGCAAGTCTGCGTGGCCGCCTCCTTTGTTGGCCAAGGAGAAGCAAGGACAGTGCTGTATTTTCCTGTCTGAGGCACGGTGGGCTGTCGACTGGCGAATAATTTTCGAGCAGCATAGGTCGACACCTTTTCCTTCACTCTGATTTCCTGGATGAGCTTTTCGTCCTTAAAAACGGGACAATCTCGAGAGGAAGCAGCGTGGTCACCCATACAGTTGATGCAGCGAGGGGATGGAGGTGGACAAGCACCCTCATGGGCATCCTTGCCACACGTAACACATTTGGCCGGATTGGAACAGGACTGGCTGGTGTGATTGAACCGCTGACATCGATAGCAACGCGTAGGGTTTGGGACATAAGGGCGAACGGAAATTATCTCATAGCCTGCTTTGATTTTCGATGGGAGTTGAACTTTGTCAAATGTCAAGAAGACAGTGCGGGTTGGAATGATGTTCGTGTCAACCCTTTTCATAATCCGATGAACAGCCGTTACGCCCTGGTCAGACAGGTAGTGCTGAATTTCTTCGTCAGACAATCCATCGAGGGAGCGTGTATAAACGACTCCACGCGAGGAATTTAAGGTACGGTGCGGTTCCACCCGGACAGGGAAGGTGTGGAGCAGAGAAGTATGCAGCAATTTTTGAGCCTGGAGGGCACTGTGTGTTTCTAACAACAGGGTGCCATTCCGTAATCTGGAACAAGACTTTACAGGACCTGCAATTGCGTCGACACCTTTCTGAATAATGAAAGGGTTGACTGTGGAGAAGTCGTGACCTTCGTCAGACCGAGAAACAACAAGGAACTGTGGCAACGATGGAAGAACCGTCTGTGGCTGAGACTCAGTGAACTTACGTTTGTGAGCAGACATAGTGGAAGGTGAGGAAACCATTGCGGAAGAATCCCCCATGATTACCGGCGTCTCCGATGGCGCGCTCCTCCCTTGTGGGGGCCCTCACTGAGGGCACACCCGCCTTAGGTGATTGTTCACACCTCAGGTCACACCTCCCAACAAACGGACGGAGGGACCAATCGGCACTTTCGGAAGGTATCAGCTCGGGTAATCACCCCTCCCTGGGCCTGGCCGTTACCAGGGGGTACGTACGTGTCCTACCTGTCTACCGGGGGCGGGGAATTACGCGTTACCCCGTCACCGGCTACGCATGGAAATCCGTGGGTCTGCCTTCAGACACGCACAGGGAGGAAAAAAGAGAAAGGGAAAGGAAAGAAGAGGGGCTCTCAAACGCCGCAGCGGAGAAAAGGGCAAAGAGAAGAGGGAAGGAAAAGAGAAGGACAGAGGAAGGACGAGGACGTGCAAGTGTAGAAAGCAAGGAATTTGGAACAGTTTCGAGCGTCCGTCTCCGGACGTAGGCACAAACCATACTCCCAGAGGGGGAGAAAGGGAAGGAAAGAGCCAGAGGTGAGGGGGGGGGGGGCGAAGATGGGGGACGGGGAAGGATGCGGAAAGGGAAGGGAAAGTATGCAGCCCGGAAAGGAAGGAGGGCCACATTAGCTCGGGGTCCCGTGCTCGCTACGCATGTGTCCACAATAGAGTTGTGGACCCCCTGGGGGTAGGTCACGAGAATGAGTACTGCGGTGAGCGCAATGGTCCAATAATAAAAGAATTCGTACGTAATGAGAGCAATGAATTTGCTGTCAATGGAAAGACAGAGATACAGGTAGTACGAGCAGAGATGGAAGACCACAGTCTTTGAGGGAAGGAGATAGTTTGGTAGATCAAGACAACATTGCTAACGAACTTTCGAGGACGGAACAGGCAGATGCATAATCCTCGTAAAAATTATGACTACTTCTAAATTGCTTTATTTTTGTAGTTGTTATCATACCTGGGAAAAGACTAGTTTGGAAACAAACCAGTTTGAATTAGAAAGATACTGAGTGACAGTCTAACTGAAAAACCTATGTACATACGAAATAATCAGCATCACAATTTTTTTAAGCTAGCGGATCTTTGGGTTTTAAGTGCATTTTGCGTAAACACACCGCACAATGAAGAAACTAACTAAATGAGCAACAAGAACCATTAAAGCGAAACGGGCAGATTGAGTCCAAATCTTACGCAACGCATTGCGATAATGGCGACGAGGGTTAGGAATTGTGTTGACTGAACGAGGTGGTTAAAAACACAGCACTGCCAAGGAAACAACTATGGCTACAAAGACTCCCCCACTACGTCTTGTTGAGTCCACACACTAAGTACGAGTCACGAGGAAGCGCTGTCTGCCAAGGTGAAACGTCTGGCCTTGCATTCAGAGTGACGGCCGCAACTCCAGATTTAATGCGGTCCTGACGGCTGGCAAGGTCCCTTTATAAATAATGACTTTATAATTAGGTGAACAGCGCATCGATTGAAGCTGCACTTCGCACACGTCCCCGAACAGATCTGCGGTGATTGTTAGTCTGAGCTACTCTGAAATTTTGGCAAGAGGCAGTCACGTGGAATTTTAAGGAACATTATATTTGCCTTTTCATCAGACGACGTCAATTCACATGTGGTGCTCAGCGGGCAACAAACGGGGTGTTATGAGTCAGCTTTTTTTTTCTTTAAAAAATAAAAAAGAACAAGAGCACTGGGGGGGGGGGGGGGGGCGGGCACTGCTTGCGGAAACGACGCGGTTTTAGAGTACAACTTATTCAAAAGTTTAAAAAGCCACGGAATCTAAGTCTTAGTATTCCTTGACGAGGACTTTGAAAGAAATTACACGTCGGTAACAGTCAGATTCTTATCTCCATTATAGAAAATATTTAACGCATTATTTCTATACACTAATGTATATAAGTCCTCATGCAGTCTCCGGTGTCATTCACATGTTTTCGTAAAACCGTTAGATTTCTGCATTTCCTTATGGATATTATTTATGTAGGTGTCATTGGTAACTGAAGCGATGAAATCTAAAACCGCATTATATCATCTAACACATTGCTTCTATCCATAGTTGGGCTGTATTGGTCAGGCAGAGATTTTTTGTCGAGCATTCCTGTTTTCTACAATTTTGTTCGAACATATCGATTTCAGCTGACATAGTTTAGAGCCAGAACTTCGTATCTACTGCCAGAGTATTTCCAATAATCGGGTTTACTGTTATGTATTTTGGAACTGGCCCTTGTGGGCTGTACTGCAACTATAACTTAATATGCTCGTACTTTGTCATAGAAGGTATTCCGAGGAAACTTATTTCAAAAGACAAAACTTATTCTTGCTTCCTAAGAAACACGACGCTGGTAATTTAACAAGTGCAAAACTTAAGCTCACCTCTTACTAATGCTTACGGTTCTATTGCAACTAAATTTCCTTTCCAGGTGACTAAATCTAAAGACTAAGCTGTACTGACGTAAGTACTATTTTACCACTGTGCTGACTGAGTACTAATACTTCACTTCGTAACCAGCTGCAGCGTTCAGTTACTATAGCTTTTTTGTTCGTTTTTAAAAAGTTAGATGCAACGGCTTAATTTCTGGCGGTCTTACCATACTGGGTCAGCTCAGCGGGCTGGCGATCACTCACCTGAAACAACCAAGCATAAATGAGTCATAATGCACCAACACATTTAAATTATTGCTCAAGTAAGATAGTTTCTGAAATGCATTCCTCTCAAAAATTAAATCTGTGCTTAAGTGGAGTTTAATTTCCGATTTGTGTTCGGTGTGCTGTGTTACCAGCTGAACATTCGAGCACGCCACAGGACTAACAAGAAGACCACATGAAAGTCGGTTTTTTCCAATCTTTAACATTTATGGTACGTGAAGTTTATAGCTCAATAATCAATACACCACAGCAGTCCGATGTAACTCTCAGAAATTTTCGAGAAAATCGACTTTTAAAAACATTTTAGGTTAGGTTATTTTCTACGACCAGTGTGGCTAGAACGATCGTCTGTCACATGAGTGGGGGGGGGGGGGGGGGGGGAAGACACGCTGAGATCTTAATTCCCTGCTGGCACAAAATCACAAAATTTAAATGCTCATATGATCTGCATCTTTGATTATGTCAAGCGAATAATATATAAATATGTAAAAAGAAAAGTCTCGTTTGAGAGTCTTAATCCCTAGATCGTTGGTCTTATTCTGGTTTCGGTCATTTTTGTTTTCCTTTCGTCATTTAAACGAAGTTCATCAAATATATGCTAATTAAGACAAACGTTTTTATCACACACATTTCTGATTACACGTCGCATGCGAAACTTTAGTTTTCATTGCAATACGAATTATTGATTTGCATCAGCCAGGAAGGGGACCCGTCTCACCCCCCGCCCCTCCCAGCCGCAGCCATGACAGGCTAGCATTCTACCAACAGCCATTCAGCTCATAGAAAAATCAAGCTTATTTAAGGATATTTAAGCCGCTCGGAAAACTGCAAAGTCGATTTTCTCGAGAATGTTGAGACTTGCATCAAATTGCTGTGGGAGAGTGATGCTTTATTTATGTACCTCACTCACGATAAATACAAAAAAAAGTATTGCTTTGTGGTCTCCTTGTAAGTAAATTTGCAATCTCCTACTTCTGAAGTTATGTATCTACTACGATTCTGGGTTGAAGGAGGGGTAAAAGGGTCGTGGTGGGGGGAGGGGGCATTGGAGCAGGGGCGGGAGGGGGCGGGGGGGGGAAGGGTGGAGAGAAAATGAGGTTCTAATGTTCAGTATCTTAAGATCACTTCTGTTTTGTACTAGGTACATGACACGGTAACTAGCCTTCTAAAATTCAACTGTAAAAACTGAAACTAAAATCACTGCGACAGAGTTACAATGGCAATCTAACAGTAGTTAGTGTCGTATGTTCAGAGACAGATTCTGTCGTCCATTGCAGGTTAAGACCTGAAGAACAGCTGAATCGGCGGAGAGAATCTCATCCTCCCACTTGAGCTCCTAAGCCAATGTGTAACAGGGTCGTCTTTAAATCTTTTAATATTCACTCCTTCGTAGGATGTGTAGCGCAAGACTTGAAATATTTACATCGTTCGCTAGAATCTGGTGAGTGGCGACCTGACTTATTTGACTTCGAAGATCTTCGCCAGATGTAGAACCTTCAAGGAAAGGTCACTTAAGCCCCGGAGGCTTATTCTGCTTGTTTAGCGGACAGGGCCTGTTCTCTAAAGCCCAAAATCCAGGATAGTCCGGTTCTAATGGATAACACAGGGAAGTTTCCTTGATCACTTGTGTCAGATTTACATGTTGTATAGTAATCAGTTATAAATGTAGACCGATGCTGCTGTCGATACGCTCTTCATATACTCTTCTTTTCCGTTACGGACCGGTATATACAACAGTGTCTACTGACAAAATGACACCTTTATCCAGAGAAAAAAAGATTTTATAGGCGAGCCACATACTAAGAAGCAACGTTTTTTTCCAAAATATATTTTCTGAGTAATTACTTCATTCTACAGGTTATCAAATTAACATGGGCGAGCCGCTGCTTTACTGTCAAGGTATTACGGAGCGCAAACGGCACTAACATTGCAGATTTTGTTTCCGTTCCGAATCTACCGTCCGTTACACTGAAAGCAATTTAGCCTCAGATTTCGCAGAAATCCTCGAAACGAGCCGCTTCTAATAGTCGCTTACGTAATTTGGGGAAAAGTACAATTTCTTTCCCCTGTGATGCCTGACATTGCTATGTGATACTCTGCGGGAAAGTTACACTGTTGCCTTGTGGCTCATCTGCTGTGGTCGTATCTGGCAACAGCACCGGGCCTCTCCACACGTGCATGACGGCACCTGCTCCCTAATTGAAGATTCTGGACGACGGTCGGCATCGTCAAGCGTTGGGAAACGTTAGGAGGACACCAGCGTGTCTCACTATATTCAATAAAGCGTGGCCACCTAAACCTAGGATATATACGGGGCTCTGTATGCGAAACCATAAAAAACAAATTTTTGTATGCCTGTTATGCTGCAGTAGTGATTTCAGTCCACGTCTGTCAATATGAAATACGTAGCACCAATAACTCTGTACTACATGCACTGTACCGAGCTAATCGCTAGTCAGAAACAAGTACTTTGCAAGCTCATATTGCAATCAATGAGTAAGATACGCGATGACTTCAAGGTGGAAAGGTGAAGGATCATTTTGGTCAAGCTACTTAACTTACTACTTTTTTATTTATCCTTCATAAATCGTAGATGAAATCATAGGACTGTGTTCAAAGTTATGGTCTTCTTTGTTTAAAAAAAAGCTTTTGCTGCTTCCAGTCACTGTTTTGTTTTCCGCAACACGTTTCGCGAAAGAATTCCGATCAATAGGTGTTTGTATTACGACTTTTTTTATGAGGTCATGTGCATTTTGCTCAATTATTCTGATGTCATTACTGGTACATGAGCACGCATAATTGTATGGTTACTGACTTTTTTGTATAGTAGCGAATTTGAAAGTAACTTATGGATTCCTCGTTTTGTTTATGCAAGGAAGGCACACATATTGAGCATCACTCACGCATTTTACAGTACACGTTAAGACTAGTGTGTTAAAAACGAAGAGTTACTACGGTATTTTACACACTATTAACAGAGATACGATGCACACCAAGTCCAGAGAGTGTGTATGCAATTGCCTTACTGCGGAGGGTCTTTTTTCATACGTAATCTGAATCATTATTTCCTTACAAATCTGTTTTCATATTTTTATAATCTGGATATACCTATCCAACATTTCCATTGCGCTGTGAATTTCTATGTGTGTGTCCTGTTTTGTGCACGTATGTGCACTTATGCACGTAAACCTCGTGTAAAGATTACACTATTTAGTCCTTCGCGTTTGCTGGAGCCTCATTGGCCTTCGTTTCACGTGGGGCGGAAGACATGGTGACTGGAGTACAGTAAAGTAAGATTATGAGGATACGTTTTATTCTGTGTATTACGCGTACATCGACTCACCGATAGTACGGGACAACAAATTTACCGGCTCATTTAACTTCGACAGCACTGGCCAGGCAAGTGATCCAAGTAACTTCAATGATGTGAACAGTTGCAGTAAAGAGGTAAAACGTGAGTAGCAGAGAACAATACTGCTTTGAATGTCATCTAATTTTTGAACAGGAGGAGGTAATAGTAAAACTCAGGCGACACGCTTCTTAGGTGACCGGACGGAAAACGTGACGTGCTCTCTATCTTAGTTAACATAGTATTGTAATTAAAAACGAGAGTGATGAAAAAACATGACTTTAACAAGGGTAATCTTCGTGCATGAACTGCGTGCGACGTAAAAGCGCACTGCTGGTATTTCAACATGTAGTTAAATACTGAAGCCATTGAAGGCATTACAGTCACTCGTCTTGTAATCTCTGAAATTCTTTCATATCTGAATCTGCTAAATACATTTCAGTACTGCTACACTCATCATGAGGCGATCAGCCACAGAATCGCAAGCCACCAAAAAATCAAAATATCTTCCTCTTTTGTGACTTGATGTTCTGCGTTTCGCCACCCTTCGGCAGTGTCATGTCACGAAGCTTCGTGCATTAGTTCCAGTACGTTTTGCAGCTTGAATGTGTGTATTTCTCGCGACAAACCCCCTAACTTGGCTCCAGATCAAATCTGTTGGGTTCAGATTGCAGTGTAAAAGTGACAACTGTGAAAATACAGCATTTGTACAGAGTGCTCGACGCCGTGAAAATTGTTTTCCATGTTTCTAGGACGCTTATCACTCTGGCTCGTGTGAGACGTCATAGCTTCAACAATCTTTAATAAAATATCTGAAGAACGTGTATTTGCAATGAAAACAAGAATTTTGTGTGCGACACGTGATTAGAAACTAGAAGAGTGCGTTTTTTATAATGGTGGTTAAATGTGTGAGTTAATTACCATAGATTTGATGAATTTCATATTTAAATGAGTTAGGTATTCAAACCTAACAAAAGAATGAAAAGAAAGTCCGCCACAACAGGTTTCGAACCGCCGTCAGTTAGTACATTCAATTTTCAATCTATGGACGCTAGCGAATACGCCACGCGTAGAATTAAGTTACTTTCCCCTTATATTTATTACATACCGTTTCCCACAAAAGTCAAATCTGATTTTTCCATTAATGTTAAAGATTGTAAAAAACCGACTTTCATGTGGTCTTCTTGTTAGTCCTGTGGCGTGCTCGAATGTTCAGCTGGTAACACAGCACACCGAACACAAATCGGAAATTAAACTCCACTTAAGCACAGATTTAATTTTGTGAAAAATATCCAGAACAACTTGTTTAACGTGTTTCGCGCGAGTGTTTCAGTACGAAGCAAGAAGCAGTGCCATCCATTTTCACGATATGTATGAACAGTGAGAGAATCAGAGCCCAAGTAGCGCTTACAGAGACTTCGACTGCTGACGATATTTGAAATAAAAATTAGATAGCTATAGTATGATTAAGAAAATCGCTGATAGCCTGTTAATACATCAGAATGTCTTAAAGTTTCATTTACAGTGACATACTAATAAGATAACCAGTACACAAGTTGGAGCTACTTCCAAGAGCGGAACGCCACCAGTGTACGAGAGCTCCGGCTGTCGACCAACCACCGCGTTTGTGTTTGTTTACATCAGATTTATTCTTATTATGAACAAAATAGTGCGGAAATCTCTGCCAGTTTGTTCGGAATGGAAGACGTAGCATTCCTAACATGGCACTTTATGTACTCCACAATCTGAATATGAAATGATCACGCAGCACATTGAGAATTAGCTTCTGTTATAGTTTATAGATGCAGAGACCCCATTTTTACCTTGCGTGTTTTGAAGACATTTGCAATCTTTGTGACATACTGGCGATGTATATAAATAACGCGTTAAGGAAAACTTGAAATAACAGCACTACCTTAGGAAAAATTCGAAATTTCAGTAATGCTACAACGAGTTACATTCTCTTGTTAATGCCCACACATTATCTCAAGTTATTTGAAAACCGAACACTAAATTGTGGCGAAAATTTACAGTAATTTTCCTTTCACCGAAGTATCTTTGGTCTGTTAACTAGTGCGTCACCAATGACAGCTTCTACGTCTCGTAAACGCAAAAAAACACCGTGACTTGACATTCTAAGACGAGTTACGGACCACCGTTTGTCTTGCTGCGAGCCGACTTCGTAGCAGATGGTCCCAAAATAGAACTGCATTGGCTTAACAGGATAATACTCTCTACGCTGAGCTCCATCAACGGGACTACACTTGTCCCGCTCAACGCAGACGCTGAATTTAAATTTAAATTACAGCCATTAAGGGCAATCTAAGTAAGTGAGATTGCAAAATTGCAACTGACCTTCCAGGCGATTAGGCCGACTCACGTATAATGTGAACTTGTTTACCAGAGGACTGTGTACTGTGGCCTGTCCACGGTCTGTTGCTTGACAATGAAAACATTCTGTAAAGAGAGAGCCACGAAACTCCACGTATAAATCAATACACCTCCCAATATATTGAAACTTAATACAATATTCAAGCTTCCATTATACGCCTTCGTTTGTATATCAGGAATCCCAGAATTTTCAAATGCCAACAACTAAATCTGGCCCTAGATTTTTGCACGTGGAAACTTTGCGTTTCCCCTGTCTGCCACTCTTTGTTGCTTGCTGTTACCAATATCCTGGGCTCAGTATCTAGTTTGTTGTTGAAGTATCGATAACTGAACTAGTATGTTTTCACAAGTATCATCAGCAGCGTATAAAGGCAGCCGCCGCCAACTACGCCGCCCCCCCCCCCCCAAAAAAAAAAAAAGTTTTTCATATTAGGTACATTATGCTGCTACCTACTGCCAGGTATTTCACATTAGACATCGTGAGAGAGCGGAATAGGGCGCTCCGCGGAACTCATGGACTTTGAACGAGGTTAGGTGATTGGGTGTCACTTGTGTCATACGTCTGCACGCGAGATTTCCACACTCCTAAACATCCCTAGGTCCACTGCTTCTGATGTGATAGTGAAGTGGAAACGTGAAGGGACCCGTACAGCACAAAAGCGTACAGGCAGACCTCGTCTGTTGACTGACAGAGACAGTTGACAGTTGAAGAGGGTCGTAACATGTAACAGGCAGACATCTAGCCAGACCATCACACAGGAATTACAAGCTGCAAGTACTATGACAGTTAGGCAGGAGGTGAGAAAATTTGGCTTCCAAGGTCGAGCAGCTGCTCATAAGCCACACATCACGTCGGTGAATGCCAAACGACGCCTCGCTAGGTGTAAGGAGCGTAAACAGTGGACGACTGAACAGTGGAAAAACAATGTGTGGAGTGACGAATCACGGTACACAATGTGGTGGTAAGATGGTAGGGTGTGGGTATGGCGAATGCCCGCTGAACGTCATCTACCAGCGTGTGTAGTGCAAACAGCAAAATTCCGAGGCGGTGGTGTTATGGTGTGGTCGTGTTTTTCATGGAAGGGGCTTGAACCCCTTGTTGTTTTGCGTGGCACTATCACAGCACAGGTCTACATTGATGTTTCAAGCTCCTTCTTCCTTCCCACTGTTGAAGAGCAATTTTGGGGTATCGATTGTGTCTTCCAACACGACTGAGCACCTGTTCGTAATGCACGGCCTGTGACGGAATGGTTACACGACAATAACATCGCTGTAATGGACTGGCCTGCACTGAGTCCTGACCTGAATCCTACAGAACATCTCTGGGATGTTTTGGAACGCCGACATCGATACCTGTCCTCAATGCAGCACTCCGTGAAGAATAGGCTGTCATACCCCAAGAAACCTTCCAGCCTGAAAGAGTGGAAGCTGTCATCAACGCTAAGGGTGGGCCAACACCATACTGAATTCCAGCATTTCCGATGGAGGGCGCCACGAACTTTTACGTCATTTTCAGCCAGGTGTCCGGATACTTCTGATCACATAGTGTACTTATCGCAAGGCATGCTCGATTAACAGGTTTTTATTCTACACTGAGGTCGAACCTCAATACTGTGTCAACGACTGTTTACCACAATGAGACATTAACATGCATTAGTACAAATGTTTTCTGAACTGTATCAATGGCTCTACCTCGCCAATTTAGATTAACTATAGCTAGTTTTGCGAACGTTTGGCAAATGTTATAATAATCCTTTTTAGTGCAAACTGATTTTGTTATGCTCTTTGATCACAGCTACTTGGAGGACGATTATTTGTGTGCAGCATAGTACACTTCTACAAAGTTTTCGTCACGACTGTACTACTATTGGGTGTACGTATTATGTGAGACTTTTTTTTTAAGCAATGAAGAACTAGCTTCGCTGAAATATCACAGAAGCTTCGTCTTGGCAAATCTGGAATGATACGGCAACAGGAAATTAAATTTCGCGCAATAAAAGAAGAAGCCAGAAAGTTACAACAGATCTCACGTAAGACGAAACATATATCCCTCTTAAAGAAAAAAATGAAATGAATACGAAACCGTAAGTACTGGCCCTGCTCGCTATCTAAAACACATAGTTTATTTACGTATAATCTACCAAGCTTATATTCTTAATAACAAGAAAATGAAACTTAATATAAATACACTACGCACGCAACAGCTACCGCAATATTCCTCGCAGGTATATTAAAATGTCTACTGTTTCTGCTTGAGAACTGGACCTTTCAAGCAACCGAAGGAAACTTTTCTTGTTCGTAAATAAGGATTTCAATATTGTTAACTACAATGTTTGTCATAGAGAAATGATGTTTAAAGATCTTGGTACTGTAGAACATAACGCTGTATTATAACATTTGGTTTCGTAAGATTTTTATCTCCGAATGGGAGAGTAAAGAAGCAGAATTTTAAGAATCACATTCTGACACATTGTTCCAGTCGAATTTTTTTCTTGTGCAGGAGTAACTGGTTAGAATCATAATTGTGCTGTGTGATACATTATGCGAACATTCAGTAACAAGTGGTTGTTCTATGTGCAGGAGTGCCGAAAGACGATATGCAAATTTTAAATTCTGCGAAAAATCTAGACGGTCACGAGAAATATTCCTGAAAAGTGGAAGGCGGGGACGGCCTTGTTAACTAGCCACTCACTTTGGCCATATTGACTAAATCTATGGAGGCATCGCGGTTACTGACCGAGCCTGATATTTTGAGTAGGGCGCAGACCGTAATAGTAAATTATAAAGAGTAATTTAATGGTGTTCTCTCTCGAGCACGCGCGTCCTCCTCCTATCTCTCAGAACAATGGCTAATGATTTACCCTAACGATGTTCTCACCTACGGCTCATTGCTATCCGTTCTAAAACGGCGACAATGATGAAGACTGGTGGCGCTACACTGGTCGTTTAATTAGCTCAAGGCAAATATAGAACTCATGTAGCAAGCAGATGCTTTTGAACAGAATGCTCCGGTTCATACTCGCAAAAACCCGCGAACTTACAGTAGAAATCACTATCTCCACACTTCTTTAATTAAAGCACACAGTATTAGCGGCTTGGGGAAAAACACAAGTACCACCACTGCAGAATAAAGTAGTACCTTAATGTTCACGCAAGAGGATATCACATCTTTTTCATCGCCGATACACACTTGAGCCCGTCTTTCAGATACCTATTTGGGGTTAATTCTAACAGTATTTGCGATCTCTCAAACTCTGAGCTACAAATGAATCTATAGTTACGTAAATCTACAACTGACATTCTGAAGGCTGAGGTAATTTGACTTCTTGGCACTTCAATGTACTATCTTTTCCAATTTTCCAAGAAAGAAAGGGGAGGCGGAGGAGGGAGGGGGAGAGAGAATAGACAGAGAGAGAGAGAGAGAGAGAGAGAGAGAGAGAGAGAGAGAGAGAAGCAGAGGAAGCAGACGACATTTCTTTCAACTTCGTTTATCATAATCAATGTTTTTGGAAACCTGCAACTGCGTCATTCATTCATTCATTCATTCATGACATAAACAATGAAAGCAAAGACGTGTGTGTTTGATATTCTGTGTAATTGCAGTGGCACATTATAACCTCAAAAAGAGAACTACAGTGCAACAGAGGCAGAAAATCGCGCACAAGCGGAAAAAAAATATTTGTGTGCACAAATGCACTTCAAAGTGGGAATAAATTTTCGAAACGCGTTCTGCCAAGAACGTAGAAATGTCTAGCGGAATGCTCCGTTCTTTAAATCATGAAAAGAATTCTTATATGACGTGCATCACTGACACATACCTCAGTCCCTGTCTCGCTCCACAGTAAAATCAATATCCAAAACAACTGGTTATCAAATAACGTGTTAAACTGTGGTGGCGGAATTTTGTTTTAAAATTTTGCACACTACACAAGAGCACATGATTTCGAATTATGGCAATCTGAGAACAATGGGGCACTTTCAGGATGATATTCGCCTCCATTATGCTCTTAAGATTCGAGAGATACGTTTGACTTGTCAAAAACGTACCCAAGATATGAAGTGCAAGTATTCAGCCACAATTTTTATTTCAATGCTATGAATACTGCGATTAACATAAACTGAGGGAAGGCCAGGAACTTGTGTTCTTGATTTAAGATGACCATGTCTACCTATGAGAATGTTATATAAAACTTTGACACCTAAGACTTCGGTCGTGCAGTATACAGTCTATGAAACTATCTCGATATGGCGTCACTGTAGAACTTCCATTAGAAACACGCAGCTTTTATGTAATATTTTAAAATAATATTTTTTCTCAGATAGTGCCATGAGCCATGGGCGTTAGTGAACTCCATCAGAAGTCACCATTAAACGACTATGGCAGATGCGGATTAAACGAATATGGCAGAAGCGGTATTGAGAATCAAACTACAGACTGACTGCACTGTCTATGCAGGGCGTTCATTTTAACTGAAGACATTGAAACATCTCGAAAACGACACATCGGATCAAAAAAACTATAATTTCCATTTGTTTGTCTCGTAAGGGGACATCCAATGATACCACACTCGACCCCGTACTCCACGAAGTGCGTTGGTGGCGGGGGAAAGGGGAGGGGGGCGGCGGGGCAACTTTGATTCTTCAATGAGCCCCTTTTTTTATTGGAGTTTACGATTCTACTGTAAAATTTTCCTACCTATTTTTCTTCCTTTCGCCACAGATGGAGGTGCAATCGGAGGAACAGAAATAGCAACATACTCAATTTACACGCCTCTCTTCTTGTTGTCTTCATGACCCTCTATGGCCCTTGAATGTCCAATCTCAGCGGGACCCCACCTCCAAATTGCGACGGTACGACAGGCCAGTATTTTGTAACTTGTAATTGAAAACCCCATTCGCAACGTTGTATTTCTCTTACATATCGAACAAGGAACTACTCGACGCGCTACTGTGGCCGCCAACCTCAATACAATTACTGAATTGCTTTCCAAATGACCGTATACAGGGCAGAAGCATATCTGCGGGAATGTCAGCACAGGCGTTCCTGGCGCATTCGAGTACCTCTTCACGGCCTGTTGGCACTTGCTGGTATACCTTATCTTTTATTTAAAAGCAATCCGGCGACACGCGGGCCAATGAATAGGGCCACCTCTGCCGACCCACCGACTAGTGTATAATGCACTGGGCACTTGTCATGTTGAAACCACAAACGTCGAACGTCCAGCGCAACACCCTGTAATAATACAGATAGTTCCTGTTACAAAAACGTTCGGTATCTCATGTCCATTCAACGTGCCGTCGATAAAATACGGACCAATGAGTTTGTTCCCCACAATGCCACACGATACGTTAACCGTCCAAGGACGTTGATGATTCTTGCCGTAACCAGTGAGAACTGTCTACACTCCAGTATGCATCTCATGTCGGTTAACGCTACCATTTTCATCGGAAAACAGTACCTCGGCAAAGAACGTGGGGGTCGTTTGCATTTGATGACGTGCCCATTTACAGAACACTACCGGAAGTGAAGTTTTTGATGTCGTGACATGTGGTACGGATGATACAATGATGCACTATTGTGACAATACTATCGACGAACATATTGGAATCGCGGTGCAACTGCCAGGCGCTTACTCGTTGGTTGTGGTGCATTGCCGCTAGCATAGCTATTTCATTAGCTTCTCCCGTAACACGTTTGTTTTGTTTCCTTTTGTTAGTATGTACGCTGCCAACAGACAAAGGTAGACAACCGTCTAAAAGAAATAACGAGAGCGAGCTTTCTCTGGAAAACGCTACATACAAGGCAACAGCAGCCTCAACATTTCTCCTACACTCTGACCATTTCAATTTTTTCTTCTGTGGTTGGAACACTCATCGCCCACTTACACGTCTGTTCGCCAAATGATAGGTATGCAGGCAATAAACACTGCGCTAGTACTGTAATGTTTAGAGCCGGTATCTCTTCTACGTGTGTACGATACGTGAGCTCCAGTCGCTGTGTACTGCCTCTTACGATACGTCGTAATTCACTATACTCCCACGGTGGTGCATCGAGTAGTTCCCTGTTCGGTTACGTCTGAGAAATACAACTTTGCGAATGGGGTTTCTAATTACAAGTTACGAAACAGTGGTCTGTCCTACCCTCGCAGCATGGTGGTGGGGTCCCCACGTGCCTTTGGATATTTAAGGGCCATTGAGCAGCATGTAAATTACGATTGTGTACCCATTTCTATTCCTCCTATTTCCACCTGTGGCGAAACGAAGAAAATACTTCACACAAAAAATACGTACATATTGCTGTTGAACTCGTAATAAACAATAAGAAATGTGGTTCCCACTGAAGATTTCGAATTCCCTCCCGCCACCCACTCACAGGGCGGGGTGGGGGGGTCCAGTGTTTTATCATTGGATGTCCTCCTCCGGAACAAACAAATTGAAATTTTAACGTTTTTAGGTTCGAAGCGTAGTTTTCAAAATATTTCAATGTCTTCAGTTAAACCCCCTTTATGTATATGATACTGCACTACCAAAATGGCCTCCTCGAGCCTCCAAGCCAGTGTCAAACATTACGAAATATTGGTCTTATTACAGCGGTCACGGTGAAAAGTCACGAAAGTACACGATTTTAGTACAATTTGCTGTTAACCCTGATACAGCTATTTGCCGTCTTGTAAATCACCCGGAACGGATTATTTAATAAAGACCTTTCAAAAGGTTTCTATCACTTTTCGTGGACAACATTTAGGAATGGCGCCACTTGGGTGAAATATAGTGGCACCAACAGATTGAAGTTATTACGAAAAAAATAATGAAAGGAAAGGCCAGAAAGGTTGGAGTTTAACGCTCTGTCGGCGAAGCTCTCAGTGATACAATACATTCTCTGATTTTAAAGGAATGGAGCAGAAAATAGTCTGCTCTTTGAAATTAATCACTACGACATCGTCCTCAGGCGACTTAGAAACCATGCAGAAGTAAATCTGGATGGTCCCCGGGATCCCAGTTCCGATCCATTCAGCTTCTTCTCAGTTCAGCTTTCAGAGGAATGTACTGATCTTCGGCGCGTCTAACATGACCAGATCGTACCGGAAGGTGTAAGGAGAAGAGGTGGGTGGCAATGTAATCGTAATGTCTGCTGTCGGTGTAGTTTATTCCCGACAACAGCTGTCTCTGATGCATACTGTTATCTGTTGTCACTTCGTCTGTGTATAACCAGGATTGAACTATGTCTTGAAAAATGGCAGTATTCTGAGAAGACTCGTACAGTAATATGAAAATGTGGGCAGTCTAAGTGCTTAAGAACGCAACACGAAAAATCTGACTTCAACGTGGAAAATTTAGAGAGAACAACTAAATCGGAAACAAACTGCACTGTTGTCATGACTCCCTGAAATCTATTTAAAATAATAAGGTTGTGCGTCCGTTTAAGCGACTGTCGCCTTCTAGTGTAGCCAGCAGCTGCCGTAAATCCGGAACTACCAGCAGCTGTTCTGCTGTCAAACTATTTAAACCGGCGCCTTAAAGCTAGTGCCAACCGTCTGAGCGATAGCCGCATGGGTCTATTACTTAGCCGTGACACGTGGAGCAGACTGACAACGCAGCCGCTCAGACTGTCCCGGGAAATACGCAGAGGTGTGCGATGCAGGAATAGCGCCGCTGCAGCCTCCGCAGCCCAAGGTTCGCTATTATTTGCTCGCACGCCCCACATAACGCCGCCAACACACACTTTCGCCTCCGCAGTACCTTCAGAATATGACTGTGCAGGCGACAAGCTCCTTGTCCACTCGATACACCGCTTCTGTCTTACCCAGCGCCCTTCTTGTTGGTGTTGCTGCTACAGCACTTAACAAAACTGATATTTAATACCCAACACCTTAAAAAAAACGCCCACCATTATCCACCTCGAAAACAATGAACTAAGCACACCAACAAAGCAATGACTGTTAACAAAAAATTAGATACGTTGCGCATTATTAGCATTGAAGTCGGCTAATCAGGCCGTGGCACGCCAGAAACGGTGTTGCCAACCGTGTGCTCTGCCTTTGGTTTCCAAAAACCAAACAAAAGAGAGAAACAAAAATCGGACGTGGGACGGCAGTAAAGAGCGAACCTGAGCCTATGGCCGCGCAGTCTCGTGAGCTACCTACGTTAAATGTATCTGGTGGGCCGCTTGCATTAGCGCGCCCAAAGGCTTGATTGGCTAACTTCAATGCTAATTAACTCGTAAACGGTGGAACGCATCAATTATTTTTCTAAACAGTTAGTTCTTAGTACAGCCTACCATGGAACATTCTTACAAGCTTTACAGACTGTTTCTCACCAAGCTGTATACGCACCGACATGTAGGCAAGGAATTAGAGAGCATTCATGTCTTTCCGACATGTGTGCGGTAGAAGCGGAAACAAACTATGGCGACGTTATTACCAAATTCTTCCAAACAGGATCAACGTGCTGTTATTCTTCACTTGGCTGTCAAAGGACAAACACTGGTAGACATCCATCTGAGAATGAATACTGTGTACCGGACACTACGTCCGTTGGAAACCACTATCGTGGGATGACGCGCCTAGTTCCGCGCTGGTCGCGATTCGACACAAGACGGCGGTCGATCTAGGGGGCAGAAGCAACGTCAACCCAAGTGGGAGACACTGGAGCTCCATGCTCTGGACCGAGCGAGATGGCGCAGTAGTTAGCACACTGGACTCGCATTCGGGAGGACGACGGTTCAATCCCGCGTCCGGCCATCCTGATTTAGGCTTTCAGTGATTTCCCTAAATGGCTCCAGGCAAATGCCGGGATGGTTTCTTTGAAAGGGCACGGCCGATGTCCTTCCCCGTCCTTCCCCACTCCGATGAGACCGATGACCTCGCAGTTTGGTCTCTTACCCGAAACAACCACAACCCCAACCCCATGCTCTGGGAAGTCATCCACTAAGTAACTTGAGGATGTTACTCAGCGAAATCTGACTGGAACATTGATCAATGCCTTAAGAGTAGCCTAGTATAAATTGCAATTTCAGATTTCGGGATGACGCGACTTTCTACGAGAACGTGTTTTCTGCAAGGAATTATTCGAATGTTAAATCTGTGAATAGAAATGCCGTGGTGCCGTGATTGACAACTGCCCCTTAAGTAGGATATGTCAAGTTTGAATTTGAAGCAGCTTATAAATTTAGTCGAGTGTGGTCATGCACAATAGAACCGAACTTTGTAATTTCATACAAATACCTGATAGTAACAATACTTGAGAATATGAAGTGTAACCTACATTTATTCATATACTTAGTCGAGGACGAAGTGCCACACAGGCTTCACTTCCTTCGTCAGTGATTAGGATGGTCGGTTTCTATATACAAGCGACGGATAATAAAACACTTGCATGGTGGGATTCTTATCAGACTGAATTAACAGAATGGATATATCGCATCTTATGCACAAAGAAATTCAGCGCCAACCGTCACAAGCTTGTTTAGCTTGAAAGATTCTCACAGACAAGTAGAAAAATCAAAGGGGGGCAGACACACGAAGAAAGGTAACTAACGTGTCGTAGTAACTTATCAACGAAATCCCAATAAATAAGTCTTAATGGAATCTAGGCATATAGCCCCATCTCCTGCATACCGTTCCAGTACGGAAAATCGCAAGGAAGCATAAAAACTGAAGACCTTCCCACGCTTCATCTATAAACAAAAGGGAAGGAAACCATGTCCAGCAGAAATGTGCCCTTTGCCACGGAGTTACACCTATATCCTGCAAGTCAGTAATTCGTCTATATTTTCCACGATATACGTGAAATACATGTGCTTCATAGTGTTACCACTGAACGCACTAATTCGCAACGGTACAAATGGCGTCATTTGCCATAGATGGCTGGTTTGCCCTTCTGAATTCAACTATGTAACCACAAATCAATCCATCTTCAAAGAACTTTCCTGCACCTGTTCGCAGCAGGCAATTAAACTGAAAGAAATGCCTTTTCTTTTACACTGAAAGAACATTGCCTCCGTTCGAAATTGCATCAGTTATCCTACAATCTTAGATAACGAAGTTCATATATTTTCACCACTCTGTCCACTTAGTGCAACATATTTTAGAGGAAAAACCAACGCTTCAAAGTTTGATTGCATTGGGATTCATCTCATCAGATAATACATAAAAATATCTGCGAAACAAACTGGCCTTTTCTAAATCAAGCATCCACAATTAGTTATGAATTATTAGGAAATTATTTTAGTAACTCACTCGTTCATATGGAATAACAATTATTTATGTTGATGACAACCAACATTTTTACGACTAACGTGCGGGGGTTCATCTACGTTACTGTTCTTCAGTAGCCCAGCTCAGGCACTGCTCTAAGTGAAAGGTTTGTGTACGCTTTCCAACTAATCGTCCAATTCGTCAGACTTGCGTATTTCTTGAAACAACTTAGTTAGCGTTGCAATGCGAAGCCTAACAAGCTAATGGTCTTCCTTCTTCTACTGGCAGTAACAATGGAACCCTGACTTCTGCAATAGCAGCCGGAAACGCTACTCAGTTAAGATAACGGAAACAATTGCCGAAAAGTCTATTTAACTCAAGTTATGTACGCAACTGGGGGAACGCAGCAGCCGATTCTGAGACGTAATGTTACTTTTTTATATTTTTGGAAAAATCTTCACACGCATTTACCCCACTTAGTCACAATCTCACGTTTAATATACAGTGTCTGCTCAACGTTACAATAGTAAATACCGCGGAAAAAGAAGTGAGTAATCTGCGGTGTGACGAACCGCCATGAAGTTTTGAGCTTCAGTTTTGTAACACAAGGTCGCAACATAACAGAGTTACAAGAAACAATTGTTCTCCTAAGTAGCCGAAATCCAGCAAACAAACACTTTGCACAACTCTACGGCGCATCACACTCACAGTGTAACGTGCGTTAAAGCAACATCCAATAAGTAATCTCTACTGGAAGCAGTAATTTCTTAATTTTAAGGAAGAAGAAACCGAGCAATCGTGAATTTCAGTTCGCACTATCCGTTTTGCAAGGTGAATAGTTATCTATGCAATTCTAAAAAAACAACCTTCATGAAATTTTCTAACATTTGTAAAACGGACACCGAAATGAGGCTCCCTGGCAATCTAGCCAAATACAAATAAAAATTAACTCTATGATTAATTTACTGCCACAATATAAGCGAAGATCACTACACTATTACCTTACTTCTTTCATTATGCGCGACGGAAGATAAAAAGAATACTTACCCGAGTTTCAACGTGCTGCATTTTTAAGTACTCTGATTGAAACTGGAATGCAAACACATTAGGTTAATATGTATTCTCTACGCAAAGAATTCAGAACCTGATGCACCTGGACAATTGGTCTCGAGAGGCTAAGTGGACCTTCCTACAGAAGAAATTTTTGAAGGCGTTACTGAGAATCGAACTCAGGATCTCCGGCGAAGTTAACCACCACACAACTGAAGCATTGACGTAAGCAGTATTTCAACAACCAACACTGCAGAAAAGCTGACTATCTCTGTCTTTCGCGGGCAGTGCTATACTAATTACTGTATTCGTGCGTACCTTAAAAACCAGTTCAAAAATGAAGTTTTATTACATAAAAATTTTTGAAAGTAAAAACTTTTAATGCCCCGACCGCAATTATTCCTATGACAATTCAAGTTCGATAAGTAGTTTCGGCAGCTATATTGCAACCATTTTCAGATCGTTCGAAATACGAAAAGGCGGTGAATAAGCATCGGAAAGCTTCGTCAGCTGTAGTCATGCAACAACATACATTCTCAAATACCAAAACAATAACTGTACGTAGATGAAAACGTCTCCGTGAGCAAGCCAGGTTGTAGATGGATATTTCCCTGCTTGGCGATTACACAGGAAATTGTCCAGTCACATGAGTAGAAGTTAGATCAAAATCCCATTCCTTGCAATAATGTTAACAGCTATTGTGGTGGGAGCAGTTTATGCAACTTTTCCAAAAACTGTCAGCTGTTCCGTAGCCCGACATGCACAAAAATGATCCTGCGTGGCAAATGCGTGTACAAATTTAAGAACAATGCGAGAACGCTACGCGCTAGCAGTCTGACAAGACACGCCAAGGCGAGCTGAATTATGCCCTAGGACAGAGAAGTGCCCTGTGATAGGAAAATTGCGGTCTAGGCATTAGAAACTTATACTTTTCAAATTTTTATTAATAAACCTCATTAAGACCGCCGTCTCTCCCCCGTGACTATGTCAGGCTTCACTCAACGATAAAGATTTGTTCTGAAATGATCATGAAAAAATACAGTTCAGAAGTCCCGGCGAAGAGAAGATAGTTGGAAAAGGTGAACGAGCTTAAACTGCAGGAGGAACTATAAGAGCGATTTAGGGAAACTGTACAAAATGTATACTATCTGATCAAAAGTACCCGGGCAGCTATTAATGGACATTAATACTGAGTTCGACCACCCTTAATAATTGCTTGATGTCTGTCGGTATAGTCTCAATGAGATATCGAATCTGAGGAGGAATATTAGCAAATTCTGCCTCTAGAGCCGAAACCAGAGAAGGTAGTGATGCACACTGGGCTCTAATGCGAAGCAGATGTTTTAATTCATCCCAACGGCGTTCCATTGTGTTCAGATCGGGGCCCTGGACAGGCCAGTCCAATTCAGGAATCTTACTGTCCACAAACCATTGCCCCACAGATGCTGCTTTTCGACAGTGTGCGCTGTCATTCTGATACAAACAACCATCGCCTCCAATCAGTTCTTCTAGTGTACGCAGTATGGAATGCTGTATAAGGTGTTCATATCCTTTTGCATTTAGCGTTAAGTACGAGTACAATAAGAGGATTACACCCTAACCACAAAAAATATCTCCTATAACCTAACACCTCCATACTTCCTATTGGCAGGAAAAATTCTCCAGGCATTCCAGAAACACGTCCGTAGCATTGCTATACGGTTCTGCACCATCTCAAGTGTCGTTTAGCATTGACAACAGAGACGTGTAGCCTACAAGGAGCCATTGGACCACTGTACTCCATTCCTTTCAACTCTCAACGCACAGTCGTGCTAGCTAGACTGCTCGCAGCACTTGGGACGCTCAAGACGTTCCTTGCACTGATGTCTTGCGTTTTTTCTTTTGTGCCATCTTCCACAATTCTCGACTATCTTTGTCTACACGAGGCCTGCCTGGTCTTTGTTAGCAGTGCTTTTTCCTTCGTGTTCCCACTTCACGTTCACATCACCCACAGTCGCCTAGTGCACCTACAGAAGGACTATTCGTCAGTCGATATACGATGACTAGGCCACGTTCGAAACAACATGAGCTCTCCTAACCGAAGCATTCTGCTGTTAATGCTTCCCTACTGACAACACAATACTCCCCGCCCCATTTTATACCTGGCGGGCAAGTCTGTCGTGAGAATTAGTAATCGGTTTTGCTTTACCCAGGGGTTTCCGGATGCTTCAGTCAGACTGTAAATTCGGATAGTCGTACGTCAAATTTAAGTTTAGTCTTCCTGAACAAGAGTGCAGCTCGCCATCATGCTCTCTCGCTAGGTTGTCCCGAATTATTATTATTATTATTATTATTATTATTATTATTATTATTATTATTATTATTATTATTATTTCTTTCTTGTCTCAGACGTTATGTCTGGTTAAAAATGGAAGGTGACGCGGACCTTGATCAAGCGTGACTTCCTTTTAACTGTACGGTATATGTTACACTGCATTTAGGAACTTTCGGGTAATTGAACAAGTGTCAATAATTACAGATTTCTGTAGTTGTATATATAAGTTTGGATGTAGCTGTATTGCATTGATGTACTGGTGGATATTGTGTGGTGTGACTCCTGTAGTTGATAGTATAATTGGTATAATGTAAACTTTATCCTGATGCCACATGTCCTCGACTTCTTCAGCCAGTTGGATGTATTTTTAAATTTTTTCTCCTGTTTTCTTTTGTATATTTGTTGTATTGGGTATGGATATTTCGATTAGTTGTGTTAATTTCTTCTTTTTATTGGTGATTATGATGTCAGGTTTGTTATGTGGTGTTGTTTTATCTGTTATAATGGTTCTGTTCCAGTACAATTTGTATTCATCGTTCTCCAGTACATTTTGTGGTGCATACTTGTATGTGGGAACATGTTGTTTTATAAGTTATGTTGTAAGGCAAGCTGTTGATGTATTATTTTTGCTACATTGTCATGTCTTCTGGGGTATTCTGTATTTGCTAGTATTGTACATCCGCTTGTGATGTGATCTACTGTTTCTATTTGTTGTTTGCAAAGTCTGCATTTATCTGTTGTGGTATTGGGATCTTTAATAACATGCTTGCTGTAATATCTGGTGTTTATTGTTTGATCCTGTATTGCAATCATGAATCCTTCCGTCTCACTGTATATATTGCCGTTTCTTAGCCATGTGTTGGATGCGTCTTGATCGATGTGTGGCTGTGTTGGATGATACGGGTGCTTGCCATGTAGTGTTTTCTTTTTCCAATTTACTTTCTTCGCATCTGTTGATGTTATGTGATCTAAAGGGTTGTAGAAGTGGTTACGAAATTTCAGTGGTGTAGCCGATGTATTTATATGAGTGATTGCTTTGTGTATTTTGCTAGTTTCTGCTCGTTCTAGAAAGAATTTTCTTAAATTGTCTACCTGTCCATAATGTAGGTTTTTGATGTCGATAGATCCCCTTCCTCCTTCCTTTCTGCTTAATGTGAATCTTTCAGTTGCTGAATGTATGTGATGTATTCTATATTTGTGGCATTGTGATCGTGTAAGTGTGTTGAGTGCTTCTAGGTCTGTGTTACTCCATTTCACTACTCCAAATGAGTAGGTCAATATTGGTATAGCGTAAGTATTTATAGCTTTTGTCTTGTTTCTTGCTGTCAATTCTGTTTTCAGTATTTTTGTTAGTCTTTGCCTATATTTTTCTTTTAGTTCTTCTTTAATATTTGTATGATCTATTCCTATTTTTTGTCTGTATCCTAGATATTTATAGGCATCTGTTTTTTCCATCGCTTCTATGCAATCGCTGTGGTTATCCAATATGTAATCTTCTTGTTTAGTGTGTTTTCCCCTGACTATGCTATTTTTCTTACATTTGTCTGTTCCAAAAGCCATATTTATATCATTGCTGAATACTTCTGTTATCTTTAGTAATTGGTTGAGTTGTTGATTTGTTGCTGCCAGTAGTTTTAGATCATCCATGTATAGCAAATGTGTGATTTTGTGTGGGTATGTTCCAGTAATATTGTATCCATAATTTGTATTATTTAGCATGTTGGATAGTGGGTTCAGAGCAAGGCAGAACGAGAAAGGACTTAATGAGTCTCCTTGGTATATTCCACGCTTAATCTGTATTGGCTGTGATGTGATATTATTTGAATTTGTTTGGATATTAAGTGTGTTTTTCCAATTTTTCATTACTATGTTTAGGAACTGTATCAATTTAGGATCTACTTTGTATATTTTCAATATTTGTAGTAACCATGAGTGGGGTACACTATCAAAAGCTTTTTGGTAATCAATGTATGCACAGTGTAGCGACCTTTGTTTAGTTTTAGCTTGATATGTCACCTCTGCATCTATTATCAGTTGCTCTTTACATCCTCGCGCTCCTTTGCAACAGCCTTTTTGTTCTTCATTTATAATTTTGTTCTGTGTTGTATGTGTCATTAATTTCTGTGTAATGACTGAAGTTAATATTTTGTATATTGTTGGTAGGCATGTTATGGGGCGATATTTAGCTGGGTTTGCTGTGTCTGCTTGATCTTTTAGGTTTCAGATAAGTTATTCCATGTGTAAGTGTATCAGGGAATGTGTATGGGTCTGCAATGTAACTGTTAAATAATTTAGTTAGATGTGAATGTGTTGAGGTGAATTTCTTTAGCCAGAAATTTGCTATTTTATCTTTTCCAGGGGCTTTCCAATTGTGAGTAGAATTAATTGCTTGGGTGACTTCATGTTGCAAAATTATCACTTCAGGCATTTGTGGTATCATCTTGTATGTATCTGTTTCTGCTTGTGTCCACCGTGCATGCCTGTTATGTTGTACCGGGTTTGACCATATGTTGCTCCAGAAGTGTTCCATGTCTTATGTTTGCTGGATTGTCTATTTTAATGTGTGTGTTATGTATTGTCTGGTAAAATTTCTTTTGGATTGTGTTGAATGTTTGGTTTTGTTTCCTTCTATTTTCACTTTTTTTTGTATCTTCTAAGTCGTTTGGCCAATGCTTGTAATTTCTGCTTCTTTTCATCTAACTGCTCTATCACTTCTTGTTGTGAGATTTTACCTAACCTTTCCTTTTTTTCTGACATTTCATTTCTTATAAATTGTGTTGGCTGTCCGATGTCTTTTCTCAGTTTTTCTATTCTGATCTGTAGCCTGTGTTGCCATGCTCGTTTTGTGGGTTTCTTCTGGTGTTGGTTGGTTCTGATCTCTGCCTAGTGTGTATATTTAGTGTAGTGAGTGCTCCTACATAAACCAATAGTTTTAACTCTTCCATAGATGTGTTTTCATTTATTTTGTTGTGTATGATTGTGTTGATAATTTTTATTGTTGTTTCGACTTGTGGGTTATTTGGCGGTCTATGCAAGAATGGTCTAATGTCTGTATTTGTGTCTTTGTATTCTGTATATGTCAGCTGAAATTTTTCTTCTATATCTAACATGTGTGTCACTTCGTGTTCTATTTGTGCTTGTTCTGGTGGCTGTCTTAAGATTTCGTTTTCCTCTGACTGTTTAATTGATTTGTGTTGTTCTTTGTTTGTTTGCTCTGGGATGTTTGAGTCCATTACTGTATTTTCTTCTTCTTCTGATTGCATATTATTTTGTTCCAGTATTTGTTGTACTTGTTGTTTGATGTTTCCTAATTCTGACTGGAGTATCCTGTTATTTTTGATTATTACACGGATCTGATCAGCTAGTCGTTGTTCCGCTAAAAATTTTAATTCTGGGTATCTGGTAATAAATGTTGTGTATACTTGTGATCTGTATCCAGTTGTGTTGGTTCCTAGGTTTGTTGCTTGGTAATAGAACATGAAGTGTCGAACTTCATCTGACCATCTCATCCTCTGTCTGTTTTCCTTCTAGGGTGGTTGCAGGAAGCATATCCTGCAAAACACCTCTATTTGGATTTGAATCATTTTACAGTTGGCTAGCAGTGTCGTTACCATTGTGGGCGGGCATAGGGTTCAAGCGTCGTCCCCGACCATGACGGCGCTTATCCGAGGCTTCTTTAGTTCTGTCCTGAACCAACTAATCACACTAAAAGGGGTTAGCCCTATCAGTAGTTTGTTCTTTTCGTCGCCTTTTACGACTGGCAGAACATACCGGAGGCCTATTCTTTTCCCGGGCCTCCACGGGAATTATTATTATTAGGAACGACCTGTATATTTACTACGTTCGCTGACATGCATTCTATTTTATTCTGAGACGATAACCACATCGCGTAAGTTTCTACTTCACGAAATTTCTACTGCGATGTAGCTTGATAATGTGTAACTGGAGTGAAATTAAGTATTTGCTAAACAAACGAAGTACTTGTTTCGCAGCAAAATAGCAGCTTTAGCAGGAAAATGAAATGTTGTCCAAATATTCTGCGGAATCTTCCGCACTTTAATTGCAGGTGCCACAATTACTTTTCTTAATAGTCGTTGCACCCTGAACTGAACGTCTAACTTTAACTAATATGAACATAAGGTCCTTCTCTGTATGTATCCTGCGGAGGTCACGGAGTAATTTATCCTATTATTAGCAGAACGCTTGGTCCTCAAGAGAGCGCTGCTAGTCTGTTCTGTTTTGCGTGTGAAGAGTCGTTTCATACTGATGTCTGAGCCGCGCATAATCTCTAGCACGCAAGGTGCAGTATGTTTACTCAGAAGCGTTACGTTTCACCTGCGGTGACAATCGGCAAATGGAGATCTACGAGTAAATACTAAAAAGTGGTAGGTAGCTTTGCATTCTGTAGCAAGTATTCTTTTCCTTATTTTCTTTTTAAGAAGACGAGTTTAGTGACATATCGAGAAGACATCACAACTTGCTCCCATTACTTCCAAGCTATATTTTTTTTTTCTATCAAGTATATCAAAAGCTATCTATCGCTTACCTTTCACTGCAATTGATTTTCTGATGTTTAAAATTTTTGAGTCTTCTATTTCTAATAAGCAAAATTATGAAACTTACAGCGCAATTTCTCCTATTCAGTGGAAATCACTGGAACGTCGAAAACTGAAGCATTCCATCGCTAACAAGACCTCCGTTAAGCATAATCTGCTACGAAGATTAAACATGCTTTCTACAAGCAAACTAACACTTCAATACAGTCCGCACTGGCAGTTGTGATTAGAGTGGTCCTACTGCGATAGAGAAATCAAGTTTACAGGTTATATTTGATAAACACAGCGTTGCGCAGCTTTGTTATTAAACAACGACGTTGTAAGAATGACTCTTTCCTTCCAGAAACCTAGTTTCGATCAAGATCATCTGTCAGTTTTTGGTAAGACTCTCGCCAGGCAGGTAGCCTGGGGAATGTTAGGGCACCAAATGCTTTGTTGACGAATTTCCGCTTGCAAAGAGCTTGCAGCAGAAGAGATTTGTTTCACAGTAGCTCTTAAGGTATGTGTTTTAGAGCCCATTTTTTTACTTGACTTTTTGTTTCGAATCATCATTTCCGTCATATCACTGTATATTGACCATCACTTCTGAAACACCCTGCATTGTGTTCAAACATTATGAATTACCTCCAAGAGAACGGTCTATTGACCCAAGTGGACAAGGATTTAGAAAGCATCGTTCTTGTGAAACACAACTAGCTGTTTAGACACACGAAGTGCTGGGCGCTACTGGCAAGGGATTATAAACTGATTTCTTATTTCTAGATTTCCAATTGGCTTTTGACAATGTACCACACAAGCGCTTTTAGTGAAATTGCGTGCTTATGGAATAACGCCTCAGTTGTGCGACTGGATTCGTGATTTCCTGTCAGAGGTCACACTTCGTAGTAATTGACGAAAAGTCATCGAGTAAAACAGAAGTGATTTCTGGCGTTCCCCAAGGAAGTGTTATTGGCCCTTTGCTGTTTCTTATCCATATAAACGATTTAGGAGATAATCTGAGCTGCAGTCTTACGTTTGTTTGCAGATGATGCTGTCGTTAACCGTCTACTGAAATCAGAAGAACAAAACAAAGTGCAAAACGCTGTAGAAAATATATCTGAGCCACCGTCTCCCATTGGCAGCTCCGTGAGCGCAGGTGCCCAACACGTCTGTTGACTGAACTGCCTAATGCGAGAAGGATGATAAAGTTCTGATTCCCACAACTAGTATAGTGCCTGTGACAGCGTGGTAGCCACAGCCCACATGAGCCGAGTCAAAATCATGGGAAGTATGAAAAATACAGGAAGCACACCTATACTTTAACCCATATTAAAAATTCACCTAAACTGCAAATAGCCTGTAACTCTCAAATTCGTTCTGCATGGAAATCCATAAATCAAATAAATGCACATTCGTCGTCCTCAGGTGGAAACTTGTGCTATGGCTATGAAGGGAAAAAAAAACGGGTTCCGGTATGGTGCTTTTAAAATTTTCTACAAAAAGAATTGTGTGTGTGTGTGTGTGTGTGTGTGTGTGTGTGTGTGTGTGTGGTATGGACAGCAGCTAAGTCAAAAGCCTGCCTTCCAAAGAAGAGAAGATTATATGCACTAAATGTGTACCAAGCAAACTGAGATGAAACACCTTTATACTAAATGAAAGGCCAAGTCACGACCATCAAAAAATGGAACACACGCAGATGTTTACAAGAATGGCAGGTTTACAAGACTAAAGCTCTATAACAAAGCTATATGCAGCATTTCAATGCGAGAAACTTTACAGTTGCGGGTTCGATGTCCAGATGCCTCCTGAAGTAAGGATAGTGTAAGTTTGTACGTCAGAGCGATCCCACTGGGACATAATAGCCGCGGTCACTTAGTGAACGCTCGGAGACGCCAGGTGCCTGGAGGATCTATTGTGCGGTGCCTTACAAACTTTTCATACTGTTTCTGACCATCCTGTATACCTAAAATAACGCAAAGCAATTATCGAAAACTTTTATGCAGAGAATATCTAGTTACGCAATATTTCCATTTTTACGGTTGTCGCCAGCCTGAGAATCGCCAGTACTTTTTATAACCGCAGAAACTTTGCCGAAGCTACGTGTTGAGCCACCAGAAGCGCTCTCGCTGTTGCCATACACTTCCATTGACAAAGTGATGTAGGCGCAGACGAAGAAATGCAACGCTGCTTATCTCTCGAGTAGACTAGTTTGTTATTAACGAGCAAATTCCGCTGCAATGGAAATCCCATTGTTATAATCTAAAAAAATGGAAGGCGAAATTAAAACTTAAGTACGGATATGTCTAGGCGAGAATAAAGTGTTCACAAAGGTTATCGTCTTGGCTTTCAGCCTGCTGTTGAACCAAATGCGTTGTCAGGCAGCAGACAACCCAGAAATACAGACTAAGTTTTCGGCGGACGAATCAGCCACACCTATGAAAGAATGGAAAATCCGTCTTAACTAAAAGATTAAGATCGTACACTATGCTAAAGAGGGCCATAGACGACCTTAATATTCGCTCTCGTTCTCTACAGAAGCCAGAGCTTGAGTAAAAAGAAAGCAAGAACTGCAAAGGCTCTTTACTATCGAAAAACGTCTTTCTGAAAATTCGCGGACCCTTTAGACAAAAAGAACTCAAGTAATGAAGATTTCTCCTCAATTGTCACAATATTTTTTTACAAGAAGGTACCTTACACGGTTGGATAAAGTGGGGTACTGATTACGATGAAGATTATGAAGAATAACGAATGGTGGACGAATGCTGGTATGGACATGTTCCATTCAGTGTGTCAGCAACAAGACCTATACAAAGTAGAGAAAGAGATACACAGGACAAACAACCCAGGGAACTCTAAACCTGACCGAACTGGAGGCTGATCGCAGAAATATTTTGTATACAACGTATAATTAGAAAATAGTTACGGAACGTAGAAAGTCTTAGCCGTCAATTTCTTCATCTGGCCTGATAATCTGACATTGAAAATGAAAACGTAGAATGCGTAAATATGCAAATAGCCGATGTAGCGTGACTGCACTATTGACGATGAATCGTCAATCACTCACCAGTATCGAGTATGTAAGGGCAGTATCGTTGTGGAATGATCTGATGCTGATGGAGTGAGTGAATGTAACCGTGAGAAGGCAAATCCTGTTCACACTTATCGCCAGATTCGCAAGGACGTGAAATTTACCCACAAACCGAAGGGCATATACAGCTCTCCCTTCGGGCATTTTTCCGCCGACTTGGGCGCTTACGCAGATTGAGTAAATGAAAGAAGATACATGAAAGATACGGAGGTCAATAATTTAAAATGTAAATGAACTCCAGTGGCAAACTATCAAATTTCTCGGAGTCCACGAACATGTTACTTCCTTGAACATAAAACCTGCGCAACTACGACGGTGCAATTAAGAAGTCTGGTCTTATAACGTGTATACCAGCATCAAAATCACTACTCTTGAACATTTTGTGGCTCACTCGGTCGAAATACGTAGCACAAGTTAGGACTAGTTCACCACATTTTTCCACACAAGTCACATCATTTACCCCCCCCCCCTCCTCCTTACTGCATATTTCAGCTTTCGCTATCAATATGTTATAAATCTGTATACAGTTTTGGTGAGCTTGGTACCCCACGAGGGCGCTTGAAATCGGCCGTGGTGGTTGGTGGTGGCGGTACAAAAATTTTTTTCAGGCGACAGTCAACAGCATCGTTACACTTTGAGAAATGCATGGGAAACACTGTTCTGTCTTACAACATATTTATGCACCACCGTTTTCGATTCATTGTTCATCTCCAAGGTGGAAAAATACTGTGACAAGTTCGTATGTCATACATGCTACTTAGCCAGAAGCGGTGCCATCGCTGTCTTGCAAACATCAGGATTGTCACAGTATTTTTCCACTATGAAGATGAACAATGAATTGAAACCGATGGTGAATAAATATATTGTACCGCGCAGTGTTTACTATGCATTTCCACCGGTGGGGTGGTGGTCGTGGTCGTGATACTAGCAGCAGCAGTAGCAGCAGCAGCAGCAGCAGCAGCAGTAGTAGTAGTAGTGGTAGCGGTAGTAGCAGCGGCGGAGTGGGTGGTGACAAACGTCTGAAAAAATTTCTAGTTGAGACTGCACCCCACAGGCCAACGTATGAATTATATACTTTTTCTAGTCGCAGAACCGTTTCTCGGAACTAACAAAGCGTAAGAACAGTAGTAATACATAAATACATAAGTTGTCACAGTTAACGGTAGTGCCACGTGTATTACTTGTACGGGCCTATGCAAGCTGCATGGTTGGCGGTTTCGCCAAAGGTAAAAATAGAACGGCAGGGTTAGCGAAAGGGAGAAGACGGGAATGCGACACGGGAAGCCTGGGGGTCACGCGAGGCAAACCGAAACCTGCGGCGAGGCGAGCAAGGGGGGCGCTGCAAGGCCGTCCGGCCCGCGAGCAAAGCGATCCGCCCTTCGAAGGCGACGCCGGCCGCGCCACGCATGCTCCTGCCAGCCTGCCCTGCCCCGGCCTCGCTAGCTCCGCGTCCCTGCCGCGCTGTCATCAGTCACATTCTCCTTGCGCCCACTTGCCGAGCGGCAATCGTCTCTAATGCTTACGTCCTCCGGCCACTGCCACTAATGAGAGGGGCACGGGGTCGCTTATTATAACGAGGTAGTTATGGGGTATTCGGTATGTTTCTCCTCTGGATCGTTGAAAGTCATGAGCTGCGCCGGCCTCTGTGGTGTCAGTAGCGTCACTGCCTCGAAATGCGGAGGTCACGGGTTAGATAATTACCACGATTATGAGCAGGTGTTTTAATGTAATATCACTCCTCTTTGTCAGTGAGTGTCCATACCGAATTACAGTTAATTAGAGCCAAGCAAAGGATTTAAAAATGCGGATGTCGAGATGCTCAGGCGACGGTAATCCATTCAGAATTGTGCATGTTCGACAGTTAGCGTCTAGATTTTACTGCTGATTCAGGTACGCAACTTGCCCTTGCGTCTTATCTGAGGCCACAGGATACCGTCCCCGAAGCACCTGCACCATACGAATCAGATGTGGTATATATGAATATTCTGGGAGATTATATATATATATATATATATATAGAGAGAGAGAGAGAGAGAGAGAGAGAGAGAGAGAGAGTGAGTGAGTGTGTGTGTGTGTGTGTGTGTGTGTGTGTGTGTGTGTGTGTGTGAAATTGGTACATAAAGCGTAACATACTTTGATGGTAGTTTAAAAACTAAAGAAAAAATGAGATAGTTCTTTCCTGTGGCTATTTAGTAGGGAGAAATACACGCATTAAAACAGTATCACGAAACAGAAACTCATTGAAATAGAAGAAAAAATATTGAGAATCAATAGTATCTAGTCTTTTAACATTCTAAGAAGGAAAATTAACAAACGCTTATAGACAATTTACAGCACATACAATATTTTTCGCACAGTAAATTATTTTGAACTACCCACTTCCATGTCGGTTTAGTCCGCCGCCGCTGAAGACACGTGCCATTTTCGCATTATAATTTGGTAAAGTTAGATTTTTTGGGGGGAAGAACACACCTTCGAACAATCCTATCGTCTGTGTTGTGGCCTCTTTATATATTTAACATTACTGTGACTACCTACATGATCTCAGAGGGCGAAGGCAATGAATATTTGTCGATTTGTCTTTAACTAAATGCTCCTCTGCAATGATCATCGGGTCATTGTTAGATCATATAAGTCATGAAAAACTTATTAAGAGCGCAGTACTATTAGTTACTGAAAAGTAAAGGGTGGAATTATCAACCCAGCGTAAAAGCACTGAATACTTAGAACATTCTTTACACTCTATAAAATCCTAACGTAACCCAATCGACGTAACTAAGTTAAATCCACTTGTCTGACACCGAATCTTACTAATTACCAATGTTCATTGGATCATTAAATTTGTATGGACTTGGTAACCCCTGTTAGGCTGCAACCACCTGCAGTTATATAAAGGAAACAGTCGAGATTGATTATTTCGCCTCGACGGAGGCGGCCTCGTCGACAAGCCCACATCGCTTCTGATCAGTTTCGCTCCCGTACAGAGACTGCCTACAAATCCCAGTCTCGACATCTCCGTTAACCAAATGCCCAAAATTTTCAGTCCACAACTCCTCAGCACTAGTATTAAGCAACAGTCAATTTAACTCTGCTGGTAGTTCCGCTCCCACGACACGTCCTTGTAGGTGCACTACCGCTGATCAATGCGGTGGCGAACCCACAAGTCAGACCTACTGGGATATGATTTACGCCACACATGCAGAAGCTTCGGAATCTTTCTCGCTGTGTTACCCCAAGCGCAGCGCTTGTTGTATGACCTGGTAACTATGCCCCCTGCTGTGACGGTATATGCCAGATACATGAAGCTAATGTGTAGCACAAAGAACCTGGTGCAATGCATCATGCCTCTGTAACTGTCCGTTTTCCTGTATATTTTACGGTCGCTGTAGATTACAAACTTGACCTTCTTGCAGATGGAAGTAGTTGCGTAAGTGCCGTGGCCCAAGTATGTTGGCTTCAGACTCTTTTCCCTACGTTGTGATGCCTGTGTCAGCCTCAGAAGTTACGTAAGAGACCAGCTATTGCCGAATGATTTTCTTCTTTGCAACGCGTTTATACACTTTCCGGTAACTACGAGTACACTGCATTTCTACAGTTGGTTATCCTCCAAGTTATAAACCACTAGCCTTGAACAACGTTTCTTGCATATCCTGGTTGTCAACGAGCGACCGACCGACTTCCTTTCTTCAAGCGGCGACAGCCACGTTTCCAACTCCTTGGAGGTTCCGTGGACCGGAGTATCTCCTAGGCGGGACGTAAGCGGAATCGAGTAATGGCTTGCTGCAGCAAGCTCCGACCCGTTTCGCAGTTACGCTGCGTTCACTCCAGCACGCGATACATGTACAAGCAAAATAAAAATTCCGCGCACTAAAGACGGACCGAAAAGGTCTAATGAACTACAAAAGAAAACTTTTTTCAAAAGTAGCGGACATTATTCGTCGCATTGAAAGGGGAAGGTATAACTTATCTCTTTAAGACAAAGTGATTCCGTTACTCCTTATTCTGTCGCATTTGTCTTCCTCCCAGCGGAATACAGTACATTTATTCCCGGTGCTTGGGAATACCCACTGATCTCACTACAGAATCTGTGTCACTAAACTGCTATCATGGCCCCCGGTACCTATCTAACGGCCTTCAAGGGCAACAAAAACTGACGTGATGAACACTGAGACGCGTGGGAAAAAACAAAACAAAAAACAAAAAAACGAGCTTCTGCTTAAAATGATGCCCGGATTACCCTGCTCCTGTGTTTGATAATGAGAGCACTTAGCAAACTTCCAACATACTTTACACATAATTTCAGTTATTTCCTGAACTTTTATCTCGTACGCAGTTAACGTCAAATATGAGACGTTTGAAGCTGTTTTATACGTGGGAATGCGATTCTTTAAGGAATCGAGGGTTTACTGGTTTATGTCTATTCCATTATGCCTAATTTACATAAGATATCCTTGAACAAGACTTTATACATTCTGAATATACCGCAAAGCTTCATAAGAATTTTCCTGAATGACCCTTTGCATGGACACAACATGAAAATTTCTTTCTCCACTGTTCTTTTGTTACAGTAAAATGTCCAGTTCTAGATCCTAACTAAGTGTACCGTGCGGCTCGGCTATGAAACCCAATTGTGCAGTTCTCGACTGCTTTCGGGCCAGTATTATCAAGAGGTTTATTCATTATTTCGCACTCCTGCTTCAGCGAAGACAATAACACGAAGGTTAATTTTGTAATAAATTTTCCACCCTGTTTCTTTTCCGAAGAAGAAATAGTCTACACGTAACTCGCGCTGATGGGAGTACTCTAGCTTCGTCGGGATACTCCAAGTTACGTCATATCAAACGAACTGCAATCTGTAACCTCCTATCAAGCTTAGGTACCACAATTCACGAAAATTCTGGCTTCACACTGACTTAATAGCGGGGCTCAAATCCGAAGATATGACTTAATAGCGGGGCTCAAATCCGAAGATAGTATGTGTATGTAACTAAGACCGTGTGACAAATAAGGTCGCTATTAAATTTTCAACTGATTTCACATTAACAAGGGAAATATCTGAAATAAAGATTTCCAGAGCTCACTTCAATTAACTTCCTGAATTTATGGTGGAAACGGTTCATTTATCCCGGCAGGTCAAATTCCGCCACATCCATTTCAGAATTAACGATCCTGCCCTATTTACGTACGTAGACTGCCAGAGAATTACTTAAAAATTAATAAGGGACGCTATCTACCGACTGAAACATATTGCACAATGAGCCTGGATAAGCTTTAGCGCACTTTGTATACTACCAGCCATTAAATTTAGAACGTAAGGATTCAGATGCTTCTGCTGGTTATGCTCAGAATCATGTAACCACTGCTCTTCAACTGTGGCCAAAGGCGCTGGCACCAAAGAGCTGTGACGCCGGCGCGATAGTGCGACTGCGGAGAAGGGCGGCAACCGCTGACTGCCCGGTCCGAGGCGCCCCACTATCTGGCGCACACTTCAGCAGCGGCCGAGGCAGCAGCAGACCACACCAGGCCTGCTTATCGCAGCCGCGTGCTCCCTATCAGCTACTACGTGCCTCCCCGAACAGACACCGCTATTAAACGGTCATTGCCTCGACACTGCTTCTTTCTCTTACTTTACAATCAGTTCTTCTATACCGCTCTAGTACTCATAAGTGAAGTTCGAATTGGTGCCCATTTCCACCTCGCGGATATCGCGATGCCTACAAACGAAGATCGCTTCAGGAAGAAACTGACATCCGCTTGGGAGCTACAATGATGCACACAGAAACAAATACACGGATCAAAAATAACTGCTTGTCCCTCCTATCAATATTCACGAATTTGCTGCGCGCAGCGATAAATCCATCTACAACGCCGTGCCACAGAATAAGAAAAGCTTACGGTGAGTTCCTGAAGAATGAAGTTCCAGATGGCTTTTATGACAGTCCAAAGTTCAGTTCCTTACACAGTAAGAGATCACATGTCAGGCGAATTGTCAAGGAAAGACAATGGATCAGTGATGTAATGAGCATGTGATATCACTTTGTACTCAACATTTTCTCTTAGATAGCGATTAATGTTGAAATGTCTGCAATTCCGAGTAGCCGAGATGGCAAACGAAGTCCAACAATAGCATCGCTTGGCTCTTTGTCCCAAGAGATCGCTCTCGACGATGCACAATTTTCTCGAGGATTTGGCATTCACTTGTATAGTTTATTACAAGCAACAGGCCATCAACCTACGCCTCGTACAAAACTTACTACGTCGACGAATTGTTGCCACCGGCACAGTACGATCTGCTGTTAGAAAATGTTGCGATAATTTACTGAACCAATGACTCTTCGGTCTGAGGTTAGGAACACCCTAAAATATGGTACAGCAAAATGCTACTGTTAAAGACAGTACACTCTTGGCGATGTCCCATCGTTTCGCCACGCCTGAGATAAACCTCTGCGTGACGGAACTGAAATGTAGAATAGGTACCTGTCATGCCGTGCTGACGGGGAATTAAAGTGATAGACTGGCATGTTTATGACTTACCCACATCTCTTCAGGTTCACATTTTCTGATACGATACAAAAAATAAGAATTTCTCTCATTTAAGTATAGACGTTCACTATACGACGAAACAAGGCAGTTTATCTCTGTTACTAAATCGTCGACGGGGCACAGCCATTCACACACTAACAGACAGCAGGCAATGACAATGTTTTCTCATGCTTTCCCTGCGAAACTAGTTGGCTGTTTGGTTGGTTTCGAGAGTAAACTGACCACGTGTACTAGAATGCAGGACTATTACGCCAGTGGCCGAAAAATTAGATAAAAATTTAATGTTTTACCTAGCTGAATCCCAGGAAACCACCCGCCTCCGCAGTGTAAATCACGAACTCGTTTATGTGCGGAGGCCCTAGACTCATGTAGCCAGTTTGTGTATGCTAACGGATGAACTCTTCACCACCAACAATTCGCCAGCAAAGATAGAGAGGATGTCGGAAAGATTCCGATAGACTTTGTACCAATGTCCTGGATTAAACTCCTAACCTCTCCCTGTTTCCCAGCTAACGATGTTATACCACTCTTTATTGATTCACTAGAAAACGCACGTCTTATATATATGTAGAGGTGGATACTCATGGTCACAATTAATTTATAACTATATCATCAAAAGCGAAGTTTACACCCACACGTTTCATGAACTAGTCAGCCAAAACTTTATGACCACTGCCTACCGTGACATTGGATGTCGCCTCGTGGCGTTGCGGACAAGTGACGTGGTAAAGAAAGTATGTAAGCGGAGCAAGCATGGACGGTGGTTCACCCTAGCGAAGATATGGGCTGCAAATGAGGAAACCCAGTGAGATAAGCGACTTTGACAAAGGGCAGATTGTTATTGCGCAAGGACTGAACGAGTATCTCGAAAATGGCGCAGCTAGTCGAATGTTCACGTGCTACTGTCTTTAACATCTATGGAAAGAGGTAAACTATCAGTAGACGCTAAATGCTTCGACGTCCACGACTCTTCACACAGTGTGGGGTTCGGAGGCTTGTCTGCTGTAGAAAGTAGGATGAATGGTGATCTGCGCATCTCTGCTGAAAGTGCACAATGCTGGTGAACGCACAAATGTTTCGGAGCACACTGTTCATCGTACATTGTTATACTCTGAACTCCGTGCTAACCACCCCTACGTGTTCACATGTTGAGCCAACGACATCAATTACGACTGCAGTGGACACGGAACCATCCGGATTTAACCTATAATCGACGGAAAGCTGTCGGCTTTTCGGGTGAATCACATTTTTGCTACATCAAGTCCATGGTCGTCTCCACAAACGCCATTACCATGGTGAACGGCAGCTCCAAACGTGCAGCGCACCACAGAAGCAGACTGGTGGGAGCAGTATTATGTCATGGGAGACATTCTCCTGCGCTCGCTTGGGACCTATCTTAGTAACTGAAGACACGCTGACAGGTACGAGCTACCTGCATCCCTTCATGCTAGATGTCTTCCCCGACGTTACGTCATCTTTCAGCAGTATAATTTTCCGTGTCCCAGAGCCAGAACCGTGCTACGGCGATTTGAGAGGCATTATCGTGGACCCACGTTGATGTTTTGGAGACCAAATTCGACTGATGCAAATCCTATGGCACCCATCTGGGTCGCTATCTGACGCCTTCAGCGAGTACGCAAATCAACGGCGTGTTATTTACGCGAATGACATGACCTGTGCGTAGACACTCTCCACAAACCTACCAACAAACTGTCGGATCCCTGAAACGCAGAATCAGTTATGTATTTAGTTCCAAAGACGGACAAACAAGTTATTAAGCAGGCTGTCATAATGTTTTGGCTCATCAGTGTATAGTGTGTGTGTGTGTGTGTAATTTCCAACCTTACTTTGTAGGAAGCGTTCGTGCACACAGAGACCAGAATTTTCAACGAACGTTATTGCTATTTTCCCAAAGGGAAATATTTGCAAAGGGCACGTAGAGTTCAGAGAGTAACATTGTTTAGGATGATTTTTCACTAGTCCTTACAAATACCACCTGATTTTCTGAAACTTGAATTTTTAATACATGCCACTGCATTAAGTTGAGTTGAGCACACAGCCGTCTACGAAGCGACCGATGTACTATTGTTCTTATGATTACAGACTTTGGTAGAAACTTAACTCCAATTAACTTTACCGTAATAGAACCAATGGTGCTCCAATTACTAAAATTAAAATTTTGAAGAGGTTTTGTGCAATCTTGCGCTATAACGTCTCAGTTGTCCATAAACGGTCACCGTTAATTTTCTGTGACGTGACTGTGTAAACAGTTGAAACAGAGACTCAATTTTGAAACACATGACAAATGTACAAAACTTTTACATTCGCCTAAATTTTTCGTTAAAAACATTAGATACGGCCAGTTGTATCTGCTCCAAATGACTTAACAAGCCAATCTACAACAAATCTGCTTCTCATCTCTTGTCTGTTTATGTAACAGACACTTTGCCGCTATTTCACATAATGTCTTCTCTGGGCGCCTGACGGTGCACTTAGGACAGAAATGCTGCACGTGAACGGGCGGCACCCGCGCACGCACGCAATCGCAATTACGCTAAAAGTGTTTGGCTTTAATCACTTAAATGCAACTACGTGCACTCTTGATTCTGCGCCCCAACGCACTAGTGCCGCTCATTTGAGAGAAAACCTCAGGTTACGGGATTGTCCAGAGTTGGGGGTACTTTGGATACACAGAGCAGAAACTCCGGAAATTAATAAGGTCAGGTTCCTAACACACACTAACAGGAACAATATGAAAACAAATACTACGAAGTTTCCGGATCTTCGATCGTCACGTAATTTCCACTTTATTTACCATTTAATGCAACTGGCCTTCGGCGCATTTTTTTCCCCGCACGATTGCTTATACAGGTTGTTCCAAAAAGGTATGGCTAAACTTTCCGGAAACATTCCTCACACACAAATAAAGAAAAGATGTTATGTGGACATGTGTCCGGAAAAGCTTAATTTCCATGTTAGAGCTCATTTTAGTTTCGTCCACCTACGCTCAATGGAGCACGTTATCATGATTTCATACGGGATACTCTACCTGTGCTGCTAGAACATGTGCCTTTACAAGTACGACACAACATGTGGTTCATGCACGATGGAGCTCCTGCACATTTCAGTCGAAGTTTTCGTACGCTTCTCAACAGATTCGGTGACCGATCGACTGGTAGAGGCGGACCAATTCCATGGCCTCCACGCTCTCCTGACCTCAACCCTCTTGACTTTCATTTATGGGGGCATTTGAAACTTCTTGTCTACGCAACCCCGGTACCAAATGTAGAGACTCTTCGTGCCCGTATTGTGGACGGCTGTGATACAATACGCCATTCTCCAGGGCTGCATCAGCGCATCAGCGATTCCATGCGACGGAGGGTGGATGCACGAATCCTCACTAACGGAGGACATTTTGAACACTTCCTGTAACAAAGTGTTTGAAGTCACGCTGGTACGTTCTGTTGCTGTGTGTTTCCACTCCATGATTAATGTGATTTGAAGAGAAGTAATAAAATGAGCTCTAACATGGAAAGTAAGCGTTTCCGGACACATGTCCAGATAACATATTTTCTTTCTTTGTGTGTGAGGAATGTTTCCTGAAAGTTTGGCCGTACCTTTCTGTAACACCCTGTATATCACATCTGAACAAAAGTAACAAATTAATCTACTGTGGATTCTTTACATCAATTCATTAAAATATAAAGGTCTGCGAGAACGAACCCCCAAATCGAGTGAATAACGCAATTCAAGTAATTTGTTTCAACAGAGAGACGACCTCACTACAATGATTTCCGATTCATTTATTTATAATACTTCCTGTTGTTGCCAAGTTTTCCATTACTGTAATTATCTGTCGCCCCAACAGACAGCCGCAGGAGAGGTCGCCTACGCGTGTTTGTATAGTGCTGCTCGACTCTGAGCTACACGGTTCGCATACCGTTGGTGGAAGAAACTATTATTGACAGTATTTCGCCGGAAACGGGTAAAGGGATGGCACCGTAAACTTCCTGTTCATCACACTCTGCAGCAACGTTCCACGTTAAATCTCTCTGCCGTACATCATGGATATAAGGCACAAGTCAATTTTCCGTTTTCGCATAGGGGGGTTCGAGGCAGGGGTGGAGATAAAATGCCCCCCTCTCCAATTTTGCTATCTGTGAGTAGTCAGTCTGATTGCGGCAAGGTGTTTTACATTCAACAAAACGAACTATACCATACTGTCCAAGAAACCAGTTATCCACCAGATACATACATTCCCGACACTACATTGCATGACAAAAGGAACACCTGTATTGGAAACTATTCCGCACGGGGATGGGGGACTGCGGAATTGCTGATCGTTCAAAATACGAAAGACTTTTTTCAGTCAGCCACATAGTGCACGGAGACTTTAAAAAATGAATGGCAATTAGGAGTTTGTCACACATCCAAGAAAATGTAGAACTCAATTAACGAATCGTTACCCACCCTATATCAATGGGCGCAGAGAGAGATCACCACCTCAGCATTGAGCGTGGATTTTGAATGTGCCGTTAGTGTGTGTCTTCTATACAAGACACAAATGAGTGAGACAGTAGAAGTGAAAGACAATCAAATGTATTGTAGCAATTAAGTACAGTGATCACTATAAAAAAGGCTGCATTGCCAAGTTGCCAAATACTGTTTTAAGACAATTAATTAACCGAAAAGTTTCCAGAATGAATTTCCACTCTGCATCGGAACGTGCACTGATCTGAAACTTCCTGGGACCCTTTGATCGTAGGAGACGACCTTTGTTAAGGTAGAAGATGATGTACTGTTGGAAGAAAAGCTGTGGGGCGGGTCGTGAGTCGTGCTTTGATAGCTCCGTCGGTAGAGCAACTGCCCGTGAAGGTAAAGGTCCCAGGTTCGAGTCCGGCTCCGACACACCTATTTATACTGCCAGGAAATATCAATTACCTGAGACTACTCCATTCTAGCATAACGGCTTAAAAAAATTCGTTAGGATTATGTTTCTGTAGCCCTTAAATATTATTCCCGGCGACCGATGTCAGACATTTAAGTTTCATTTGGCCTCTGTTCTTGTGTAAGGGAAGCGAGTCCATTTTGACCGTTTAGAGCTACCGTCTTCTTCGCCAGAAGATGTCAAATTAGTTTTTTTGAAAGCAACCAGTTTACTCAGCTGTTATCACGCGATGGCTTTAACAGTGGAATTCGCCGAGAAAGTAGACATCACGGCCAACGACTGCAGTTTGTTGCAGCAAACACCAGGCGCCAGTGGCACACAGGAGGAGCGCCTCCTAATCTTGGCCCCTCCGAAAGCGCCAGCGGCGCCGGCTAACCACGTGACCACCGAGTTCCGCAAGCTGTAGAGTAGTTAATGCGGCCTCGCCGCTTAGTAGGCAACGCAACTACATTTAAGGCGTCTCTCTTTATTGCCCCCAACCCCTCCGAAATACTGCTACATGGGTATTACTGCCACTACAGATGTTGATCACTCTGGAGTCTTTTTCCGAGAAGCAAAATCATAAAGCGTTAAGTTCATTGAGAATTTAAAAAGTTTCCTCCAGAGAATTTCCAACGGCTTTCGAGGAAAAAGTTTTAAGCTTTGTCATCGTGTCATACAGAAATACCGATCTGCGAAAACGACAGATAAACAGTGTAGGGCTCTATATGGTTTTTCACTGAACTGTATTTTGCCTTACGGCTGACCTTCAATTCCATTCTGAGACAGCATTTCAACTCGTTTATAATACTTTTTAAATTGGAAACCTTTCCTATTGTTCTGCTGCCGTATCTGCTCTTTCCCCTTTTCCAAAAATCAATGTCATTGAGAACGTCCTGAATTTTGCAGAGCCCTTCAAGGTCCCTGAAATTATCTACGCTAAGTACCGAATGTGTAATGGTTATCTATTACCTCACTGCCGTAACATAAGCTTATCAATTCAGCAATTTAACACTTACGTTAAAATGAACAGTCGAGAACGCTATAACATTTCTTTATTAATCGGTTTCGGCTTATGTATAAGCTTATATACAAACCATCACGAGAAATCCGAGGAGCCGCCAGCACCAACCATTAAGGGGCCAAAATAATTCCGAATATGGCTTGTATATAATCCGAAACGGGTTAATAAAGAAATATTATTCATTTTAACTTAACTGTAACATCAGGTCGCTGCTCTCCGTAGGCTGTTTTCAAAATTTATTAAAACTTACGATTAAGAGATTTGTGTAAGTTTTCATTATCCAATACACAGCTGTAACGATATATTATATCCACCCCCTTAGCTGAGTGTCGCGTTGTCCTCATTTAATCATCATCGACACCCAAGTCGCCCGATGACTGGTTTATGGGGCGCTCAACTGCGGGGTCATCAGCGCCCGTACCAAGTCCAAATTTTTTACGCAGTACAATCTAGTCACTATCACGAATGATGAAGAAGAAGAAGAAGAAGAAGAAGAAGAAGAAGAAAAAATAATGGGGGCAACACAAACACCCAGTCCCCGGGCAGAGAAAAATCCCCTACACGGCCGGGAATCGAACCTAGGACCACTTGAAGTCGCCCAATGTGGTGTCAAATGAAAGAACTTGCAACTCGGCGGCCGAACTTCCCCAGGTGGGGTTTAGGATCAGATCATCACTGGGTCCACTGTCCCAAAAAAGAACTGGAACACATAACGAAGTGTGTAATATGATAGTAGACAGCTGTTATGTGGAACAATAGAGACATCACAACTTTTATTACAAAGTACTTACAAAAGCATCACAGGTACGCATCTGCGTAATTATAGTCCCAGCCTTCAGATGTACAAAGTTCCATCATTACTATTAGCTATATATGTAAAGCACTGTCCATTTACCCCCATTGCCGTTAATTGTGTGATAAACTCGTGGTCTGACACACAGTAGGTCCAAGATTATCCAACGAATCATTTAAGGCGAGGCAAAGATGTACCGACGAGAAAGATCGATTATCAATACCTCACTGACGTTAACACTACACAAACTCAAGGGGCATCCATTTTGTTACAAAATTAATACTTCTATTACAAACCATTTGCATCTTATGGTTACTACCTAACATCAGTATAAATACAGGTATACACACGTCAGTCTAACCAACACGAATTAAACGTTCCCTTTTCTTTGGTACTTGTCAAAATACAATAAACGATGTAGATAGAGGTAGCTGCACTAACTATTCGACTCACCGTTTCTGACTGATTTCCACTAATTATGCTTTTACAGTACTCCCTGCCGCTTGTATCTCCTCTCGAATTAAAGGTATGGATTGACGTTCAATCATAATGATTTTTTCATGACTCGTGTCATTACTCAATGTAGACCTACCTCTTTCGTCAAGAATGCAGCCCTTTGAAAAACATTCGCATTAGTTATGCTATTCAGGTAGTAAGACTATTTTTTTACGATTAGTACATCTACTTCTGCACTTGTCATGCGTGAGATGTGTTCCTAAATAGTGTTGTGTTCAGAATCAAATTCCACGAGCAGAGCACTTTTATTTACGAAAACTGCGCAGCGACTGAGGAAAATTAGCGGCAAACAATTAGATTGCTGTACTGTGCGGTCGTGTACTTAGCTAGCTGACTTCTCTCTCCGCATACTTTTTAAGGGATGGCAGAGATAATGCTCCTCACTTGACAAACCTTGAGTCAACGCCAAAAGGAGAAGTTTATAACCTTAGGGACAAAAGGCGAGGGGGCAGGGGTGTAGGGAAACTACAGCGACATACAGAATCTTTGAGAGTATGTTAAGTGTAATGTTTTATCTTTTCCTACCGTTGCAGGTTCGCATTTATCATCAGCAATTATCATTATCATTATCGACTGAATATGTAAAATCATGTGTAGATTCTGTATTGCAAACGCACGTGACAGAGTGTATGTCATAATACATCTGGAGGTGATCTTATTAGTATAACGCATATACTGATTAACGGTAAAATCACAGTCTCTGCGATACACTTTCGGTTAGTGATCCACTGTAATACTGGAAGAGAAACAAAAAATGGAACTATGACTAAAGATACTTATTGGGCTCGCACTTTACAGGTTCCCTGCATTGGCACGTTCCAGTTACGCAATCCTTTAAGCGAGAACCTCGACCTTCCCCAAGTGCAGAAAAGTTGTGGCCGTAGTCAACTCCGGACAGGAGCGGACAAGCCGCGTGCATTCACGGAGTAGTATCAACTTCCAGGTGCATGCAGCTGGAAGTCTGCGTCTTGTATGCGTTGTCTGGAAGGCATCACATTACAGTTGGACAACGGCTCGAGCACAGCATATACCGTTTCACGGTGTAGTGCTGAGCTACTCTTCGCGAAAGGTATTTACGACTGACGTCCATCTGCTAATCTGGTAGTAGATTCTGAAACTGCCACGCAAAGCGTAGCTCTGTTAGCATGGTTGGGCCTTAACGTGTTTTCCCATAGCCGCACTGTGAATTTGGAAGGAGTATCATCAGGAGCTTCATTTTCTTTTTTGGAATACCGTCTGTTGGCAGTAAGGTGAATATTGCTAACGTCTTACGAAGTAGCTACCACTAAACGTGTTTGTGCCGATTTTTTATTTCACTGACAAAGCATCAATTTTTTAGTTTTATTTGTAACAAGTACATGTTGTGTTGATAGTTTGTGGTAAGTTTAAACTATACGCCGGTCATTAATGCCGTCTCTCTAACTTTCTTGGGCAGTGAGACAACAACTTTCTACGCAAGTCAGTTCTTTTTCTCCATCGATGTATCTTCCACTAGCAACCATAATAAATTACGGCACAACGGCTAATTAAACGAGCCTACAGAAACAGTGCACACATCTCAATGGTATTCATCAGTATTCAGCCGTGACAGAGTAAAACATGTCTCATCTAGAACAGAGCATTCGAAAAATCTGCGATACAGTTTATGAGTGGTGTGAGTATTCATCAACTCCCGAGAAGTCTTTCCCCGATAAGTGGCTTACCACCAAGCTTCCACACCATGCCATCATTCCGAGAGGCGATTTGAAGTAGTGACTTCCAGCAACGAATGTGCCAGACGGGAATGTGTGTGTCTTACAGATATACTTCACGCCGACAAGCACGTAATAGGGACGGAAAAAGGAAACCATTTGAAAGGCATACTGGTATTTTAGTTCTGAGTAACAGGTATTTTTCGGTACTTCTTTGGTCTCTGCTGTAACAGGTGTTTTTATTTTCACTAACAGCAGGAAAAAAAGAACGAATATCAATTACCCATAGCAGCGGTGCTAAACTGTTTTTTTAACCCTAGGATGCATGGTGCCGAAAATACACATGAATGCATATGAAGGGCCTCCAAGGCCCTGCCCTAATTTAAAATTTTCCTTTTTTCATATAATCATTCTTTGGAGTTAAATTTGTTTCTGTCAAATTTATTGTCATATTGAAAAATTCCTAAGATACAGTAACAGGATCTGGTGGGCCTCATTAACATTTTATTAATTTTTTAAAAAACTCTAAGAGTAAACTTTTATTAGTTACATACATTTACATACTACATATACAAATAATTTTATTATTTCACTTATAAGTTGCAGTTTAGATTTTATAACATTACAACCAATTTCTTCAATTAAAACATACTCATTATTCACAATATTATGTATATAGGCAATATTTTGACAAAAGTTATTATTCATTGTTCACATAAAATTGCATTTTTCTTAGTTTTCAACATGTGACGAACAAGAAGCACAAAGAACGGCACTATGTTCCTTACAAATGTTGGTTTTACACTTAACGCATGTCATAGTTCTTTTCCTGTGTTTATTATATGGACAATAATTGCATCTTCTTCTATTTCCTGAGACATGTAGTTGGTATGGCAATATGACATCTTTTTGAACACCACATCTTTGCATGGCATCAACGATTTTCTTTGGAAGATTAGGGATCTTAATACGAAGTTCCATTAGTGGTCTTACCATTTCCTCTGTTAAATCTCTTAGGAACAAACACCTTTTATCACTTCTTCCACGATAGTATGTCTGATGTTGGGCGGAAAATAAAATTTCACTGTTAATTGCTGCGACGTCCATCTTAGTCATCCATAATGCAAATGGCCATCTTCTTGCTTGTCTCTTGCCAAGTGTAATTACGATTTTTCTAGTCCATTTGATCTACTCCACCCTTCGTAGAGTTATAGAACTTTATTATAGCTGGTTTCTTTTTTGCATGAGTTTCATCAATGTTTGTGTCGTGATGCATTGTGCTAATGAAAACTACAAACCTTTTCTATTTGGGAACATAACTCACCATTGTAATGTCACCTCTAAATGCAAACAACGAGGAATGAATAGCTCTTGAGGCAGATGGTTTCATCTCATTAGGAATTTCTGGTTTATTTTGTTTGTTTGTTCCCACCACTGTAATTTGCTTCTAAAGCATCTCTTCTGCCAGCTGCACACTAGTAAAGAAGTTGTCAACAGTAATATTTTTTGATGATCCTTCAATGCTTTTAGCAAGATCTTTCACCACATTCAATCCAAGTTTTTTTTTTGAATAGGTTCATAGGGCTTTCTTCCCGTGTAAACAATTCCGTCTAAAGCATATGCAGATGCAGATGTAGCATCACATAATCAAAATATTTTTGTGCCATACTTGGCTGGTTTAGAGGGCATATACTGTGTGAAGCTGCATCTTTCACGGAATGGGACTAGCTGTTCGTCAACTGTGAGCGAATCATTGGGAATCATTCTATTTCTACACTTGTCAAGAAATAGTTCCCATACATGGCGAACAGCTGCAAGTATGTCATCTGCAGATCGTGCTTCACAGTTACGCCTGTCATCAAACCTAATCATTCTCCTTATATCCTCTAATCTATTTACTGACATGGTGGCCTTATATGTAGGATTTGCCTTTTCATCCAAGAATAATTCTCTACTAGGGACATCCCAACTCTTCAACATCAGAAAGCAGTAAAAGACCAAGAAAACCCTCCATTTCAGCAAGTGAAACGTTTTTCCACGTTTTACCACATAAAGCAGCCACTCTTCTGCCTTCAATATTTGTGCAGTTGATGATTTCCTCTAGTATTTCCTTGGAGATGAAATAGTCCCAGGCATCCTTAGGTTTACAGGTTTTCAAACCGCGGGCTGGACCAGGTGCCTTCTTAACGATATTATGGACAGGCGTACGAAAAGTTGCAGGAGGATCTAATTTCCAAATCGTTCCATTCCGACTACTGTATGTGTGGTCTTCTATACCTTTTTTTGTGGTTCTTCAGTTTCAGACTCTGATGAAGTAATATTATCGGAAGGAATGTCATCTGCCTCAATATTCACATCTGCAGGTTTATTGGCTGATTCTTCACTACTTGCATCTTCAAAAATATTTCCTTCCTCGCAAGAGTCGTCGTCTTCAAACCACTGAGCCAGAACACTTTCAAAATTAGTTGCATTTGCACGTGCTGACTCTTTTGCTTTACGTGTCGAAGCCATAGAAAAAGGCGTGTCTCTTGAACAGCAGCTTGTGCAGCACTAAACGAGTCATACTCGTAACAATATGGGCCTTGCAGCAACAAACAAACTACAGTAACAATGAGGCTGACAAGAGCAGCACAGGATAACAATACTATGCAATAATAAAACGTTTGATAGCAAAAAGATCAATAACACCGACATCGCCAATATGTGAAAGCAGCGTGTGTTATTTTTTAGTTATACTATTACTACTATAGCTACTGCTGCTGTTGGCACTCCTGTTGCTGGAAATACCACTACAGTAATTGGTAAATAAATAACTGCTCCCAAACAAATGTTGAAGACAATATAGGCTAAAGAACATTTATAAATGTGTGAGGGCTTCTGAAGCCCTGCTTATGCGTTCACGGTGTATGGGTAAACGTATTGAATTATACAAAAAACTTAAAAAGGTATCCGGCTCAGACTTGATAGGAGCAATGTCACAGTGTTAGTGAAAAGAGTACTGGAAAGCAGTTTGAAATCAAACAAAAAATTACAGAATTTTTTTTAAAAATGAAGACATACAAGGGCCTCGGAGGCCTTGTATATGCATCCTAGGGTTAATAAAATATTTTTTCGAAAAATAAATTTTATTCGTAAGGTTTCCATTGCTTTGAAATTTTGCGTTGTTATGGATAATCTGAAACGCTATCAGTTCTGTTTCAATAATAATGCAGACAGAAAGGAGCAACAAACCATGTTGCGTTGCCTATTAAATGGTACGCATGTACAAAGAGTACTAGGGAAGTTTTGCAATACAGCTTTATTTAATTTTTTCGAAGTAATTTCCGCCACACTGAATATACCTCTCCAACTCCGAAACCAATCCCTAACCCAGTTATCCCATGTTTCTGTAGGAAATAAGGCACACTCTTTGACTAAAACCATCAGGAGGTCCTCATCACTTGAAAATTGCACTCCTTTCAGCTTCATTTTCACATGCGGAAACTGGGCGAAGTCACAAGGAGAAAGGTCTGGAATGTAAAGAGGGTGCTAAAGAAGTTTCAGTCCTGTATCCCGCAAATGTTAGCTCTATGCTTTGGCGCGGGTAGCTAGAGCGTTGTCGTCATAGAGGAACCAAGTGTCCATTCTTGAATTCGGTCACAGGTTCTTCATAGCCTGGATGACTTCGGGCAGTGCTTAGTGCACCACTTAGCTGTGATTGTCTCCTGTGTGTCCAAAACAACACGCTCCAGAATTCCACTCGATTTGGAAACAAACAGTTATTGTTTTCTTCTTTACTGATCGAGGTTTTCTGACTGCTAAGGGTGTGTCGTAATCTTCAAAGTGTCAAACTTTGTTTTGAGTCTTAGTCGGCACGTCATAATAGTACAGGCAAGTCTCGTCACACATCATTGTGTTATTCACACACTGAGATTGTCCCTCAGAAAACTCCTTTAACATCTCCTGGCACGAAGTCACACCTCATGTCATCTGCTCTTTCGTTAGTCTGTGCGGCACCCAGAGACAACAAAGTTTCTTTACTTGCAAATTATCATGCAGAAGCGAACGAATTGCTGATGCATTTAGTCCTAAGATATCCCCCATCTGTCTGTAGTTCACTGGCCTGTCTTCGCTTAGCATTTTCCTCACAGCATCAATGTTTCCTTCAATAATTGACGCTCGTGGCCTTCCCGTCCTCTCAGCGTCCTCCATAGTGAAATTTCCTCTTCGGAATTTTCTATACCACCTGAATATAGTTGTATAACGTGGACACACGTCACCGAGTGCCCAACGTAACATGCCTTTATCTGCTTGTAGCCTTGAAAACTGACAAATTAACACGAAAAATAGAGTCAGTCAGTTTTCACCCTTTAGCACTGACTATTCCTAACGCTCAAATAGTGATTGATCCTCGAATACAACACGATTTTTGAGCATAGTTTTAAAAAATTAGAATCAATGGGAGAATACTTGTAATTTTTTGTAGTATTCAACCACTTATCACTTTTCAATTATAGCAGCGAACGGTGAACGTACGAAGTTTTCTTTTATTGGCCTATCTGGTTTTATATTTCCATTGTGTGACCTGAAACAGAGGGAGCCAAAATTTTTCAATCTTTGTCCGATTTGTACGTTAATTATAGGAAATAATAGGGATATTATTTAAGAAACCGATTTTCCTGAGTGATTGTAAGACTCAGGTCAAACTGGCGGTGAAAGAAATCGATACAACCGAAATCCGGTTGTTTCGGCAATAATCACCATACCTAGCGCGTAACATTGTTGGCGGAAGCGCCATTTTTCACAGCCCAGCTACAGTGGAGAGCCAGGTTTTGGCTTCTCAAGGGACGGTAGAAGTTCTTTATTTGACCCCTAATTCTAAAGACGGCAAGTAAGAGAACTACACACAAACACGGCCTTTTAATGGTTGTCCATAATCTTTATTGAATTATTAGCATGTTTAACCGAGGAAGAAATCGAGAGCGCAAGTATTTCGGGAAATAAGTCGGTACCGAAGGAACGCTATGTGACGTCTCTCGCCTCTTGCTTCGACAGAGCACGTTGAGAACTCCGATGTCACAGTTTAACGATAAAGCGATCACAAATTAACAGACACTTACACAACACCCATTGTCCACTTCATTAAAATATGTAGTACAAAATAGTATTTACGTATCAGTGTTTAGCGAAAATGTACTCTGAATGTAGGTTCAACATTTGATCTCTCTGAATATACGACAGGTTGCTACTGATATTTTTTCGACAGGAAAGTTAAAAAAAATTTAAAAAAATTAAAAAAATTGGTAAGTCTACATCTGAGGCATGACTGACAGCTTCGCTGCTCGGATTGGCTGTAAACAGCTTGTAACGGGAAATGACAAGCGACGTTAGGAACATTAGCCGAAGTTATCGTGCAAGTGTTAAGTGCTAATGCTGACAAGTGCCGCAACAAGTCGCGCTCATTTAGTACGCAAGCAATGGTGTTAAGAAACGACGTATCGTCCATTTAGCCCGAAAACTCTGGGCTGTGAATAGCATCCCTGTGTTGCAGGTTGATGCCGCGTGCAGAACTGGTGCCAGCTGAACAACGTTACTGCCTATAGTCCGTGTATAACCAACAGTACAACTCACTCACTCATTGGTATCTGTAGATTTCTTATGACCTGTCAATTGAAGATTTTTTTGGGGGGAAATTAATACTAGTGAACTGCAATGATGTAACACCATCTTAAAGTATCACCTTCATCGAGTCTTCTTCCTGCTATACTTAGACACGGTCTCACTGGAAACAGAACTGGCACTGCACTAAAACGTAACAGGCATGTCCATACATTCTGGGGATCTTCAGTGAGAGGTGTGATGAGTCAGAGGGCCGCTTTCGGGACTTGGGCACGAGTGTGCACTGGCACCCACGGACAAGTGTTTCGCCGTAGTTCAAAAAGTCACTGCATGGAGAAAGCCCGCAGAATTGTTTGCCTGTCTCGGAGAAGGTTACTCTTTTCTTCAGCAAAGTCACTAATTTCGAAGCCCTTCTTCGTTCCCTGAGCAGTTGCAACGGAATTAAGAACTGAAGGAATTTATCACGGTGACGAGCCAAACAACATTCTGAGATAGGTAGAATTAGCTACTAAGGACTACACAGAAGCTAAGAACTATACCACCGGCAGTATATTTCACCTGTCACACTATGTAGAGAAGAAATACAACAATGGGAGCATCAAATACAGAATCATGTTCGATTAGTGGACACATGAACTACACGCTCAATCATTTAATTCCGCCATAGTAACATGACCTTTCGTCTCCGTCGGAACTTACTGAAAATTTTTCCTAGTACCTAGTTCTAGTCTGCGTAGTCGAGAGCAGCTCACAAAACTTCATTCGACTGTCCTTTCTCCTCCACCCAGCAACTGGGATCACGCACCTTCTTCAGCCCAATTAAGGATGTATTCCCTGGCTAGCAGTACGTGGATAATGGGGAGATTATTGACGCAGCAAGACATTGGCACTCGTCGACCAGCAGAGCGTACCATGCGGGCACACAGGTCCACCCAGTACTGTGGCGTAATGCAGTCGCAATGAACGGAGATTAGTCGGAAAATGGAGTTTTATAGCCAAATAAGTGGAGAATAATATGGTGCATTGGAGTTCTGTATAAAACTAACCAGCTTTCAGAAAAAAGTGTTTAGTTACTTATTAGATGCTCCTCTTATAATACAGCGTTTCTCAACCGTCGTGTCGCGAATATATGTGAAGTGTATCAACAATTTTTTTGTCTTCTTATCTTCCGCAGATAAAATTTATACGAAAGAAGGAATGTACCGACAAATCGTTTCTTGCAATAGTCCAATTTTCAAGAAATCTCCCATCATTACATTGATTATGTATGTTCTTTTAAGTGTTGTTTTTGCTTCTAGGAAAAAATCATATATAGGGATATCGGGAAAGTTTGTAACATACTTTGCTATACCCTGAAGGAAAGGTTGAGAAATGCGAGCATAATCGTCTGAATAAACAGTGACTGGTAGGCATCTACGTACTGCAAGGTGCTGTACGATTGAGGGGCGCGAGTCATCTCAAGACGATGCTCGTCCTGGACAGGTTCATCGTTTCATCACACTGGAAATGGTGAATGCTTTAATCTTTGACAACCGTAAAATCACCGTGGACGAGATCCATCGGTTACTGGGTATTAGCGTGGGCACCGCCCACACCATAATGCATCAACATTTGAACTTTCGAAAAATCTGTACGCAGTGGGTTCCACAGCAACTGACCGCCGAACAGTGCAACACTCGAATGGCGCTGTCTTTGAGTCATCTGCAACGTTATCATGAGGACGAATATGCCTTTCCGTCGCATATTGTTACAGGTGCCGGCCGCTGTGGCCATGCGGTTCTAGGTGCTACAGTCTGGAACCGCGCGACCGCTACGGTCGCAGGTTCGAATCCTGCCTCGGGCATGGACGTGTGTGATGTCATTAGGTTACTCAGGTTTAATTACTTCTAAGTTCTAGGGGACCAATGACCTCAGAAGTTAAGTCCCATAGTGGTCAGAGCCATTTGAACCATTTTTTTTGTTACAGGTGACAAAACATGGTGTCACCATTTTGAACCGGAAAGCAAGCGTCAGAGCAAGCAGTGGAAACATGCGACTTCACTACCTTCAAAGAAGGTAAAGGCCGCGCACACCAATTCTGGTAAGATCATGATGTCTTCTTTGGACCACAAGGGCCCACTGCTTGTGGAGTTCCTGGAACGGGGAACCACCATCAATGCCCAGCGTTATCAAGCCACTTTATAGAACCTTAGACAAGCTATCACGTCGAAACACCGAGGCATCTTGTCCAATGGCGTTATCCTCCTGTACGATAATGTCCACCCACACACGGCCAATGCGGTGAAGACGACATTGCAGCAGTTTCGGTGGGATACGCTGGAACATCCACCGTACAGTCCCGACCTTCCACCGTGATACATTCTTGTGTTTGGACCTCTAAAACAAGCTATTCGCGGACATCGATTCGCAACGGTAGACAAATTGTATGACTGGGTCCAGGCCTGGCTCCGACAGCAGCCTACTGGCTTCTTGAAGGATGGAATCGACCGGCTAGTGTCGCAATGGGATGAATGTGCAAACAGTTTAGGCGACTATTTTTGAGTGTATGTACTGTGTGTAACTACATTTTTGTGTTAATAAAATAGTTATCGCTACTTTATTCTAGTGTCCGGGTTTCATTTGAATGCCCCTTATATTATTTATGAAATATGTGCCGAAACCTAGACATAGAAAGTCCTACATACACAAATGTGAACAGATTATCTGGGCATTCCAACTCTAAAGCCGTCGGCACACGAACCGTGCATCAGAACGTTGAGCGTGCCGAGTTTCTGACGTCATAGCGTTGAATAGCACGTTCGGAAGTCTTTCCGAACGTGCAGAGCAATATCTATCATGTCAGATATTCTGAGCATTGGCCAAAGAGATGGCACAACGCCACCTACGTCACATGCACGCCATCTCGCTTCAGCACAGAGTTCTGAGGCGCCATATTGACATTCATTTCAAGCCTATACGTATATATGCCGTTTCTGAGCACCAGTAAATTGAGAACCACTGGAAAACCCGTTGTTGGCGCTGTGATTCGTTCCAATAAAATAAAAAACATCATATACGTGCCAAAAGAATTATTGTAACTTGCATATTATGAGAGCAGGCTATTTGAAGGCAGCGACACACTGAAGATCCACCCAAAACACATTGTTCTTGGTATAATTTGTTATAATTAAATTTCAATGAGGAACATATCTACGATTAAAGTTTTCAGTAATTGGTAACATGTAATGATTTATTCCGAGCAGCGTGTTGGTTTAGCGTAGTGAGTAGCGTCACTGATCCGTATGAAGATTGTAACCTAGGGCAGTGGTTCGCGTCCCGGAACTTACTAATTTTTCCCTAACATTTGAGTTTTTATTAGGTTCTTGTACTTTATTAGTTTAATGTAAGTATATAATATAATATCGGATGATTAACAGTAAGTTCACCTTTTTTCGAGGGGTGAGTTTGTTCGATTGGTTTAATCTACAGGACAGCTTGCGCTACTTGTATAAAGATATTTTGCTCCTTTTTCTTTTACGCTTCGTAATTCACATGTTGCAAAGATTCTGCCACTAGGTAGGAACAGTGATCAAGTAGACTGATCTTGGGGTTTTACTAAAATGTGGGAATGACGAAATAATGTTTATCTTATGTGGAGAAGTATTGCATATTTATATCGCTCTGTTTGTAATGGAACTTTTATAAGCCTGTGTCCTTATTGATGGGACATGGTCCTTTCCTTTTCGTGGACGATGGAGGAAATGTGCGTTTTAGTAGTGCTAACGTGGGAATTTTACGCGCGCCCGTTTAGTAAACAGTGTGATTTACGAACCAGACACATCCCGCAACTGCCGCTGGAGTGCGTTGTGATCGCGTACACCACTCTGGGGCCCACGTACCGCATGTACAAGTCGCATCATTTCTGAGCGTTCAACAGCACGTTGAACTTAGCACGCTCAAAGTTGACGTTCGACAGCACGGTCCGTGTGCCGAAGGCTTAAGCCCATGTATATCAATGGAACTACCTGCCGCTTCTGTAGTTCAGCGCTGTGTGGTGGCAGGAAATTTAATGAGCAATCGTTCCACCTCAGTTCAGACAGATTCCATATCCAACAACATAATGACTTGAAAGAGAGCGTAAACAACGTCACCATCAGAGGGCACATCAGCGTAAACCCAATAACTGATAAATGAGAGATTTGCCTTGAGTGGTTTGTGCATCTGCGGACAACAACGCAGTTATAAAGTCGGCTCAATTTGTATGGACGAAGATGGCTAGGGAGACGAAACAGTGGATAGATGTACTTAACGATTTTCTTTTATATTGTCGACTTACATTCAAGAATGTTGGAACACCCATCAAGCTCTTTTACCAAGGGACACCTTAATGATTGAATAAGAATCGTCGTGTAATGTATCCTGAATGATGAGCGCAGAATTATCTGTTTCTGTAGTACCAGTACAGAGCAGGCGAGTATGGTGAAACCAATTTTCTACCTGACCACCAACTGACCCACCTAAAGCAGACTAACTAGCTTCGCGTCATACTCCGTAACTGTTTTTGCTCTGGTTATTTTCGCTTATTCTGTAATAGCTTATATAAGTGGACGCCCAATTCTTTAAAGAATCAGACTCCCATGAACGTATGATTACTTTACAAATGAGTTAAAGTGTTAAATATTTTACGTGAAGCATATAAACAAGGGAAGTTAGGAAAAGTTTGAAACTGTGTGTGAAGTTTGCTGGAAGTCGCTAAGTGTTCTCATTCTCAAATACTGGATGAATATGGTGTATTTGCGCGCCGGCAGTTACGCTGCCTGAAGACGGAAACACCGTTTCAAACTGTAAAACTTGTCTCACTGTGTTGCACTTTTAGCAAAAGATTATACCTCGTAGTGAGTTGATTATGACCGCAATCTAAATCAATAATCACGCGAAGTATTGAAAATCTAATTTTTGCTTTCCCTGGAAGCCGTTAGACAGGCAACCTTCAATTGGTACTGGGTTCCGGGAAAATCGTTTATTAATATTATTAATAATTAATATCAGTGGTTTTAATAAAAACAGTCATAGGGTAATACGCTTCAGAGCGAGACAGAAGTCTATCGTGAGTTGGTCGGATGGTCGATTCGGTTCCTTCTGTAGTCAAAAGGAAGCCGAAAATAGCTCATGGAAAGTGAGAACGCTACGACGGATACTAAAACATCCTCCACGTGGCGAGGCGACGACCGACTGTGGGTAATTGCAGCAACAGCAAAAACTCGCGAGCCGAGCATCGCGACACGTCGGCCGTCGCCCTAACCCCAAAACAGCTGTGTCGGCCGTGCACGCAGTACGAGAGCGTGAGAGCTGCAGGCGTCTAGAAATGGGCCCCACGCACCAGGCCCACAGTTGCGCACTCCTGACGTCAGGAATCGCTTTTGGCTGGTGCGGCAGAAAGGGGCGGGCGGATGCAAACACTCGCCGAATTCTGGTCGCGTCCGATAGCACAAACACGTGACGCAAGTGGAACCGTTGGCGTGGAGGCGGTGACGACAGCAGGCGGAGGATGGCAGGGGTGCGAGCGTGATACACCGCCTCTCGCAATGCACGCAAAGGCTCACTGAATGTCTGCGGCCGACGGCACGTAGGTGCCGAGTGTGTTCTCGAGGAAGAGGCCCCGCACTATCTCCCTTTCCAGAAGGTCGTAGCAAATTTAAGCGGAAGTTAGTGATTGAGAAAGTGTAGTTCACTGTTGTCTCCGAGTCTTCACAGTAATCTAGGGTCGCCACCGTCAGCAAAACGACTTCCTGCTGCTGATACGACTTAGATGTAATTTCTAAGAAACTCTCCGTCTAGTCTGCGAGGAGCAGCCCATCGCTGCTGAAACTGCTTATCGGCGTTATGGGTTCAAGAACGGAAAGCCTGTTGGAACGCGCACCTTAATTTATACGCTAGGCTACTGTGGTATTTATCGTGGAGTGTTTCGAACTAGTATGTCTTCCCCCTTCCTACTCATTTCTGAATGATTCGCTGGAGGATATACTGCCTGTACGCCACTCAGTCTACTGTTATACTTTTTTTTTTAATTCTGAGCCCTTAATACGACAGGGGTACATTTTTGGACTATTTCAAACGGTGAAGGTGGCGGGAAGAACTAATGTTTTTGTCTTCGTCCGAGAACTGATTCGATGTAGCTCTCTGCGCTGATGTATCCTACGCCCTTGCAATACTATTACAACGTACATCCATCTGAACATGATCACAATAATGAAGCCTTGGCCTCCCTCTACTATTTGTACAGCCCCCTCCCCTCTTTTCCTGCCTCACACTTTTATTAACTGATTCCTTGATCCCTTTTTTGGTCAAGTTGTGCCACAATCTTTTTTCCCAGTTCGATTAAGTACGGTACTATTTATTCGAGGTACTCGTCTAATCGTCAACGTTCTCCTATAGCACCACTTTTAAAGAAGCTGTCATTTTCTTGTACCCGTTTTTATCTTCCACTTTTCCCTTTTGCAGAGTGATAAACCTCAGAAAAATAACTTCAGAAATGGCTTTTTGACAAATTTATATCAGACGTAGCAACTTTCATTTTGGGAAACGCTTTTCTTGCTCTTGCGACTCTGCACTTTACGTCTCTCTCTATTTAGGTAATAGTCAGTTACTTCTTTGCCCAAATAACACAAATCGTCTATTTTTAGCGTCGCCGTTCCTAAAATTACTGCATCAGCATCACCTGATTTAATTCTTTCACATTTCAGTACCTTTATTTTACTTTTGTTTATAAGATTAAGTAAGATATTCTGTTTCATATAAAAACTTACTCTGAAATTCTGCTGATCTGTTCCAACAACTTAAAAAATCCGCCCCCCCCCCCGTTGCCCCCTAACTTTCTCTCCTTGCTCTCTTGAAAAGGGTTAATGTAATTGTTAACACTATTTTTGGGTACGGATTGGTAGCAGTTTTCATGTGAAGCACGATGCCTTTCTGGATAAAATGATGGAGATGCTTTACGTGTCCTTAGGTGTATTACATCACCGTAAGGAGAGTTGTAGGTTATTTAAGCGAGCTTAGTACTGTGTAACAACTAAAAAAACTGAAGTAACCATTTCTTTTAAGGATATCGTATTTAGCGGCCTTTGCTAAGATGGGTGGTGATAAGTTCATTAGTGGTACAGCTCAATGTTTTCCATAAACTGCCAATAAGATCTACGACTAAAATGCAACGTTTACTTGGCAATGAAAGTGAAGATGCGTGACGTCTCTATACTGTGTGCCATGAAAGAGCAATACACTAAGCACCTCGTACTTAGAACTTCAGGTAAAGTTTTTCCATCTGTGAATTCTGAGTTTTAAACAGCTAGACCGAACAATCTCGCCCACTGATGTACAATAATTCGCCCATAAACCTTACTTTCTTACCTTTACAGTTTATGAAATTTAGCTCCGTCCAAATTATGTGGAAAACCCAGTGGGTTTCAATAGCCGCACACAGGAAGCTGCAGAAAGTATCTATGAAGTTTTTTGTCCAGTGAACATTGGCGGTTGTAGGGTTAAGATCATCATCTTACTGTTTTCTTCCACGGATTCGATTCACTTTTCATTCTGTCATTGAGAAAACTACATCGTGAAGCTGAAAGGCTAGATTTCACATAAAAAGGGTCCTGTCGTGTCACACAAGTGAAAATTTTAGGAGCTTCAAATATCTATACAAATACTGAACAACAAACCAACGATGTTACCGTATCACTTGTCACGCCATTTTAAGGAGGAAAAAATCCGATCACTGGAGCTAGTTTCTCTGGGTATGTGGGCCATTTACATTCAACGATGCTAATCTGACAGTTCATTAATTCGTGACTAGCTTCGGAAAAAACTAACAAAAAAACTGATTGTAACAGCAGAGAACCATCAAGTACCTCTCGCTAGATTACGTAAGCATTATAAAAAAACAGCACCAAATAAATAGGTGCCGTTATTGCGTTCGAATAAGGCAATATCGCTAGCCGTACGAGTATTACAGAAGCTATTAATTACACAGCTGTACCGTTAGCTGCTACAACTGTTTCTACATCACGAAATGAATGAATAATTTTGCGATATATACTGATGGCACCAAATGACGGATCTAAAGTAGTTCTCGTCTCTCTCACGTGGAACACTGCACTCCATAATCAAGAGACAGCAGCTTGATTTTTGACTGGACATTGTGCATTATCTACATTGAAGGGAGTAAATATTGTGCTAACCATTCAGTTTATAATTTCATTTCTACAACATTAGGAGGGTAACCACTGTCTGAGGGCTACTAGCTGAAACAGAAGAATATGTTTTCGAAACTACACTACCCTGTTGCCAAGAAGAGAACGCTATGATCACTACATAATCTGTAGAGTACATTGAGACTATTGTCGAATGTATCCCCTACTGAAGACAAAATTCAATATATTAGTTTAATTTCGTATGGCCAATACCTAAACGAATAAATTATTTTATGATTTTCTTGCAACGATTATGTGGGAACCAGACTGAGCGGCGGAAGGATGGAAATGCCTCATCCCCTTGATACGTTTATATTAGTGTCTCGCTTCCTATTCTTGTATGAGACACAGAAAAAAATTTAATTGCACAACAATGTCCAACATGTATCCGCATATGTATTCCAGCGCATCACACTGTGGTGTTTGGTGCAGGTTACTTCGAGTGCACGGGAAGAAAGATTCTCGATATGCCTTGACTGTGCTCCAATCTCACAAATTTCATTTTATTTTTTGTTTGTTTTAAAATATACTTAGAAGGAAGTCAGATACGTTTGGCTCCTGCAGGAATTTACGATCTTTGAATTTTAACACTAACCCACACCGTGACGAATAAAGCCCCTATTGTAGCGTCTGCCACTTAAGTTGGCTTATCTGCATGATGCTTTCCCGCTAACTGAATGAGTGTGTAACTAAACGCGCTGCTCTTTATCGGCTCTTCCCTATTTCCTCTATCAATCCTATCTCGTATTAATACAAGACTAACAAGCAAGATTCAAATATCAATTGAACTAGGATTTTGTAGGCTTTCCCCTCGGCGAGTGGACTACATTTTCTGAGGATTTTTCCAATGAATCTCAATCTGGCATCTGCATTTCCTGAAATTAGTTTTAATTGACCGCTGCACTTTAAATCCTGCGTGCGGATACGCCCAGATATTTAATGGGCATGACTGCTTCCAATCATCGTTCCGCAATCGTGTATAAGCACACACTAACAGATCTTACCATCTATTTACGTGCGAGCCGTTAAATTTGTTTTACAAGGTTTTTCCTTGAATGGGAGATCTGTCCACAAGAACCATTTTTCTGTGCTCCACACAGGATAGCGAGTGAATACGACATATTCGCCAAAGCTTCAACTTTCAACAATCATAAATCTAGGCCGCCATATGAGACGCGCTCTTTCGTAAGGCACTTGCCAGGCAAGCAACGCCAAGTTACGTCAAACGCCGGCATGATGCATCGTGAGCCGGGAACTAAGGTAGAATGTCTGTCTGATTCAGCTGTCGTTGTTCCTCAAACCACGACGGTAAGTTTAATTATACCACAGGCAAAGCGAAGCTTGCAATGCGAAGGCATTACAGGTTAAAAACTAAGGGCAGTTATGAAAGATATCAATATCGTGAGGTAATTTATGATCGTACCTTAGAACAGTTCGACATATTTTCATGACAGTGGAAAAAAAGCCTGAGAACCAATGGAAATGAAAGAAGTTTTTCCACGTTAACAAGAAATGAAACGGAACTCTCTGCTGTCATTTTTTGCAGAAACGGTATGAAGCACTTGAAAGAAATTTCGCTCATCTCTATGATACGTTGTGAGTGACTTCGGCGATCGACTTCCACGCGAACACAAGCTCACAGAGAACACAAATCTATTAAACATGAAAGACTCTCCACAGAATCTGCCAATTTCATATTAAGGTAAAAGCTTTGCACTTAGTAGGTTTTACGAATTTTAGTCGCAGTTCAAGCAAGGATAAACCAGTTTTACGATTTTAATAAAATTAAAGGAGCTAATGGCTTAGCATGAGATTGCTTTAATATGTTCAAACAAAGGTATTAGAGTGCTGCATTAATGTACTTTCTACATTTCAGATTCTAACGGACCTACGTCTAAATATCCTCGTGAGACAGTTACGAGGTAAGGGAAACGCAATGTGATACGTTCTGTTCTTGTTTAAACTTCCTAGGAAGGTAGGGCAACAGATGAAGACAATGTAACTCGCTTTCAGGAGAGGCTAGTTTCCAGTAACCATCTGGACGTCCTTATTAATTTATTTCGCAGTTCTGTAAGACAGCGGCCTATTTCTTCCCTCACCTATCCTACCTATTCCATCCAGCCGCATCTGAAATTTGTTACCGCTGCTACCCTAACCATTCAACCTGGTTCGGACAGAGTGAAACCAACACTCACGATCAGACTCTGCACGAAAGCTAAGTCCTTCCTAAAGATTTCTAATCTGTGTTTCTTACTAGTAAGCTTTGGTCTTGATTGTGACAGAAGAAAGCATCCAGTGAAGTACGAAGGCTGTGAATGTGCCCCTTTGCAGGACAGGTTGGAGCTAAGATACAGTGCCTGCGCCCGGTTCTACAGATCTATGATTTCTTGTATATATTCTAGGGTAGACAGCGAAAGCAGCTCCTTTTTGAGGTCCCATCTCTTGACTGTTTAGTGTTCCCATCCCCGCTAACTGTATATAGTACATACGCAACACTGTTGAACGATTACGATATTTACTTAACAAGAATGGAAATCCTTAAGGGGTCACCAACCACCATTAGCCTGATTTAGGTAGAAGGGAGCTTGTAATTAGTCCTGTCCAGACCTTCAAGGGTCGTCCAACTCTTCAAGACAATGCGTCATGGCTGTTAGTTCTGACTGAGCTGTGACGGGACAACATGGAAACACGCCAATACGAGAATTCCTAATGTGTCATTCCATCTCCGGTCCGTGTTTGCAGGCATTTTCGTGTAGTGGTTTCTGCTGCAGTTTGAATTCGCCTATTCATGGTGTATACTCGCTTTGATTTCGTCTGAATGCGCGACATGAGAACACGACGTTTTTACTAAGGCCAGCTCAGTTCCTCGTTTTCATCCTTAACACTCATGGGGCCCTTTAAACAGAATGACTATCAGGCACTACGAACAATGGCTGACTTGTGGAGGGAGTTAGTCCAGTTGGAGGCGCGTTAGCGCAGTGGACTGATCCGCAGTCTATGCAACTGTTTTACACAGTGTATTGTCACGCGGAGGCATTACATGCCATACCGACAACCACAATTTCATGGACGGTGGGCCACCAGACACGGTTAGCTACCCACGCCTTTTTGTTCTCCTTCGCGTAAGGCCAAGTAGAGACCTACTTGCGGCAATATCAGTTTGGTTTCCGGGGAAAAGTAGGTACAGGCGACGCAATACTAATAGATTTTGACAATGTCGACTGGAATACACTCGTTGAAAAAGTAAATAATCAAGGAAACAGAGAGCGAAAGGTTATATACACTCCTGGAAATGGAAAAAAGAACACATTGACACCGGTGTGTCAGACTCACCACACTTGCTCCGGACACTGCGAGAGGGCTGTACAAGCAATGATCACACGCACGGCACAGCGGACACACCAGGAACCGCGGTGTTGGCCGTCGAATGGCGCTAGCTGCGCAGCATTTGTGCACCGCCGCCGTCAGTGTCAGCCAGTTTGCCGTGGCATACGGAGCTCCATCGCAGTCTTTAACACTGGTAGCATGCCGCGACAGCGTGGACGTGAACCGTATGTGCAGTTGACGGACTTTGAGCGAGGGCGTATAGTGGGCATGCGGGAGGCCGGGTGGACGTACCGGCGAATTGCTCAACACGTGGGGCGTGAGGTCTCCACAGTACATCGATGTTGTCGCCAGTGGTCGGCGGAAGGTGCACGTGCCCGTCGACCTGGGACCGGACCGCAGCGACGCACGGATGCACGCCAAGACCGTAGGATCCTACGCAGTGCCGTAGGGGACCGCACCGCCACTTCCCAGCAAATTAGGGACACTGTTGCTCCTGGGGTATCGGCGAGGACCATTCGCAACCGTCTCCATGAAGCTGGGCTACGGTCCCGCACACCGTTAGGCCGTCTTCCGCTCACGCCCCAACATCGTGCAGCCCGCCTCCAGTGGTGTCGCGACAGGCGTGAATGGAGGGACGAATGGAGACGTGTCGTCTTCAGCGATGAGAGTCGCTTCTGCCTTGGTGCCAATGATGGTCGTATGCGTGTTTGGCGCCGTGCAGGTGAGCGCCACAATCAGGACTGCATACGACCGAGGCACACAGGGCCAACACCCGGCATCATGGTGTGGGGAGCGATCTCTTACACTGGCCGTACACCACTGGTGATCGTCGAGGGGACACTGAACAGTGCACGGTACATCCAAACCGTCATCGAACCCATCGTTCTACCATTCCTAGACCGGCAAGGGAACTTGCTGTTCCAACAGGACAATGCACGTCCGCATGTATCCCGTGCCACCCAACGTGCTCTAGAAGGTGTAAGTCAACTACCCTGGCCAGCAAGATCTCCGGATCTGTCCTCCATTGAGCATGTTTGGGACTGGATGAAGCGTCGTCTCACGCGGTCTGCACGTCCAGCACGAACGAACGCTGGTCCAACTGAGGCGCCAGGTGGAAATGGCATGGCAAGCCGTTCCACAGGACTACATCCAGCATCTCTACGATCGTCTCCATGGGAGAATAGCAGCCTGCATTGTTGCGAAAGGTGGATATACACTGTACTAGTGCCGACATTGTGCATGCTCTGTTGCCTGTGTCTATGTGCCTGTGGTTCTGTCAGTGTGATCATGTGATGTATCTGACCCCAGGAATGTGTCAATAAAGTTTCCCCTTCCTGGGACAATGAATTCACGGTGTTCTTATTTCAATTTCCAGGAGTGTACAATTTCTATAGAAGCCAGACTGGAGTTAGTGAGAGTAACGACATGAAAATGAGGAGGAACAGAATGAAAATGAAAGCGCTGAACTATTTGGAATAAGGTCTTTTATTGACATGATAGAGCACGAAAAGGGATAGTCAAACGGTAAACAAAACATACAGAGGCCACACACCCGTCATTTCCGGCAAGCTATACATTCTTCGCAAACATAACTTCGCAGTAAAGAACTGTCAAAAACGTATTTTTACGTTACGAACTGAAAAAAGCTGTATTTACCAAGACTTGACGGAAGAAATTTGCTATAGATGCAATATGGTCTAACTTCTAACTAGACTTAACTAGCAATGCAAATGTCAATATAAAAAATGGTTCAAATGGCTCTAAGCACTATGGGAACATCTGAGGTCATGTCCCCTACACTTAGAACTATTTAAACCTAACTAACCTAAGGACATCACACACATCCATGCCCGAGGCAGGATTCGAACCTGCGACCGTAGCAGCAGCGCGGTTCCGGACTGAAGCAAGCCTGTCGCGTGAACAATCGTTGCCCCTAGTTCTGGAGCTTTATTTCATTCTGTCATACTGACATACTACGCTGCGGGCCGAGCGGAACGTAGAGGAGGGGGGACAGTTGTAGGTTATTCAACATTGTTCGAACTGTACTGCACAGTGAATACGCAGTGCAGGAAACCAAGAAAAATTTGGAAACAGAATGGAAGTTTAGGAGGGAGAACACAAAATTTTATTTGCTAAAGACATTAATGATTAGCTGAACTGAATGGATTGTGTCTTGAAAAGTGGTTCTAAGATGAACATTTACAAAGTGAAAGAAGTTTAATGGAGTATAATCGAATTAAATCAGGTGATGTTGAAGGAATCGAATTCGGAAACGAGACACCAACAGCAGTAGAGCACTTTTGCTATTTTGGCAGGAAATTAACTGAAGACGATAGAAGAAAAGAGAATATAAATTTTAATTTGGCAATTGCAAGAAACGCGCTTCTGAAGGTATTTGTCTTTATTGTAGCTTTACATGGAAGTAACACAAACAAGATGATAACGAAGTATTCTGAAATGTGATGTTACAGAAGCCTGATGATTAGATGGGTAGATAGGGCAGTTAATGCGAAGATACCTAATTGAATAGGGGACAGAAAAGCCCTATTGCACAATTTGGTTAAAAAAAAGATGTAGAGTGATAGGACCTATCTCGAGTCTTCTAAGAACAGAAAATTTTGTACGGGAGGAAATGTAGTCCAGGGGAGGGGCCTTGAGTGGCGAAGGACTGAACACTGCTATGTCTATTAGAGACAAGTTTGGGGTGCTTAAGCAGAGGAAGAGAATTTCACAGGTTCGACTTGCTTGCAGGACTGCATAGAATCGCTCTTCACACCGACCACCACACCAAGATATCTCAATTTTTTGTCAATATCGAAACATCTTTTCATACACACCATACCGCCCTGTCTCATGTGATTTCGAAGGTCTATGAGATCCCTTAGCTTACGGACGTATGCGTCGTTTTCTCCTGCATGGACCTAATGTGGGTGCCGCGACGACGGCGGAGCTCGGACGTATACGATGGGCGGATGCGCCAGGTAAGGGCAGGCAGGTCGTCTGGCCGACGCGGAACGGCGCAAGCCGTGACTCAGGCTGAAGCTGACTCACCTTCTCCCGGCCCGACCTGTTCGCCGCGGGTCAGCGCGCTCCTCACGCCTTTCTGTGAACTCTATTTACTTATCTTTTAGACCTCTGCAGGAACGTATGTCCCAACCGTGCGTCAAATGACGGGTATTCATAGTTGGAGCAATCCTCCAAGTCATGTTGCAGCGCTTGGCACTGCAGGGTAACTTGGGCAACCTATATCCAGATTATAATTACTTGATAGTTCAAACTTCCTACGCTGGAGCTGGTTTCCTCCAATCAGAGTGCTCACCTTCACGCTCGAACCGTTAGCCGTTGCCAAATTGTCACAACAATCTAAATTCAGTTCCAGTTCCCTGACAGGCATCATTCTTTCGACGTGTGTTGTTACCGAATCATCGGTCTGGCACTTTCATTTCGTATTTCATCACATATGGTAATCACACCGGCAAACAACAACCGTTCACAGCGATGGTAATGAAATATGCACGTATCACAAACAGCACTAACAAAACCACAGGATACCACCGCACACAACGCGATTCGGCATCATATATACAGTTATCGATCACAACGATCGGCTCACATCAGTTAAGCTTCGCACGATATTGCGTGAAGCCAAATTTCTGAAGATTGCAACAGATCGCTGCGACTGGGTCACTACGGTTATAAACAGGGTTGTGCGGTAGTGCAATGCGTAGCGTATAAACTTCACGTACAGAAGGTTCGAATCTCGTCAAATGTGACAAAATACTTTGTATTTCTAAATCTAATCAAAACATTTTCATTTAATTCTTTTCCGCATCCTTTTCATCGTCTATTGACTTATTTGCTCTTACATTTCTACTTTTTTTTTATATTGGAAACTGCTTGTGTCGCCTATAATCTACAACCGAAGAGGACTGCTTATCAGCTGGTAACGCGGCAGCGCGTGTAGCCACCGTGGTCGACCGCCGTTTTGTCGGGTACAATGCACATCGCGAGGTTGTGGTTAGTTTAGGACGTGAGCTTAAATTCAGGACTACAAAACGCGTCGCCTGCCGCAGTTCAGTCATTGGTCATTTAAAATCAGTTGTCGACAGAGCACCTCGCACTTCCGTCATACCTGGCGGCGACCACTTCCAACGTTACACATTAACAGCATTTGTGACGTGACCCACCGTGTTAGCGTGTCACTTATGACCGAGCTGCAGTCGGTAGCCGACGTGGCAACACTGTAAGGGGCAAGCGACACGTCAACTATCAAGTAACTTTAATCGGTAGTACTAGATCGGCTGTGTATCCAATAACGAATTGTCATCAACAAACACCTATGTATTGCATTTATGAACAAACACATACGTCGCCGTAGCATCAAATGCAAACTCTATTAATGAACACGCCTACAATGTGACCACGTGGTCCCAGGAGATTTCCAGATCCAGAATGTGTTATTGGGCATCACCTGATGATGCCTCTATCCGTATGATTGGAGTACCTTTTACCATGCCGGACCATCGTTAACTTACTGATATCGCATCACAACTAAACCGCCTATCCACCAAAGCAGCACTAAAGGAACTGTCAGAATTCATGTAGAAGATGTTACAAAACATGTCCCCCCCCCCCCCCTTGTCTGTTCCAGTCGCAAATGGTTCATGCGAAGAGTGACTGTTGGGAAGCCTTTTCATCTTCATTGTCTTTTACCGAACTAACGTATGAGGAAGCAATATATTCGTTCAATCTTCTAGGAATGTACGTACTGGAAATTTTTTTACAGTAAACACCCCACGATGCGAAACGTCTCTCTGGTAATATCTGCTATTGGAGTCATGTGAGTATCTACGTGACGCTTTCGCACTCATTAAATGTACGTTTCAGGAAACATGCTACTTTCTTGTGTCTTCTTTATTTCCTGTATTGATATTATCTGGTGCGGATACCAGACTGACGAGCAATACTGAAGTATCAGTTGAATTTGCGTTTTGTAAGCCACTTCCTCAGTGGGTAGACTGCACTTCCTGTGTCTTCTTCCAATGACTCAATCGTACATCTGCCGAAACGGCGATTACTTTACGTGTCGTTCTACTTTTTATCGCCCCGCGCGCATACTCACACATTTTTAATGGATTTGACTGCTTCAGGTGATAATAGTGCAATAGTATAACCATACAATAAAGAGTCTATGTCTATGTGCAATACGTTAGATTTGCTTCTACTGCGGGTCCACTACAAATCCTCGCACGAAGTGCGCACCATCGGCCACAAGCCTCATGGAAATTCCGACTTTGTGCATTAGGTCATTCATATATACTGGGAATAGTAATGGACCTGGAAATTCTCTTGCGCTACGTGCGAAGTTGCTTTTACGCCTGAAGATTTCCCTTTTTTAAGAGTAACACGGTGTGTTCTGCTTGCTTAAAATATTTCAATCACAACTGTTCTCATGTTTCATACGCTCGTACTTTTTCATTAGGTGGCAATGCGTATTGTACCGAACGCCTTCTGAAAGTCAGGGAACAAGACATTAGCTCGGGCCCCGATATCTAATGCTTTCTGCGTCTCGTGGACGAACGGAGCGAGCTGTGATTCACACGATCGTTGTTCTCGAAATCCATGCTGATTACTGAACAGGAAAACAAAAGAATTCGAAATTACTGTGACTGGCTGGTGATAACAGGCTCTTGCCAGAACTATATCTGACGCTGTGCGTTTCGCTTTAATGTTCACACTGTGTGCTTAAAGCAGAAAGTAATCTCGTTTTATGGTCCCATAGCTGATGCCCTTGAGCTGTATCTGCACTGGAAGACGGGATTAGGTATCCGTTCACGGAAGTGGCGTATTTACTACCTGCACTGGCCGGAGAGCTCGTTGTCAGTGACGCCACGGCCGGACTAGCGCAATAGGTATTAATGTCGGCCACTTGATACCGGCCGCTAACGAGAAGGGCGCGACGTGCTGAGCAGCGCTAGGAGCCTCTTCTGGGAATGCAACGCAAGCGCCGCATCGCGCAGCGGCGTCCTGGCTGCCCGAGTTTGTGCTTGCTCGCGTCAGCTGTGCCGAGCGAGTAACGACCCAGCGACGATAAGACAATTTGCCTTTCCGTTTGTGTTAGCTTTCTTACTATCAGGAGAAAGATTTTCTTCGGTATATACGATCTTTCTGAGGTCACTAGCAGTTGAAAATGACCTCCTTCGCCAGCTATTTCAAGCATGGAACTTTTTTTTACTGCGGAAAGGGACGCGAGCTGAAGCTTCACATGTATCAGGAACTAAAAGTACAGCTACAAGTGAGTAATGTGTCAAACCCGAAGAAATTCTGGAGCTCCGTATGGAAATAAGATCATTTGGGTTTGCAATCTGACATCCTTGGAACGACGGCGTTAGTAACCATTCTGCCTTTCCATTTATAAAACATCTTGTAGCCTGCTTACTTCAGTTACCTACTTGATTGCTACGGACAGCAGATTAACTGTTGGTCCTGGTAGTGAGGAGCGCTTTCATGGAGCAGCAAAGTTACGAAGAACGAAACTCATATCTGTGTTATCAAAAAGCCACTACCAAGCGGTGTCGTGAACATTGTGAAAGGAGTACATCTAGAGCAAGGGCACTTCTTGAATGGTTCAAAAGGATAGCAGCGCATTATGCATTTTAGCCAAGGTACCACTAATGAAAGGTCACTTTGCTATCGCGTGATATGTTTGGAAGCGATAGGTCGGGTTAGACGACTGCTGCAGAGCGAATAACTTTCCAGTTTGTAAGGGTTTAAAGGTGGTTTTGGGAATCCCTCCAATTCTTCTGCTACAAAGCCTTCAAATCAATATTATTGTCGATTAGCTGCTTTGCGTGATTATTAGATGGCTATCTATGGAAGAATTCGTTGAGCCATTATGTGCAAACAGAAAGGCATTTGCTGGCTTTGAGCTTCTTGTATACTGTTGTGAGCAATCTACCTGCAGTGGTTGGAGGTGAATTGTTGGGGGACAAAAAGTTATCTGTGCGGAATGCAACGTACCGCTGAGTGTTCTCAAGGCAGTATCCAGCTATACATCGGCCTCGTTAGATTTACGCTATTTTGTCTAACAATATCCGGCAGCTTGGGCAGAAGATATACAATAGCCGCCGCACCCCCCCCCCCCCCTCCCCGTCCGCCCACCATCCTCTTCGGGCCAGCATTTTGTCGGGATGGTTTAGAGTTTTTGAAATCTTGTACTCAAATTTTTAACTGATTTATCTTAATTCCTGCGGTCTCACACGAGACATCTGAAAAAGCAATAAACGTGATCCATCTGGTACAATTCGAACAGTACCGTTCAATGTTCCATATTCATAAACTACATCTAGGAATAACACGCTGAATTACAAAAAGCAAGATTAGCAATCTCTAAAGCTCTAAATCAGCATGTTTCAGTCCGAAATTTTGCCAAGAAAACGGTAGTTTTGGGAAGTAGTAGCTGATTTTAGTAACTGACAACATTAATTTCAAGCACACGCCAATGACCAATTAAATAAGTTACGTATTAAGGCACTGTATTAAACATGTAATCACATGGGCAGAGTAATGTAGACAAAACTGATCAACATATGTGTATCTTTCGTGTTCCTGTATTTTTCCAAAATGTAGCGAAGAATACGTCCAGCTAATATGGAGGAATCAAATGTTATAAATGTAGTTGTTAACATGTTTGGCACAGAGGAAAATTTAAATGAAATGTCACGCAAATCTCTGCCACACTTTTAAGCGGTATTCGCTTGTCACTAAATAAGTTTCCTGGATGAGACACACTGTGCAACTGAAAGTGCTTTCATGAAGTGGTGATATCGTTAATATGAAGTAGGTAAGATCTTTGCTTGGCGGCTTCCACCAAAAACACACACTGGTCGAACTACGTTCATAAGTACTATGAACATCCATTGCATATTGTCAAGTACTCAGCCTGGCAAAGCTGGAGGCAGTAAATTACGTGCTACGATATCGTAAAAAGCTACGAATCATACTGACAACCATGTACAGACATTTGATACGTATGAATGAGTACTTAGTTCTCTTGTTGTATTAAGACACCACTCGTAAAAAAGCAGTGTTTTTGGTGCCTTGTCAAAGGCCAGAAAAATACTATCACATAAAACTGAATCCCAACACACCAATGTTACAATTAATCCACCCGACGCGTACAGTGAAAGGAATGCATCAGATATTTACACCATTGGTGTCTGAAGCGTTTATACAACTGTATCAGAGTAAAATGTCATAAATGACCACAGATATTCAAACAGTGTGAATGACGTACGGCAAACAGGTTCAGTAACGGCACGATCGTCCTTTTCAAAAGACAAACGCAGACACTTCTAATAAAATCGCTAGATAATCTCTGAAGTCCGTCACTACGATACGCCTTAGGCATGCAAGATGCGTTCCAGGAAGGACGATGGTTAACTAACTACGCAAGCTAACACAGTGGAACAATATGTCCATTTAGAAGATTATTTGAAAGCTTATATATATCTATTTTTAAACATTCACACGATTAACTAACAAATGCGAGACAGACTAGACCATATCTGAAGGCAACTTCCAGGCCAGACTGTGACCCTATCTACCAGTTTACAGGCCAGATACGCAACCCAACGCTGGTCTAAAAAGGATCTTTCACTGCCGGCCGTGGTGGCCGAGCGGTTTCTAGGCGCCACAGTCTGGAACCTTGCGACCGCTACGGTCGCAGGTTCGAATCCTGCCTCGGGCATGGATGTGTGTGACGTCCTTAGGTTAGTTAGGTTTAAGTAGATCTAAGTTCTAGGGGACTGATGACCATAGAAGTTAAGTCCCACAGTTCTCAGAGCCATTTTTGATCTTTCACTCGTTAGAATAAGGGTTTATGGCTCCTGCATCTAACACCTCAGTGAATTTGTGACCGTATACTAGCAATGGCAAATCTTTATCTAATCCAGTCGAAAAGAATAACCGGAACAGCATAATGAAGGAATACTTTCGATTTCAATAAGGTATGTACTCGGATGTATTCTGTCACTCGTTTTGCAACAAATCGTCCACGTGTGTCATGGCAATAAATGAATTTTTCTCTCATTAGTGAGCTAGTGTCATATTTTTGTTACGAGACATTAAGACTCCAAACCATTTCACCGGCAACTTAACACTGCTGCAATGAGGAATGCAGCACCGAAATCTGGTGATGGATGCCACTTATTTAATCAACAATTCGTAACTTTTCCAAATAACGATATTAACGTTTAACAATATGAAGTCCCACCTATCATATCTTCTTCCTTAGGCACACCTAGGCATATGAAACGACGTTCCACAATGAATGCAACGTAAGAACGGTTGACATTTTTAATTTCAGCAGCGTCTGCTGAAAACCACACACACACACACACACACACACACACAGACACACACAGACAGAGAGAGAGGCACGCAGGCAGGCAGAAAAAGTAAGTTGGTCAGACACATTTCTCTTGGAGGAGAAATTGGTACGCTGAAGAGCTTGAATCATGGTTTCCTGGAAAACCTATGTCACCGGAAGAGAGAGAAGTTCAACAATAAGCCAGAAACTTTAGATAATGGCGCGATCACTGTTGGTGGATTTGTTCGTCGTGTCTACTAATGTATCCTCGTCCTCACAACAGAAGATTTCACGTAGGATTTTGCTGTTAACTTTACTACTAGCAACCACAGATAGGAAGGCAAGCAAGTTGTTCTATAATTCCGTCTGCCCAGCATAAGCTGAGTGTGGTAACAGTACAGGAACCAACATGCCCTGAAGACACTAACAGTCTCCCTACAGACACGTGGGCAGTTGCGGCTGGGGAATGTTATCAACCAGCAACGCTTTCCAGTCCTATATGTTATCTCCAGACTTTGTCCTCTCAACACCACTAGCCAACAAGCGAAGTGCAGGAAGAGGGTACACAGAAATTTCCTGACAGCGAGGAAGGTGTCGCAAGGCAGGCTGTGTGTAATAACGTTATCGCGCCATTGCTAATGTGTCCGCCATGTTCTATGGGGCAAGAGCTCAGGCTTTTACGCACTCTCTTCTAAGTCAAGTGACTGAGTACAGCAAATATTTAATGTCTGCTTTTTTAATTTTTTTAAAAGTTGTTATTGGTGACAGCCTACTAAAAATGCTACTTTATTCACGACGTAAATTTCAACTTCGATGTCATTATTCAAAATGGTTATTCCTTCGCCTATTCTAAATTCAGATTTGCCATATAGCTTTATGTTCCTTTGAAGGGGGCCACGGTCAATTTCCTGTCCCACGCGAGCTTGTACTGTGTGTCTCTAATGTCGACGTAAAAACTATCTTCCATCAGCGTGCTAGTTGTTACCGCTTCAAACGCTGCATTTATGAGAGGCACTGAGGCCAGAAAGTGACCACAGTTTGCCACGCAGGCGTGTGCTTGTTGTAGCGCACACACATTCTAAATGCATTTCCACACCTCGTGTTACGGCATTCGACTGTATGGTGGCACAGTCAAGTCGTGGTAGTGTAGGGAAGGATGGGAAAGATTTCACCAGGATTTGGTCGACAAGAAAAATTCTCATGGAGCGAAGATTTGACACAGCAACTCCCTGACGGATTAATTAAACTATGAGCTGCTCGGAGTTCTGAGACCTTTCCCTTTTACGGGCGAATCTCTACCGACTGAGCTATTCAAGCACGTCTAACGACCCGCCCTCACAGCTTTGCTTCCGCGAATATCGGTCCCCAACCTCTCAAACTTCGTGGAAGTTCTCCGGAATACCTTGCGGGATTAGCACCCTTGAAAGAAGAGAAAGGTAGAAGTCGCAGGCCGAGAACGGAGCGCACTTCGCCGCAGAGGGAAATAAATTCTAAAAACATTTGATATTGTTGACGGTGATCCGTCCGTTTATCCTTGGGATATAACGCTAAGCCGGTTGTCTTCTTGGCGCTTTTAGATCTGCGTGCACAGTATGTAGACAAACTAGTTTTTTTTTCACCACGCTACTGAACTTTACGCACACTCGTTACACTACACTGAAAACAGCTAAATTTGACAAGAGATTCATCAAACACAAAATGACAAGAATGCGAAAAAGTTTCAATTAGGCAATTCCCGTTATTTCCCAGTCAACAGTAGCATACGGTAACTCCAAGTTTCTTGGATGTTGGAGAAGCAAATATTCCTTATGACTGGAAAAATCAGAACCTCGTTCCAGTCAACTGCTTATGGATCTTTTCGGCAATTCTAAGCACGGGCGATACGAGGTTTATTCGTCGTACATACTGGATAGGTTTTCCGCGAAGTGCCTACATCAGCGTCCAACCGCACTGAAGGTCGTGTTTGCGCTGTAGCTCAACACTTGCAGGTAACTCGCAGGCGCTCAGCTGCGGCGTTGTGACAAGAAACTAACAGCCCGGTCATGTCTTTCAGGGCGTTACTAGCGTAATAGACTTAGTCTGTACCTCTACTTTCTGCCTGAAGTGATTTCTACTTTATTAGTAGTATGTCTCTCACGAAATCTTATTAGATTTCAAGAGCTGGAGTATTTCTTACTACAAATTCCATACTCTGTTTGGAACCAGTACTTAACTACAGTGGCAATGAGATTAATAACTACACTAAACAATTACAGCGGCAGTTCAACGTCAAAATCTGCAGCTAGATGAATACGGTTTGGTTAATAAAGAAAGAATGCCTACAATAGATACACTTTTTGGAGTTTTGCTGATTTAAACACACACAGTGAAGTCTAAAGTTTCGCTGACGTTAGTTGTCGGCTCTGTCAACGGAGAGGGCTACTATCCCTTTCTATTTCTTGATGGTGGCGGCGACGATGCTGTGGACGGAGGCAACTGTCACGCACAAGTGTAACGAGACTTCATTCGGCTACCCCGAAAGCCTGATTTGCCGCAGCTTACATGTTCTTTCGGTACCCGTTGTTTATTCGTTCCTACCATAAATCAGAAGATCGGCCGTTTCAGTAAATATACAAAATCAGTGTTAAAGCTCCTGAAACAACATGCGAATAACTAGAAAGTCAAGAAAATTGCAGAGGAAACCAGTTTAACAATGTTTCTAGATCCCCAAGCTCAGTTATACTAGAACCTAAGATATTCGCAATACTAAAAATGGGAAGATTTACAAATATATTCATTTCAAAAAACATCAATGTTAAAATTTGAAACCAGAAGATGAGCACTGTCACTTATTGCCACGTTACAAATTAGTACCAGAGCTATTCTGAACGGAAACCTGAGAACTGTTAGTCACAGAATGTAATACGAAGTCCTTGGAGCCCTGGGAAGCAACAGCTAACAGACCCCGCCAGTCAGCACCAGTTTCTCCTACGAAATGCCGCAACCACCCACGTGCGATCAGCAATATCACATTTACAGCGCTTGACTGTACGACGGGCAAAGAAAATTAAGGCGCCCGTACGGAAATTGGAAGAACACCGTTACAATACTTTGAGCAGCACATATTATTACAGTGTTGGGCATGAAATCCGCCTTCGTTACAAGTTTGTGCTCTAGTGCCACTACGCGACTTTTTACAAGAGAGACGACAATTCATGGTATTAGTCGAAGACGTCATCGCAGACGCCAGCAAAAATTTAAGTCATTCAAAGCTTGCTATCAGTCACGGAGTGCTACATGTAAAAGTTCTGTCTATGCGCTGTGTACAGTGCCAATAAGAGGACAATGCCTGGCTAACTAGAGATTTACAGGGTTATGCACTGCGCCGAAATGTGCAATTCTCACCAAGACCGCCGCTTTTTTTGTTTGATATGCTGAGATAAAAGGCTGGTTGGCCCACATAATTAAAAAAAATTAAATTCAAAAACCAGTTTCCATTTTCTTCTGTAATGTACAATGTGCAATAGTCACTCACGTTTTTCAATTACAAAATGTTAGAGTGTCTTAGTGCAGGATTGGGTTCTGCGTTTTTGGAACACACAAATCACTATTTTTTTATTCCCCGAAGATGATGCAGCCATGATCAGTGAGCCCTTATTTCCCTAAGGGAATCCTAAGGAAATGCAATCTGAAAACAAAGGAAGTAGGGTTACAGTACACTTGTTCGCCCACTACTTGAATACTGCTCACCGGTGTGGGATCCGTACCAGATAGGGTTGATAGAAGAGAGAGAGAGAGAGAGAGAGAGAGAGAGAGAGAGAGAGAGAGAAGATCCAACGGAGAGCAGTGCGCTTCGTTACATGATCATTTAGCAATCGCGAAAGCGTTACGGAGATGATAGATAAACTCCAGTGGAAGACTCTGCAGGAGAGACGCTCAGTAACTCGGTACGGACTTCTGTTGAAGTTTCGAGAACATACTTTCACCGAGGAGTCAAGCAGTATATTGCTCCCTCCTACATATATCTCGCGAAGAGACCATGAGGATAAAATCAGAGAGATTAGAGCCCACACAGAGGCATACCGACAATCCTCCTTTCCATGAACAATACGAGACTGGTATAGAAGGCAGAACCGACAGAGGTACTCAAGGTACCCTCCGGCACACCCCGTCAAGTGGCTTGCGGAGTATGGATGTAGATGTAGTAGATTTTATGGTCTATCTTACTTTCTAGGCTTCCAGTTTCGGGAAAACTTCATTAACTGGTTGGATAGCCTGCCTTGAGTGTATTTACAATACTCCACTTCGTTGAGCGTTATCTTCGAAAACACATTGTTCTTTTACTAAATTTTTAATTATTGGTAAGATGCTATGGGACCAAACTGCTGAGGTCCTCGGTCCTTAAGCTTACACACTACTTAACCTAACTCAAGCGAACTTACGCTAAGTACAGCACACATACACCCACACATACTAGAACCTCCGAGAGGGGAGCCGCGCGAACCGTGACAAGGCGCCCTTGACCACGCGGCTACCCTGCACGACTTCTTTTACTGTAAGAAACGCTCCAGCGAAAGAAAACAAATTTACTTCCACGCAATGAAAGACAAATATAATTCATTGCTGCAAATGTATTTATTTGCTGGTATTAGTTTTACACGTTATCGATTTCACCAAACTTATGCCCAAGATGGGAATAGCCCGAGAACTCAACTCTTCGACAGGGCGACGCTGCCTGAAGGCACGGAAACGGGCAGCATATTTCTTCGTTACTTGCCAGCACTATTGGTCCCTATAAGTTTTTTATAAAGTACTGTATTATGTTGTACGAACTTCATCTGTATACAGCTCTTTGATAGCACTATTAGATGAAGTGAGCCCGTGTATTTTAACTGCAAAAATTTGAACTCCCACCTCAGTTTAGCCCGTTCGAAATCTTTATAGCACAAACTTCAGTACATGCGAGAGGCAGTATTCTGGTAATGGCATTGTATTTTCCCTGGTTCATGTACATGGGTACAATCATTCCGCTATCAGTAAATTTCGCCCACCATAGACGGCGATTCTCTCTAAGATTACTGTAATTAAGCAGTTCGGTCAGTTTTTGCTCCAACGAAGCAGTTTTATGTTTGTGTGGACCGAGGTCTTAGTTTGGATTTTGCTAATACTTTTAATGAAGTACATACTAAATCTACACCGGTGTACAGTCTAGTACGATGTTGCCAGAATCCACGTACCTGTAAAAAAATGGTTCAAATGGCTCTGAGCACTATGCGACTTACCATCTGAGGTCATCAGTCCCCTAGAACTTAGAACTACTTAAACCGAACTAACCTAAGGACATCACACACATCCATGCCTGAAGCAGGATTCGAACCTGCGACCGCGCGGTCGTGCGGTTCTAGACTGAAGCGCCTAGAACCGCTCGGCCACACCGGCCGGCGATATTTGCTTATTGATTTAATGAAAACGCACAGTTGGGTGTGAAATAGCATATTTGTAATCATTGCTACAAGGCCACAGAAACTAAATACAGCAATTTTCGACAGACTAATGCCATCTGTAGTATATGAAATGGTACACCCTGACTGCTGGTGCTTGGGGTGTTCCACTTAAGTGTGGCGAGGAAGCCGCTCTGGTAAACAGTGACGCTGCGTTCATAAGGTCGGGCAGTTAACGGCACACAATACGCCGTAAACGGGGACGACCCAACCAGGCCACGTCTCTTCGGACCTCTTCCTTGGGCCTAGTTGACATTAACTTGGGCCTAGCCAGCAACAAAAACCGACTCTTTCTCTGTCAGTTAATCTAAGAATTATGACAAACGCTGGTGATAAAACCGCTGCGAATGTGCTGACTGAACAATTAGAGTGCCATTAGAATCTGAAATGTAAGCAGAAACCAATCTACACGTCCGTGGAGGAGGTAATGCGCACAGACGTTACAAAACTTTTAGATTCTGAGTGTAGAGTACGATTCTAGGACTCCACTCCACAATGAGGAAACGGAACACAATCTTAACGTGAAAATACTTTATTTCGTATTACCTTACAAGTGCACAAGACGCTATTCCGTAATACATTACTAGCTGCCGGCGAACTGCAGCCCTTGGCTGGTCGAGACATGAGTCTGCTAGCTGCATTGTCTCCATGTTGCCAGAGGCATCCGTTCTCAACAAAGGACCTGGAAGTCCAGATCCGCACACACGATGTTACAATACTTCCCGACAGGGAGCGGATTATACAGGACAGACTCACCTGTCCTCTTTGCAAAAGGCTGCTAGATGGTACTTTCAGTGGCAAGTGAGTTACAGAACTCAACAATCCACCTATCTGGTGCACTGAACTATGTAAACCTGAAAGGAGCATGTTTAAAACCCGAGATACGCTGTTTTATTATCCATATGCTGTTTTGGAAAAAATTACTGTATGAAGGTTTACAGCAAATTCTTAATAAAACGCTCATCTCTCAACTCAGCGGTAGCGCTTGACAGACCCTAACGACGCAGGTTCGAATCCTGGTACTGACACCGAATTGTTTCTACACAGACAGCCTGTTACAGGTCACATCGAGGAAAACTTAGGACCTACTTCAATGATAAATGTCAGCTGTTTGAGTTGTGCGATAAAAACAAGATCTCCTTTCATCTGAGATCCACTGTCGGGTGAAGGCATGTTCTGGACTTTTTCACATATTACGGTCTTCCGCTACAGGCGTCGATATTGCTATCGTATGTTTTCTAATGTCATCTACAAACACCCCATTAGCTCATATCTTGTATCTCTGGATGTACCTACCCATCCGTTTGCATACTTACATGCTCTAGTGACATCTATTTCTTTTCCATTATAGTCATAATTACACCTTCCACACCATTTTTTCCCTGTTCTGTGCCGCCCCCCCCCTCTCTCTCTCTCTCTCTCTCTCTCTCTCTCTCTCTCTCTATCTATCTATCTATCTATCTGCAGGTTTTGAATGATTATCTCACTACAAGCTGCACAGAGGAAGGGCAGCATGATAGCCAGTTTGATTCGTCTGTAAAGTGCTGCAGTCTTACAGAAACTGCATGAAGGTGTCACTCGAAGCCCCCTCGGTTATTGACAGTCATTTGAAGGCCCCAGGATACCGTGTTTGCAGCATCAGGTTGCGTATTGTTTTGAGACACTTCGATCTAAGGAAAATTATCACTTCAAATGATAATTACAAATTTACAGAGCACGTTATAGTTTTTAAAAATAACTGTGTTTTAAGAATGGTTACTTAGCGGCAAAGACTACTGCTTCATCCGAGGTAGTCGCCATCTAAGAACAGCTTTTGTGGAATCACCCCTGAAAGGGCAACAGGCTGGCCAGTGGCCCCGAATCAAAATCGTCTTCCTTTTTCCCTGTTATGTATGTGGACAAATTATAGAATACTGACAACATAAAGGTATTTTAGGGGTTACCGTTTTGTTCACCTCAAAACAAGAAAAACAAGCTTACGACCGTCTCCTGTTGTGGGTAGACTGATGATTTCCAGAAAAGGTTTCGAACACCGTTGTTATGGTGAAGTGGCCAGAACATGCAATGAGAGTCCACGAATAATGGGTGGGGCTATTGGTGAGAAAGCAATGGCTGTATATATAGTTTTTAATCCCAATACTGAAGCCATTTGCAGATAGGTATCAGTCTGAAGCACTGCGTGGTTGTCTAGCCAGTTAATGAGACAATTCTGTTGGTAACAAGTCACAATATGTTCCCGTGACCGAAATATTGCGTTTTTCTTTTACTTTCTTCTGCTTTACATTGTTTGGAATTTCTGTTGCTGTTCGAATACTACACGTACGAAATCTTTTAGCGGTGTGTGGATGAGGGTTCTCGGAGTAACTGTATCATTACCTTCCTCCTCCGTTTCATAATCCAGCCGTGATCGATATGCATACAGACTGTCTGTAGCGGAGTGGTGAACGGCCCTGTGTGGTTTATCATCTTGTAACCAATTCCCTTTGCTAATCTTTCAAAATCTCTGACGAACACAAAAATATTTTTCTAATGCAAACAGTTACATATTTAACTGTATTTAGAAACTTCCACGCAGAGTGGAGGAGCGCTAGTCCCGTCAGTTATGCAGAACTGTTGAATTCGGAGGTGAGGAGACGTACTAGCCGAAGTAACGCCGTGACGACGCCTCCAGAGTTCTGCTCTGATAGCTCAGCCGGTAGAGCTGTTTCCCGCGAAATGCGTACGTCCCAGTTTGGTGGCCCGGTCCAGCACAGTTTCACTCTTGCCGGAAAATGTCAAATCAGTCCACACTGTGCTGCAGAGTGAAAATTCATTAGCCTGATAGCTGGATTTTGCTAGCAACTGTTTTAATCATCTTTAAGAATATATACACTGCCGTTTATGATAAGTGCAACACCGAGAAGGAATTGCCCGAATAGCGCCACACTTGGTGGAAGTGGCGACGGGTGTGCAAGCAATACGTGATACGTTTTGCAGCCAGATGGGGTACACGTAGGCCGAGCAGAGCCCTCTCGTGTCGGTCCGACAGGGTCGGTGTTGCGCCTGGTGTAGTCGGTGCACAGCTGTTACACAAGGTGGAAACAATTCAGTGTCAGTATGCCTCGCGACGTCAAAGGGAGCCATATCGACATATGAGCGAGTTCGAGCGGGGGAGAATGATCAGTCTCCGGGAAACAGGGTTGCTATACCGTGACATTTCGGACCGCACAGGGACAAGAGAAGTAACGGGACGATGACAGATTTTTTGCACGAGTTCTATTTAGCGAAATGCAAATGGAAGAGGATGTAGATGAAGATGAAATGGGAGATACGATATTGCGTGAAGAGTTTGACAGAGCAGTGAAAGACCTGAGTCGAAACAAGGCCCCCGGAGTAGACAACATTCCATTAGAACTACTGACAACCTTGAGAGAGCCAGTCGTGGCAAAACTCTATCTTCTGGTGAGCAAGATGTATGAAACGGGCGAAATACCCTCAGACTTCAAGAAGAATATAATAATCCCAATCCCAAAGAAAGCAGGTGTTGACAGATGTGAAAATTACCGAACTATCAGTTTAATAAGTCACAGCTGCAAAATACTAACGCGAATTCTTTACAGACGAATGGAAAAACTGGTAGAAGCCGACCTCGGAAGATCAGTTTGGATTCCGTAGAAATGTTGGAACACGTGAGGCAATACTGGCCCTAAGACTTATCTTAGAAGCTAGATTAAGGAAATGCAAACCTACGTTTCTAGCATTTGTAGACTTAGAGAAAGCTTTTGACAATGTTAACTGGAATACTCCTCTTTCAAATTCTGAAGGTGGCAGGGGTAAAATACAGGGAGCGGAAGGCTATTTACAATTTGTACAGAAACCAGATGGCAGTTGTAAGAGTCGAGGGGCATGAAAGGGAAGCAGTGGTTGGGAAGGGAGTGAGACAGGGTTGTAGCCTCTTCGCGATATTATTCAATCTGTATATTGAGCAAGCAATAAAGGAAACAAAAGAAAAATTCGGAGTAGGTATTAAAATCTATGGAGAAGAAATAAAAACTTTGAGGTTCGCCGATGACATTGTAATTCTGTCAGAGACAGCGAAGGACTTGGAAGAGCAGTTGAACAGAATGGACTGTGTCTTGAAAGGAGGGTATAAGATGAACATCAACAAAAGCAAAACGAGGATAATGGAATGTAGCCGAACTAAATAGGGTGATGCTGAGGGAATTAGATTAGGAAAAGAGACACTTAAAGTAGTAAAGGAGTTTTGCTATTTGGGGAGGAAAATAACTGACGATGGTCGAAGTAGAGAGGATATAAAATGTAGACTGGCAATGGCAAGGAAAGCGTTTCTGAAGAAGAGAAATTTGTTAACATCGAGTATAGATTGAAGTGTCAGGAAGTCGTTTCTGAAAGTATTTGTATGGAAGTGAAACATGGACGGTAAGTAGTTTAGACAAGAAGAGAATAGAAGCTTTCGAAATGTGGTGCTACAGAAGAATGCTGAAGATTAGATGGGTAGATCACATAACTAATGAGGAGGTATTGAATAGAATTGGGGAGAAGAGGAGTTTGTGGCACAACTTGACAAGAAGAAGGTATCGGTTGGTAGGACATGTTCTGAGGCATCAAGGGATCACAAATTTAGTATTGGAGGGCAGCGTGGAGGGTAAAAATCATAGAGGGAGACCAAGAGATGAATACACTAAGCAGATTCAGAAGGATGTAGGTTGCAGTAGGTACTGGGAGATGAAGAAGCTTGCACAGGATAGAGTAGCATGGAGAGCTGCATCAAACCAGTCTCAGGACTGAAGACCACAACAACAACAACAACAACAACTATTTAGCGACGAAGTGTCATTCAACAACAGCGGTAACGTAAACCGGCATAATATGCACTACTGGACAACGGAAAATCCATGATGGCTGCGACAAGTGGAACATCAGCGACCTTGGCGGGTTAATGTTCGGTGCGGCATTATGGGAGGAAGGATAATTGGCCCCCATTTTATCGATGGCAATCTAAATGGTGTAATGTATGCTTATTTCCTACGTAACGTTCTACCGATGTCACTACAAGATGTTTCATTGCATGTCAGAATGACGACGTTCTTCCAACATGATGGATGTCCGGCACATGGCTCGCGTGCAGTTGAAGCGGTATTGAATAGCATATTTCAAGACGGGTGGATTGGTCGTCTAAGCACCATACCATGTCCCGCACGTTCACCGGATCTGATGTCCCCGGATTTCTTTCTGTGGGGGAAAGTTGAAGGATATTTGCTATCGTGATCCACTGACTACACCTGACTACATGCGTCAGCGCATTGTCAATGCATGTGTGAACATTACGGAAGGGGAACTACTCGCTGTTGGGAGGAGTGTTGTTACACGTATTGCCAAATGCATTGAGGTTGACGGACATCATTTTGAGCATTTATTGCATTAATGTAGCATTTACAGGTAATCACGCTGTAACAGCATGCGTTCTCAGAAATGATAAGTTCACAAAGGTTCATGTACCACATTGGAACAATCGAAATAAAATGTTCAAACGTACCTACGTTCTGTATTTTACTTTAAAAAACTACCTGTTACCAACTGTCCGTCTAAAATTGTGAGCCATATGTTTGTGACTATTACAGCGCCATTTATCACAAAGCGAAAAAAGTGGTCCAACTAGAACATTCATGTTTTTTACGAACTACACGAATATGTAATAAAAATGGGGTTTCTTATTTAAAAAAACGCAGCTGATATCCGTTTGACCTATGGCAGCGCCATCTAGCGGGCCAACCATAGCGCCATCTAGTTTCCCCTTTCAAGCTAGTTTCGTTCTTTTTAGTTTTTTCGTTTGATGCTTATTTCGTGAGATATTTGGCCCGGTCACGATCAATGGACGAGAGAGAGAGAGAGAGAGAGAGAGAGAGAGAGAGAGAGAGAGAGGGAGAGAGAGAGAGAGGGGGTGGATTTATTGATTTTTCGGAGCTCCAAGTTTTGAAAAGGAAAAATGCTCGAACGTTTTACATGGGAATTGACACGATTGTTTAAATTACTGGTCGCAGATGTACATAAATTTTCGAAGCTTGTTAATATTTTCGAATAGATTTGTAAATTAAAGAAATCCTTCTTAGTAAGACTGGTCGGCCAGCGCTCTATTCCTGCACACTCAGTAGTCTACTACAGTTACTGCGTGCGGGACAACGGTCTTGCTGCGTGTGCAACGAACAGTTAAATTTACAGCCGTAGTCAAAATGTCTGTAGCGGGGTGAGGCAACCAGAGGGCAATGGCGCTCGTGGCTTTTGAGAAGCAACGTTGCCAGGCGCTCAAGACGTGACGAAGGGAGGATCCTTGCATAGTAGCTGTATCACTTATAGTTGCCTCTACTTGGTATGTAATTCCGTCCAACAGTATTTTGGATTCTACCATGTTTTACAGAAGATTTTGTCGGTAATGCCGGAAACTTAAAGTTTTCTGCGCAATATGAACTGCCTAGCAGGAACGGCGGTAAAATGGCTAACTAAATTGCACATTTAAACAAGGAATTAAGTCCCGGGCAGTGTATGTCACATAGGCACACTGCATTCATTCACTGGTGCAATTATATCGAAATACCAAGTCACCCGTTATCGAAAGCAGTTATTCTGTCCAGGTACCTTCAGTTGCTAGGGCTTTCCCGGGATTAATGCAAACGTTATCAGTACTTCTTATGACTTGACAGTCTTTCAAATTGAACAGGTAGTTGGGTTCACTCTCTTTCAATTAGAGAATTTCAGGATCACTTAGTGGATTCAAGGCAGCAGTTATGTGCAATTATTATTGGCAAAAGTGAGATACAAGGTTGTCTACGGCCAAAGAAGTTAACAGAATTCTGATTAAGGTGACACTGAAGGCAACAATGTGTACAGAGTATGAAGTTTGCCAGCACTGAAGACAGTGTATTTGGTGAACTATCAATTTTGACCATTGGTACGAATCGTCAGCGAGTACAAAGGATTCGAAAGATGGATACAACGATGACACAAAGTAACTGTTTGTATCTACGCCTTAGTAGCAACTTTGACTACAGGAAGACTCACTAATATCACTCGCGCAATTCGAACTATTCACATTAGTTGCTACAGAATTTGTGACCCAATCCATCTTCAGTATGGACTTCGTATTGTGGATCGTACTGCATTAAGGACTTAACGATACGCAATAGTTTTATTACTTTGTTCTTATTAGGAATTTTAATATTTTTTCCAGCACAGGCCCTTAACCTATACCAAGTTATTAAGTGAACTGCTTGTTTCTTTATACAATAGATATTACCAGATAATGTTCCAGTCTCAAGTCTAAAGTTCCTAGTTCCATCTCTTCTCGAGGTAGTCTGAATTTTTCTTCCTATGAGAATGTATATCTCGAGCAGTCTTTCGGTGATCATTGTACAGATACGTTCACACCCGTTTTTCAAGTGTGAGGGTTTCCATCTGTCAAAATGATTTTAATGGCGCTCTTTACAAATGTCTTCGTTCCGCTCCTTTGTCATTAACTTGGGACATGCTACGAAATGCAAGAAACTCATTTCAGCTTCCTTTGTGCTCCTCATCGTCGGTTTTGTCAGAAGTACCTGCAATTTTATGTGGAGAACGATTGACGCATATAACACTGAACAGTTTCAAACGTCTGTCTTTACTTACTTCCTATTCGTAGTTCGTGTTCTCCATTAAATGTTGCATGAAATATTCAAGCGTTTGTAGCTTACTGTTGTTATCTCTGCCTGTACTGTAGACTGCGTGTTGACATAGCTGTAGTTAAAATCTTTCACCTGTACCACTGTGGGTCCATTAACAGTGTCTTTCTTCGTAACAACTATTTTCTTTCAGTAGCTACGACCATCGCTTGCCTACAGAAACTACTGTACTGTATCCCACTGCAACTCTGAAGACAGCATCCTGGAGATGATCTGCTGAAGAAACTAAGATTTCCTGGTTATTTATGAACAAAGATGTTCCTACATTGACCATCTTCTTCTTCGATAAAGGTTATTTCGGCACCCAATGGCCTTTCAAAAGTGACAAACGAGCATTACTAGGGTACACAATGGCCAAATATCATTTGTAGATACACGCAACACGCAAATATAAAAGCTGACAATTTAGCAGCAAACAGGGAACTTCCACACTCGGTCACCGTAGGTTACAGATGTTGGCTGGTCAGCATTCGGAAAAGTACAACTTTTTGCTGTAAAACAGTCACAAAATTGTACCATTTTCCGTCTAATTAATAAAGCCAATAAAAGAACAATTGCACGTTTTAAGCGACTTTTGAGTTTTTGCTGCATCTCCCCGATTTACAGTAAGACTACAGTTACGTCTCCGCATTAACTGAGTGATGTCTTTGTGAAGCACCACGTGCAACGCTGATTCTACATAAAATATGTAACAAAGGGGCAAGCTGAAACCCTTGACCTGTGTTCCTCTTTCTCGTGTTTTCGAATGTCAACGAAGGGCATGGCTTGTAGAAAGAACCGTCCCAGATACTGTCTTCCTTCTGCAAAATTACAAGTCGAGCTATGTGACACTGAAGTTGGATAGTACCTTTTAGAGCACCCCATATATCTCATCAATAGCCTTAGGTCATGTCAGTTCATAGGTTTAGTTCCCTTTCGGTGGTGCAATTTTTTTTGTCCGGCGGTGTATTTATAAACGACCAAGCTGACTGCGGGCCAGGAACTCACTCACGAGGAGGAGAACTCGCTGCGTCTAATGAGTTCACTAATGAACCGTGGCACCAGATAGCGTGGGAATTACTCCAAGTGGGCCGCGAGCGTACATCCGCGCAACTCTGCCCGTGTTGCCCTATGCTGGCGACTAACAGCGGCTGGCAGGGCGCGCTGTGGTCCTTTAAGCGCATCATTAGTACATGTCGGCAGAAGCATAACGGCTGGCTGTGGCTTTCTGGCATCGCTCTGCACGTCCAGCCGCCAGATTATAATCGCTACCGTGCCCGGAACCACTTAAATCGGGAGCTGGGACCTTGGCAATCATCAGAGCGAATTTCACCCGCTGCCAAATCTGCCCCCTCTAAAAATATGTATCTGCGAACACGTTTGCAACGGGGAGGCCAGTGGACATTGCCCGTGAAGCGCGGCGGCAAACGTGCGTTAAATTGCCCGCCGGGAGCTGACCTTGTCTCGAGAGAGATAGACTTCTTCTAGGAATTGGCAACCGTGGAATTAACTGTTCACTCTGATTCGCGTGACAGAACTCAACGCGCCCCGACATCCACTAACATTAAAATCTTTGCTAGGAAAAGCAAAGCGAAGAGAGGGCTGACCGGAGTTTACTGTATTTCTGGGACCCGGAGTTGGCACGGAAAAACTGTGCTGTTGTGCTGTCATCAAGAAAGAAAACAGCTGTGTCTAGTGTCTTCAAAGTTTACTTGGTTCAATCACATATATATCCCTGTTCCGAACTACGTTCGAGGGGATTAGCTGCTGTTTGACTATTGAAGAAGAAACTTTTTCCAATTATATACAAAACCGTACTGGAAAAAAAGAGGTTTGATTACGTAAGAAGACAATTTTCACTAGCTGTGTCCTTGGGAACGATTTTAAATTTACGAAGTTTTCATTAGTACAGGGCAATTTTCGGAGGCTTAAAACAATGACGACAGATTGTCTCCTAGTTGGCAGACTAAATAAAAGATCTAGCCCGTAAGGCGGATGCAGGAGATAGATCTTTTCCTAATGATTAACCCTGCAAGCTGGGGTGTTACCCTGATGGATTAAGACGCATCACTGGGCTCGCCTCTGATCACTTATTCTGTGTTGTTAAGTGAAGCTTACGAAAGCAAACTACAATCTCCCAATCTGCTTAGTTTTGATGGTAAACACTATTTGCAATACTATGAGGGTTGGAAGCTGGTGTCAAGACGTATTACACGTTGTGCTTTCGAACACACCTTCCGATCTAAAGTGTAAATTTCATCAGAACAGGGAGGCAAACTTTCCTTAGTCATGGCGATCACAAGTGTGTTGCTGCCTCGTACTTTGCCATAACTAAGCGATCACGTACGTTGTTTAATATTCCTCATGATCTTGTACCTTACGCCCAATAGAAGAGATACGGGGGAGAGGGGGGGGAGGGGGTTAGATACAGTTATCGCATAGGGAAGTTGGGGTACGTTTTTACTTTTGTCGAGCACGAAATGACCAAAATCGCTATACATTATACCATTAGATTTTTGCCTGTGGGTTTGGATGGAATCTGAGGGGTACAAAAGAAAGATGAACACGCGAAATGAACTGGTTGGTCGCGTCATGAAGGCTGCTGCCCTTACTAGGTATGTGCAGAGGCTCTCAAGACAAGCAACACAAGTTATCTCCAAAGTGCACAAATGCACTGCAGTTGACGAAGGGATATTCGAACATTTATTGTTAATTGCTGTAATGTGACGAGTACCATAATGTTTAAAGGTGAATGCCCATTTTTCAATTGATACTTTGTAAACCGGACGTCGCAATGTTCACTAACAGTTATGCATGTGTAAACCTGACAATGTAATGAATCGCACAGAAAATAACAATGTACATTAAATACTTTCTATCTCGGAAACTATTTGGAATGGGGCACATGTTCATATTACGTGTTTTTCTTCAAATAAACGATCATGTCATAGCCCTCAATATTGATCATTCGTCCCGGGAGACCATACATAGGAAAAACGTGCAAGAATTTAAATTGCATTTTTCTTTGGAAGCGCATAGAAAGGGAGTTGAGGCCTTAATGCCTCACCGAGGTTAAGTTGACTCGAGACGGAGCAAAACCTATAATTGGACAAGGATCAGATAGAAAACTCGCCTTGGTCGTTAGAAAGAAACGATCCTCTCGTTTGCCTCAAGTGATTTTGAGAAACCATGGATAATACATATAGGTGACAGGGCGGATATTTGAGCGTATCGCCTTTCGATAACAAGTCTGCTTAATTACTGCGTCGCCTAATCGGATGGGAAACACTTCCAACAGTACTGGAGACGAATGACCGAACAAAAATTCATTCTCAGGCCACTGCACTAGTTTAAAAATCGCAGCCACCCGTATCATGTATGAGTTAGAAGTGATCCAACCTGATTGGCCACGGCAGGGACGAGAGTGTTTTACAGCTGCCGAGACTGTAAATATGGGAAAAACGGGGGGAGAGATGTGACAATAATTCAGTCGAAACAATCTGTGTAATCCCAGTGACAATGTGCCTGTCCCAAAACGAGTGTTTAATTACGGCCCTAGAACAGTTTGCGAACAATGTACATATGTACGGTTACTACTATAGAGTTGATCACCGAGTACATAAGCAGCAGCAGCAGCAGCAGCAGCATTTGTCCATGCTGAAAGACTAATAATATTAAGTTCTGTTATACATTTATTTTTCTAGACAAAATCCACGATCTATTGCCCTATGTGGTCTAAGAAACATAATACAGAAAAGAACTATCATTTTAATGTTTTCTGAACAGGTCACAATCAGATTGGATAAGCAGAGGGGAGGAAATCACAGTGTCAATCGGCTGATGTTAAGAGAAATCACGGACAGGGATTGCTGTGCGATATTCAAGTCCACCGCCGTCAAAACCACGTCACCTCGTTCAATAAAGTAATAGAAATATGGCATTGATTTAACGATAAACAATGATTATAAATAAATTTGTTACTCTCTACTTTCTGTTACGCGAAATGCAGTAAACTGCTGGACAGTTCCTGTTCTTCCCCCTACTTCGAGCATATTTAAACTCTTTGGTACCATGAAGGTAAAGTACATGCGAGATTCTTCAGGATGTATGTCTCGTGCCAACTGGTAGGCTAGTGGGAGTGGGGTGGGGCTCTTAGATACTCGAAATAGCAATACCTGACCAATTTTTGCATGAACTAATATGCTTCAATGTTAGCATGAAGCTATAGCAACATTTTTAAGAAACGTCTTTTGAGTAAGTATTTTTCTCTGGTTTCACTCCCCATTGCTTCTCTTTCACATTGAGAAATAAATCGCACACCTTTGATAATTTACTCCAAGTTCAGTTCTGCTCATTAAATCAATTCTCTGCTTTCGACGCCCGCGAGTCATCAACCAGACAGTAACTTACAAATCAAGCACTGTTTCTACTATGCCTCGCTAGCAAATTAATGAAACCCTGTTAAGGCATTGGCAGCCTCAGATCCTTGTTACAGCAGCTAATAATAAGCCCAAGCGTCAGCTTAAGCCCTTAACAGCCCATAACAACGACACACGAGAGACAGTTCGGAACAAGATTCCACACGAAGGTTTGTGAGCGCTTTCACGAGAAGACACGCAGGTAGCTTTCATTAACTTGTCTGACACACTGAACACGGCGTAGGGCCACAACGAAAATTGGGCACCGGTGTTTTGATTCAGAGCCAGGTAAACAGCCTATTTTACAGCACAGGTCAAAGCATGTGTTTTTTTGGCGCTAATGGCTTTTCCAATAAGCTAAAGATAACTGTAACATTGAATTCTAGCTTTAATTTCCTTTTAACTTCTAAAATGTTTAATATGTTTAAAAGTGAAATGCAGTGTTCCTGTTGTAAAATGAACGTTATATGTAAGTGATAATCGTTTCAGAAACATTTCTCAGCCTCCATCAGCTGCTTCAATTCCAACTCAGAGCAATATATCGTTCCATTTCACCTTGATATTTACGAGCGTCTGGCACAGGAGATACTACAACCAACATCGTCGTCGCCCATCTATTCTCAGGCGTGGACTGCACGACCTTTTACGTGTCTCGTGCAGCAATTCATTGGAAATGCAAATCATGCACCGGCTTCCAAGAGAGTGCCTTGGACTTTCTATTCCCGCTATTATCGCAGTATTTCCGGAAACAGAGGTGCGATGTATCATCGGAAATATTTACAGAACGCACTGTAAATAACCAAGAGTAATACACCTGGATGCGTGTCTGAAATCAATAGTCCCAGAGTTTGTTATAGTTTCAAACTCCGTTTGCAGCTATCTGGACGATAAAATGAGGCAGCTTATGTCACGACCGACTTCTCGTTTCTCAGGTCATTGGAGCTTTACATGTCTGCACTAAATACCTTGTTATCTTCAGTAAAAGACTAACTTAGTTCGAAGTCTTTCACAGTATGTAACGAATCCGAAGACTACACGTTTGCCCTGTAACGCTAAATTTGGATGGACATGAGACACAAAAACGGATTATTTTTCCTGACCAAACAAGATGGGTTTTAGTCCCACGCCTTACCTTCACCGCTATTTACAATGTACTTATCTTTCAGGTCGGATATTTGGAGCATACCATACATCATATAACACATCGCGGCATCTCAGATCACTCTCAGCATGAAGTAAGCATTATTTTAGCTGAACTGCCATTCAGTGAATCTTGTATGAAATTTCACTCGCAAACTGAATATATTCCAAGAAGAAACTGGTCACATAAGCGAGAAAAATCAAGAATTATGTGCCCAGTGTCAGTGTTACTGACTACGAAAATCTAAGGATTCTTCATTTTTTAGTACATTCCTTAGCATAACGCGTTGTCCCTCAACTTTATTTGTAACGTAGCGACATTCTGACACTACTATTTTGTCGTTAAGGAAAACTCAAAACCATGTCAACAAAAAGTCACCGAGGATGCGTTCTCTGATGTTGCATTCGGCCCTAATACAGCTGAATGGTGCGTGGGTCACTAGTAGCAATGTGTCACCGTTTTATAGAAATTAGGATTTACGACGTTCTCTCTTTTAAAGCTATCCTAGCTTGCTTTCGTTTGCTACCAAAGATCGTGACAATTCTCCATTGTTACAGGATTACTTGTAGGTTCAAAATTACATGTGATTTGTGGAAGGAGGCATACACCAACGTCGAAGAAGCGTTTAGTATCATCGCTCAGTAGCGTATCTTTGCCTGTACTATCCGCCTCCGTTAGCTGAGTGGTCAGTGCGGCGGAGTGCTACGCCAAGGGGCCCGGGTTCGATACCCGGCTGGCGTCGCATGCATTAAGTACTTGCCCTCGGCGGCCGAACTTTCCCGAATGGGGGACTCCCGATCCCCAGCGCCGTACGCTCATTTCCATTTTTCCCCGTAATTTCACCGGGACGTATTTACGGAATCTCTAGCACAACCAAGTATCTAGAGGAGGACATTTTCATTATTAGTTTTAATGAGGGATAACAGTGAAATTGTTACAGAAGCTCATTCCCTTAGCTTAAATATTTTCTAAAGCGATACTATTCCTAATGTTCTGGATTTTACACTTCACTCTGTAAACAGAAACGTTAAGTGTCAAAAGCATTTTTTTTATTCCTACTTTCTTCACATAATGAGTAACGAAGAGCCTGCGCGAAAACAAGCCGAGTACATGTAGACGAGTTTAGTGGGAGGAAGAGGGAGAAGGGGCGAGCACACACACATACACACACACACACACACAGCGCACACAGCACACACACACACAGCACACACACAGCACACACACACACACACACACACACACACACAGCACAGACACACACACACACACACACACACACACACACACACACAGCACAGACACACACACACACACACACACACACAGCACAGACACACACACACACACACACACACACACACACACACACACACACACACAGCACAGACACACACACAGCACAGACACACACACAGCACACACACACACACACACACACAGCACACACACACACACACACACACAGCACACACACACACACACACACAGCACACACACACACACACAGCACAGACACACACACAGCACAGACACACACACAGCACAGACACACACACAGCACAGACACACACACAGCACAGACACACACACACACACACACACACACAGCACAGAGAAAGAGAGAGAGAGAGAGAGAGAGAGAGAGAGAGAGAGAGAGATTGTTTGATTCAGAGGGGGTTATGGGACCAAACGGCGAGGTCATCAGCCCCGCGATCGGAAGTGAGTCACAGAAGAAACAAGCCCATCTAAAAGGGGACGGATCCAGTTAGGGGAGTCAAATTATAAAATAATGAAAATTAAACACGTACAGTGAAGGTATAAAAGGTGAGACCAAATCTAAAAACTAAAAATGGGGGGGGGGGGGGGCGGTCATGGTGAAAGCAGACCGAGAAGATCGTAAAAGAAGTCCCAACCACAACCAACATGCCCCTGCTCGAACACGTAAAGGAACCTTGTATGTGGAAAATAAAAAGCACTTTCACGGAGGAAACCGAGGAACAGTTCAACCATCCGTGGATCGTCTGCTAATATTAAATTTAAGGGATCGGGAAGACTATGCTTAACACGAAGGGTTGAAAGAAGGGGACATTCCACCAATGTGAGATATCGTCAGGCTGGCTCCACAACCACATTGTGGGGATGGGTCGTTACGTTACAAAGAAGGGCATAATGGGTGAGCCGGGTATGATCCATGAGTAAACGGCATAAAACTGTGGACTCCTTCAGAAAGGAAAGAAGAGAAGAGCACCAAACTGCAGTAGACTCCTTGATTGTGCGGAGTTTATTACTATGAGTAGTTTATTACTAAGAGTAGTAGCGCACCAGATGGCATTCCATTTTTTGGGCAAAGAGAGATTTGACGTAGATCCGCATAACCGCAGCTGGAATCATGAAAGGAAATGCGGGGTGAGTATCTGCTTCTTTAGCCAAACGGTCAGCCAATTCATTCCCTGCGATGCCCAGATGAATTGGGACCTAGAGAAAGACGACTGAACAGGCGGCACGCTCAAGTGCATAGAGAAGGTCACGGATAGCAGAGACCAAAGGGTGACGAGAGTAGCTGCGGTCGATAGCCTGCAGGCTGCTCATGGAGTCTGACCAAATTAAAACACTGTGGAGGAAGGCCTTGTAAATGGCTATAAGCTCTGTTGTGAATACACCACATGATCCTGACAATAAATGGTGCTCTAAGCCAGTAGGAGACGTGAAAGCGTATCCCACCTTAACAACAGCCTTAGAGTGAAAGATGGTGGCACCCTAGAACTCTGCAAGGATGGCACAGGCAAGGCGCTGGAAAACCATAGGAGCGACAGAGACCTTAGGACCCTGGAATATATCGGTCCTAATACGTGGTCTAGACACCATCTAAGGGGGGGGGGGGGGGGGTATGGGAGGAAAAACAAAGGGTACAGTCCAGTGAGTGGAGATGGAGATCCTGATGGGGGAAGTGAGACGCATGCCAACTGGCAATCCCACCCACAGTCACAGGATGATTAGGAAATTGGCGAATGGCCATTATGTGAGAAACAAGGAGTTGGCTCTTTCGGATGTGTAGAGGGGGAATCCCCACTGCTGTGAGGAGACTCAACAAGACTAGTGTGAAAGGCACCAATAGCCAGATGCACTCCACAATGATGGACAGGGTCAAGGAGTTTCAAAGTGGAAGGAGCTACTGAGCCATGAACCTGACTACCATAATCAATTTGGACAAGACCAGAGCACGGTAAAGATTGAGAAGAGTAACGGTCTCCACCCCTGGATGTGTGGGCCAGGAGGGGAAGAGCATTAAGCAACTGCATACGTGTAGTCTTTAGGTGGTTAATGTGGGGCAGCCATGTCAATTTGCTATCAAAAGTAAGGCCAAGGAAATGGGACTGTGCTACAACATCGATGAGCTGGTCGCCTAACTATAGTTCTGGATCAGGGTGTACTGTATGTCGACGACGAAAATGCATAACCCGTGTTTTGGATGGAGAAAACTGGAAGCCATGCAGAGGCCAGTCAGATGACGCCTTGGAGCTGGCACTCGGCAGACGCTACTGAGTGGGAGTTGCACCAGATGCAAAAATCGTCTAAGCACAACACCAGGATAATCAGACGCCCAACAGCAGTCGCAAGCCCATTGATGGCTATGAGGAGGAGCGTGACACTTAGCACAGAACACTGTGGGATACCCTTCTCCCGGATCTGAGGGGCACTAAGTGAAGTGTCAACTAGAACCCAGAAGAGCTGGTAAGATTAAAACTCCCAGATAAAAATCTGAAGGGGACCACAGAAGCCCCAGTCATGGAGGGTAACTAAAATGTGATGGCGTCAAGCAATGTCATACACCCTATGTAGGTCAAAGGAGACTGCGACACGGTGCTGGCGGGAGTATAGGCCTGTCGGATGGCTGATTCCAACTGGAGGAAATTATTATTATTTGGCATACACACTTCTCTGCGACGGAGCATAATAGGCTCGAAAACAAGGTGTGATGTATTAAAATATAAGATAAAATGACTTACTACTGTTTCAGTTACATACGACTAGTAATTTATAAACAATCCACTTTAAAAAAAAAAAACGGCCACATGCTCCAAGGCTCACCCCGCATACGAAGCAATGTATATGTGTCTATGTGAAAACTTGATGCAGATTTTTCAATGACGACCTGTACACGCAGGATATAGATGTGAATGGAGATTCAATAAAATGTGATAGGTTGGCATTTTATGACATACACGCGATACACAATGTACAGCAGTACTAATGCAAGAAGTAGTGCAAAAGGGCGATGTGTTTCTCTCTCTCTCTCTCTCTGGCAACCCATCTGCAGCGACAGAACAAAAGGCGTATCACGATGCCTCTGCACACAGAGGATTGCACATTCCCTTTTTGCCACCCAGCCCGAGACGCAGTGACAAACGTGCAAATATAACATCTATCTGTGTGATGAAAGCAAGTGAGCGTGCTTCAATACTGCACTTGCATTGCATCGCACGCTTTGTGATTCAAATCTCTCCCACCTTTTCCATTTCAAAGACGAGTTTCTTGTTATTTCACTCAGGTCCGTTTTCATGCCACAAAGGCGGAAAGCGTCTACTGACGGGGATTTTACTTTGACTTTTGTCCAGCCTATGGGAGAGCACTCGCGCACGGCGGGAAAGTGCTACGCGACGGGCGACCGATGTTAACGAGGGGGATGTGAGCGGGCCATTAAGAAAATGAGCGCGCCGGCCAGACACTGCACGTATGTGCCTGCTTGCTGGAGTGAAGAACGCCGCTGCAGCAGCAGAGTAAATTGGACTTGTCTGCGACACCTGAGCCACCCTCCCCTGCTCGTTATTTTGGTGTGCCCGAGTCTTACGTCTCCTACCAATGGCTCCCGAAAACAAAACTTGAGGAAAATCCAGCTAATCTCTAGAATCAGTCAGCCACCAATGGAAGGTTCTCAGCACGTCACTTTCGCATTAGTGTGCTGGTTCCAATCTGTATTTTCCTTTCGGACACCAACACTATTACGGCAGGGAGAATTTTATGATGCTTTCGTTTTTTCGTGAGTCTCCCCGCGTTACATAAAACTGTCGTTTTAACATACTGTGCATATACAATGATTCAGCAAATGTCATGGGATACGCACCTGATGTCACTTGGGGCCTCGTCTGGCCCTGCGGACTGCAGATAGGCGCCGTGAGTCTTCTATGCTAAAGTCTCTGGTACTTCTCTGGAACCATCTGATACCAAATAGTTTGCAGAGGGGCAGCCAATTCTTGGCTGTTCGTGGGTGCAGGATCCACGGCACGGAGATTGCGTACCATGATATCCCAGATATGTTCGACGGTGTTCAAATCTGGGCTCCGGGCTGCCCGTCTCAGTTTTTTGGACCTCCCCTGCATATTCCTCGAACCATACCCGCGCGACATGAGAGCGACGTGGTGGCGCGTTATCATCTTTTAATACCACAGAACAGCTGGGTGTTGGAAGTCCAAAAATGGGTTGACATGGTCCCCGAGCAGCTCGACATACCGCCGACCATTCAGAGTCCCTCCCAGAACAACTAGGGGGAAGCAGTCCATACCAGGAAAGTGCACTCCAGACCATACGCACCGCCGCCGTGGACCACATCATCTTGGCAGACGAGATCCCTCGATTCTTGTGGTCTGCGCCACACACTGTGTCTCATCAGCATGATGCATTTTATTCGTCCGATCATATCACGTTACCCCATTGTTCCTGTGTCCATCCCTGGTGATTGGCGACAAATGCAAGCCCTTGTGCCCGATGACGTCGTGGTAACAGTGGTTACCTATGCGGCGCCGGCTCCCATGCCCCACGGAACCCTTGTTCCTACGGGCTTGTCCACTGGGTGACATGTCTAGCACGTCCTGTGTTGAACCGAGCGGTGATTTGTTGCACTGTTGTCCACCTGTCACTACTGATGATCCGTCTCAGATGTCGCAGGACACCCTCATTCACCCATTCACCATGGACATAGTTGAATGTGTGAAGCAGAATTCTAGCACAACCGCCCAAACCGATATCCGTTAGGCATCGATCACCATACCCCGTCCGAACGACGTGAGTCACGATGACGTTGCACGCTACACCAATCACATGCGCAGGGGGTGAAATGGGGGGGGGGGGGAGGCGTGTAATGAGGACAAGCCACATATCTGCGCCATCTGTGCCCCACTATCCCAAGACATTTGGTAAGTCAGGGTATAATAGACATTTTCTACAGAAAGGGAACCAAGTGCCAAGCTAAAGCTCAGTCTTTAATAATTTTATTTAATATTTCTTCGTTATATTGTTACTTCATTCTTTGTCGCTACAGGCATTTTCCAATCGTATGTAGATTTTGAAAAACTAAATTGACCAGATCTTTCATATGCGCAGGAGAAATAAATGGTTCGCACTAGAACTGAGACATTAGTTCATACTTCCTTCCATGAAAGAATTAAGAGTGCCGAATCTACAACTACCATTATTAAACCAACAGAAACGTTAATCATGGAAGGATGTCTATGACGATATGCAAAACTAATAAAATTTGCGAAATTAGGAACGTTTATTTTCAGTAACCGCGCACTTAACTATTGGCGACTGAAGAAAAGAGAAATTACAATTCCCATCACGATTTGACTGTTTCAAGGGAAACTTAAGTAACTAGTCTACTAGCATGTTTTGAGACCTTCAACTGAATTTTCTGTTTGACCAACTTGTTGCAGAAAAGTACACACATGATATATAACTGCAATACGTCGAAAGTAGGGGAATATATCCCCGCTGAGCTCTTTCGTTGGCTAAAATGTATCAGTTCCATTTTAGCATAGAATCCTTAGCTGAATAGTGGCTAACCTGTAAAAATTTAGATGATACTGGAACTCATCTCTGCAGGACACACGGCATGTAGCTGCGAGTGGGTTCTGATTAACATCAATGAGAAAGTTAAAAATTTGTGCCAGGCTGGGATTCGAACCTGGGTCTCCTGCTTGGTATGCAGATGCTCTGAGCTATCTAGAAACAGAAATCATCGCAACTGCAGTGACTACCTAGCGCACCTAACATCAGACCCAAATTCTCACTTTATCCGCAGACTACTGACGTAGTGCCACTGCTTCCGACGTTTCACCGATTCCCGTAAGCGTTCGTGTGTAGTGTGCATCTGACGTGATCACTGGCCAGTCTTACCTTAATTATATACGTAGTGCCTATTCTTTCAGGTATGTCCGAAAGAACACATGCTACATATATTAATCTTTATAGAGACTATAGCTTACAGGAAGCATTCGGCAACAATGCGCTATTCTAGTGTCAGTTATACACAAGGAGTTCAAGTTGTCTTCGTAATGGAGTTGCTTATATGTTTAAGCACTGGGACAAAGTGTTCTTACGACATACCAATGGCCAAATTATTTCGTTTCCGGATGTGTGATACGTCGAAATCTAGGCTGTATGTTTCGCCACTGCAGAGGACGTAATAATATTGATTCCTGAACCGAACCAAGTTGATCACCACAAATACAAATCAAATACGTGAGCGGCAACGGTAAATTATACTTCAACCTGCAGAACAGGACGTTGTCGTTCCTCTTATTCACGTGGCATGTCCGATACGATCACATTCCATTCACTCCACGCCCCATCCACACCTTCGTGACCAAATGACTCGCCTGGAATGCAGACCGCGCTACAAAGGTTGCCAACTGCAGCGAAGTATCTGCACACCTATAGGTAAGTCGCTGTAATGATTCGCTACAAGGGCTAAAGCGCGACGCTGTCAGCTGAGCACAGTAGTACTGATACAACGAATCCGCCACTAAAGCAGAAGCCGTAACATTGAGTGAAAAATTAACGAGGTGTTCTAAAAGGTAAATGAAGCAGTTTAGTCTAAGACTGCAAGCAATTATTATTGATAGGCAATAGGACTTACACATTTAAGACCAGCAACACGTTAACATCAAACTGAACAACAGAGACCGTCAGCACGAAGACAAGCCATTCAAATCTTTTTGTTTCATATGTTGTTACGAGTCACTAGCCACTAGAGAGAAGCAAACTGCAAGGAAAGACGTCATGTTGAGCACGATCCACCTTCTCAGACATTCCTAAATACATTTCATCAGTTTCAAAGAGGTATTTGGATTGTGAAATGGGTACTTCAGCATCTCGTCAATGTATTTGCGAGTAGTTGTTTATATTAAAAGACTTGGAGCTTTGTTTTGTGGCTGTTGTGATGGTATTCAATTCGAAGAACGGTTTGATGCAGCTCTTCACATATCAAGTCACACAAATGGCACCACATTAACACATGCAACCGTATTTAGTTCCAGAGTGCCAACCTATAAACAGCCTTTGATGCGTGTTAAGACTTTTCTAGTTCAAAGTTTTATTGTTACAGTGTGATAAAAAGTTAATTTAGCATACATGCTATTGATGTGATAGGAAACAGCATGTGAATAAATTCGGATTAATTAGGACAACACGAAAAATAGGGAAAATCGTTTACCTCAGGTCTATAACATGAAATTGTCCCTGTGAATGTGATTATGTAGCAACGGATAGTTGGGCGTACTATATGGCAGAGGGGAGAAAGATGAGCGGGAAAGTGAAGAAGAACCAAAGTTTTGAAATATAACTACCCTCCTGACTTAGGTAATTTTCCCTACCCTCTAGATGATTTGTGGCATCACCACTTTTTAAATGTCAAATATCTGCTAAGTCAACGATTTCAGAAAAACTTAATTGCACAATTTTTCTATTTTTAAGACACTTTGTGACTACCACACCAGAGCACTGCAACAATGTATTCTGAGTAGTCATTCATTCTCATGCCTATGATTCACATGTTACTGAACCAGTTTTCAGAACTTAATTCATTTACCAACTGGTCGACTCTTAGGTATTTACTAATTTTGGATAATATTTGCTAATGTAGAATTGCACTCAGACTTTTTTGAGCGCATAAGCACACACTTTCTCCAGTCTCTTCTCTCCCTTGTCAATCATCTGCGTGGTCAATGAAGCCGTCATAGGTTTGTATTTGCGCTAGAATCAGACTCATATCTTCTCGTTTTAATAAGGTCCTGCTGCACACTTTTCTACCCTCTATGAACCGGGTGTCCAAAATTTAAGGTCTAATGTCTTTATTCCGAATAGGGTTTGTTAATTACTTCTCGCCGATTCTATAATGATGCCCACAATTTAGCATTCGTTTCCTCAGTCGTACATGAATTTGGTGTAACTATTTTCTTCCTCGATGTATAAAGGCAGTGGAGTGATGAAAGATCCTTCACCTCGTCTCATAACACGCCAATATACTCCTGGTATTCTTAATCATTTGCGCGCTAGCTATTAAATGCAGGTTTCGCACTAATTAGGATGATGTTGTTGTGGTCTTCAGTCCTGAGACTGGTTTGATGCAGCTCTCCATGCTACTCTATCCTGTGCAAGCTTCATCTCCCAGTACTTACTGCAACCTACATCATCCTGAATCTGCTTAGTGCATTCATCTCTTGGTCTCCCTCTATGATTTTTACCCTCCACGCTGACCTCCAATACTAAATTTGTGATCCCTTGATGCCTCAGAACATGTCCCACCAACCGGTTCTTTCTTGTCAAGTTGTGCCACAAACTACTCTTTTCCCAAATTCTATTCAGTACCTCATTACTTATGTGATCTACCCATTTAATCTTCAGCATTCTTCTGTAGCACCACATTTCGAAAGCTTCTATTCTATTCTTGTCCAGACTATTTATCGTCCATGTTTCACTTACATACATGGCTACACTCCATACAGATACTTTCAGAAACGACTTCTTGACACTTAAATCTATACTCGATGTTAACAAATTTCTCTTTTTCAGAAACGCTTTCCTTGCCATTGCCAGTCTACATTTTACATCCTCTCTACTTCGACCATCATCAGTTATTTTGCTCCCCAAATAGCAAAACTCCTTTACTACTTTAAGTATCTTATTTCCTAATCTAATACCCTCAACATCACCCGACTTAATTCGACTACATTCCATTATCCTCGTTTTGCTTTTGTTGATGTTCATCTTATACCCTCCTTTCAAAACACTGTCCATTCCGTTCAACTGCTCTTCCAAGTCCTCTGCTGTCTCTGGCAGAATTACAATGTCATCGGCGAACCTCAAAGTTTTTATTTCTTCTGCATAGATTTTAATACCTACTCCGAATTTTGTTTTTGTTTCCTTTACTGCTTGTTCAATATACGTATTGAATAGCATCGGGGAGAGGCTACAACCCTGTCTCACTCCCTTCCCAACCACTGCTTCCCTTTCATGCCCCTCGACTCTTATAACTGCCATCTATCTGGTTTCTGTACAAATTGTAAGTAGTCTATCGCTCCCTGTATTTTACCCCTGCCAGCTTTAGAATTTGAAAGAGAGTATTCCAGTCAACATTGTCAAAAGCTTTCTCTGAGTCTACAAATGCTAGAAACGTAGGTTTGCCTTTCCTTAATCTTTCTTCTAAGGTAAGTTCAAATGGCTCTGAGCAGTATGAGACTTAACATCTGAGGTCATCAGTCCCCTAGAACTTAGGACTACTTAAACCTAACTAACCTAAGGACAGCACACACATCCATGCCCGAGGCAGGATTCGAACCTGCGATCGTAGTGGTCGCGCGGTTCCAGACTGAAGGGCCTAGAACCGCTCGGCCTAAGGGAAGTCGTAGGGTCAGTATTGCCTCAGGTGTTCCAACATTTCTACGGAATCCAAACTGATCTTCCCCGAGGTCGGCTTCCATCGGTTTTTCCATTCGTCTGTAAAGAATTCGCGTTAGTATTTTGCAGCTGTGATTTATTAAACTGATAGTTCGGTAATTTTCACATCTGTCAACACTTGCTTTCTTTGGGATTGGAGTTATTAAATTCTTCTTGAAGTCTGAGGGAATTTCGCCTGTCTCATACATCTTGCGCACCAGATGGAAGAGTTTTGTCAGGACTGGCTCTCCCAAGACTCTCAGTAGTTCTAATGAAATGTTGTCTGCTCCCGGGGCCTTGTTTCGACTCAGGTCTTTCAGTGCTCTGTCAAACTCTTCACGCAGTATCGTATCTCCCATTTCGTCTTCATCTACATCCTATTCCATTTCCATAATATTGTCCTCAAGTACATCGCCCTTGTATAGACCCTCTATATACTCCTTCCACGTTTCTGCTTTCCCTTCTTTGCTTAGAACTGGGTTTCCATCTCAGCTCTTGATATTCATAAATGTGGCTCTCTTTTCTCCAAATGTCTCTTTGATTTTCCTGTAGGCAATATCTATCTTACCCCTAGTGAAATAGGCCTCTACATCCTTACATTTGTCCTCTAGCCATCCCGGCTTAGCCGTTTTGCACTTCCTGTCGATCTCATTTTTGAGACGTTTGTATTCCTTTTTGCCTGCTTCATTTACTGCATTTTTATATTTTCTCCTTTCATCAATTAAATTCAATATTTCTTCTGTTACCCAAGGAATTAGGATGAAGTTAGAAATCGAAGCTCGCATAGGCAGGATTGCGTAAGTACGCGTGTCTCCTAAATTATCGCAGTGGTTACAGTATTACGTGCCACAGAAGTACAATAAACCGTACGAAACAAAAACTGCAGATAGTTGTCAACTTGTGTTCAGTGCTTTATTTTGACGCCTGCTTCCCGAAACGAACAATTAGCAATACCGAAATGCGGGCAGCTACAAAGGTTATTAATTACGGGACCAAGCGTAATGTGTATGACTAGCAGCAAGGCAAATCACAGGCTGCCGTGCCTAGTAACAGCATAGCACGTCACGAACGGCGGACACGAAACTGCCGGCTAATGAAGGAACGGCGGCCCCTCTTCCTTTCTGCAAGTGGCGCTCGCGCCCGAGTCGACGACCGCGGTTTGCAGTGAGAACCGCAACGCAGCACATTTCGCTCCGGGCGCTGCCACTGCAGCTGCACAGCTGCAAAGTGTGCCACAGAGCCAACCAAACAGCGCAACGAACCGCCGACAGTTTACAAAACACGCGCTAATGCGACACCGCTCAGCGTTCCTGCTTTCGCCACAGCCTTGCACCCTAACTTTGTGTTTTACACGTTTCCCTTCTCCAGACGGTTCGTTCCTACAGTTTTTCACTGTAATACTCCTAAATGAAGTGCGCTCAGTTACAGAAAGCACACGCAACGGTATGTCAGTGCGGCAAGTACACTCCTTCGAGACAGGAAAACTGGACAATGATTTCTGGAAAGAGTAAAAACAGAAATACTAATTTCCGGATTTTCTGTTCTAAACCAGTGTTAGTTAAGTTGTAGAATTCTGATAAAATGGAAAATACTCCAAATTTTCGTGGTCTGTGAAAGACAATACTTTGCGAGGATTATAGACAAAGAAGCCATCATAATTAGGGTCATAAATATGTTAAAAAGGACATTATTGTGTGCTAAAAATACATAAATATGCAAACAGAAAGAAAACTGAACCTTATTAACAGCAAAACCTAATCCTGAGATATGTCTAAAATGTTGTGTATCGGCTGCTTCTAAATTTATCCTAGCAATTCCTGCATAGAAGAAAGAACTGCAATGATGTCTTCCGTAAGATTGATCGCAATCTTTTGAGCTGTTACGTCACGTCATACTCCTCTTCGAACGTCGCGAAAGCTTCATATTTCGACCGATTTGCCGGGATATTTTCATGATCCTGCTAGTGGTGCCAAGGGACAATGGAAACAATAGGCTGCAGTCCTTCGTAAGATCATCATCAATCTTATTAACTACTACCGTCGAGTAAATTAAGCGATTAAGATATCTATCCTCTCACCGAAATATTTTATAAAATACAATCCGTAAAATGTCTACTTTCTACGTGCAATTCTCAAAAAAAACATTTGGTGCATCAACTCCGAAAATAAATAAATAAATGGAACCATGACTACAGTGAGTGACCTAGATGAAAGTGAGAAATGCGAGATGACTAAAGAGACTTGTAGAGTGAAACAAAGCTAGTTCTAAGGCCACGTGCCAATAAAATTAATTGGAAACATGTTAAGGAAATTTATCCTCGCATACAGAAGATAGTCAGCACAACCTTGTCTCAGCTTATTCTTGCGTTTTGGTTGTTAGTCCACGATATTTACTACGCAGATTAGCCAAACAAAAATGAATTGACTTATTTACAGGACAAGCTGCTTCATGGGTTATTTACCATAGAGAGTGTGTCGTTGGCTGGCTTACTGCTAAAAGTCAGAGAGCGCAGCACGAGCCGGAAGTTCAAAACAGTTCTGCCTTTTGTTTACGGTAATATCAGCATACTTCTAAACAAAGACTGGGAGTATTCGCCAATAAAAAAATTTTTGGGAGCATGATGGTGTTTGTCCTTGACGTACCCTCCTCCACGCACGGTAATGGGATATGTGGAGTATAAGTATGGATATAGACAGGCAATAAATGGCAGACTAACGAAAATGTATCCGGATGTCATGAGGTGTCTCATCGTCTGTCTATTCCCAGGTATAATCAATAATAGTATCTATGAGACTGGAATGCAAATCTAAATCGGTGAAGTGTAGGAGTATTTTCAGAACGAATGCATGATCGCCAGCACTATCGGCGCAAAGTCATTCTCTTCAGTACTTATGATTATATTATGATTCAATACTTGGCCTTGGAATCGCATGGAACCCCTGATGTCGCTGCGTCTTCCGGCAGTGAGCATCTTACCGGTCAGCCATCACTCCAGGGTGAATGGCGGACGGTGGTGGGCTCGCGCGTGCCTGGCCGAAAGGCGAAGGTGGGATCTGGCCGCGTGGCAGCTGCCTTACCCCTTTCCAACAGGTACGGGGTGCTTCCTAGTGGTGATGACATCGTTTCCGAGCCACCACAGGATGCCTCGCCTGTTGGGCCAGTGGCCGATTCTCCGGCAAGGTCCCGACAGTCACAGAGGGCGGGCCTATTAGTTATAGGGAGCTCCAACGTTAGGCGGGTTATGGAGCCCCTTAGGAAAATAGCGGGTAGGTCGGGGAAGAATGCCAGTGTGCACTCGGTGTGCTTGCCGGGGGGTCTCGTCCGTAATGTGGAGGAGGCCCTTCCGGCAGCTATTGAACGCACTGGTTGTGACCGGCTGCAGATAGTAGCACATGTCGGAACGAATGACGCCTGCCGCTTGGGTTCTGAGGCCATCCTTGGTTCCTTCCGGCGGCTGGCTGATTTGGTGAAGACAACCAGCATCGCACGCGGAGTGCAAGCTGAGCTTAATATCTGCAGCATAGTGACCAGAGTCGATCGCGGTCCTCTGGTTTGGAGCCGTGTGGAGGGTCTAAACCAGAGGCTCAGACGACTCTGCGACTATAATGGTTGCAAATTCATCGACCTCCGTTATTGGGTGGAGAACTGTAGGGCCCCCCTAGACAGGTCAGGCGTGCACTACACACCGGAAGCAGCTACTAGGGTAGCAGAGTACGTGTGGCGTGCACACGGGGGTTTTTTAGGTTAGAGGGACCCCCCCCTTGGGCGAAACGATAAAATACCTGACGGCTTACCAGAGAGGACATTATCATCGTTGATAAAGAACGTCCGTCCTCAGAGACCAAAAACAGGAAAAGTTAACGTAATATTGGTAAACTGCAGGAGTATCCAGGGCAAGGTTCCTGAATTAGTATCTCTTATTGAAGGAAATAGTGCGCATATAGTATTAGGAACGGAAAGTTGGTTAAAACCGGAAGTGAACAGTAACGAAATCCTAGACACAGAATGGAATATATACCGCAAGGATAGGATAAACGCCAATGGTGGAGGAGTATTTATAGCAGTAAAGAATTCAATAATATCCAGTGAAGTTATTAGCGAATGCGAATGTGAAATAATCTGGGTTAAGTTAAGTATCAAAGGTGGGTCAGATATGATAGTCGGATGCTTCTATAGACCACCTGCATCAGCAACCGTAGTAGTTGAGCGCCTCAGAGAGAACCTGCAGAACGTCGTGAAGAAGTTTCGTGATCATACTATTGTAATAGGGGGAGACTTCAATCTACCAGGTATAGAATGGGATAGTCACACAATCAGAACTGGAGCCAGGGACAGAGACTCTTGTGACATTATCCTGACTGCCTTGTCCGAGAATTACTTCGAGCAGATAGTTAGAGAACCAACTCGTGAAGCTAACGTTTTAGACCTCATAGCAACAAATAGACCGGAACTTTTCGACTCCGTGAATGTAGAAGAGGGTATCAGTGATCATAAGTCAGTGGTTGCATCAATGACTACAAGTGTAATAAGAAATGCCAAGAAAGGAAGGAAAATATATTTGCTTAACAAGAGTGATAGGGCACAAATCGCAGAATATCTGAGTGACCACCATCAAACGTTCATTTCTGAGGAAGAGGATGTGGAACAAAAATGGAAAAAATTCAGAAACATCGTCCAGTACGCCTTAGATAAGTTCGTACCGACTAAGGTCCAAAGCGAGGGGAAAGATCCACCGTGGTATAACAATCATGTACGAAAGGTACTACGGAAACAAAGAAAGCTTCATCATAGGTTTAAGAGTAGTCGAATCATAGCTGATAAGGAAAAGCTGAACGAAGCGAAAAAGAGCGTAAAGAGGGCAATGAGAGAAGCATTCAACGAATTCGAACATAAAACATTGGCAAACAATCTAAACAAGAACCCTAAAAAGTTTTGGTCATATGTAAAATCGGTAAGCGGATCTAAATCCCCTATTCAGTCACTCGTTGACCACGATGGCACCGAAACAGAGGACGACCGAAGAAAGGCAGAAATACTGAATTCAGTGTTCCGAAACTGTTTCACTGCGGAAAATCGTAACACGGTCCCTGACTTCAGCCGTCGCACGGACGCCAAAATGGAAAATATTGAAATAAACGATATCGGAATTGAAAAACAACTGCTATCACTTAGTAGCGGAAAAGCATCCGGACCAGACGAGATACCCTTAAGATTCTACAGTGATTATGCTAAAGAACTTGCCCCCTTTCTATCAGCAATTTATCGTAGATCGCTGGAAGAACGTAAAGTACCTAGCGACTGGAAGAAAGCGCAGGTCGTTCCCACTTTCAAGAAGGGTCATAAATCAGATGCGAATAATTATAGGCCTATTTCGCTTACGTCAATCTGTTGTAGAATAATGGAACATGTTTTGTGTTCTCGTATTATGACGTTCTTAGATAATACAAATCTCCATCATAACCAACATGGATTCCGCAAACAGAGATCATGTGAAACTCAGCTCGCCCTATTTGCCCAAGAAATTCACAGTGCCGTAGACACTGGCGAGCAGATTGATGCCGTATTCCTGGACTTCAGGAAGGCATTTGATACGGTTCCGCACTTACGTTTAGTGAAAAAAATACGAGCTTACGGAATATCGGGCCAGGTTTGTGATTGGATTCAGGATTTCCTAGAAGAAAGAACACAACATGTCATTCTTAACGGTTCAAAATCTGCAGATGTAGAGGTAATTTCGGGAGTACCGCAAGGAAGCGTGATAGGACCTTTATTGTTTACAATATACATAAATGAATTAGTTGACAACATCGGTAGCTCCGTGAGGCTATTTGCAGATGACACGGTTGTCTACAAGAAAGTAGCAACATCAGAAGACTCGTACGTACTCCAGGAAGACCTGCAGAGGATTAATGCATGGTGCGACAGCTGGCAGCTTTCCCTAAACGTAGATAAATGTAATATAATGCGCATACATAGGGGCAGAAATCCATTCCAGTACGATTATGCCATAGGTGGTAAATCACTGGAAGCGGTAACGACCGTAAAATACTTAGGAGTTACTATCCGGAGCGATCTGAAGTGGAACGATCACATAAAACAAATAGTGGGAAAAGCAGGCGCCAGGTTGAGATTCATAGGAAGAATTCTAAGAAAATGTGACTCATCGACGAAAGAAGTAGCTTACAAAACGCTTGTTCGTGCGATTCTTGAGTATTGCTCATCAGTATGGGACCCTTACCAGGTTGGATTAATAGAAGAGATAGACATGATCCAGCGAAAAGCAGCGCGATTCGTCATGGGGACATTTAGTCAGCGCGAGAGCGTTACGGAGATGCTGAACAAGCTCCAGTGGCGGACACTTCAAGAAAGGCGTTACGCAATACGGAGAGGTTTATTATCGAAATTACGAGAGAGCACATACCGGGAAGAGATGGGCAACATATTACTACCGCCCACATATATCTCGCGTAATGATCACAACGAAAAGATCCGAGAAATTAGAGCAAATACGGAGACTTACAAGCAGTCGTTCTTCCCACGCACAATTCGTGAATGGAACAGGGAAGGGGGGATCAGATAGTAGTACAATAAGTACCCTCCGCCACACACCGTAAGGTGGCTGGCGGAGTATAGATGTAGATGTAGATGTAGATAATTACGAAAAATCCGCCTCGATTGCACAAACTACCTGGCTATCAAACTACCTGTGCAATCGAGGCGAATTTTTCATAACTATACTCCTGGAAATGGAAAAAAGAACACATTGACACCGGTGTGTCAGACCCACCATACTTCCTCCGGACACTGCGAGAGGGCTGTACAAGCAATGATCACACGCACGGCACAGCGGACACACCAGGAACCACGGTGTTGGCCGTCGAATGGCGCTAGCTGCGCAGCATTTGTGCACCGCCGCCGTCAGTGTCAGCCAGTTTGCCGTGGCATACGGAGCTCCATCGCAGTCTTTAACACTGGTAGCATGCCGCGACAGCATGGACGTGAACCGTATGTGCAGTTGACGGACTTTGAGCGAGGGCGTATAGTGGTCATGCGGGAGGCCGGGTGGACGTACCACCGAATTGCTCAACACGTGGGGTGTGAGGTCTCCACAGTACATCGATGTTGTCGCCAGTGGTCAGTGGAAGGTGCACGTGCCCGTCGACCTGGGACCGGACCGCAGCGACGCACGGATGCACGCCAAGACCGTAGGATCCTACGCAGTGCCGTAGGGGACCGCACCGCCACTTCCCAGCAAATTAGGGACACTGTTGCTCCTGGGGTATCGGCGAGGACCATTCGCAACCGTCTCCATGAAGCTGGGCTACGGTCCCGCACACCGTTAGGCCGTCTTCCGCTCACGCCCTAACATCGTGCAGCCCGCCTCCAGTGGTGTCGCGACAGGCGTGAATGGAAGGACGAATGGAGACGTGTCGTCTTCAGCGATGAGAGTCGCTTCTGCCTTGGTGCCAATGATGGTCGTATGCGTGTTTGGCGCCGTGCAGGTGAGCGCCACAATCAGGACTGCATACGACCGAGGCACACAGGGCCAACACCCAGCATTATGGTGTGGGGAGGGATCTCCTACACTGGCCGTACACCACTGGTCATCGTCGAGGGCACACTGAATAGTGCACGGTACATCCAAACCGTCATCGAACCCATCGTTCTACCATTCCTAGACCGGCAAGGGAACTTGCTGTTCCAACAGGACAATGCACGTCCGCATGTATCCCGTGCCACCCAACGTGCTCTAGAAGGTGTAAGTCAACTACCCTGGCCAGCAAGATCTCCGGATCTGTCCCCCATTGAGCGTGTTTGGGACTGGATGAAGCGTCGTCTCACGCGGTCTGCACGTCCAGCACGAACGCTGGTCCAACTGAGGCGCCAGGTGGAAATGGCATGGCAAGCCGTTCCACAGGACTAAATCCAGCATCTCTACGATCGTCTCCATGGGAGAATAGCAGCCTGCATTGCTGCGAAAGGTGGATATACACTGTACTAGTGCCGACATTGTGCATGCTCTGTTGCCTGTGTCTATGTGCCTGTGGTTCTGTCAGTGTGATCATGTGATGTATCTGACCCCAGGAATGTGTCAATGAAGTTTCCCCTTCCTGGGACAATGAATTCACGGTGTTCTTATTTCAATTTCCAGGAGTGTATTTCGATACTTACGATTGCTGACGCGCTGCAATGCTGAAAGTACTTAGACATATCTCACATATGGGCGACGGGAACTTTGGGCGGCCGATACCCCTTAGCGTCACAAAGTAGGTGATGGAGGTTGCGGCAATGCCACGACTTTCCACTCAAGAGGTGTAGCGTATCGAGCTTCCAGCATTTCTGTGGCTCACGGCTACGGCCTTCTGATACGAGAGATACCGAAGTACAAGTTCGCCATTTTAGAAATCTCGTTGAGTAGCAGCCGATGCCACGGTAAAGAACATGGTGTGTTTTATGTCCGCAATACAGGGACGGTAGCGGGTACCAATTAGCCCTACTTCAATCAAGCAAGCTCATTGCACGACAATAACACGAAGATAGAAGTCCGTATTTTTTTATGAGAAAATAGTATTAGTGAACAAAGAGAGTGGACAAACGATAGAGGTAGAGTGTTCAATGCAATAACAGTGTATCTACACTATAAATCATATATAGTATATGACATATAGCTATATATTTCGAACATTACCGAAACAAATAAGTTGCTATTACATCTTGCGAAACTTCCCAGTGACATCGGTTAATGACTCGTATGTCCTCTTTGTCAGTGTATCTGACAAAATTGTAATTTTTCTGTAGTATGTTGCACCATCCTGAAGTGATTTAATCTATTAAGCTGAAATATCACAATCTGACATTTCTTGTGGCGTGCTTTGAGGAGCGTGTGTAGAAACTTGTGATTCTTCATCTGTGTCGCAAAAAACAACCTGCAGGGAGCGTAACTATTTCATTGCAGCTCATCAAACTCCAAGAGTAATACAAGAGACTCGAAACATCCTAGCGAGGAGTGATTAAGGCAATGGGCTCCTAAGCGAGGAGCGGAGTTCAGATTACCTCTGGCCATCCTGATTTAAGTTTTCCACGACACAGACTACTAGCACCAAATCTTCAGTTGTTACTTCATACTTTTTCTTGCAGCATTGTGGAGGACTTCGTCACCATCTTCCCGCTCCACATTATACTCTACACCCGGCGCGTTTTACCAGTCACTATTACTGTTTCCAATTATGGTGTCCGATGTGGCAGGTCCTTTCCTAAGGCTTTTAGTTTGCAGCAAGCTTGTATTAATTAAATTTTGCCACGGGAACGAAATTTCGTCTGGCGAAGGAAACTACCCTATGAGAATACGGTTATGATTAAATGAGAGCACACAAACATATGCCAGTTGTAGAACCAAAAACTTTACGCGGTTTCTTGTTAACAACCTCTCACCCCCGTGAGCAGTTCGTTTTTAACATGTTATTTAATTAGAAAGAACATGCACGGATCGCAAATAATGTTTTGGCAGTGAGAGTTAAAGACTGGTAGCACGCTAACAACTTTATAAACACAAATTTCATTTTACGTCATGAGCCACAGCAATGCGTCTTGCGCGCAATCGGGTAAGTTTGTCCGGTCTTATAGAGTCTGAAGCTTCGGGGAGTATTTTGTTATCGACGTCACTGTAACAAATTTGGTGAATGCTAATTTGACTTATTTCAATGCTACATGACAAAACTCTTACGCAGCTTATTTTTTGGTTACCAATTTTTGATGGACGAAACCTAACTTGTAGATGACCCATCTGTTTTGTTTTATTTTATTTTTACACTTAACGGAGGGTTTCAAAAACCTCCGAAATATGAACTGTTTCATGCACCAATACGAAGCACGTTTTTAAGAGTCCAGTAGCACACATTTCAAGAATTTTTCATACGATAGAGGAAACATCCATTACAATCTTACTGACGTTTCTAACTTCAACTGCAGTCTTCTCCAAAATAAACCTTTGTTTTGCGAAGTGTCTGATAATGTAGTATGTTTCCCACCTGATCCTGTTCAAAGGAATATTGAAAATACGAGTATTTTCTTACTTTGACAGCATATTGCAGAATGATACCATTTGCAGCTATAAATACAACTAATTCCACTGTCCTGTGGCATGAATCAAATCTATCTTCCTCTTCTAGTTTCCATGCAATATATTTTTCTTTGATAAGCTGTGCAGGTAACGTCGTCAAGGATCTTATTACCGGTTCAGAATTCTTTTATACCGTTTGCGGGCGTCCCTCATACAAACTGAAAACATTCTCTTTTTGATCTGATACACAGCCAGCTCCCGAGGAAGAAAATTAAGAATAACGCTATAATCTCTAAGAATAAAAAAGGCGTGTCACACTCAGACGTCAGTAACCAGTCCTCTTTGACTGTAGCTGGACGGTTTCCAGCTGAACGTACAAGAATTTTTTATTCGGCTGCATGCCATATAATTACTGGAAGAGTCATTGTACCGAGAGAGCTTAGAGGAAAAAAAAAAAAAAATCATGAAACTGCTTGCGAGTATTCCTTCGAGGCCAATCTCTCTACGCTGACCGACAGCTACGGAAAACTGTGACAACAGAACTCGCTATAATTTCACATATAGCCATGTTTAAAGACGCGGAAAGGTATGTTTTGATTTTTTTTACGTGGAACCTCGACTGCAAAACTCTACTAATGCCTTTTGCGGGTATCGCAAATTCAACAGCTACTGAGCCACGCTTATCTCGCGGCGACCGTGGTTGTGCGTTTGTTTAGCCTGGCTTCTCTCCCCCGCAGGGATTTGGTGCTGCGATTTAGCAGCACACTGCCAAGGCCGCAGGAGCTTAAACCGAGATATGAGGATGTGCCCGCCGAATCCAAAACAAACGTCGTCAGCGCCAAACCAGCCACGTGACGTAGCTTTACTGAACCCAGGCTGCAGAAACTGCGCACGAGATTCCTCGGCAAGTGAATTCATGTTGTGTGGAAACATGGATCGCAATTCCCTTCACGGGGTTAATGCGAACTTACAAGTAAAAACTTAGTTTAAGTTTCGAAAATGACGCACAAATCCTACGTAGGAGATTACACACGAGAATTACAGCCTTAAAGAAAAGGCGTACCACATTTACTGGCGTACTAGTTTGGAAATAATTACGGACGTCTCAGTAGAGAAAAAAAAATATTTAGAAAATATTTTACGACAAGTTAAAAAAATGAAGGATTACATGATCTCCTGAATGGAATGAACAGTCTAATGAGTGCAGAATATTGACAGAGTTGTTGTTGTGGTCTTCAGTCCTGAGACTGGTTTGATAAAGCTCTCCATGCTAGAGTAAATCGATGAAAGGCTAAGATAATGAGAAGTAACAGAAATGAGAACATCGAGAAACTGATCAGGATTGATGATCACGAAGTAGACGGAGGTACAGAATTCTGCTCTCTAGGTAGCAAAATAACCAATCACGGACATCAAAAGCAGACTACCACTGGAAAAAAGGGTATTCAGAAGTCTACTAGTATCAAATATAGGCCTTAATTTGAGGAAGAAATTTCTGAGAATGTACATTTGGAGCACAGCATTGTATGGTAGTGAAACATGGACTGTGGGAAAACCGGATCAGAAGAGAATCGAAGCATTTGAGATGTGGTGCTGTAGACCACTGCAGAAAATTAGGTGGACTGATAGAAGTAACGAACGAGGAGGTTCTGCGCAGAAAATGGCTCTGAGCACTATGGGACTTAACTGCTGAGGTCATCAGTCCCCTAGAACTTAGGACTACTTAAACCTAACTAACCTAAGGACATCACACACATCCATGCCCAAGGCAGGATTCGAATCTGCGACCGTAGCGGTCACGAGGTTCCAGACTGAAGCGCCTAGAACCGCACGGCCACACCGGCCGGCTTCTGCGCAGAATCAGAGAGGAAAGGAATATGTGGAAAACATTGACAAGGAGAGGGGACAGGATGGTACGCCATCTGTTAAAACATCAGGGAATGACTTCCATGGTGCTAGAGGGAGCTGTAGCGGGCAAAAACTGTAGAGGGAGTCAGAAACTGGAATACATCTATCAAATAATTGAGGACGTAGGTTGGAAGTCCTATTCTGAGCACAGGAGAGGAATTCGTGGCGAGCCACATCAAACCACTCAAAAGACTGATGACTAAAGCAAAAAAGTTATTGTCAGTTTTACCACGCATAACATATATTCGTTTTTCTGTTTATACGAGCACTTCACCTATGAACTTATGCAGACGAAAATTCATTTCAGTTAGTAACTGGTACACATTACCGGCGTTTATACCGAGACCTTATAGAAACTATGGTAAGTTCGAACTATGCTGCTGGGAACTGAATTTTTCTGGAACAGGACGGTAGGAGAGTGCCAGTTGGCTGCATTTCCGAAGTGAAAAGTCGACTGACTTTCTAATCAAGAATTACTAACATGTTGACGCAGATTTGGGGAGAAATCAACACTAAGTAGCAAGTACGATAGCTGACGCTGTGCGTTAAGTATAACTAACCCCTGAATAGAAACTTTTAGCGTCGTTATCCTCGCTAACTGTTGTAACGTTGCATGTGCTGTATGTGAGCGAGCTATTCGGCCGCCTAGAATTTGAATGAGGTAAGGGAACTGTTGCACGTCTAAACGCTAAACGACGGGCCGAGAAAGCGCCGCGACCGGTAAGGTCCTGCCTGCCCATACTTGGCAGGAAACTGGTAAATCGCTAAAAGCATGTGGACAGCAGTTGATTACTTAGCAGGAGAACCAACAGTGAACGAGAAATGGCGGAGTATGAGATAGTCTGAAAGATGGTTACTTGCAAGTTTTCAAAATTCAACTATGAATCACAGTTACATAATAAAGCGAATCGGAGTACCTTGGTAATCTCAGAAAAATGTGGCGCAACCAATGAAACAATAATAATTTCAGTACCTTAAAAACTATAGGTTAATAATTCACAGTGACAAAAGTCGTCATAATGAACCTTAGTAGTAACTTTTAAACGCTTGATGTGTTTTTATATAGCACCTGCACTATGGGCATCATCCCTGAAAGCAACGCACATGTTACTGCTCTATTTATTACGTTTTATATCTTTTTCATTATGCGAATGTTTGTTAGAACATCACATTCACCACAATAACACATCAACTGAATGCAGCATGAATGCTTCATCTTACTATACTTGTGTAGTTATTTAATGAATATTTTACTACTTTTCCAGCAACTTTACTTCAATATTAATGGCATTAATTAACTGCAGTAATTTGAACGTGGTCAATAGCATAAACACTAAAAATGAGTATCAAAAGACCTTTCTGTCTGACAAACTTTACTGTTTAAACAATTTTAACAACATTTCGTTGTCAACGTGAGTGCACTTGTGCAAGAATGCTGGTTTATTTAATTTGGAACAAAACTTTATATTTATATTCATTGTGAATTATTCATTTAAATACTGTTGTAACAGATTAGTGCATGAATTGGTCAAACTAACAGAATCTTGTCTGTGGAACATAAGAACCAGATATTTTCGGTGGGGAAGAAGCAGACAGTGGCGGACACTCCTGGAGTCAAACGGAGACTGACGTTTCTTGAACGGTGCGCTCAAGGGAGCAGGGCAGGATACTTTATGTCGAGTTCTGGAAGAAGACAGAGTTGCCTGTGGTTACGTGTAGTATTTGTTCGTGTAGGTGATAGATTCCGAGCAGTAAACGACCTCAAAAATACATTAACTTTCGATGGGACAGTATCACGATGTTTGAGTGTGCTCCAAAGCAAAGCTTTTCAGCCTGCATTACGGAACTGAGGGCACAGAGTATGTCTGCTTGTTATTTCTCTTGTGTTAATTTGTAAATCGTCATGCTGAACCCTGAACTATTTTTAGCTGGTGAGTATTTCGTGTATTGTGATCACGAATGGTGATTTTCGCGAGTCTTACTTGCCTATTTAACTTGGGGATTTTGCTACCATTCTCATAACGCTCTCAACGCAACTTTGCTGTATTTAATAGGTTTATTTTCTGTCTGTAATACAAATGGTTATCGTAGAGCCACTTTCCGTACATTCGAGATTTGCTTTCTATTTAAGAAAGTAAAGAAACAAAGTTTATCCAAAACTTTATTCAAAAGGATTGTCGGGTGCCTATATCAATTAATGACATTAGAATAGAACTTACTTTATTCTTCATTTGTCTTACATTTAATAGTTCAATTTGTTTTTTTAATTCGCAGTTTTGGCCAATTCGAAGTCTATTTGATGACTGGACCAGTGCTACAAGTTGTTATCTGCATGGAGTTAGCGCTGGGCATGAAACCAGATGTGCGAACCTCAACCCTACAACTTTTCGAGTTAATTTAAATCGAGCCGTACGTAGCCCAATTACCTAAGGTGCGAGCAACATCAGGTGAAGTCGCAAATGGTTTGGTTGTGTAGAATGCTAATTAGACAAGCTTCCACTCAGCAGAACTTCCATTAGGAAACATCGCACAGTCCAGCCGTCATTTGAAATACTGTGTTGAAATTTTATAATAATTATCTTAAAGCCAGCAGCTGATACAACAGAAGCACGTGTTGGTGCCAAGACTGGTTGGTCAACACAGCTGTAGACGTTCATTAGACTGGTCAGTCTTAGAAGCAAAAAACCGACCAACTTATTTCTACTGCGCAAAAGGAACATTAGCTGAGTACTTGCAAACAGGGGTTTAAAATTATGAGTATTTGAAGGCGAATGGAACTGCACAACTCTTAACATATTTCACCAAGCGATTCATTTGGATAGACCAAGTGCCGAACAACAATATTATTGTGGCTTTGTTTAAACGAGTCATGGTTAAGACCTGTATCCTCGTGCATGAAGTGTGTATATTTATGAATGTGCCTACATGTTTATTGTAGTAGCAGGCAGATCATTTGACCGACTGAGTACCCCGTTATTGCCGCTGACCATACTTTTCTTCTACGCGTTTCGTTACAGTATTAAATCACGAGTTCATATGTATGACCTAGCTACGCACTGTCATGTGAATGGGAGACACCATGACAAAATTGTGCTGGTGCCTCAGGGATTTTTAAAAATCACAAACCATAGTGATTCTCTGCATAGTCAACGATTTATAAAACATTGTTTTGTCGCCTCACGAGACTTCCATGTACAATAGCTTGTCATCAGCCTTAGGGTTCGCATGTGAACTTTGGCTTTCGTGACCAGGGCCCATTTTAAGGAGACTCGTGTGGATGTGTGACCACCTCTATGACATAATGAAAATATCTACGCTTCGGGTACTACTGCAGGGAGCCTCGCCCGGTTGGCATCTGATGAAGTGGGACACCGAATTGCACTCTCAGGTATAATGCACTCTCTTTGAAAATCTGGGACGCTCCTCTTGTGAAGCATTCACTGAGGAGCCTATTGTGAAGAGACTGATGAAGTGCGTAGTTCTCATGAACCATTAACACAAAAAGAATAACTCTTCATAACAGTCGTGAAATTATGAGTTTTACGTGTTTTCATCTGTACAGAATACTGTTCCCAGACAGAAACATCAAATGTCATCTATTTCGGAACATTGCCTGCAGTAATATCAATGCCGGAGGCAACTCCAACACGACAAACGGCCGTAACAATCTGAAGCATCTACCATCCAGGGGCTTGTTAAGAGAAACAGCAACGTGCATAATTTTACCTGGCGAAAGAACTAAGCACAACTTGCCCTCTAAAATTAATTGCTTAATGCAATCATCAACGATATCCTCTGCTTAGGCGTCGGGTTAAATGGTGTTTCAGTTAGGCCTCTGGCCAATAGCATAATGAACAGGAAATCTGGGGCGTTATTCCAGTTTCGCAGTCTAATTTGAAGATACATCCAATGAGAAGTCGCTGGCAGGAGACAACAAGAAAAAAAATGATCGCTCAACTATTACTTTAATCGTTCACTGAACAATTTTTTAGGAAATAATGCACGCAAGCTAAGCAAAATAGTACAAAATTAGTAAAATCTACAGTACAGATTTTCACATCTTTAGGACAAAAATAACAGTACGTGGCCACAAATCTTCCAAGCCTTTAGTTGGCGTGGCCACACTAAAACAGTATCTATGTCGTGTCAGCACTCGTCTTTCGCCTGCATTGGTGTGCATGCTACAAAATTTTCCTACTATAATGATGAGCTGGAGTAACCGGAGAATGCCCTTGTTAACTGAACAAAACTAGAAGCTTCAATCTGATAGCACTTCTATTTTCCGTGCTCCACAATTGTGCGCATCTCCTCGCCGTATTGTATGCTAATGACAAGGGTCTGTATTCGACAGTTTTAACACGAAAGGTGTTTTATTTGGAAGCACTTACAATAAATAAATACTACCTCATTCCAAGCACGAAGACTATTTAGTGTTTTAAGTCGTTTTTTACTGTTTTATTATTATATGACATTTGGATGGTAAGACTTATTCTACGAATACAAAAAAATAAAAAATAAAATAAAAAATACATACTGTCGAGCAGGACTACTGCCTTTGTCATGTATATATCGTTAATAGACTCTTCAGCATATTCTTAAATAAATTCGCTGCATTAGTACTTCGTTTGCCATGCTTCAGTTAACGCAAAAACAAGGGCACGAATAAAATAAGACGATTAATTTGCTGTGATTTCCGTGTGTTGTCCAACAGTAACATGTAATGCAGTCCAAACGAGCGCCAGTAATGGATCAGACAGTACTTTCCTGCTTCTTTATTCATCGTTGACGCGTTAGTGGACCCGCAAGGGTAGGAGCGTACATCAAGACTACGAGTAGTAGTTGCCGCTTGGCATTAATTACATGAATAAGAGGAAAACTTCTGGCAACCCTTCTTCTACATGAATTATTCACAGTCCTGTAGAGATAAGGGCAAAGAGATTCGGCTCATTAGCGTTACTAACACTCCTCATTCACTGGGTTGGTAAAGATAGGGGCTGTATGATGGGAATTATTTCCGTGTACGGTTTTATCGGCCAACTTGCCACGGAGTAGTAGTAATTATACTAATTAAGAAGCACATGATGGTTAACAATGAGAAGGAATAAACCTTAGCTTACGTTTGATAAACAAATGCTCTTCTTACGCAGTATATTAATATTTTCAACAAACTGATCACATCTTCAACCCGAGTAGACAGAACTATGAGGAACCTCAAGCTAGGGCAATGTTTACCGCAACCGATTTTTATGGAATGTTTTGTTCCCATTCAAAAATCTAGTAGCCAACGGTCCTCCTTATCCTCTCTCTTGTATAAACACAGATACAAGCCATTTAATTGTGAATAATAATATTCCCTAGCATGCCAAAATCTGGCATGAAGTATTTCATTGCCTGCCAAATCCTCCCTATTATCACCTTCAGCTTAGAACTCTTTGAAGTCTAAAACTCGATTACAGCACGCTGTTTCTCAAGCACCGACACCGTTACGTTACATACAATCACGTTTCACGCTACAATCCGGAGCCCTCTAGCGGCAGAATACAACAACTGTATAGACATCAAGAATAAAGATGTAGAATATTAATAATTTTTATTTACATAGCTGTGTAAGAGTTCTCACGTAAAAAAAATTCGGAGGCATTACTTTTCAGCAAGTTCCCATACACTCGTTTACGTTAACATAAACGATCAAGTTTGAACCTGGATCAATGTAGGTTCTTTCTGACTGTCTTGTCTTGCATCTACCCGCTTATCTGCTAATAAGCGCGGTCACACTGCGATTAAGTCTCTCTGCTGGACCGTGTTCGCCATATTAAACCGTACCAGAGAATTCTGTTTCTTATGAAGACTAGGCATACTACATTTTTGTAGGAATAGACAGGTCTGGAGTATTGTGATCGAACAAGGTACCGAGGGAGGGATATACCATTAAAACCTGCGATTTTTTTACAGTTGCTTTAATGTGGACAGGGCCCTTCAGGTACACTTATTTTCACATGCTTTATCGATAGCAAACACAACCAATTTTGGAAAGCAAACTAAATCCTGTGTGTGGTCTTTGCGTGACAGTACCTACCAACGATCATCTGATTACAATGTGAAAAAAAATTTCTGAATTGTATCTTTTCTTTCCACGAGGTCATTAGAGAGACTGAGCACAAGCTCGGCACAGCCAAGACAAGCCGCTGTATTCTTTAAAAAAAAAGTCACCCTTGCGTTTGCCTTGAACACACAGGGAAACCATGGAGACAGACGTTCTTCTGGAAGGTCGAATGGGGGAGTTGAACTGCAGGCAGCGTGACTTACCACAGAACCAAACTACTTTCTAAGTGGGCCTAAACAAAAAAGGTTAACCGTATGAGTTCGGCTCCTTTATATTTTCCGAGAATGCTCAGTGACGTGTCACGTATGGCTAGCTGTTTACTCATCCATGTATGTCTATAAAAAATCTCATCCACATATATCTGTAAAAACATAACAATTAACAGTTTTTACGTCCTAATACTGGTGTCAGCCTCTATTTACGGTCTACAAATTCACCGGATTTTTTACATTAATTCAATTTACGATTTCCGCGATCGGTCTTCACATCTGTACACCTTGGACCTCTTAGGATTAGTTGGTACAGTTTTATTTTTCTTTTTTCCATCCCTCGTTCATTCCCTTTACAGATTTGAGCGCCGGGTACTTTGGGAGCCTAATACTCTTTGGTGACGTAGCTTTTGCTATGTCCGCTGTTAGTGTCCCGTTTGTTTGATCATATGGGGACTGTTTCTTATTATAGTAGTGTATTCATTTATTTTCTGGGGGTGAAGGAGAGGGGTGATGACCCTGGTATGCTGATAGGAACCTCCCTAAAACCTCAGCAAGGGTGGTAGTGCTGTGTGTGTGTGTCACGTTGTTCCTTGAACACGTGGACTCGCCCTTTCGTTACCTTACGATTACCCCTGTGACCAGTACATTAATTAGCATGTGTTCCGGCATTTCTGCCCATACTATCACCAAGTGTGTGTTGATTTCGTGACTTTCATTTTAGAATCGTGAGCCGATGCGTTTCCATTCGTTTTCCGTCCCATCCCCCTCATTACGCGCGTGCATATACGTACATACGCGTGGCAGTCCTGGTGGTGGCTATATAGAGAAGGCGGGAGGAAAAAGAGGTGAAATGTGGTGATTTAAGCGGGCGAGTTACATTATTACTTTCAGTTTTTAGTAGCTCCACCTACAGCAGAAACATATGATATCCTTATTTTTGTAATTTTACAGATTATGGTACCGTACGTGAAGTTCAGAACTCAAATGTCGGACTCCGAAAGCAGATCGACGCGACTCTCAAAAATTCTTGAGAAAATCGACTGTGAAGCTCGCTGAGTGACTTTAATTCACTATACATAGCACAATTTTCGACGGGCCGCGTGGCTCTATCGGTAGTGCTCGAGACTCAATCTCTGGTTCATGTCTATCTTCGGTTATTATTTCTTTTTTGTTCAGTCCCAATATCTAAGTCATTTATGCAGTTATTTGCATTTTGTTATACCGGTTTCAACTGGTTATCTGTCCCTAAAGTAAAAGAAAAAAAATGTGCAACTCAATTTTATTCTAAAATATGTACCACACCACAGTAGCTGAAAAATAACAGCTATGAATAAAATCACTATTTTTAAGAAATGTGCTAGTCGTCTTATTTCTAATTACAAATCATACCCAAAATTTCAGTCATCATTGCAATATCAAACTTTGGCATTTGTACGATAAGCTCGATGCTGTGAAAATTGTTTTTCGTGTTTTTACAGCGGTTACCGCTCAGGTTCGTGAGAGATCAGATCTGTGGTATAAAATAACGGACACTCCGGACACAGTGCGTGATTTCCAAACCAATGTATTTTCATTTTAGCTCCAAGAATTTAATTTTTAATTTTTTCACATTAAACATTTTTTAACTAAACCATCTTCGTTAACTATCTTTTGGTAATTATGAATACATTTTACAGTGAAAACAATTTTGAGTGCAATATAAAGGTAGAAGTAAGACGTGCACTTTTCACAAAAATTGTAACCACTGAATTTTATATTAAGTAGTAGTAGTTCTAACTGAACGGAAAAAATATGACCGCTGGGGGCTAGAATCAACAATTCAGCAATTCATCCTCTCAAGTGCTACTGATAGTTTAGTGGACCGTCGAAATCACACTTTAAAGTCGCTCTGAGAACTTCGGAGTAGATTTTCTCGAGAATGTATGAGGGTCACATCGAACTGCTTTGAGAGGGATTGACATACTAGTTCTGAACTTACATGAACCATAAATACAAAAAGTTACAAAAATTCGACTGCCGCGTAGTTCCCTCGCGAGCGTGATCGCCACCATGTTTCTTCCCTTCCATTATGAAACAGAAGCCTTGCTACTTCCAGATCTCCGCAGCAGTCACCGTTGCCGACAGCTTGGGACAGGGCGTGTCGCTTCCGTCCATCACCACGTCCAGGAACAAGCAGCCTCCAATGCTACCTGGCTGCCAGCCGCGCCGGCTTTTGTTCGCGATCTTATTGTCCGAGAGAAATACACGTGACCGAAACTGCGGCGACCTCGGCAGCAGCGAAAATAGCGGACAAGACACGCAGCGTCGGCGGCAAGGTCGCGGTTCCGCGAAAATCGGCGCCGCGGGGGCTCGCGAGAAGGTCGGGCGTAATTAAGGTCGCAGTGGGCTGGTGGTGGCCGCAGTGGGCTGCTTGTAGTGGTGGTGGTGGTCGCAGTGGGCTGGTAGTAGTGGTGGTGGTGGTGGTGGTGGTGGTGACTGAAGCGCCAGAGGTGCGTGCCGAGAACGGTGCCGGTCGTCACGACGCTCCATTTGAGGCGGCGAGGTGGAACGTGTGCAGGACGCACGCCAGACGCGCCGCAGCCGCCGCCAAGCATCGCTTTTTGTTCTGTCCGCTCTAGCTGTCCGACCCTCGAAAGCAGACGCCTTGTCGTCGCGCCAAACACTGTCACTGGCACTGAAATCCTGCACTGCCAGTTTCGCCGCTGTTGTGACCCACTCCACCCTCACAGCATAACTTCGACTACTAAGGTAGGATTCAGGGACAGTAACTCTGCTGCTGTGTGTATGGATGCGAAGAGTTCTAGCGAACACAACGCAGAATGTCATTCTCAACGGAGGGGGAAAAAATCTTCGTAGATAAAAGTAACTTCAGGCTACCTCAAAGAAACGTGGTAAGACCATGGACTCGTGGTCAAGTACTAACATACGAGGGTTGTCCAGAAAGTAGTGCATCGCATTGTTTTTCTCAGTCGAAAACAATGCTACGAATGCGAAACGTTACGTAGGCCTATGTATTACTTGAAGTCTTCTGAATGAGCGCACCAAGTTTCCGTCACGTACGACAGATAGCGTAGCTGCATGTCTGTTTCAAAATGGCGTCGGTAGGTGATGTACGTTACAAGCAACGTGGCGTCATTCAGTTTCTCACTACAGAGAAAGACACTGCGGGGAATATTCACAAACGCTTGTGCGAAGTCTGTGGAGCATCTGCTGTCGGCAGAAGTACAGTCAGTCGCTGGGCACGGATGGTTAGATCATCAGAAGGCAGCTCGGCTGAGCTCCACGATTTGCAGCGGTCGCAACTGACGAGTTGCAGCGAGCTGATGCTTGGGCCACTAGAGGACGCCATTCGTGGAATACATTTTGAGGACGATGAGGAGGTGATTTACAGAGTGATGCACTGGCTCCGCCACCCAGACAAGGATTGGTACCGACAGGGCATACACGCCCTTGTTTCGCGCTGGAGGAAGACCATAGAACGGGATGGAGATTACGTGGAAAAATAGGGTGTGTAGATAAAACACCATTCTTTCGTGTGTGTAATTCCCATTATGTTCAATAAAGAATTGTTGAAGAAAAAATGCGGTGCATTACTTTCTGGCATCCCTCGTAAACTAATATAACGTACTGCACACACATACCGTAAATTCCCGATCACGGTACGCAAGTTCCCTTCTATACTGCCACCATTGGTGGGGGCTTTAATCACACAGTAATTAACTGGAAAAATTATAGTTTTGTTAAGGTGGAAATAAATTGCATAATACACCTAACTGCTGGTGAAGTTTTGGGGGAAAGGATAAAATACTAAAACAAATGGAAATTCCCAAGAACTAGCAGACATAAGGTAAGAAACGGGCTTATCTGAAATAACTACACTCACTCAAAGAAACCACAAGACTATATCGAATGTAAGTGACAGCAATTGTCAAAAAAGTGACAATAATGAAACCACAAATATGGCAAACAAACTAAAGCCTGTAGGATGTTGAAACAAACTTAATAAATGTAAGAGATGTGGTTCGAGTTAATCCGCTTTCAGAAAATGGGTGGTTGGATTATTTGCAAATGCTATGGACTGGTAACGAGGAGAATGTGAAAACTGCGGTTAGAGAGGAGCATGTTGATCTTATATCAATGTAAGAGCTAAAGGTTGTGTTAAAATATCTAAAACAGAAAATCCCAGGGGGAGATAATCTCAATGTGAAATTATTTAAACACGCATTGATGTCATTACTTACAAACTATTGGATTTTGTGAATACTTGTTGGAAATACAGAAACATGCCAGAGCACTGGCAAACATCAGATGTTATCCAATTATTCAAAGAGATTGCGCAAAATGTGACAGTTATCAAAGTATTAGTCTTCTGATATCGGGATACAAGATATACGGAAAAATAACAATAAATATACTGAATACACTTTGGAAAAGTTTCTTACTGAAGAATAGAATGGATTTCGGATAGGAAGATGTTTAGACAATGTTTTTCCAGTCTGCGAAATTACTGATAAACAGAGATAATACCATCATCCTACATACGTATCCTTCACTGACTATGGGAAAGTTTTTGATGAAGTTAAAGAGTTAAATTACGGTAAATTTTAGGAAAGAATACGTGTAATTCAAAGTATGTAGATACACGACAAAATCGAAGTACAAAAGGGAATCCCGTTTACGAGAAACATTTATCAAGGAGCGAGACAATGGTTTCCCGTATCACCCACATTATTACATACGTAGACGCCTTGAAGACATGGCAGAATAAAGCAGTACACCATTATAAGTTTAAAATTGAAGTTATGAGCACACTCCTTTTCACAGACGATAAAATTATCTTAGCGGACTCAGAAGATAAATTACAGAGAACAATGTGGTTCTTGCACAAGGTGGGAAATGATTGTAATACGACAAAAAATAAACGTAAAACAAAGAATGGAATTTCATGGTAAGGAGCATTCATCTTCTCCTTCTCCTGTAGACCACGCGCTGCATCAAATATCTGTTTCCACTGCCTTCTATCCCTCGCAGTCTCTCTCCACCATGCGGAAATTCCTAATGCTGCTGTGTCCTCTATGTCATCTTTCCACCTTCTACGAGGTCGGCCCAATGAACGGCCTGAAGAGTTCCTTCAAATGCTTTCTTGTTGATTCTGTTGTTTCCCATTCTAGCCCATTGAGGTCTCCTACTTTTTAATTTCTGGATGATAGCGGGTTGCTTCATTAACCGACAAATTTCATTGTCCCTTCGAATTCTCCATACGCCATTCTCCAACACAGGTCCCCAGATTTTTCTCATTACTTTTCTTTCGAAAACATTCAGTCTTTGTCTGTCATTCTTTATAAGCGTCCAGCTTTCTGAACCGTATCGTACTATGGGGCAGATGACAGTGTCGTATATTTTTATCTTTGTGGTGATTGACAAAGCTTTACTTTTGAGTGGGTTGTTTAGAGTGTACAGACATCTTGAGCCTGAGGCTATTCTTTCGTTTATATCCATTGTTATGATATTTTTACTGTTGAAACGTGAGCCAAGGTATTTAAACTGAAGAACTTTTCTGAATTTAGAATGTTGGTCAATTTCAAAGTAAGGATTTGGGTTTTATGACTCCTCGACATATTTCCATATATCCTGTTTTCTCTTGGTTAATCAAAAGCCCCATTTTGCTGGCACTGTGCCTGAGAGATCTGTACATGTCTTTCAGTACGAGCACTGAAGAGCATAAATAATAATTGATGACAAGCCACTGCAACAAATAAAAACTTCTAAATACCTGTGATGTGAGGTTTCAAACGACACAAAATAATCAATAATACAAACTACAAAAATTCTAATAGCTGGCTGGTACTGTAAATCGCTCTCTTCAAAAAAGTTAGAAAATACACAGTACTAAAATTTTACCATGTGATGGCAGTGCCACTTCTAATGTATCGATCAGAGACGTGGATTCTTTAACTACCAGTCACAGGAGGAGGATTGAGTTAGAAGACATTGTCTCCGAAGACCTCTTGCTGGTCAAAAACCCATAGTTCGGATAAAAAATAGTGAAATAAGGAATGAAATGGGAATACTTCAGAAAATAGAGAAGTACAGAAAGAAAGGGCATGGACACATTCAACGGATGCCAAAAGAACGAAGATCTAAAATAATATACAAAATTATACATCAAGGTAATAGGAATGTTGGAAGTTCTAAGAAGAGATGGAAAGATCTGCTGCAATCTACTTGAAATTGAGAGACACGGGTGCCTGAACCGAAACTGGAGATTGGAGGGGGGGGGGGGGGGGGAAGCGGCGGCGATGGTTTTGAAGTGACAGGCGTGATAAGACTTCCCGCGAAACACTACTATCCCACATGTGATGGAACGGAAAGGTGCCCTAATAAGTGTACAATGGCAAATACTCTATGTCATGCACTTCACAGTGATTCGCAGAGTACGGATATATATTACACAACTGCAGAACAAACCTTGGAAGCAGTCACAGCCTTTAAATCTGTCTTACTATGCATACATAGTAAAACTGAACGAGCACATTAAACTAATCGTAGTTAACGCAGATGTCACAGATTCATCTGAAGGTTCCTCAGGAAGTTTAGTTCCAACACGAAGGGGCTGGCTAACATTGCTAGTCTGTCTGAAGAAAGAGACAAGATACGAAGAAGAGCACCACGTCTGATTACACCTTCATTTAGTAAGTGCAAAAGCGTCACGAAAATTCTCAGCCAAAGTCAGTGGCAGACGCTGCAAGAGAGACGTCCTGCATTATGGTGTAGTTTGCTGTTGAAATTCCAAGAGCAAATAATCCTAGAAGATGCAAGCATACCCAACCAATCCAAAATGTTTGGAGACTGGATTAATAAAAGGCTTCACGTGTTCTACAGTATCAACCATCCCCTCCCCCAACAGAGCAAAATGCACGAAACGCCTCTACAACCAAGCGAAACTGTCAGAAAAGTCTTTCTCTGGGATGATGATAAACACGCGCGTCACATTGGCTTGCATGTCAGCTATGCCGTGAAAGCGTTGGTCCTTCACGGGAATTTCTAGAATTTGCTATTTTGTGGTGCGTTGGTGTTAGTAACACTTCGGCTAGCCCCAAATGAGTTTTCAGAAAAGAATATACCGTGTTCTATACGTCAACCAAGTCGCAGCCGGCAGTCGGCGTCCATGCGTCGATTTCGTTCGGAAGTTTGTGTGCGGAACAAAAGTTGCACACACTTTTCTGTTTCTGCAGAATGTATTGAAGGGAATACATCTACATATGTATCATTACTCTGCCATTCACAATTAAGTGCCTGCAGAGGGTTATTCGAACCATCTTTAAGCTACTTCTCTATCGTTCCACTCCCGAACAGCGCGAGGGAAAAAGGAACGCTTAATTTTTCCGTGGGAGCTCTGATTTCACTTTTTTTTGTTAAAATGATCATTTTACCCCTTGCAGGTGGGCGCAAACAAAATATTTTCACAAACCGGGACGAAAGTGGTGAGAGAAATTTCATGTGAGGGTCGTACCGCAGCGAAAAACTCCTCTGTTTTAATGATTGCCACCCCAATTCGTGCATCATATCTTTGGCACACTCTCCTTTATTTCGCGATAATACAAAACGAGCTGCTGCTCTTTGAACTTTTTCGATGTGCTTCGTCAGTCCTATCTGAAATGGATCCCACAACGCACATCAATACTCCAGAAAGGGCGGACAAGCGTAGCATAATCAGTCTCTTTAGTAAACCTGACATTTTCTAAGTGTTCTGCCAATAAATCCCAACCTTTGGTTAGCTTTTTCCACAACATTATCTACGTGATCGTTATTCTTAGAATCATTGTACAGCCAATCTCTGCTACTGGTGTCCTCAAGTTTTACCAACAATTTTTCGAAAGACCTTGTTTGTGCAACGGTTATCGATTGAGTTCGGTGGTCGTCTAACACAAACCTTGCAGCACGCCTGAACTGACTACTTCTCTTCCTTCTGATTCCGGGAGGCTGCCAAGCACCAACGGCTCTCAACAATAGATCACACGAGGCAAATTCTGCTTCACGGAGGCGTTATTCTTAACAACTCCGCCCACCTTTCCTCCCCCCCCCCCTCATTCCTTACTTCCAAAAAAATGTACATCTTCACATCCCAATCTAATGAACACCCAGGTACTTGACACTACCATTTTCCTTCTTTTTCTATGCAATTTACTTATTATCTACCTACATTTGAAGGGAGTTCAAGTAATCGCTCTAAGCCCCCCCCCCCCCCAACTTTACATTTGCTTCTGACAAACAACCGCCTCTTACAATACCGCATTTGGCAGCAAAAATTATTAAGACTCTCGTAATTAGGATATTTCCTCTGGCAGTACTTTCATTAATTGACAATGCTAAAGGGCCTAACGGCTCTGCATTCTCCGAAGGAAAAATACACCTGCTTCACCAAGCCGATACGCCTAAATCCAAGCAGTTTATCGCTAGAGGTTTTTGTTTCTCAAATAATCTCTTCATGACGAAACACAGGAAATGTCGCGACGGACATTCTGCGGCTTGTTCAGTAATTCTGCTCTCATAGATTTCTCCGTTTTTGTCACGGGAATATCTGGACTACAACAGATTAAATTGTCTTTAATAATCTGGGAACGTTCTTTTGAGTATCATATGCTTCAGTGCAGGTGGTACTCAATGATAGCACAAGCGTATCTTACTGCGGAAAAGTGCTTTTTATCTAGGGATCTGAGATTTGGTTTTTTTTATCACATTTGCTTCTGGAACCAGACCGATCACTGGGCGTGTGAGACTAAGATTAAAATCTCTTAAATTACTTAAAGAGCGATAGTATTATGGACGACCGTTCCCAAGGACGTAGTCATAGCTTCTCGCTTTAGTTTTCTAGCTGATGCAATAGTTTCTATTACTTTCCCCAGCCAAACCCTTCCTTGGGACCTCTCAACCGAAAAATATTTTTCTCCGGCACAGTTAAACCGAAAATTGTCTATGGCGTTTTATTCCCGATTACTGATAACATCAGGCAGCTGTACATGGTAACCCAAGCGTGGCTGTATGGCGTTGGTTTTATACTTCAACGAATTACACTGAGTCGAAGAAGCCTCTTGTAATATGAGAAACCAGCTTTCTTTCTGACGACAGCGGCAGCTTCTCGTGGCATTGCTCCGGAGAAAGATTTAAGGGTGTGCACATCCTGAACAGATTCCAGACATGTTTCATAGCAATGCGTCCAGGAGACCTCTTGGCCTAGTTAAATACCTACGTATCCACACAGCGTTCATTGAACCACTTAAAACTGTGGAGCTATAAAGCGGTGCAACTATTTAGCTGGGCGTTAGTTTCCAGACGGTTAGTGTAGGTGAACGGGTGGAAGCTGTATGACAGCACATCCCTTTCTCGTGGTATCTGTAAGGAACAATGGCACACATGTTACAGGTATCGTTTTGTACCTGGTGCGGCAGGCCTCAGTTTCAACTGCATTTCCTGTGTTAAATAGATAGTATTTTATTTGCTACCATGTGATGATACGTTTTTCTTCCCTTTTAGATACTGTATCTTTTTTCAGGTATTTATTAATGCTACCTTTCTACAAGTATTTCAAGGTTGGAACACGAAACTGAAGGGAGTTTTGCATACCTACCTGCCAACTATTGGCTAGGACTTTGAGGTGCTCTGGAATTCTGTGAAACCAGGGGAAGTCCTATAAAAAGACCATATGTCCCATAAAGCACACCTTACAATGTTTCGTAATGAGGTACATGTGTTACGCAAAATGCTGTTAACTTTTATGGATAAACGACAATGCCTTTCCTAAACGGCTTGTTATGCGTCGAAGTCCAGGGCACTGGGTTGCTGTCTCCTGACAGTAATGGTTCAAATGGCTCTGAGCACTATGGGACTCAACTGCTGAGGTCATTAGTCCCCTAGAACTTAGAACTAGTTAAACCTAACAAACCTAAGGACATCACACACATCCATGCCCGAGGCAGGATTCGAACCTGCGACCGTAGCGGTCTTGCGGTTCCAGACTGCAGCGCCTTTAACCGCACGGCCACTTCGGTCGGCTGACAGTAATGCACTGTGGGTGACACACAAAATGTGTGACGTACTCAAGCTTACGACGTAACGACGATTTACATGATAACTTTGATGCTGAGGTGTTGCCACGTATGCACTGTTGGTAACTGAACACTTTAAACATCTCCTGCGATGTGTTCACTGTACGTCCTCTAACACAATAACACTGAACTCCGTGACAACGCAATGTGATGTACATGTTTATAAAAGAGTCCTAAACTAAGATTCTAAACAAGTGTATGATATTTTGGACGTTGAAAGACAAATCTGCACTGCACGTCAATTTACAAAAATTACGGACCAGCGTGCAATGTAAGCGACTTATTGTTCAGGGTTAACGTCGCGTCAACTTTAGTGTTGACACAGAAGCTTTAATGTGTGGGGCATGGAGATAGGAATCTGCAACAACGGTTTCCAAGTAGTATAATAATGATGAAACGCCGACTACCTCGATAATGGTAGACTAGAAAGGGTAAACGGAAAAGCCAGAAAGAATGTCAGCAGTATAGGGAACAAGTAGCATTGTGTCGACTGAAAAAGATGGTTCGAGTGTGTTGCATCGTGCTTGAGGTACGTGTCACAATGAAGAGCATCTCTGTGAGAGGCGCTAGAATTAATCAGCCATGGCCCATTGAGAAACTTTTGCCATCTTGATTGTTAAATTAAACTTGTACGAGCACATCGCATTCAGAACCGTGCGAGGGCTCAATCTTATCAACGTTATTCCACTGCAGAATTCTGAATGGTACCGCAGTAACTTCTTTTTCAGTTTAGTAATCAAATTCAGCAGCATTAGAAGTTACTGCCTTGTGTGCTTATGTCCTGTAGGTAACTTATACAGAGTCCGTGCGTGACACCCAAGCCATGTTCGCGATCTCAGTCTTCACAGAACGACTTATGAAACGATTTCAGCACGATTCCAATTTCGTAGCAGCAGGCCTTACAATTGGCTATTGAGAGTTACTGTCAAATCGCAACTTATCCATACCTACCACCACGTCATATTTACAATAATCACATTGCGTAATTCTGTAAAGTCGTGTAAAAATTAAACAGGAGACCGGTGACGCGTCACTGAAAACTGTTCGCCACAGTATTTCATTTTTCTCATTTGAATTACTCTGGCTTTCACGTCTTATTTACAGATTATAGTTTTAGATTAGTGTGTTTCATATTGTAACAGCAGATGCAGAGTTTCAGCGCGATCACTACAAAGGAGAGCGCTTCAAACTTTCTCGATATACTTCAGAAATGATCGTAAAACGAAGGTAGGGGACGTAAATGATATAGGGTACTACATCCTTTGCAAAAACTGACCACTGCGTACGATGGTCTCCACGAAACTCCGTTATCACACTCCTGAATCCAAGCAATATACAAAACCATAAACGAAGATCACGCGTGAAATCGTAAAATAACTAGGAACATACTGTGCTGTGGTGTGAGGGTGATATTCACTATTTGTGCATTACCAGGTTGTACTTCTAATAGATTATGCTCAAACTGATTGAACTAACTCTTACCTATTGTGTTTCGTTACTGGATTGTTCCAGCTAGAGTATAAAAAACATGCAACATTGACACCGAAGCTGTTGATCTTTTAGTCTAACAACGTTTCAACCAAAACAAAAGTTGACGATAACAAAAAAGCATCACCTAGTTCTACCTTATTTTCCTTATTTAACCAAACTTCAAAATTTTGAACAGTGCACGAAGATTTCATTGATAAAGGAAGTAATTACCTTCGTAACGTAAGACTTCGGAGGTGTGAAGAACCATTGTCTCCAGTAGAAAGAAAAATGGAAACTAACTGCTTCAAAAGTAAGACATTTTGAGCAGATAAAAAAAGATGCAAAATAATTGTGTTTTTTAAATTTTCAGTTCACTTTTGCATGTACACAAAGTTACACTGAAGCCGACTTATCCATAAATGTAATAACCTCTTTTAACTATGAGATGTGTACCGTAAAATGCACTTCAAATGACGACAATTCAACGCACCCTCATCCTGGCTATCACTTTAGAATATCTTTTGTTTTCTGTCGTGATTGAAAGGTCAATCCAGACAGATCAAGCCATATTACTTTCCATCGAATCTCAAAATAAGTAACTGAATATGTGTAGAAACTGAGGACGAGTGACCTTGCTTTCATCTGAAGAGTGGTAATTGAAGTAGAGTCTCGTATTTATTCCTAGTGACTCGCGGAACAAATACAGGAAATTACTGAACCTTCCCTGATACGTAACATGACATTGTTTGAGAAGACGAGAATTCTCTACAGACGGAGTAAGTATCGGCGATCGTTTGACAAGAGGAAATTTCGGTAGTGCAGCAACTGTCAATGGGTTCGTCAAATTCCTTCTACCTCTAACAACTTAAACTAGAATATCGGAGAAGGGATTGGGGGGGGGGGGGGGGGGGGGAGAAGAGTTAAGGGGTGGGAACCAGGGAACACCAAAAGTTACAAATCTGCGCAAAATTTGAAAGGAAGTGCGAAAGGAGGTGGTTAGAGTTTAGTGTACCGTCCACGATGTCATTAGAGATTGAGTGCAAATTGATTGGCGAAGTATGATAAGGAATTCGGCCATGTTCGTCTCAAAGGAACCGTCCTGGTATTTATCTTGATTTAAGGCATGTACCGGAGTGAATTATGAAAACTACGGAAAACCTAAATCTGGAAGGCCAGACGGGGATTTGAATCTGTGTCCTCGAGAATATACGTCTATTATTTTCGCCAATGAGAAGTTTTATTCCGAATACGTCGCAGGAAGATTTCTGATCGTGCATTACACAGTACGGGAAGGGAAGAAAGGCTATCTGAGACAATGGCCCGCATGACATTTTATTCACATGGTCATGTTTTGCACACTAAAGACAATCCGTGTCACAGTCAAACATCCGTCGACTTACACAACGGTTTTAGTGTCTCGTGAAGCCCGTCATAGTTAATATGTATACGAATAATGGTGTGTGGACACCATCATAGACGCATCCTTGTAGGACAACAGTATGCGTATTTAAGGACAAAATGCAGCCATGGAACATCTTTTTACGTGTATCCACGTCACGGCAGGCTAAGATGGAAAGCCACGGTCCTCACATTTCCATATCTTTGCCACGAGCTGTTCCATTCTGATGTGTTCTAATCACTTCGCCAAGGCTTCACGTTTGCATTTCGCCTACTGAAGAACATGCAACATGGCAACTTCAATGTTGGAAAATGTATCTGCAATCACAGCCCATGTTAAAACGTACTGTTTCAAGCACATGTTAATCCTTTTTGCCAAATATCTCATGTAGTACTCTCCTGAATCAGCTGCTTGTAGCTGTCTGTTGCACGGCAGTATTTCTTCAGTGACTCGTTCTTTACATTGGCTGAACTTCAGACATAGATTGTACACAAAGGCTATTGCAAATAACACTGATGGGTCGTACTTTTAAGAGAACTCCAGGAACTTGTTTTCACAGTCGAATCTACAAATACATTTGGCTCCTACAAAAAGCATCAACAGATACGGTGTAATTTTATCTCCAGGAACTGCAATCCCGCCTTCCCCACAAAGGTACCTACAGAGTATCATAGGTGAATGGAACGAAAGCGCCCCGGAAACGCATTCACCGTAATGCTCATAGCTCTGAACAATTTTCCCAATTAGTATTGTCCAGTTACCGAATGACAACGGTCACGTGTTACTTTGATGTTTCAATGTAAATTCATTTCTAACCAGCCAAGGACTGAAGGTCAATTTACATTGCGCATGTGTGTCACATACCGACAGAACCGAACGCCACGTTATGTATCCAGACCGAGAATATACAAACGCTGCACTGACCGAGGGTCCCCGTAACATACTTGTCTGAAACAGCACGGCAGGACTATCACGATGCGGTGTTTTGTGTTTTGTATTTAATGCCTGTCAATTTATTTTACAACTTGCTTCTTTCCTGTAACTCTCCGTCGCCTGCATCGGGAGTTGACAACTTCCCTAGGAGTATTTTCCGAAGAGGTCCAACATCGGGAACAGAAATAAGAGTATCACTATAGTTTTTACGAAACAGGGAGGATGACCAAAATCTACACTGCACAGCATCAAAACACGTACTGACAAGACACGCCAAGATGCGGCGAAGAAAAAGTTATTCGGCTTTCGTTTGACGATAGATAGAAAGCAAGCGGCAAAGAAGTAAAACGGCTGAGTAATCTTGAGTAATGTTATGTTGTAGTCTGAATATCAAAATATATCTTGCTGCGAACAGACGTCAATATTTCAGCGATTTTATAAGACGCCTTTTCTTTTATCAGTTCTCTGCAATATGTGACAACTGCCAAGAATATTAAGTTAACAGTATCGACCTAACAGCCACAATAAAGTAATGTACAATGGGAGTGCCAACAGCACAATTGGGCAGGACAACAGGAAAGAGCAAGCGGATGGACACAAAGAAATCAAGGCTAAATGGGTTGAAGTTGATTTGGAAATCTGAACGCTTCGTCCAAAAGTAATTCCCAGTGTGCCTCAAGCGGAATATATACAGCCATTACTAATTCACGGACGTGAAACATGAGCGTTAAATTTGTGGAAGTCTAAAAGTTGAAGGTTGTCCAAAAACCAGCGAAAGGATGAACTTTGGGCGTAACAAGGAGATACAGAAAGAGAAAACGCAGAGAAGTATTAGGGGAAACTGGCCATATGCTTCTTAAAGGAACTAACTAGGTATACGCCTCGGGAGATAGGTAAACAACGAAAACCCTAAATCTGGATTGTAGGGCGGGAATTTGAGCCGATCTCTTCCCGAATGTGAGTCAAGGAGGTGAGAACGTGGTAGAAACTGCTGCGAAACTGCAATGGAATTGACTGATTGTATAGGGAAACTAAATGGTAGGAGACTGACTAGAGGATTCTGTGTTTAAATCTTTGTGATAATGTGTTGTTCTGAGATACACACAAGAAGAGTTTGCGACAATTAGTACCAGAAGTGCCGTAGACGTGAAACATCGCTGCGCGCAAACCATTCACGCTGCTCGCGAGAATCATGCCCCTGTAGTAGCTGCGATACCATGAAGAGATGCTCGCCGAAGTAACTGGACACGAGCAGAAGTTGTCAGCTGGAAGTAGTAAGTCATTCAATCTTGTTAGGGAATTTCTGCGGAACGTTCGTCGTGCCGTTCGAGGGAGATAGAAACAGTTGGCGATAGACAGTGGTTAGTCTTTACCGAAAACAGAACAGTGAATAGAATTATCGTGTATGGACAGAAATCGCCTGTCTAGAGATTTAGTTGAGTACTGCCTAGTTTCGAACTGTTCTCAGAATGGTGCACCAAGACAGAGGATTAGTTTTCTTCCGGCTTTAGTTCAGGAAACATTACTTAGATGTGTTCATGAAATTGTAGTCAAAGCACGGCAGATAAGCTAAACTTGCATTCTACAATTGCTATAACCAACGCTGGGTAATATATTTTATTATTCGATTGACAGACTACTTGACTAATTAATTAATTAATTAATTAAATTGAGTGTGGGACGAAACGGCGAGGTCATCAGTTCCGCGTTCCAAACTCACTCGCTGAAGAGTGTGTGTCCGCTAGAAGTGGACGTATCCAGTCATAGGAGTCACTATAAAACGAGGAAGTCAAAACACACACAGTAGAAGCTATAAAATGGTAGCCCACGTCTAAACTGGGAAAACAAAGGGATAAAAGAGAGGTATTTGCAAGGGGGAGTGGTCATGGGTCCCAGACAGAGGAAACTGGAAGAGAGGCCCCAGCCACAACCACCCTGCCGCCACTGCTCCAGAAGTAAAACAAAACCTTATACCTGGACATATAAACTACTTTCACGGAGGAAACTGAGGCCCAGATCAACCATCCGTGAATTGTCTGCTAATATTAAGTTTAAGGAATCTGGAAGACTGTACTTAGCACAAAGGGCCAAAAGAAAGGGACATTCCACCAAGATGAGGGATACCGTCAGTTTGGCTCCACAACCACATTGTGGTGGTGGTTTATTAATGACCAATGCGTAGACGACATAAAACAGCCCACTCCTTCCGAGAGGAGCCAAAAGAAGAGCGGCAAACTGAAGTAGTCTCTTTGACTGTGTGAAATTTATTACTGAGAGCTGTAACACACCACATGATATTCCACTTTTGGGCAAAGAGGGATTTAACGTACATCCGTATATCCGCGGCTGGAATCGTGAAAGGTAATGGGGTTAGTATCTGCGTCTCTAGTCAAACGATCAGCCACTTCATTCCCTGGGATGCTTGCATGACTTGGGACCCAGAGAAACAACTGAGCAGGCAGTACGGCCAAGAGCAGAGGTAAGATCATGGATAGCAGAGACCAAAGGGTGACGAGAGTGGCATCGGTCGAAAGACTGCAGGCTGCTTTTTGAATCGGTACATATCAACACACTGTGGAGGGAGGCCTGATTAACAAAAATGAGCGAGGATCCTGTAAATGGCTAGCAGCTCTGCTGTGAACACACTACATGGTCCCTGCAATAGACGGTATTCTAAGCCAGTAGGGTACGTGAAAGTGTATCCTGCTTTATCTCTTGTGTTAGAACCATCAATGTACAAGATGGTGGCACCGTGGAACAATGCAATGATGGAACGTACAAGATGCCAAAAGACTATAGGGGAGGCAGAGACCTTAGGACCCTGGAATAGGTCGATCCTTATCCGTGGTCTAGACACCATCTACGGGGGGCGGGGGTGAGGACGTACACGGGACGCATTCCATAGGGTGGAATGGAGATCCCGACAGAGGGAAGTGAGAAACATTCGGACTGTCAATCCCACCTATTGATAGTTATCAGGAGGGAGACATCCCCCACCATTTGCAAAGAGGACAGGGTACACGAGATGGTCAGGGAATCGGCGAATGGCGATTGTGTAAGAAACCAGGAGTTGGCTCCGACGTATTTGCAGAGTGGGAATCATTTCTTCTGTGAGGAGACTGTCAACAGGACTACTGCGAGAGGCACCAATAGCCACATGCACCCCATAGAGTTTAACAGAGTCAAGTATTTTCAGAGCAGAAGGAGTCACTCAGCCACCTGCCTGCCATAATCTAGTCTGAACACGACCTGAGCACAGTAAAGATTGAGAAGAGTAGCACGGTCTGCACCCCAAGATTTGTGTGCCAGAAGGCGGAGAACATTAAGCTTCCGCATACATGTAGTCTTTAGGTGGCGAATGTGGGGCAGCCATGTTAGCTTTTTACCCAAAAGAAGGCCCAAGAATTGGGACTCTTGCTACAACATGGGACTGTGCTACAACATCTAGGAGGTGGTCGTCAAAGTAAAGCTCTGGCTCGGGGTGTAATGTGGGTCGATGACAAAAATGCATAACCTGCGTTTTGGAGGGAGAAAACGAAGCCTTGGGAGACGACCCATGCAGAGGCCTGTAGTAGGATGGCGTCTTTGAGCCGGCGCTCTGCAGATGCTACAATGAGGGAATTGCGCCACATGCAAAAGCCGTCGACATAAAACGCCAGAGTAAGCTGATGCCCAACAGAGTTTACAAGACCATTGGTGGCTATGAGGAGGAGTATGACACTTAACACAGAATCCTGTGGGATACCGTTCTCCTTAATCCGAGGGGCACTGAGTGAAGTGCCAACTCAAACCCAGAACAGCCGATGGGATGAAAACTTGCGGATAAAAATCGGAAGAGGGTCGCGAAAGCCCCAGTCATGGATAGTAGCTAAAATGTGATGGCGCCAAGCCATGTCGTATGTCTTATGTAGATTAAGGAGGACCGCGAAAAGGTGCCAGCAGTTAGTAGAAGCCTGTCGGATTGCTGTTTCCAATCTGAGTAAACGATCAGTTGGAGATCGTCCTCTCCTAAAGCCACACTGATACGAGGATAAAAGACCTCGAGATTCGAGTACCCAAGATAGTCTTAAGCTGACCATCCTCTCAAGCTGTTTACGAAGTACGTTCGTCAGCCTAATCTGGCAGCAGTTGTCGAGAGATGTTCGGTTCTTCCTAGGCTTAAGGGCGGGTTAACTACGCTGTCTTACCATTGCGAGGGGAAGGCACCCATGAGCCAAAGGCGTTTGAAGACCCTGAGTGTTGGATCATCTGGTTGTGGATGGAATCCGGGCCTGGGGGTCATGTGTTGTGAAGAGGTAAGAGTCTGCAAGAATTCCCATTCAGTAAAGGTTCATTATAGGGTTCAGCGTGGTGGAGGCTGAAAATGAAGGTCTGTTCAACTCGGCGTTTCTGCCGGAGGAAAGTAGCAGGGTAGGAAGAGGACGGCGACGAGGTGTTCTGCAAGTACCAATAGATCAGTACACGGAGCACCTTGGAGGTTAACACCCTGGACAGCTGACTGTCGCTGGCGGCTCAGAAAGCTACAGAGATTGGACCAACCAATGAAGAGGCATACGTCCCTAGGGAGGAAACATCACGCGCGCAGCATTCCTTTATTCTTTGCTTAGTAAGGTAACAAGCGGCAGCACGGAGACGCTTAAAAGCGTGGAGGTTGGTCAGTGAATGGTGTCGTTTAAACCGCTACAGCGCCCGTCGGCGGTACTGGACATCGACTGCTACGTCCTTTGTCCACCACGGAGCCGGTCGACGACGAGGGGGACCTTTGGCTAGGGGGAGAACAGTGTCAGCACCATGAAGACTATTGGCAGATACGTCCTGCACGAGAGAGAGGTGTCGAAGTGCACAGCAGACATACATGAAGGCCAATTGGCTCTGCGGAATGCCCAACGGGGGATCTGTCAGCTTGGCGGCGGCAGGGGAAAGATAAAAATCACCGGAATGTGGCCACTGTCACGAAGATCATCGTGGGTGACAAATGTAAGGGAGGCCGGGAGAGCATAGAGGAGATCGTGAGATCGATAGCAGTAAAGGTGCCGTGAGCGACACTTAAGTGGGTAGAGGAACCGTCACTGAGGATACACGAATCAAAGTCTGTAATAAATTGGTCAATTAGAAGACCACTAACCGTTGAAGTGGCACTCCCCACAGGCGTTGGTTTGCGTTGTAAGTCCCCGAAGGAGGTCTTTTTCAGTGGCAGCGAGATTTTCATCGAAGTGGACGCCTCCAGTCCACAACACAAAAGACTTCAGATGCCGATAGAGCGGAAAATAGATTCACGACAAAAAGAAAACAAGCCCAACGAAGCTGAAGGTCGTAATGTACGGAAAAATCTATAGAGACCTATATCAAGCAGTGGGTGATAGAAGCCTGACTACGACGACGGAATGCAGCTATCTCTATTGCTAGTTAATTTCGGCTGAGGCTACATTCTGACGTTTTGTAAGCCAGACGGCGCCTTCCGACGACGTATTTGCTCATTTAGTACTAGCCAATGCGGCGTTAAGTGCGCTGTCAGTTACAAATGCTGAAGAATCTCCTGCCGTATACCAGAAAAAAAGGATGAACGGACGTGACAGGTGAGAGCAGGGCGTTTCCCACCGAGAAGCGCAGTCAGCGTTGCGGCCGCAGCGGCGACGACAGCGGCGGCCGGCGCCTGCGTCAGCATGCTCGCGTTCCCTCAGACAAGCGCAGTCGGCCGGCTCCCAGTGTTTGCGTTCCACGAGTGGCTATTTGAGCCGGCGTTTCATCAACAGGGCCGCTAACAGGTGGCCGCCGCGTATTGAAGCCCACGTACTCCGCAGCTGGCTGTTAGCAACACTTTACTTACACCGCTACGAGGGCACTTGACTCAGTCCGGGGCACAGAACCTTTCTCTGCCTGATACAAGAGATTCGGAAACGCAGTGGCAACGACAATGTTGACGTCGCGCTTTCTGCGGGATTACTTCTTCGGTACGACCAATTTCGTTAAATTCGTCAAGAAGGAATGATACCATTAAAAATGTATCGAGAGGTCAGGATATAACGTCCCATCGACGATGAGGTCATTGACGACCAGGGACAAGCTGTGATTAGGAAAGGATCAATAATCACGATTCTTTGAAGAATCTAACACAGAAGTATAAAACAACTTCAAACGTCCGAGTACAAATTAGTTGATGGGTCAAATATTTGACTTTAATCATATAAGCAGGAAAACTTTAGAAATGATTTGAAATTACAATCCGTTGGAAGTGCACACATTATGGAATACTGGATGAATATAGTGTGCGAATTTCCGCTCCATTTTAAGCAAAAGCAAGTTTTTACACATCGCAATGTTTATGACCTCATATTTTCTAACGTGTGTGTCTTACAATGATATTATTCTGCAAGTACATTCCGTGGTATATGTAGATACAGTCTGCAAACTGTGTTGCGAATAGCGTAGGTAGGAATCAGTAACGTATGGATACGCCATGCCTTGTGCTGACGTTTGACTGAACGAACACCAAGTAAGTAGTAAGCGACAGACTTTTTGTCCTGCCATTTTTCTTTTTTTTTGGGGGGGGGGGGGGGAGGGGGGTAGTGTTAGGCGAGAGTGTTTCTTAAAGGTTTGAAATTATCTGTGAAGTACGTTGCAGCTTGCTAAGTGCTGTCATACTCAAATACTGGACGAATAAACCCCAGGTATTTGCGCGACATCAGTTCGTTGCCTTCATACAGACGCACAGTTTCTGACTGCAATACTTGTCCTACTGTGTTAAACTTTTAACACAAGATTATCTCTTACTCAGTAGATTATCGAAGAATTTTAAATTTTTCAACTCCTTCGATATTTACATGAAATTCTGAAAGTCGAGTTTTTGTTGAAACTACGCAGCAACTTATACTGTGTCACGAATTAGCGGTTTAGAAATACAGATAGAGTAGGAAAACGGGCGGACACGCACTCCACTATTTAGACAAGATCCAAGTACGGTCGATTAATACCCCTATCCGAACTCAGGAACGATACAATAGCGCGTACATATATTTGAGTAAGAAAGTCCTCAGCGCTTTCAATACCTAAAACTGTGTTTTAGCTCTGTGTGGACAGACTGAACGTAACACGTTTTTATAATTCACTCTAGAGGATCACAAACTCACTCTTCATTCGGCTGAACAGTGTCTGCTCTGGTTCTGTGCCATAAGGTGACAATGAGATGAAAGAAAGAAAAGAAAAAAAAGTATTCACGCAGAACAATATCGCAATGGCGAAATTATGAAAGGGACAGTTTGCAATTACTGAACAGTGTATCTAATACACAAGTCGGCGTTATCACAAAAATATTTTCTGAATTAAAGTACTTGCAACTGAGGCTCGCTACATACTTCACTTTCTCTGTACACTTTCCCGTCATAACTTCTGTCAGGGTATTAAGGTAATTGACCTTTCTCAAACTTCAGTAATAAAAATAACAGTACTCTTTAGCATAACACTGCTACAGCATTACAATACTGGGTCACTGAGGCTTTGAACAGGTAGAAGATATCGAAGTCACGTAAACTGAGGAAATCTGCTGTGCTCTGTTCTCGGCATCTGCGTTAGGCGTTTTTCGGAAAGCACGAAAAAATCTAAATACGAACGGCCGAACAGGAATTTGAACCGCCGTCCTCCCGAATGAGAGTCCAGTGCTTCCCCATTTTTACAGGTCTACTCGTATGCACAGCTGGGGCCTACTGCGGCACCGTTATGGTAAATGAGGCGCCCGAGACGAGTCGTAAAGGAACAAATCCTGAAAACACATGCCTCGCTTACGTAATACGCACAATATTAGAATGTCAACGGACTGGTCTTCAATAAATGGGACCATCATAAAGGGCATCCAGTCGTACCAGGAATGCTGCGACAACTGCGTCAGATTTCTGAAACCATTGTATATAAACTGTCTCGTGCAGCGACGGGCGAGTGTTGAAAAACGCACTGTGATAATACCAAAGGAAGGAGCTCATTTTGTCCCAATGGCTGCAACGAACCGTACATGATCTTATAAGAATTGGATGGATGATAGCAAGAGGGTGTACTAGCTCGATCCGACGGATCGACGTCGTCTGGTGCGGTCTGACGCGGAGACACGAATGGCTTTCCATCGGCTTCCATTGTCCACAATCTAAACACGCCTTCAACGTGAGTTGCTGAGTGCCAAGTGTCAAAATGTTGTGTTCTCGGTAGGTTTCCTCTGTATCCTATCCTATTGTCCCCGAAGTGTTACGCGCTGCCCTGATGACAACAACATTGGAGCTCATGTTGTTGAACGGTATTGCGGACATATGTCAAGTGTGATCATTTAGTGCGTCACTGGAACAAAATGTTATCTCGAATCCTCTGGAGCGAGGGAAGTTTGATCAGTGACAAATAAAGGATATTTTACAATCAGAGTAACTGGTCCTGTTTGGGCCAATTCCACACGCCGTATTTCGGCAGGACGAAGTCTGGCAACTTACTGCGAAGAACATGAAAGACATATTCGACGAATGACAGGTACCACTGCTTCCAGATCTGTACGATGGCTCGACATGTTGCCTATCTAACATGTCTCTGAGTAGGGTCAGTCCGCAGCTCGGGCTCCACGACTCTTGTAGCTGCAAACGTTTCTATCAATGTACCAGAGCACTGTTTGTTGTCAAAACTCACAATACAAAATTCAGATGTTCAGACTAGAACCACGAGTTCTCAAATTTCAGTGTGGCACATTACATACGACGTAAGATGCGTGGTTCTTTAATCCTTTGACTACTATTACTACTACATACCTGAACTGTAGTACAAACAATTTCGGTCATGTGTGTCGCTTACCTTACTATTTCCACAAATGTTAAAGCAGAAAACGTCGGATCTGTCTGTTGCCAGACATGACAGTTTTATGATGGGCGTTAGCGTCATATCGTGTTGGGAAACGATCGATAACTGTGATTTGACGATACTGCAAATATTGGCAACAGACCCGAAACATAAATAGGTCATACTCTGTTATATTTGCACCAGGACCTGATACTGTTGTTATTGCATTGTCGACGATTTGCTACATTCTGTCACGACCGCCAAGCACAGAGGTTCGACAAAAATATGAAAACACCAAAAACACAACACGTTACCCTGCCTAATACGGTGTAAAAGCACCGTTGGCATTCAAAACAGCTTCTACTCATGTTCGGAAGAGATAGATACAGGTCCCGCATGGTTTTGCATTGAAATCTTTTATGATTCTTCCTGCAAAATAACGGGAAGTTGAGGTATTAATGATGGAAGTGTTTAGCGATCACGCACTCTTCTCTCCAAAGTAGACCACAATGACTAAATAACACAACGATCAGCTGAATGTAGTGGCCAAGGGAGATGTGAAAATTATCTTCGTGCTCACATAACCAGTACTGGATGATGGGAGCTGTGTGAATAGAAGCCTTGTCGTCTTGGAACACAGCATTACCGTTGGGGAACAAACACTGTACCACAGGATGGACCTGGTAAGCCAAAATGATCACATAATCGTTGCCTGTAATGCGATCTTGCACAGTAACCATGGGGCCCATGTGCAACGAGACACATCTGACCAAATTATTTCCTTCCACTGGTCCACAGACCACGTTTTATGGCTTCAGCATCACGTTTTCCAGTTACAGGGATTTGTTTCACTGTTGTGTGGTTTTGGAATTCGTTGGTTGGTTTAAAAGAGGGGAGGAGGGGGGGGGGAACAAACTGCTAGGTCATTGGTCCCTCGTTCCGATTAAATTCCACAAGGGTGGGAGTAAAGTAATCGAGTCATACAAAACACAGCTGGAAGAAAGGAGAAACCCACAAGAATGACAGAAGGCTAAAAACACTAAAATAGACAAAATCGGACAAGAAAACCACAAAGAGACACAAGAAACACGTAGAAGAGATCAAAACAAGAGAGCAGATTATCATGGCTGGCTGACCACGAGAATAAAAAGGAGAGGCCAGCCACTCTGCGACACATTAAAACGTCCACCATAAAAGCACTAAGGTGGAGGACACAGAGGGACAAAGGACATGCGCTAAAACTTAGATCAAATGATAAAACCCTCCCTCACGAATAAAATGTAAAATTAAACCTGCTGTTGAGGCATTGTCGCCCAACACCGAAGGTAGGTTGCTGGGAAAGTTAAAAATCCGCCGCAGAGCGTCTAAAAGTGGGCAGTCCAGCAAGAGGTGGATGACTGTCATTTGTGAGCCACAGCGACACAGAGGTGGATACACGAGACGGAGTAGGTAACCATGCGTTTGTAACGTATGCCCAGTGTGGAACCGGTAGAGAACAACTGATTCCCTGCAAGAGGACTTCATGGAAGACTTCCACACGTTCGAAGTATCCTTAATAGTGTACTGTTATGTCATTCTGTCTCCCAAAGCCGAAAAACCCTGCGGCGTAATAAAAAACGCAAGTCAGTTTCGGAAATGCCCATCTCCAGAAGGGGTTTCCCTGTAGGCTGTTTGGCCAGCCTGTCGGCAAGTTCGTTTCCTGGGATTCTTGACGTGTCCTGGGGGTCCACACAAACACCAGTGAACGACGGGACCGTTCCAGGGTAGAGTTGAACTTCTGAATGGACTCTACCAAATTATGGCTAGGGTAGCACTGGTTGATAGCTTGTAGGCCGCTCAATGAGTCATTACACAGGAGAAATGACTCGCCAGGACATGAGCGAATGTGCTCAAGAGCACGAGATATGGCCGCCAGCTCTGCAGTGAAAACACTGCAGCCATCTGGCAAAGAGCGCTGTTCAATATGTCCCATTATCATACGCAAAGGCTACGTGACCATCAACCATCAAGCCATCGGTGTAAACCACTTCATGGCCCCGGTACATGTCAAGAATTGAGAGGAAGTGATAGCGGAGAGCCGCAGGGGTAACGGAGTCCTTAGGGCCATGCCAAAGGTCCAGGAGAATCTGTGGCCTAGGTGTACACCACGGAGGTGTACGTGAATTGACCTCGAGAGGAGGTGGTAACGGCTTCATCATCATTTCATCCCCATCCGGCGCGCAGGTCGCCCAGTGTGGCGTCAAATGTAATAAGACCTGGACCAAGGCGGCCGGACCTGCCCTGTAAGGGGCCTCCCGGCCAATGACGCCAAACGCTCATTTTCATTTCCATTAAATAAACAAGTGTATGCTGTGCTACAAATGGAAAGCTCGCCTATTCGAAAATGACAATATCCCAGGTTACAACAGTAACCCTGGTTCTAGAAGATTTCGCCAGTGCGAGGGTCAATTTCCCTGCCCGTCCTATCAGACAAGGTGAAATTATTGAACTTACTGGTGAGCCGTAACATTAGGAGCACTGCCTCCGTGAAAATGATTGTCCCATAGTGGCATTGCGTGCCCGCGACGCAGTAAGCAACGTATGTAAGCGGAGCATATAGCAATGGGGAGTGACGACTAATATTCAACACAGCGAAGAGCCACACAGTAATCTTCACCCGAAGAATGCTGCCGCCAGACCTCCCGAAAGTCGAGATCCTGGGAGCATCCATCTCATGGAGCAGGACGGCAGAGTACCTACAGTCACCCTAGACCAACGACTCTCTTGGGCGCCTCATATTCGTGACGCCAGAGGTACAGCAACGGGCCGTCTTCGCACTCTGTACCCACCGCTCAACCAGCAGTTGACACTGCCACTGCACCACGGTGTCATGCCGTATCAAACATTAGTTCGACCAGGGCTGGAGTGCGCAGCTGTGATGCAGGGAAAGGCCGCAGATACACCCACTGCAACGCTGCAAAGGGTCTAGAACCGAGCCCTGAAGACTGTTCCTCGTCTTCCAAGGGAGCACTCCACTCGTCTACTACACATAGACACCGGCATCCCGCTACTGCGGGGCAGATTCTGATCTCCGCAAGGTCCTTCTAGGAGAAGGCGAGTCAATCCCACAACTGGCTCGTCCGTGAACTGGGCCTGACCGAAGACAATTTTCTTATTCTTGCAGCAGACTTTAGGATATCACCGTCACATCACTCCAGACCGACTCATGAAGGTAAATCTTTGTTTCTCCTTTGCAGGAACAGCATATTAATGTTCACATTTCTCAACAAGTCGAACAAGGAAAGCTCGCCGAAGGAGCGTCATCGTCAATGGGAAGTCATTCTAGCGACGATGCGGGACGCAAATGAGGAAATCCACAAACACAAACAAAACCTTTATAATCGGTATATTTATGGCTCGGCGCATGGAAACGAGAACTGCGAAGTTTGTTGGCTGTTCGCGTGCTACTTACTATCGTGAGCATCTATGGAAAGCGGTTAAGGACTGTGGAACCAAGACTACACTAGGTGTTGGGCGTTTAAAGCCTCTTCACAGGACGAACGTAATCCTTGTTGCACCAGTTCGATGGTTGTATCCGTGTACGCCAATCAGACGAATGTCTTCGCGAAACATGTAACAACTCAGGTAGATGGGGGTTGTATTAGGTTGGTGCCTAAGTTCGTAGCGTTTTTGTTTCGCATGTTTATGTTCCAGTTGCTATGAGTTTATTAACTGACTGTCAGTATTTGTAATTCACTGTTGCTGTTTGAATTTACATACTGTTATTTGGAGATAGTGAGTGGACAGTAGAAAATGGAGTAACAATTGGAAAAATCTGAACATTTCTGACTTATTCTTCTGTTCGAGTTCAGTAGAGGGTTGACAGCAGTGGAGGCAGCCGGAAACATTTGGGCCGTATATGGAGATAATGCTATTAGACACAGCGCGGCAAGAAAATGATTTTCTCGCTTTAAGGAGGACCTTAGTGATTTGATGATCGTTTTGCAGTCAGTGTACGCGAGAACCGGCAATGTGATGAACTGATCATCACACAGTCGTGCAAAGTTTCCATGCAATGGGGAAGGCTCAAAAATCGGGTATAGGGGTACCGAATACTCTAAGCCAAAATCACAAAAACCAGTGAGCGGGTGGCCATAAGCATCTCTGCTTGCCAGTCACCAATTGGCTCGTGAACAACATCGACCATTCCTGCCCTGTATCGCTAATGGTAACGGGAGCTGGTGTCTATAGTAACATAAGGAAATTGAAGGTATGGTTGCGCCCTGACGAAGTAGCAACTCTCCCTACAAAGGTCTGCTTTCATCCATTAAAAAATTTTATGCGGGCGGAACAGCGACGGTGTGGTGTACTACGGATTGCTTCCTCTGGGTGTAACCAGGGGAAGCAATCCGTTGTTGTCTACAAATAAGACGTTTTGCAAACGCAATCCAAGAACAACGAGCAGGAAGACTGCGTAAAGTGGTGCTACTCCACAATAACGGCCGCCCACATTCTGCTAAACTGAGAAAAACTACACAGGGGTTGGGTTGGGAAGTCATTCCGCGCCCACGTTATTCACCTTGGTCTTGCGCCCTCAAATTTTTGCCTTTTCCGCTCTCTACCGAACAATCTAACCTAAGGACATCACACACACCCATGCCCGAGGCAGGATTCGAACCTGCGACCGTAGCAGTCCCGCAGTTCCGGACTGCAGCGCCAGAACCGCACGGCCACCGCGAACAGCAACCCAATATTATGAGTATTCATCTCGGTTTACATGCGGCCAGTGATAATAACTGAATGCACAATTACCTCTGCGGACTACGTGAACATTATTGCAGATCTCCTGCATCCTTTGTGCTTGGTGTCTTTCCCGAAAGCAATATCATCTTCCAGGAAAATAACTGTCCGTGTCACATGGCGACAACCGTGTAAAATTGATTTGAAAAGCATGACAGTGAACTCGCGTCGATTTCTTGCCCGTAAATTCGACTGACTTGATCCGGACTGATCATACCTAGGCCATTAATTTACGGGAATTGCGTGAACCGCGCGTAAGCCTACCTCTGCCACATACCTCCGGAAACTTACAAAGGACTTACCAAATCCATGGCACGCTTAATAGCTACTGTACTGCGTTCCAAAGGTGTACCAGTACTTTATTAACCGGGTGTTGACAATGTTTTGGCTCGTCAGTGTGTGCCATCATTTATAGAGGTAAGGATGTGCTGTAGGTTTTCTACCTTCAGCAATTAATGGCACATTTTTTATAGATACAATATTAATTAGCTTCACACATTCATTCCTTCACGAACCTTAACTGCACAACGAACAACAGGTTATTAGAGCTTCATTAAATAATAGTCGCTCAGATGTTCTCACTGCTTTTATAGCCATCATTGGAAGTACATTTACTACAACAGTCCAAGTTGGTTATATGGAGTGCAGATACATATGGTCTCTCAGAAATTAAACATGAGTGATAATGTTCAACACCACAAACTGCGGCACATGATTTGCGTTTTAACGTAATTATCCTCAGTGCTGACCCCAGTCATAATGGGACACCGCATTTTTGTATTTCTGTACTAAAGAAAGGATGATTCTATTGGAACAAGTGATAACAGCTAATCCGGCAACACCGGCATCCTGGACTGACGTGTGAATGAAGGTTTGAGGAGCAAAAACTGATTAAAATGTAGCGTGGTAAGGTCGATCCCCTAAGAGGCGAGAGGGAAGGGTTCCGTGCAACAGTCTGCAATGGGCCATTGCGTTGCAGTCGGCGTCTGGTGGATGTCAATTATTATCCGCAATTTAGTTATATTTTATTTTGGTAGTACGGTTGTTTTACGTTGATGACGCATGCTTTGTTTATTTGTTGTTATATCTTTGCAATTTTCAAGATGCTAGGTTAGTTTCGTTATCGCTGCCGTGCTGTTAATCACGGTTGCTCCGTTGTCTATTTGCACCAAAAAAAGAGCAGCGATCAGGAATCCGTTTTTTTGTGGTCGAAAGTCTTATCAGGGGCCGAAATTCACGAAGACTTTCGGTACAGTACGAGAACTGTGTTTTGCACAACGGAGTGTCTACGAATGGATTGAAAAATTCCGAAAAGGTCGCACAAGTGTTACGCACGATGAAGCCACTGAGAGTTCACGTGAAATGATTCTCTTCTTAGACGATTAACCATTGGCGAAGTGGCACATCGTCTGCAAGTAAGTCACGGCTCTGCCTACGAAATCATCCACAACAAACTTGGATTTCATAAAGTTTGTGCAATTAAATTATTGTGATCGAATATGCAGCTGACCGAGATCTGATGCGACTGCATTGCTTAATGCTTCGAATGCATCATTACTGTCTCTCTAATACTTGACCTTGGCATCAGAGTTATAGTGAAAATTTATTTCATTATCGTTTAATAAAACAGTAGTTTAGCTCATATTATGTAAGTTTATTTTCTCCTTGTTTAAATAAACTAAGATTAAATTGTGATTTTGATAATACATGACTAACCTTGGTAACGTAAGGAAAGCTATTCTTTTCATGTGTACAAAGTGCGCCGCACGCCCGCTCGTGTTACGAAAAACGGCGCGCCCGCTCTAGGATTAAGTATCAAGAAAATTGTTCGCAATGAAAGGGAGCTCATTTCTATTTAAGAGTGGCATATTAAAAAACTAAAAAATTACCGCTGTCTATCTCAGATCAGTAAAAGAAAAAAGTAAACAGAACATCTTATGGGATATGCAATAGAATTCCCTACAGTGCTTCTTCCGAAGCCCTATGCATATATCTTTTGCGATATTCCTTGCTTTTCATTGGCGTATGTTATCCGGAGGAATTAAGATATGTGCCTAAGACTGGTTCCAGAAAACGAAAAGGGTGAACAGGGTCAAAGAACTATTACAGAATTACCGCACAATGCTCCCCATTGCGGCTCTTCCCAGTAAAAAATAAATGGTCAAAAAAATTCTAAAACATTGACATCACCATGAAATACCCATACGAAGTATTCCATTGATGAAGAGAGGGTTTCAATTACTGAACATCAAACATACGAAACACGGAAACACAGTTTTTATGACAGGCTTACAACAAGAAATCTAGAAGTAACATCAGATATAAAACACTATTTACTGTGTACATAAAGTTTCTTACTGTAGTCCATCATGTACCCTATTTACAGTAATTCTTCCTAGTAGGATGTTACAACATGCACGTGAAGGTTTACTCTGCTTAGGCTGCGGTGGAAAAAAAGAACTAACATGACCATTTTGTACAATCACGACGACCGCTCTTCTCTGAAGACGTTTCATTGATTATCTAACAGAATATGAACCGAAGTGCTTCTTTACAAACGACCAAAGTCAATGCACAATCAGGATGCAACATACGACTTAGACCACGACAGATCACAGCAAAAAACAGGATTCGTAAACGATCACACCGTGCATCAGAAAGCGTGACAATCTTTTCCACGAAGAGATTTCAATTTCTGGGATAGGAATGGTTCTTCCAAAGATGAGCCTTGTATGAAACAATTTTAAAGGCCAGAGAACTGAAGTAGATGTTAATCTCAGAATCCAAGAATGGATGGCTTGCCCCGCACCGTTACAACACGTGAAACAGCTCTCTGTGCCTCGCGTACTGATTTAACTTGCCAGTAAGTATGTTTACGTCAAATGCTTACGATATAAATTGGCCACCACTAAAAATGAAAGTCACGAAATAGCGTTGCCTTGAACCGATTGCCGCCAGGTCGCCAATCACGAAAAGGAAACCAGTTTGTCTAAAAATAACAAATCTGAATGCATGTTAACTACGCACTTTGGTTTGCATTTCTGGTGGAGGAGGAAGGCGATGCTCTATTGCTGGTTGTAAAACAACTAGTCAATGTTTTCTTGGAAAGAAACAACTACAGACATGGAGAGCAGCTACAAGGGCGTGCCCACGCACGCCTCTGCCAGAAAATCGAATACAGGAAAAGCCGGTATCACAAGCAAAAGTTCGTCATGTTATTGTACGGTTTCCACATAAAACTCATATTGCATTATAAATTGATTCTATGTAGCACATTGGCGTTACGCTGCTAAATAGTGCAAAGTATCAATTTTCCCATCACTATCGGATGCAAATACAATTTTATTATGTTTGTACCGGCGACTTAAGATGGTCTAATGTTGGGCGTTAACGCCGTTCTACATCAGAACTCTCCTGTTCTGTGAACTGAACACGGCAATATCACAATAAAAACGTTCCTTCGTCATGCGCTCCGTCATTACACAAAATGATTTAGTGACACCTATTGTCAAGTCCAACAAGTGAACTGGTTTTGACAATCTGCATAAATAACGACTTTTTTTCACATGTGCGTGTACTAACGCGGATACTTAAGAAATTCACAAATACATTAATACATGCGAAGCTATCACCCTATAAACGGTACGTCCTCACATCTGGCGTAAATCGTATCTACTAATCTATACAGTTCACTCTTCACTCTTAGATAAACGTCAATAACAAGCTAGACCATTGAAAACACTATTTATATTACACATGGGCTCAATCAGGTTTAATGACATATTCCTCAGCGAAACGTATCGCCAAAACAAATCTTGCCACAAATATCTATCACTGCTGCTTGTTTTATGCGGGTTACGATCAAATACCAAAACACAAAATTATACTTTTATCTTTACTGAAAATATAAGCCTCATTCATAATTCCATTGGTTTTTTTAACTAAAAATGTATCATTATATTATTTACAAATGGTGTATTATTTCAACTATACGACAAAAACGAAGAATTTTGCTTTAATCTTAGGAAACGAAAACAAATCGTTCAAAAAAAAATGGATAAAAAATATTGCATGTCACAGTCTGTTGTTAGATTTGACATGCTAAGGGTAATGTGCAGTACGCAAACAAAGACATGTTTTTACTATCCCGGAACACAACGTACACAACACGCATAAACAAACGCGTAATATTTTGATGCCATGGCATATCAACACACTGGAAATGCTTGAAAGTAACTTACCTCTTCTCTTCTTTTCAACCATCTTCCACACGGACTTTCTTCCAATATTTCGCTCTCATCTTCGGAATCTTCACCGCTTTCCCGTGGCGAAGACTTGTGGTCCGGATCCGTACTCGAGCGACTTCCAGGCATGCCGATATATTACAAATCACACTCCAACACGTCTATATAACAGACGTTATACTGTTTAACTGAACTAATACATTCTGACAAACACTTAGCACTACAGCTCACAGCCATGGGTCATTCTTCGTATATGACGAGCACCACACACTACGTACCACGATACTACAAGAACTGTTACACTGTTTAACGAAGTTCGACAGTCTTTTGTCAAGATGCGCTCAGAATTTGGTGAACTGCTCGAACATCAAACGATGAAATAATTTCAAATCGTTAAAGAAAAAATTAACTCAGCGTAGTACAATGCTGCCAAGGAGACTGATAAAAACCATAATATAAGGTAGTGCTTTTGTATATACAGTGTAATCAGATCACAGAGTTGCATGAAGTAGCGACTGTATCGTTACATATCTTTGGTTGCAGCGTTGCACGTCCATGGTCTGCGCTCTACCGGGTAGGCGGAGAAAACGCGCCAATTTATGAAGTTTCAGTGAAGCTTGAAGTTTAGTTTTACAACTTAACAAGTAGCAGTTTCAGTTAATGACGTAGAATGGATTACTTTTAAAGAGAATGTATGTAAATGTTGGCAGGCTCTTTGAAAACGGTTAAAATTCTCATTGTATCCCTGATACAACTTGAAGCGGAGCTTATGAGTTAAAGGTTATCTAGTAAATTCTTGAATTCTGTTAGTGAAGAACGGTTACGTTGAAGTGACTGTTCGTTAGAAAAAATTTCGTCGGCTTGCATCGTAATGGAGCCATTTGTTTGCAGTGTTCAAATGTTAGTGAAAATTTGCGATAAATGGAATAATGTGCCATACGTAAAAATAAACCTCACGGAGAGTCTACTTGAAGTTTGTGAGAGCACGAAAAAGCTGTTCAGTTCAGAATTTCCGTGCCTGCAATTAGATGTGAATTGTTAGAAAAAACTTTGTAATTTTGTCCGCTCATGAAATAGTTAAGGTTCATTGGACCTAATTACATTTGAACTTGGTAAATGAGCAGTACAACAATGTTATTTGGCTTCCGAAAATATACTTCATTTATCATCCGACACCTGTTATCAGTTTCCTTACCCACTGTCAATAAATGTGAGGTAGTTTTTCTTAAAAAAGAATTGCCATTTTCTTCCACTAACATAATCCGTACAAAACACGAATACCAACAACAATACTTTTAAATTTCATGTGCTGTGTAATACCGTGTTTACCCAGTAGTGTTGGACAATACTACGAACTTAATAAACCAATCCCATTGTCTACAGTGATGCTATGCTGCCTTGTTTTTAACTATTCAAATTGAGGAAGTTACGGTTAGGTTCGCCTATATGAAGACAATGCTCCATGTAGAGGGCTACCTCTCTTGCTAATGTCAGTGTGATGAGCGCGAAATGCCTTTTAAATCGGGATGTTGTTCCGACTACAATGTGGAAATGCACAGAGTAAGGTGGCTCAGTGGGCTTATATTTGTGACAAAGAGAAAATCGTGCAATTCAGTAGTTAACTGAAAATTACTTCATGTGCCAGAAAGTTTCCTTTTCAGAGGCCACAGCTAATTTCCTACACCATCTAAGATTTTGCTTCATTCCTAATGAACTCATTGACTGGACACTACACCTCACCTCTGTCTGTGCATGGTGGTGTGGTATTGGAGATTCTTTTAATTGTCATTGACAGTCATCATATCAATGCTTAAAGACAGGATTAGCCAATAGTTTCATGACAGGGTCTTTCCATGTAAACGAGGAATCATTATAAAAAAAAAATAATTTTTCTGTGGGAATATTTTCCCCTGTTACTTATGTAGGTTGGGCATTGAATTTTGTTGGCAAGATTGATTTACCCTCCAAAACCTATTGTTTACTTGTTTTAGCCATTGTTTTGAAGATTATATTGTTCACTTTGTTCATGCAGAAGATTTGATCAATTTCCAGGCAAGGAAAATCATGAAATTTATAATAATTCTTTATGGTTTATACATCACTTTAAAGTGCATAACTTCTTCTTCTTTTTGGTATATTTTTGGAAGCAAACAATTTAAGCATGATAAATACAAAAACATTTATATAAGCTAACCCAAAATGTGTAACTGAGTTACCAAATGCCTTTTTTTATTAAGATGTTCACAAAATACATTAAAATACAGAAACTTATATTCCATGCTGTCCTTCACATAAGTGTACCTGATAATTTAGTGTCTCAAATAAATTTCCTCCAGGAAGCCTTCACCTGGTATAGGATATTTAATTCACGTAATGTGAGTTACCTTTATTTATGCAATGTGAGTTACCATAATTTTTGTAGGATTAGTTATAATTTTGAGCAGTCACATTGGTTCGGAATTACATACAACACAATATATTTCAACAAGTTTAATGTATATTTATTTGCATAAGCCACATAAAATCCAATAAGGAATAGCTATTTCTACTTTATAATAATTTGTAATTTTTGCATAATGCCTTTAAGTGCAGCTGAAAAGATGAGACGAAGAAGGCAGAAATTGAAACATGAAGGTTATAAAATCAAACACAAGGAAACTATGAAAAAATTCAGGAAAAAGAAGCAGGAACAGGAAAAATGTTTGAGTAAAAGAGAACAAGAAAGGATTGCTGCAGACAGGAAATTGAATGTTAGAGAAAGAGTTGCGAAGTACAGGGAGCGGCTAAAGGAAGCATCTTCAGCTACACCAAGTAGTTCTGCCTCTCAACCATATAATAATAGGTCTTTATTGGGAAAAGCCATATCAAAAGTGAAACATGTACTTCCACCATCACCCAGAAAACAAAAATGTGTTATTAGAAGTATGTATCATACATATGTTGAACCTTTAGAAGTAGAAAGAGTCTCTAAACAAAAAATAAGCGAAGTGCAGTGAGCAAATTCTACGAAAGGGATGACATTAGCAGACAGGCCCCTGGACGCATAGACGTTGACTGTAAAAGATGAGAAAGGTAAGAGTAAGTTGCAAGTGCGACACTTGATGTTTTCTTTGAAAGAAGCCCATGCAATGTTTTGTGAAGAAAATGGCAAAGTGACTGGTAAACGTAAATTTTCAGAATTAAGACCCAAACATATAATGCTTGCCAATAAACTTCCACACAATGTGTCTCTCTGCAGATATCACGAGAATTTCATCTATGCTATTAACACTCTTCATAGCATATTTTCCTGGTATGTTACTAGAATTAAAAATGGTGAGTTTAAAGTTGATGTTCTGATGGAAGATGGGAAATTTTGGAAGTGGCCTGAAATTAAAGATGAGATATACTACACTAAAGACAATGTTGTCAGAACCCTCCAAGTGTTGTAAATTCCTGTGGTTATTTCAAGTTTGACTGTGATATGTAACAACGTAACATGAGTTACCGTATGTTGTAACTCGAGTTACCTGTCCATTATGTTTTGATATTCATATTATTGGAGATTAAATGTTTGGAACTTTGTTAAAATACTTACTAGACCTTCTGGTATTGTGTGTAAAACTTACAAGAAATGTTCACGTGAAACAGAGCAGACTTTTGTATTTTCTTTATCATATGCAAAAAGCATTTCTTGGAAACGTAATATGAGTTACCAAGAATAATTATAAGATTTGGTTTTATAAATATAGTAATGTAACAATTATTGTGATAAAGGTTTATAGAGCATTCTCTATAAGCTATGTTTTGGGGTATAAAAATGTTTAATAGAAATACTTATTTCTGTTAGTTGTCCAAAACTTATAATATAAACATCACTTTGTCTCGTGAGTTACCATGGAATGACCCACAGCACTTTCATATGTATTGGATGTAAATATATAGCTAACTCTGCAAATCACTGTAAACTGTGTCAGAGGATACGTATCACTGTTCTAAACATTATGGTATTGTTCCATATTTCGGATGTGGATGGAGTGCAGAAAGAATGACAGCTGAAATGGTTCTCCTTGTGCCATCATTTTGCTGACCATGTGTTCACAGATCACGTGGGAATGATATGTAGGCAAGTGTAATATATTCCTAAATTCCTCACTTAATATTTTTACTTGTAACTTTGCAAGTAGGCTTTCTAAGTATAGTTGACATTTTATCTGTAAGTTAAGGTTTTCCATTGTTCATGTGACTCTCACCCTTGAATCATTTGCTTTACCCTCCTTCCCCCCCCCCCCCCCCCCCCCCCCCCCCCCATTTTTTTTAAATACCTGCAGTATCTGGTGTTAGTCCTATTCGGTAGGAGGTGCCACAAGCCTGAGCAGTATTCTGGGATAGGTTGCATGAGTGTCATATAAGCAATCTGTGGCTAAATTGTGGTATTGGAACCTAACCCCCCCACCCCGAAATTTTGGTTGTGGCGGCTGGCAGATTGATTGTGAGTTGGCAAAGCCAATGAATGTGAAATCCATATAAAGATTTTGGTAACAAACCATCCACCCCATATAGAAAAAGGAGTCCAATATGCATCTTTTACCCCATCTCTGAGCAGTTAGTTGCGTTTCTTGTTATTTGCAGTGTCATAATATACTTTGTCACTATTTATATTTATCTTGTACAGTAATAGGAGTGTAACAATCCTGCAATATTAATTAACATCTAGTGATTGTGCCTTGTTGAGAACATGTTGAATTCCATTTGTTAGGAAGTCCTGAATCAAGGAACTGGTCCTGTACTCATGAGTTTTATATTACTCATTAAGCAGCATTGTGTTACTGTATTGAATGTTTTCAACTCAAAGAGTATGACATCATTCTGGGCATATTGTCTGTGGTGCTTTGTATCTCATGCAGAGCAGAACAAAATGAGATTCACATGATCTTTGTTTGCAGAATCCATTTTGATTCCCGTAGAGGACATCTCCATTCTCCAAGGTCGTAATATGCAAATGTGTTTCGTGTTTCCTAAGTCTACAATGCATTGATGTCAGTGGCAGACCTGTAATTATGTACATTTGTTTGATGAATCTTCTTGAAACTAGGAATGACATGCAATTTTTTCTACTCCATGAAAACAATACAATGCTCCAGTGACCTACAATAAACTGCAAATAGAAGTTTTCTGTCACATAATATGTGTAGACGAATACAGGTATGACATACAATTGCCTCTCCTCTCAATTTCTCAATCGTTTGTCTCAACGTCTCCCATTTTAGTGCTTATGCAGTGACTAAAGGGATGAACAATTATGTGATATTTTGCTGTGAATAAATTTAAGAAGGTAGATTGCAGTATTTCAGCATTCACTCTGTCACTGAGAGATTATATTAATGGTTTTGGACTGTTTACCCTGTAAGATCAAACTACTTACAAGGGAACCTCCCCAACGCAACCCCCTCAGATTTAATTATAAGTTGGCACAGTGGATAGGCCTTGAAAACCTGAACACACGTCAATCGAGAAAACAGGAAGAAGTTGTGAGGAACTATGAAAAAAATAAGCAAAATATACAAACTGAGTAGTCCATGCACAAGATAGACAATGTGAAGGATCCTCTGAGCTCAGGAGCGCTGTGGTTAGTGTGAGCAGCTGCGGAACGAGAGGTCCTTGGTTCACGTTTTCCCTCGAGTGAAAGGTTTAATTTTTTATTTTCAGACAGTTATTATCTGTCCATCCGTCCAATGCGAGGTAACTGCGCCGTAGTATGGGGACGCTACACCTAAACAAACATCGAAACACACGACGTCAGTCGACTACAGCGCACAAGCTCTTATGTTTTCATCACTTTTTTGGGAGTGATTATCACATCCACAAGAAAACCTAAATCGGGAAAGGTAGAAGAAGCTTTTTACCCATTCGCCTAATTTAGAAGTTAGGTGGGTCGACAACATATTCTTGTCATGTGACGCACATGCCGTCACCAGTGTTGTATAGAATATATCAGATGTGTTTTCCTGTGGAGGAATCGGTTGACCTATGACCTTGCGATCAAATATTTTTGGTTCCCATTGGAGAGGCACGTCCTTCCGTTTACTAATCGCACGGTTTTGCGGTGCGGTCGCAAAACACAGACACTAAACTTATTACAGTGAACAGAGACGTCAATGAACGAACGGACAGATCATAACTTTACGAAAATAAAGAAAGTAAATTTTTCACTCGAGGGAAGACATGAACCAAGGACCTCACATTCCGCAGCTGCTCACGCTAACCACAGAACCACGGCGCGCCTGTGCATACATTATCCTTGATATTGCCTGTCTTATGCATGGACTACTCAGTTTGTATATTTTGCTTATTTTTTTCATAGTTCCAAACAACTTCTTCCTGTTTTCTCCATTGATCTGTGTTCAGTTTTTCAAGGCCTATCCAGTGTGCCAACTTATAACTAAATCTGAGGGGGGTGTGATGGGGAGGTTTCCTTGTTAGGATATTTCATCAGTTTGGTTGGCAAAATTTTACTTTTGATTTCATAGCTCTTCTAGTGCTAATCTTGGCTTAATTCAGTATTTAATTGTCAGCAAGGCATTGATTTTGCTGTACTCATGAATGTGTGGTGAAGTTCTTTTTACTTTCGTAGCAACTTTCTAACAAGGTTATTGAACCATCTCCGATAACCTTGCACAGACCATAAGACATAGTCCATATCAGTTCAGTCAGGTTAGGAAAAAAATCTTACCCTCACAGTCTCAGATGTTGTTGAATTTAGCATATGATAAAATGAAGGACTAAGTAGGAACACACATTTCTTTGTTTTCTCCAAAAAAATTTCTGCTTCGAGATACAGTCTCCAAAAATGGCACTGTGCATACCATTCTGAACATGAGAATTTTGGAAAAAATTTTTAAATGCTGTATCTCTGGAGCAGTTCTAGATATTTTTATTTTTATTCGGAAGAAATTGCTTTATGATAACAAAGAAATCCTCCATTTGGACTTATCTGTCAAAGTTCTTTTACTATAGCGTTCTGAACTTTCTTTATAATTTGTGGAATTTTTTTTGAACAATGCCAATCCATTTTCTTTTTTTTACCCTATAGTTCTACATTCCCTGAAAAGGAGTGCTTCGACTTTAAGGTAGAACAGGTTTTATAAACAACTGAAATTTTTGCCATACATAAAACCTATTTTATTATCACATAACAGCCTTGTAAAAATAAAAATCTAGCCTTATTTAACATAATTTTAGTTTTGAAAGATGAGTTAGAGAATCATTTTTCAAACATTTTAAATGCTTACAAAATGTATGTGAAACTGTCCAAAGACTTAACGGTTTCAATCTATACAACTTCTGTGCATCCTGTTTTGTACTGAAACTAGCCAGTCAATGAACTAAAAATGTGTTCCACTGCTTCCTTTGATATAGAGTGATGCCTTCCTGGTAAACCAATAGGAACTGGAGCACTTACAATCTTCAAAACGTTGTGAACAGGCAGTGCGCACTGATGGCGTTCCCAGCGTCTTGGCATCCATTTGTTGAGTACGGGCTTGGCGACCCCGGGGTTCCTGAGCTGGGGACTGGTAAGCGCCGCTAGTCCCCTGTCACCATAAGCTCTGGGCTTTCTTCAGCGACCACCATGTGATGCGGCAGTGGAACGTTGTGTCTCAGGGAATGGGGATCTTGGCTTGCTGCCTGGATGGTGAGGATGGAATAAACCTCTTTAAAAAACTGCTCAATCTCAAGGTGTGCTGCGCGCTGATGAAATGCATAGCTGCTGAAGTGGAACAGTCGTTAGCGGGCAACCTCTGGGGAACCTGCCGTTTCTCAGTTGTATGAGGCTTACCTCTGTCTAGGTGGAATTCTGGTTCCCTAGCTGCTTGTGGGACTGGGATGGGACCTTCGAAATCTTCTTTGCCTTCTCCCAGCAGAAAAGGTGGGCTGCTGGTAGGTACTGACACTCAATCCAACAAGAGGGCACATGTAGGTAGTCCACCTGACACAGAAGTGAAATATCAGCATATCATGACTAGTGACAGAACACATGCTGGCTATCAGAATGTGTTTTAATCATTAAAAGAAAAGAGGGCAGCTTTGAGAAAGTTTCACTTTCTTTATTCAAAAAGGGCTCGAGGGCATTGCTGGCAGTTTGAAGTCTGTTAAGCGATTGCGTAATGTGGCGCTGTTGGTAGAAACTGCTACTTCCCAACAAGCTAAGAATCTACAGAACACGCAGTCCCTTGTGGAATATGGCATCAAAACTGAGCTGCACACCACCTTGAATTACAGCAAAGGTGTTAAGTGCAGGGATCTGGTGGACATTCCCAAAGAGGAACTGAAAGATGAGTGGGCTCCGGCAGGAATAGTTGGTGTGCAAAATATCATGAAGAGGGAGGATGGAGTTCTTGTTAAGTCTGACTCCTTTATCCTGATATTTAGCACAAAACTCCCCGAGCATATTAAGGCAGGTTTCCTTCGCTCAAGTGTGCAGCCATACGTACCCAACCCAATGTGGTGTTTCAAATGCCAGCACTTTTGGCATCGTGGAAAAGCTACTTGGGGCAAGTGTGGTCAGGTCACCCATGACGGTGTCCGTTGCTCGTCTCCAATGAAGTATGTAAATTGCTCTGGACCTCACCCCGTCTGGAGTCGGGACTGCAGCGTGTATCTGGAAAAACGAAAGATGCAGGAGTTTAAAACTATGAAGCGCATCCCATATACTGAAGCAAAAAACTGTGTAGAGCAATCTGGTACACTGTCAAATGCTGCCACACCCTCAACTGCAGTTGTGGCTACAAAGTGTACCCAGGGACAGTCCAAGGCAAAACGTCCAACACCGGTGCAATTGGGCAGAAAACAGCCTGATGATGTTGACATCGACCTCTCTGACATCTCAGTTGATTCTTCTTTAGAGGCTATGGCACTCGATGTTGGATTGGGGCAACCATCTCGATCCAAACCTGAGCCTCCACTCATTGTGGGCTGCCTCCCCGTCAGAAAGTCAGGATGAAAGTACTACCCCCTGACAGATTCAGTACACACATGGAGGAACTGAAACTACTAGCTCAGCAACACTCTCTGTGCTTGTGTTTGCAGGAAACACATTTCAAAGCATCTGATGCCCCTGCACTATGGGGCTGTACCCTACATCGCAATGACAACCTGACTGGGGAAAGAGCCAGAGGATGGGTTTCTGTGTTTGTCAATAATAGGCACCATCCTCTGCTCTTCCCCTGGATACTGACCTGCAATCAGTTGCAGTTGAAATTTCCGCATACCAGTGGCTTACAGTTTGTTCTCTTTATTTTCCTTCACTGGATGCAGTAGACTCTGAGGCTCTCACAGATCTTATCGTACAACTCCCCCAACCATTTCCCCTTCTGGGAGACTTCAGTGCCCACAATGTCCTGTGGGGCTCAACGTCTACTTGCTGTCAGGGTCGAGTTTTGGAGAGCCGCCTGATATCTTGAGAGCTGTGCCTCCTCAACGCTGGTACTCCGACTCATTTCTGTGGTGCTGCTGGGTCATTCTTGGCCATCAACCTCTCTGTCTGCTCTCCAGCTCTCGCCAACTATTGACTGGGTTGTCATTGACCACTTCCCGATCTGCCTTCAGCTACTCGATAATGTGTTACTGGAATAGAAGCCACCAGCATGGATGATTGGCAGAGCTAACTGGATGCTGTTCAGCCAGTTGGCTGTATTTGAATACCGTGACAGCGTCCAGGAATGGGTGGATCACATCACGTTACCAATCTATCCATACCAATGTCTTTCAGCTCTCTTCGGGGGCGACCTGTCCCTTGGTGGACAGAAGAGTGCCATTTAGCCATCTGGGACAGGCGTGCGGCTCTTCGACGGTTTAAATGCTGCCAACAGCGGAACATCTCTCAACCTTTCGAATCGCAAGAGCCAAGGCTCGCCGTGTCATTAAAGAGAGCAAAAAGCGGTCATGGCCTGAGTTCCTGAACTCCATCAGTCATTCCACTTGTTCCTCAAAAGTATGGGAAGGCATCTGGAGGATTTCCGGTAAACACAGCCGTTTACCAATAGCTGCAGTGTTGAACCAGGGTGCCTCCAAACAACCCCTAGAAATATTGCTCAGACGCTGGCTGAGAAATTTGCACAAACTACTGCCAATTCAAGCCAGGATCCAGCGCCACTACCGTGCGGCTGCCGAGAGGGAAGAGTTGGACTTTAGGTCGAACAGTTCTGAGACGTACAACTCCCCTTTCTCCATGTGGGAGCTTGAATCAGCACTGGCTGAGACTTCTGACACTGCACCCAGTCACGACCACATCTGGTACTGCATGCTTCGACATCTGGCAGTGGCGTCCAAGGAAATCCTCCTTGAATGTTTTAATCTAATATGGCAAACTGGTGTCTTCCCCAACTCGTGGAGGGAAGCAATTCTAATCCCTCTGAGGAGAGGGGACCACACAAGTCCCAGTAGTTATCGGAGTATTGCCGTGACGAGCTGAGTAGGAAAGACCCTGGAACATTTGGTTAGCTGTCGTGTGGTCTGGCTTTTAGAGACCAGACAACTCCTTAGCTGCTCTCAGTGTGGATTCTGAAAGTTTCAGTCCACAATCGACAACCTGACCCTCCTAGAAGCAGCTATTCAGCAGGCTTTCCTCCATCAGCATCACTGTATTGGCATATTCTTTGATATCAGTAAGGCGTAAGGCACTAATTGGAGACACAGTGTTCTCACACAACTGCATCAATGGGGCTTTTGTGGCCACCCCATTTTTATTCAGTCTTTCGTGTCTCGGCGTTTTTTTTTCAGACTCGAGTTGGTCACACAGTGTCTAATAGATTTGAGCAAGAGAATGTTTTACCCCAGGGCAATGTTTTAAGCGTTACCCTCTTTGCCATAGCCATCAACGGTATAATATCTACGGCAAGCAGTCCAGTACAGTGCTCCTTACTTCACTGTAATCCTTCTCCAGTGTTGCAACGGTGAGCCATCAGTTGCAACTTACAGTGCGGCGGTTAGAGGAGTGGGCTGCAAAGACAGGTTTTCAGTTTTCTGCCGATAAGTGTGTGTGTGTGTGTTCATTTTAATCATTCTCGTTGTCGTTTAATTTGCCTGCCTTGCATGTCGGGGACACTATCCTACGATTTAGAAGACACAGTGTGGTTTCCAGGCCTCATTTTTTACTCCAGATTGTCGTGGTTGCCACACCTGCGATACTTGAAAGCCAGAACCCTAAAGGCAGTGAACATCCTCAAGTGCCTCAGCTACAGGTCTTGGGGAGCGGACAGGGTGTGTGTCCTCCAGTTTTATCGGGCTTTTGTGCGTTTGCAGTTTGGACTATGGGTCCACAGTGTGCGCATCAGCAAGGCCCTCTTATTTGTGGATCCTTGACGCTGTCCACCATGTGTGGATTCGACTGGCGACAGGTGCTTATCGGACTAGTCCCGTACCTAGCCTCTGCGCTGAGGCGGGAGAACTGCCACTTACCATCCGGCGGCAGCTCCTGTTGGTATGCCAGATTGTAAGTTTCTTGCACTCCAACCTCACCCGCTCACCATATCATTGCTCATCCACATCTGGAGCGTCTTTTTTCCAACCGTTCCCGAGCTACGATGCCGTTAGGGATATGTGTGCTGGAGTCCCTCGGTGTGGAGCCCATACAGCCCCAAATCCAAGGTTTTAGCCACCTGACACTCTTGTTACTGGAGAGGCTCAGAGTGATTTTAGATTTGGTGGGTACAAGATTGATTGCACTCCTACTTCAGTTTTTAATACAACATTTTCTGCCATTTTATCTGAGCACCGCGACTATGTAGCTGTTTTTATGGATGGGTCGAAACGGGGGGGGATTCCGTTGTTTGCTCTGTTGTTTTTTCGGATCGTGTCCTCAAGATCCGACTGCCTCGAGCGTTTACTGTCTTTTATGCAGAATTGTCCGTGATCTTGCTGGCACTGTAGCAGATGAGACACTTTTCCTGTCCTAAATTTCTTGTCTGTTTCTATTTGCTAAGTGCCCTTCACTCATTGCAACGTTTGTATCTGGCAGATAAAATAGTCCAGACCATTCAGGATGCCCTACTCCAACTACAACCACTGGGGAAGGAGGTGGTTTTCTGCTGGGATCCAGGGCACTTCGGCATTGCTGGGAACGAAAGGGCAGGTCTCACATCCAAGGAGGCATGTCTCAATCTGCAAGTATTTCGGTGTGCCATCCCCCTGCACGCACTCAACTCATTATTGGGTTCACAAGTCATGCGTTGGTGGGAGGATGAGTGGCTGGAAATGAGACAATAAGCTCCGTTTAGTCAATCCACAACGCATGTGTGGTGTACTTCCTTCCAGCCACGTAGACGGGTGAGGTTCTCCTCACTCGTCTTTGGATAGGCCACAGTCCTATGACGCATGGCTTCCAATGTGTGGTACTTGTGGCTTCCAGGTCACTGTGCGCCACATTTTATTGGATTGCGTTTTATTTTCTGACCAGCGGGCCGCAGCTAACTTGCTGGCGGATCTGCCATCTCTTTTAGGAAATACTCAAATGAATGTGGTTAAAGTTTTAAAGTTCTGTGACTTGTCCAATGTTTTTACCAAGACTTTAGGGAGAGGGTCTTAATTTGTTCACAGGATGACTGGCTTGCCCATATTTTATGTAAGTAGTCAGCCAGTGACAATTTCCTCTGGCATCCTTGGCGCTCCTTTCTCGTTTTCCTTACATTTTATTGTCTTATACAGCATTTTCATCTTTCCAACTTTCTTTGAGTGTATGCTTCCATTTTATTAAATTTGTCCACATTCGTTTCTTTTAATGTGTGCCACTGCGCTGATGACCTCGACGTTGAGCGCCCGTAAGCCCCAACACACACACACACACACACACACACACACACACACACACACACACACACACACACACTCACACAAAAGCTCACTACAGTTTTGTTTAACTCATAACTAGTGTCTATAATCTCTGCAGCCTACCAGTCAGTCATACTCACACCACAGACATCCCCCTTCTCAGGTTTGTGAATCTGAATATTAACCTGCTTTTTCTGTGGTGTTGGCTGAATGAATGAAGTTTCTTCTTTCTTGCTGTCTATGAGTTCGCCCATCACTTAGAGTCCAGAAATGTGTCTTCTGAATTCCTTTCACAGTAGTAGTTTGTTTGGACCATTCTTCTTTTTTATCCTCACGGGAATTCTTCGATTTCCTCTTTGGACGAAAGAATGGGGGCTGTGGATGTGTGAGATTTCACAACTCTCGTAAAGTCCTCAGCAGTCTGAATCGCATTTGTATTTGGCCTGGAAAGATTGGTTTGGAGCATGGTGCTTCAGCAGGCCTCCTACACCATCACAACGCCCCTTCCTGTGACCAGTAGTACTGTATACTCACTCAGTTGGCACAAGCGACCTACTCAATTCAAACAGCTGGTAACAATTTTTAAAATGACTAGGAGCTATGTCTTCCAGGCCAAGTGTCTGTAAAGACAGTCCTCCCTTTCCAGGGCAGTCACCACATTCTTTAAACATACAAGTCTCTCGCTTTATGTCACAGACTACTAATGACTTCGCACGCCCATCCAAGGTGTCATATGTCACATGCTCCAGTAAGTTCTTTAAAGTTACCACACAAAGTTCAAAATTTGCCCAGTACACACATACCCAGACATCTCTAAGTGGGTGTGGAACTACCCACTTAGGTCGTAGTACATAGAAATTTGATCTCCCAATACGTAAGGTGTATAGTTGCTCTTACAAATTGCAAAAGTTTCTTTAATAGTGCGAGTCATGTACCTCTTCACTTTCACAACTTTTTGACCTTCAACTGTCACAGTTACAGTGTCTCTTTTGTTGGCACTATGGTGAGAACAGTCCCATTTATCTTACAGATAAAATGACTGCACTATTTGAACTTGAGCTGCTCCTACAGGATGACCACAATAGGAATTTGGTCTACCATGTACTTTGATACTGATGGAACGTGGTTCAAAATTGTTTTCTTTGAAAATGTCTCTGGAATAATAGTTAAAACTTGCATCTTTTCACTGTAGGATGCACAGTATCGAATGGCTGAATTGATATTTGTGAAAAATTCCTTGCAAGAGTGCTTTGGTTCTTCTGAAGATGGAATTTCTACTTTGAAGAGTGTGGTCAGTTTTGCTGTAGTGTATTCATCCATAGCTCTTAGTAATTTCTCTGCACTTTCATGATGCATGGACCATACAACTCGACTTCACTGACCACATTTTCTTAACAGGACTTAACACGTACCTCTGTAGTTGACTGATTCAGGGTATTTAATTCTTCCTCTATTGATGCAAAATCTGCACCATGGGAGGCTTCACCTTGTTCAGATACAATCATTGTTGTTATTCTGTCAAAACATTTAGAACACAAAAAGTCCTCACTGGAAACATCTTCACTTTGAAACAGTCTTCAAATGTTTGTATTATATATCACTCTTTTACAGATATGCAAAGAGTCAGCACACTTCACTCTTCTGTGACCCCAGTCGGAAGACATTTCAAACTGCCCTTTTCACAAAACACACTACAACTGTGTCAACTGGCAAATTCCTCATGAAAACACATAACTCACTGGATGGTCTTGGATTTCTGAGTAGCCTCTTCAGTAAACAAATTAGCACTGAACAACTACAATATAGAAACTTGCAATGAACAACTGTGTCAAAGAAACTACAAGAAAGTGTAAGAAATAAATGCAACAATGAAAGTGAAAAGAAATAAATGCAACAATGAAAGTGAAAAGAAATAAATGCAACAATGAAAGTGAAAAGAAATAACTGCAACAATCAAAGTGAAAAGAAATAACTGCAACAAAGAACGAAATAAGAAATAACTGCAACAAAGAAATTAGTAAGAAAGAACTTCAGCAAAGACGTACATTACCCTTGAAAGTTTTAAAAAAATGATTTTTTAAAAATAAAACCTGTCCAACATAAAAAGTGGAAGCACTCCTTTACAGAGAAGATAGTACTAATCAACATAAAAAAAACCTAACTTTTACTGGATTGACATTTTTGGAAAAAAAAAGTTTCTGTAAATATAGAAGAAATTCAAAAGACGACAGCAAAAGAACTTTGACAGATATGTCCAAACGGATACCATTGCAAACTTAAATTAAAAAAAATCTAGAACTATTACAGATATACAGCATTTTAGAAAATTTTCCGAAATTTGCATCTTCAAAATGGTTTATGCAGTGTCATCTTTGAAGGCATGTATCTCAAGGCAGGAATGTTTTTGGAGAAGACATGTTTCTTACTTACTCCTGAATTTAACCTATGCTACATTCTGTAACATCTGAGACTGAGACTGAAGGTAACCCCCCTACATGAAGTGATACAGATTATGCCATGTAGATCTTATAGTGTACTTTCGAATGTTATCTATTTGTGCTCCACATATTTGTTCCTAGAGAAATTTTGATTAGGCATCTTAGATACTTTGTAATTTATTTTGTGTCATTCCTGTTGAGCAAAAAGTTTTCCTAACTTTTTTAGCTTTCCTTGTAACAACTATAGCCAACATTATAATAGCCTTATGGCCCTGGATTCTCTCCTGTGTCTTCTAAAAGTTCAGGTCTGTTAGGTACTAGAAGATATACAGTATTACCCTCACAACTTAGTTGTCTAACTATCCACCTGAAGTCAATTTCAGATAAGCATCTCACACTAATGCTGAACATGGCACACATTTTAATCTATTGACTGACCCATTTTATAGCTGGCAGGTTGAAATCTGCCCATATTAGAACAGCATGATCAGGAAACTTACATGTAATGTTCTCCAAGTTTTGTCTGAAGTTTCCTGCAAATACAGCTTCTTAGGCAGTTACTCCACAAAAGCACATAATCACCACATTCAACTCACTTTGATATTTCTCTTCACCCAGTTTACTTTGCATATAGAATTTGTGACCACCTTTCTAGATGTTACAAAGTTCTTTACCATCAAGCATGCTGTCACCATTAGCATCTAGCCTATACTTGCTATGCAAACTCTACTGTAGATTTAAGATTCATTGTTATTCTCTTCTGGTTTCAACTTTGACAGTTCTGCCAAGGGAAGAGGATCACCTCAGTACAGCTCTGCATGTAATGTTTCATTAGACATGTGCTTCTTTCACATATTTTGGTTTCCACAAACAGACCATTTACCATTTGTTATAAAGTATTTGGAGAATTAAGATTAGAAACTTGTCTGACTAAACATACAAAACTTGTCACAGTTGATTGACTGAAATTTATCTTTGTGATTACAAACATTTGATGGTTTAATAAGGTGTAGCGTTTCATTTCTCATGAACTAGAAAACAGTTGTCATTAAATGGACAAAGCTCCACAAACAGGCATGATGCCGCGTGTTTAAAAACAGTTTCTGAAGTTTTATTTTCCTCTCCCGTATTTTGTCTAATTAGACAAGTGGAAGCTGAGTTACTTATCTGTGATGTGATTGATCTTCCCTGATACTTGAATGCTTTGGGTGTCTCTTGATTTTAAGGAGGCAAAGTTATCATTATGTCAGTATATAAGTTAATGGTCTGCCCTGTTATATGTGTCAAGCATTTAACTATGTATGTGTTTTTGCAATGACAGTGTCATCAGCAAATAAACAAATGTGGAAGAATTACTCTGATTGATGGAGGAGGTTACTAGTGAAGACAACAGAAGTGACTGTATATGGGCAGTACTAAACCCAGTCCCATTTCCTGAACTCATTTTTTTTTTTTTTTAGTTGAGTCACTTATTACTGACTAAGTATATTAAGATTGTGATTTGTTTAATAATATAGAAAGAATAATGCAGGAAACCAAAAACCTTGATGGGCATGTTTTATGGTAATTAGCTCATAATCTAAAGTGTCTTAATCAGTGAAATGGACTTGTTATGGTGTTCAGTTGTCAGCAGGAGATAGAAGCAGGCTTTTGCTGAGCACAATTTGAATAAAAATTGTTTCTCCTAAAGTGATTTACAGTTTAACCACTCATAATTAGAATTGCACTCTGGGTCATTCCGTTGAAAATCATCAGATTTTAGCCAAAGTGGGTTGCATCGTGGCTACAGATTTCAATGAAATTTGGCGCAGTTAATACCTGCACTATATTATGTTCATATCTCAGGTATTGAAATGTGAAACCCTTGGGGGGCTGAGCTAGGCCTTCCCAAAGTTACAATTTTGGTCATTTTTTCAAAAAACATGCTACCATGTGTGACCTCCAAGCTCCTGTACGAAATCAGATACAGCCAAAAGGTTGGTCTCATTTGAAAGGTAATACCTCTCCCTTGTTCGAGAGCAATATGGTGTTGCAGTGGTTCATGGCTTGGAAGTAATACATAGACGAACAGCTACACAAGTTATCACAGTTTTGCAGGTTTCCAACTTTTTTTTTTTTTTTTTTTAAATCTCTAGTGTGAATGATATTATTGAAAGAATATTTGGTTTGTATTGAGAGGTGATAAGGCTGAATTCATAAAACAAATTTGGTTGTTTTACTTGCATGCACACCTTGACTTTTTGGAGTTTGAAAATTCCAAAATTGTCGAAAATCACTATTTGAGACCTCCCAAATGCAATGTGTGCAAGCTCACAGTGTGCTGCAAATTGCTTCTTTATGCAGCTCATATCTGTCTAATTACCCCCAAAATATGTTTGTGTTACTCCAATGCATAACTACTTTATTGTACTTTTTAATAGTGTGTACGTGTCGATAAGGACAATAACGTTTGTGCCCATTATTCTGTATTAGTAGAAATAATAAGTTTCACACTCTGAACACATCAACCATCATCTAAATAGAAGGTTACATAGGAAGCACATGCATTGAAGATTGGTGCCTTTCCTTACTTGGACTGCTGAAAATTGTTAAACAACTGGAGTATTTCAATTTCAGTTGCCCTGTCCAGTGCATACTGTCTGCCTGTTACAGTGTTCGGCACAATATTTGGTTTTAGAATGTCCCCGAATTTCACCCAGCTGACTTCGTTTGTTAAAAAGTAAGCTTTAGCTGGCCCAGGTAGATGCAGGTACTTCATCAAAACATCTTGGTTCTCTTAAGAACAGTCCATAACAAAAGCAAGGTACCACTTAGAATCATAGACACAAATAATGTAAGAAGATGGTCTGGTATCCTGCAATGATACTGCGTGGTACTGTACAGGGGACTGTTGTGCCTCTGCATTGTGACTGAGATAACCCATATCATATCTCACAGAGCATTAAGTTTGATACATTTTAACAAGATCCCTCCTAGCAGGCATAGTGATAGTACTGCCTTGTGTTTGGAATTGTCCTGCACTGATCAAATCTTTCATTCAGTAGGATTGCACTATTATTTTCAATGTCTTCTGAGGACACACAAACGAAATGAAAACCCTTTATCTCTCGTGATACAAATTCAGAGTGCTTGTGTTGTGAAGAGTGGGTGATGAAGTTGTTGAAGACTCCTCCTGGCAGCCAGTCTTTTGCCTGTGCCCCCCTCCCCACTAACTGTGTCACAGGCACTCTTCCCATGGCTAGCGGCAAAGAAATGCCCTCAGCATCAGTTCTGAAGTCCTCAGAATGTAGTGTCAGATTTTTTTAAAATTTTTCCTGTTTTTATATTGAGACATTGCTCCATCTGAAAAGCAGTGAATTTTTCCTAAGTGTGGCATTGCATCTTTTTTGTGGAGAATAATTGTTTTCTGATAATAAAGTACTGCAGCTGTTGAGTGAATGATACAGCCACTTATTGTGCACTTTATCATTTAAGCTAGGTAATGTGATTGTTGTTTTGTTACAAAATGATGACTTTTCAGCAATTCCAGTTTGTTCCGAAAATTGTGTATGAAATCGTGAACTGTTTCCACCACTGATATCAATGTAGATTGATCTTTGTATACTGGACATCTTCAGCCAAACCTAGTGCTTCCGATTCTGCAAGAAGAGCTGAAATACGTTGCACTCCAAGGCACTTATCACACTTACATAACATACAGTCCTCGCTTTCTGTAGAGCAGACAATCTTCTCAAGTAAGTCTGTAGTTGTCCTTCTAAGCTTGGCGACATCTATCATCAGCTTCATGTTCTGGTGATGAATACGAACACACACAGCATGGGTTCGATGAGCACCCGTGAGTACCCACCATTTGGGATGCAACTGTGCAAATTTCGAGGAACCAGTTTTATAAGTGGGAAACTTCTCTTTAAATGCTGTATACAGCTCCTTCAAATTCACTAAAACAAGGTGTTTCTGATAGTGTTCTTGAACACCACATTACAATCAGACAGATACAAAGTCTTTCCTCCCTGGACACAAATGACTGTACTCATCATCTTCATAAAATGTATAAACAGCATGTTGTACATTATCACATAAAGACTTAGGTCCATGATGTGTCACATCAGGCAAGATTCCTTATTTTTCCTTCAGTGTCCTGGCCTTCCAAAGCAAATATTCTGACACGCCAAATTCCCTACCACAATATGCAATTGCCCATTTTGAACGAAGGAGACTGATAATTTTTATTTCATAGGTAGCTGTTTTACATTTTTCTTTTAGCTGTTCGATAAGACCAGCAAAGTCTGCCTGGATGGAAGTTGAATGGATATGATCTTCATCATTAGGTACGGTATTTTAACTTTGAGACTCTTTTTCCAAGTGCTTATGAACAGCAGCGCAGATTTTCAGTTCTTCGTTTTGCCATATGAGACTTTTTTACTACTACTCAGATGCCATTTCTTAAGTGGACACACACTAGAGACGTATTCACTGCAGCTACAAATTCTTCAGCAGGCTGAAAACTGCCACTTGTATCTATTGGATAATCATTCTCTTGGTTGCCTCTTATACTGGTGTTAATCATGCAGTAATACTTCGAGCACAGAGATTTGCCAGGTGTAAGATTAACATTACCAGAAAGCTGCCTACACAGCTCTGTGGAAAGAACTATCGGAGATTTTTTTTTACCACAGTCTTGTGACGAGAGAATGGATCACAACATACACGACCAAAAATGTGTGTAAAATTGTCCAGGTATACCTTCTCAAGATGGTAATACAAAATTTCCTCATCCATTTGTAATCCTATAGGAACAGCCAATAGGTGTTGTGTCTTATTATAGCTACACATATGTTTGAGTCCTGACTGTCTACAATAAGATAGTTTATGACACTCCTGCCCTAAAGCTGTACCGAGAAAACATTTCTCCGTGTCATCCACCAACCAACCATGCACTTCACGGCTCCCTTCCATACTGAACTGTAGGGTCATGCACACTCCTCATAAGATGACTCAATACCATGCACAATGACAGCGCAGTTGTGATTGGATTGTGGTGGTGGACCAGTTAGGATTCCTGGGTTGGCAGAAATGTATTACAGGTGGTGTGTTAGGTTGATATCTGTACATGTATCAGGCTTTCCACAAGTGATGGATGGGACATTTAGAGTTCGGGAAATCAGAATAGAATGTTTAATTTAAATGCTTGATTTCTTTAGCTGGAATTCAAACATTTATTATTTGATAGACAAGATTAATGGACAGTTTCAGTAATTCACAATTATTTTTGACCAATAGTTGTGGATTATCACTATAAAAATAAAACAGTGAAAAATTAAAAATTTAATGTTGAATTTAACTTAATGCACTTTGGACACTTCAGAAAACATCCCTGAAAGATTGCAGTGTCATGGTTTAATGCTTTAGGGGATAGGTTTTAACTTAATTATCTCATATAAATTGCCACATCCATCACAAGTAGCATGTGCCATCCATCACAGTGTTTATGTATGAAAAAACAATTTGAATTAAAATATAACTTAACAAAGTTCAGTATATCTTGAGCATGCAACAATGAAATGAATGTCTTTCTTCACTATCAAAAATCAATACATGGTTTTAGTGAGAATTGGGAATGCTGTGAAATCATTGCCAACTTGACAACCTGCTGTTTACCACTGCCACCCCTAAGTGTAATTTCTCTAAGATGATGGTGATAAACGAAAGGGAAAAGAAAGTTGCAGAATGTTTCTATTCTCTGCGCATAATTTCATTGCCTTAGGATGACATTGAAACTATTCACAGTCACGACTTTCACATTTTTAACTTCCACTTACAGGCTCATTCACTTGTGGAATGCCTGGTATAATATGTGGTGTATCAGTAGTACAACATTGTGTTACTCCCATTTATTGCAAGTCATTTAACAAAGACATTTTGGGGGTAATTAGACTTAGATACAAGCTACATAATGAAGCAATTTGCAGTACACTGTGACCCTTCACACATTGCATTTGGGGAGGTCCCAAATAGTGATTTTCGACAATTCTGGAATTTTCAAACTCCAAAAAGTCAATGTGTGCATGCAAGTAACACAACCAAATTTGTTTTCTGAATTTAGCCTTGTCACCTCTCAATACACACCAAATATTGTTTCAGTACTATCATTCACACATGAGATACAAACATGTTGGAAACTTGCAAAAATGTGATAACTTGTGTAGCTGCTTGTCTGTGTGTTACTTCTGAACCAAGAACCATTGCAACACATCCTTGCTTTCTCATACAAGGTAGTGGTATTACCTTTCAAATGAGATCAACCATTTGGCTATACCTGATTTAGTACAGGAGCTGGGTGGTCACACATGGTGGCATATTTTGAAAAAAATGGCCAAAATTGTAACTTTGGAAGGGTCTGGCTGAGCGCCCCAGGGGTTTCACATTTCAATACCCAAGATATGAACTAACTGTGCCAAATTTCATTAAAATCTGTAACCATGATGCAACCCCCATGTGATGATTTCTAATGGAATCTGCCAGAACTACAGTTCAGTAGTTTTGTATACTACGTAAATGACACGGTAAATGGTAGGATTATAGGTAGTATCGGTAGAACTGGTATGGAAAGAAACATAAATGAATGCGTAATGGGAGCCATTGATTCCTCTTTGTTTTTTTGGTTGTTTGTTTTGCATATAATTAGAACTGCTCACCATTCAGTGTTAGTCCAGTGTGTATTTCATATCCTTACAGAATAGAAATTGCATTTTATAAGTAATAAAAGTTATTTGAAAGTGTAACTTGTGCGCTCTTATCTAACAAAAGCAGTCAGTTTTGATGCAAGTTCGGTTAACGTGTACAAACATAAAAAAATTTATAATTATTGTTGATATGTTGTAATCAATAGAAGATTCTTCATCATTATCAAAGGCAAGGTTTCCGTTGTTGATAATACGAAAGTTGTTTGTGAATAACAGAACATGTTTTAATTAAGTTCAACAAAGTATTGAAGTTATGTTGGATGTATTTTTGTTTTGCCTATTTGTTGAGGAAATTGTGTTTTCTAATGCTATATGATAACTCGGTATATATATACATATATATATATGTGTATATATATATATATATATATATATATATATATATATATATATAATAGAGGGAAACATCCCGTAACTACCCTCCCGACCTGGTACAGAAGCAAATAACCAGAGCCACATCCTCATCTCCTCAAACCCGGAACCTTCCACAGAAGAACCCCAAAAGTGCCCCACTTGTGACAGGATACTTTCCGGGACTGGATCAGATTCTGAATGTGGCTCTCCAGCAGGGATACGACTTCCTCAAATCCTGCCCTGAAATGAGATCCATCCTTCATGAAATCCTCCCCACTCCACCAAGAGTGTCTTTCCGCCGTCCACCTAACCTTCGCAACCTCTTAGTTCATCCCTATGAAATCCCCAAACCACCTTCCCTACCCTCTGGCTCCTACCCCTGTAACCGCCCCCGGTGTAAAACCTGTCCCATGCACCCTCCCACCACCACCTATTCCAGTCCTGTAACCCGGAAGGTGTACACGATCAAAGGCAGAGCCAAGTGTGAAAGCACCCACGTGATTTACCAACTGACCTGCCTACACTGTGAAGCGTTCTATGTGGGAATGACCAGCAACAAACTGTCCATTCGCATGAATGGACATAGGCAGACAGTGTTTGTTGGTAATGAGGATCACCCTGTGGCTAAACATGCCTTGGTGCACGGCCAGCACATCTTGGCACAGTGTTACACTGTCCGGGTTATCTGGATACTTCCCACTAACACCAACCTGTCAGAACTCCGGAGATGGGAACTTGCCCTTCAGCATATCCTTTCTTCTCGCTATCCGCCAGGCCTCAATCTCCGCTAATTTCTAATTTCAATTTGCCGCCGCTCATACCTCACCTGTCTTTCAACTTCATCTTTGCCTCTGTACATCCGCCCCGACTGACATCTCTGCCCAAACTCTTTGCCTTTACAAATGTCTGCTTGTGTCTGTGTATGTGTGGATGGATATGTGTGTGTGTGCGAGTGTATACCTGTCCTTTTTTCCCCCTAAGGTAAGTCTTTCCGCTCCCGGGATTGGAATGACTCCTTACCCTCTCCCTTAAAACCCATATCCTTTTGTCTTTCCTTCTCCTTCCCTCTTTCCTGACGAGGCAACCATTGGTTGCGAAAGCTAGAATTTTGTGTGTATGTTTGTGTTTGTTTGTGTGTCTATCGACCTGCCAGCGCTTTTGTTTGGTAAGTTTCATCATCTTTCTTTTTAGATATATTTTTCCCACGTGGAATGTTTCCCTCTATTATATATATATATATATATATATATATATATATATATATATATATATATATATATATAAAAACAAAGATGAGGTGACTTACCGAACAAAAGCGCTGGCAGGTCGATAGACACACAAACAAACACAAACATACACACAAAATTCAAGCTTTCGCAACAAACTGTTGCCTCATCAGGAAAGAGGGAAGGAGAGGGGAAGACGAAAGGAAGTGGGTTTTAAGGGAGAGGGTAAGGAGTCATTCCAATCCCGGGAGCGGAAAGACTTACCTTAGGGGGAAAAAAGGACAGGTATACACTCGCACACACGCACATATCCATCCACACATACAGACACAAGCAGACATATGTCTGCTTGTGTCTGTATGTGTGGATGGATATGTGCGTGTGTGCGAGTGTATACCTGTCCTTTTTTCCCCCTAAGGTAAGTCTTTCCGCTCCCGGGATTGGAATGACTCCTTACCCTCTCCCTTAAAACCCACTTCCTTTCGTCTTCCCCTCTCCTTCCCTCTTTCCTGATGAGGCAACAGTTTGTTGCGAAAGCTTGAATTTTGTGTGTATGTTTGTGTGTCTATCGACCTGCCAGCGCTTTTGTTCGGTAAGTCACCTCATCTTTGTTTTTATATATAATTTTTCCCACGTGGAATGTTTCCTTCCAAAAAAAAAAAAAAAAAAAAAATATATATATATATATATATATATATATATATATATATATATATATATAATAGAGGGAAATATTCCACGTGGGAAAAATATATCTAAAAAGAAAGATGATGAAACTTACCAAACAAAAGCGCTGGCAGGTCGATAGACACACAAACAAACACAAACATACACACAAAATTCTAGCTTTCGCAACCAATGGTTGCCTCGTCAGGAAAGAGGGAAGGAGAAGGAAAGACAAAAGGATATGGGTTTTAAGGGAGAGGGTAAGGAGTCATTCCAATCCCGGGAGCGGAAAGACTTACCTTAGGGGGAAAAAAGGACAGGTATACACTCGCACACACACACATATCCATCCACACATACACAGACACAAGCAGACATTTGTAAAGGCAAAGAGTTTGGGCCTCTTTGCCTTTACAAATGTCTGCTTGTGTCTGTGTATGTGTGGATGGATATGTGTGTGTGTGCGAGTGTATACCTGTCCTTTTTTCCCCCTAAGGTAAGTCTTTCCGCTCCCGGGATTGGAATGACTCCTTACCCTCTCCCTTAAAACCCATATCCTTTTGTCTTTCCTTCTCCTTCCCTCTTTCCTGACGAGGCAACCATTGGTTGCGAAAGCTAGAATTTTGTGTGTATGTTTGTGTTTGTTTGTGTGTCTATCGACCTGCCAGCGCTTTTGTTTGGTAAGTTTCATCATCTTTCTTTTTAGATATATATATATATATATATATATATATATATATATATATATATATATAATATATATATTTTTTCGCCCCCCCCCCCCCCCCCCCCCCGGTCCCTCTGTTTCAAATGAAAACAGTTTTTTAATAAAAACTGCATTAAAATTGACAGTTTCAGTTTTGCTATAAATACTGTTTATTCTAAAGTAAAAGACAGGAAGATAACTATGTACAACAAAAATGTACTGTAGGTTACCCAACTCTTTATATATCCTCAGTTAGTATCTAGACGGTTCACTGTGAACTGCTATTCCCCATCACTGGCAGAACTGTAACATCTTACTAATTTGCTCTAGGACTAAAATAAATGTCAGGAATTATTCCATTTCAAATTGTATCTTTAATTGGGACACACTGTTTTTTTGTGATTTATTAATAATCTGTGATATATCTAAGCTGTGAGTGAGATGACAGATTGGAATTTTAGCAAGCGTTCATCTCTCTTTTCATATGTATACATTCTGCAATTCATCTGGAACGGAGTACACTGAAAGATCAGAACTGTGGAATTTTTATTTTCTCTCCTTTTAGAACATCAAGGTTTTAATTAATTTTTTTTTAGGTTTTAAGTTAAAACATAAATTGAGAAACAATCATTTTTTAATCTTTCACCAAGTCACAGCCTTGTCCTACTGGCTTATATTACCATACTTCCGTACCTCTAATTTTGGGCACAAGCACAAGTAATTAAAAACAAACTGGAAAACAATTTTAGAACCCAAGAAGAACAATGTGGTTTCACGGCTGGGAGATCATATGTAGACCATATTTTCACATTAGGACAGATTTTGGAGAAACATAGGGAAAAATCAAAAAAATATAGGATTAATTTTCATAGATCTAGAAAAATTGTATGATAATGTTCCAAGAAAATTACTTTGGAGAGCACTACATGCAAACATAAACACTTCCTCGATTAAAATAATACAACAGATGTATAAAGATAACATTTGGCAAGTGAAAGTTGGTAATAAACTTTCACACAAATTTAGAACTAGCAAAGGCCTTTGTAAGGGCTGTCCCATGTCACCATCATTATTTAAAACCTATATAGATATTTGCCTTAGAACATGGTCTTGTAAATGTAATATTATGGGATTAGAAATAAGAGATGGAGTTAACGTACATCATTTATTGTTTGCTGATGATCAAGTAGTCATAGCACAAGATGGGGAGGATGCTAACTATACGTGCAATCAACTAGCAGTAGCATACATAACTTGGGGTTAGAAGATTAATTACCAAAAAACAGAATACTTGACTAATGATTCAGATGAGCTATACACTATAGGAAAGAAAGTATAAAAGATAAACACTTTCTGTTATTTGGGATCCATTTTAGAAATCGAGGTAAAATCAGAGTCAGAAATCAATAAAAGAATTAGCAGCAGGCGGAAGGTCATTGGGATGCTTAACTCAGTCTTATGGAGCAGGAATGTAATGAACAGAACTAAAAAATTGATATACAAATCCATATTGGAGAGTGTGGTTCTGTATGGAATGGAGACATGGACAATTAACCTGAAGCACATTAAAAAATTACAAGCTCTCAAGATGGACTTCTGGAGAAGATCGGCAAGAATCTCCAGGAAAGAAAAGATAAGGAACACTGAAATAATAAGGAGAATGGAAATAAAAGAAAGAATATGTGACATAATGGATAGGAAGAAATTACAGTGGTACGGGCATATATGACGAATGGAGAAAGCCAGAATACCAAAATTGATAATGGAGCGGGAACCGGTGGGGTGAAGAAGAAGACGACGTTCTAAGACCACCTGCCTCCAAAATGTCAGCATCCAATGAGGAGAATGGGTGCAGAGGAAGAGGACACACAAAACCGAGACACCTGGAGGAATATTTTGAAAATATAGTTTAAGAACGTTTATTCTTTGTATTGTAATTTCCGAGTAAATTATTGTGTTGGAGATAAGCCTCTGAAATGAGGAAAAGCTCAAAATAAAATAAAATAAAAACATGGTTCTGACTAATTTAGATAAGCGAAAATGGGGGATATATGTTTAAAATAGATGGGGAAAAAGATTAAAGTCTTGATTATGCTAAAACTGTCGGGTGTCATATCAGGCCTCCTTAGAAAGCATTTCACACTTCAAAAGTCATAAGAGAAAGTACTAGGACTCTTAAAAACCTGCAGAAAGTGATGTGGTAAATTATTTTATACATTTGTCCTGAAACAGAAGACCTATAAAACCAGTGTCAAGTCATACAGATAAGAGTATATTGTACTGAATATGTCTTTAAATGCTGTATGACAAAAGAGAGTCCGAAAAGGCATAAGCTCTTTGTACTGATGATGTATAGGCCAGAAGCTGGAAATATGGAAGTTTCATTATTGTGTTATTAAGATTACTTGACTTAACTGGTAACTTGTTATTTTTGTAGACTTGATTTTATACCTGAGTGACTTACATGTGGAAGCTGCAGTAAATGATTCATGTTGACAATAAAACATACTAAGCACTTAGGTTCAGTTAACAAATGAATAACTGTATACAACAGAGACATAAGCTGCGACTTGGTCCGAGTGTTTAGGAGACGTAAAAACAATAGGAAGATATTCATAAAGCATTGTTTGTATTTCTTGAGCAAATGATGGCACAACTATACAAAAGTAAGAAGATGCAGTGCATACTCCACCATCAGACACGAATTCTGCAAAAGAAATTGTAGAAGCGAGAAATTTATTTCAAAATCTTGATTATAGCAAGCCTCTCAGATGAAACTTCTGCAGCATCGCAGGAGAGCTTCTGTGAAGTTTGGAAGGTAGGAGATGAGGTACTGGCGGAAGTAAAGCTGTGAGGACAGGGCATGAGTCATGCTTGGGTAGCTCAGTCAGTAGAACATGAGCCCGCGAAAGACAAAGGTCCAGAGTTCAAGTCTCGGTCCAGCACACAGTTTTAATCTGCCAGGAAGTTTCATATCAGTGCACACTCCACTGCAGAGTGAAAATTTCATTCTGGAAATGTTGCAGCGGACTCACATTCAGGAAGATGATGGTTCAATCCCGTGTCCGGCCATCCAGATTTAGATTTTCCGTGATTTCCCCAAATCACTTCAGGCAAAAGCTGGGATGGTTTCCTTGAAAGGGTACGGTTGATTTCCATCCCGGTTCTTGAAACTATCAGAGCTTGTGCTCTGGCTCTAATGACCTCAGTGTCAACGGGATGTTAAACCCAATATTCCTTCCTTCCGTTTTCTCAAATGCCATAATTCGCATGTCTAAGGATTTAACACTTTACAAATATAAAAGTGTCACACTGCTGCAAGGCAGTAACAGCTTTGGCTATGATGGTATTTCAACCACACTAATAAAATATTGGCCAGAGTTAGTAGTTACATTTGTAATTAGTTAGTCAAAATATATTTCCTGAAAGGCAGAAGTATTCAGTAGGGATGCCCATTTATAAAAGTGAAGGTATGCAAGTAAGTTCAAATTAGCGACCCACCTACCTGCTTCCTGTATCATAAAAAAAAAAAAAATTCAAAGATAGCGTACAACAGAATATTGAACTACAATTTTAACGGCAGCCCAGTTTGACTTCCACAAAACTTCTCTGCTGAGCAAGGAATATATGGTCTTAAAAACATTGTTCTGATAAAAATAAAGAAGAAATATTATGTAGTTAGCATTTCTTTTGATCTTTATAAGGCCTGTAACTGTGTAAATCATAATGTTCTACAAGGGAAATTAAAAGTGTAAGACATTAAAGGCATTTCTCCTGAACAGGTGAAGTCATTTCTTAATAAAAAGCAGAGGTCCACATTAACAAATGATAAAACACAAATAACTAAATTTGGAGTGGGGAAACAATAAATATGGTAGCCACAAGGTATTTTGCTTGATCTGCTACTGTAGTATCAGCATTCTTCAAAGACTGTTAAGTTTGCCGATAACATTAGTATACTGATAAAAGCCTCAAACACATCCATAACAGACATGGCCAGAAGATCAATAGAACAGGCTTGCAACTGGATTACAACAAACAGTTTTAACCCTTAATCCTATAAAGACTGAAATTCTACAATTCTGTATAAGTCTGAAATTCTACAATTATGTATAAGTAACAAAGACTACTGATAAGATACCAGAAGTAGAGAAGCAATGGGCACACACTGGACAAGGCCCATGTGTGAAGTACTGAAGCATCTTGCTGGAGAGTTAACTGGGGTGATAATAGCACAAGAATTTCTTCTTTTTTCCCTGCATTTATTTAGTATTGGGTCTGCTTTTTTAGGAATTGGAAAAATTGATTTTATCGCTCAACTCTAGTGGTCTGATCTCTCTCCTGATGCCACAGTTGTCAAGGTAATGTATGGGAAGGTAGTCATGTGGGCCTTCAGTCTTTGAATTGCATTTTTAACTGATTATGGTTTATATTCTCCGAGGCAAAATTTAGTGCTCAGCCCACCATTTGCCTAAACGAACATATGAAACTGCCTAAAAACCACAATCAGGCTGACCAGTGTTACAGCCCACAGTATGCTGTGTGGATTTGATCCAGGTCTGGCTCATCTCCCTGTCTCGCAAGCTAGCGTGCTGCGCATTATGCTACATGATCAGGTCGTTACCAGAACAAGGTTAAGTTGATCAGAAAGCTCAGTTCTGTATGTTTGTCTTTAGAAATCTTTCTCACTGTATTGGCTGGCAGATGAGATTATTAGTAATGTTGGATACTTTCACTCATTACTGCCATGTAACATAATTCTTTATGGCAGTGCATGTGAGGTCAAAAAGCATTAATTTTACAGAAGTGTGGGGTAAGAATATTGTGTTAAGTGGATAGCCAAGCATCTCACAGAAGCCTCTGGAACGACTAGAGATTGTTACACTTTTGTGTGAGTATGTGTGTTCCTAAAAGGAATTAATGATTAATAAGTGTGACTTCAGGAAGAACTGTGCAATTCATAAAACCAAAAGTAAAAATAATTTGCATGTAAACTGCCTCCTACTAGGGTTCAGAATGGAATTTTCTATTCTGCTGCAAAAGATTACCTACAGACGCTGGCCAAGAAACTAAGAATTTCCAGGTATTCAAAGATAAAGTGAAAGAAAATATCATTAGACTACATACAAGTTATTGGAATATTTAGACTTACAGGTGTAAAGTCCACATAACTTTAATGTTTCTACTAAACAAATCTGTCTTTGTCTAAAATAGTAGATAAAACCAGCTGCTGAATTGGAGCACTAGTCATGATATGTTACTTCATATTTACAGAAGTAGCCTAATGGCTGCTCTTGCCTGCTAATATGTAATTTAACTTGTTCCACATCTCTGGGGGTAGTTCTGCTTAATGGAATTTAATAACACACTGGATGAATAATTGAATGTATGGACTACGGATAGATAACTCATGACATTAAAGCATCTCCTGTCAGGAAAAGAAACCTTTACCATTTTTAAAAGACAAGTTCTATATAGAGTTAAGCCATGGTTTTACTTGGAATATTGTAACTTTCTCTTGTCTGTCACAAAAAAGGAAAACAGTCCTATGATGCACAAAACAAAACACTCAAAAATAAAGCAAAACCAATTTGAAAAACTGTTAAACAAGAAAATAATAAAAACAGCTAGACCAATGACACGAAGTTATCAGATTGCAGCTGTGGCAAAAATTATGACACATTGAGGACAATGGTAATTAATTTCAAGGATTACTTCCTAAAAGTGGTCGATACATTGTGCCGCCTAACAACCAACCATGGTGCATGAAACTTATTTCAGCAGACACTGTTTACACCACTGATAAACATAAAACATCTACGCAGATTACAAAAACAGTTATGTCCATAAAAAGTACTTATAGCAGAGACCGTCTGTGAGTTATATCTATAAGTCAATGTGTAACGTTTTCTGTGACAGGCTTAAATATTCAGCAGTGGCACTTACCTCTAAGAATGGATATTAGCAAATCACTTCAAATTACAGAACCATTTAACACCAAGTCTTGCGAAATTTTTTTGGTAATGTGCTTTACAGTAGAATAGTGACATATCTTCACTGCATAAGTCCTTACTGCATCTCAAGTTGGCCTGCATAAAATTTCATCTAATAACGATAATCAGTGTCCTTGCCGAGGTATGAAGGCATTGAACAATACAGACAATTCAAGTCTACATGCAAAATTATTTTTTTGTGTAATTTATTGAGTCTTACCTTTACTCAAAAGTTCACATTGACATATAGGGAACTAAACTACTCTCGGAAAGCTCTCTTGCTCAAATTATTCTTGGGACCGAAAGCCAGCTGGAAACCAAAGTGGAAAGCTCACAGTTATGTAGCAAGTCGCGGAACATTTATTGAAAATACAGATTGGAGGCAATAGCAGGGGGAGTGTTCATTGCAATTGGCAGAAATATTCTATCTATTGAGGTCAAAGTGGAGTGTGACAGCGAAATTATCTGGTCATGCACAACAGATTTAGGTGAAACAAACTTAATTGTTAGCCTGGCCCCCAATTCAGCTGTGACAGTTCTAGAGTTATTCAAAGAAAGTCTACAGTCAGTAGTAGCATGTACATACCCAGATCATCCAATACTAGTTGAAGTCGTGTTTAACCTATGAAGTATAGACTGGGATGTCTATGGGTTCATTGCAGGAGTTCAGACAGATGACGTGCAAAGTACTATTCAACACATTTTCTGAAAACAGTCTAGAGCAGCTAGCTCGGCAGCCCACACACACAATGAAAATATCTTGGAAGTAGCTACAAACAGGCCAGATCTTATTGACAATGTCAGTATAAAAATGTGGATTAGTGGTCATGATGTGATTATAGGAACTCTGGTTATGGAAGTTAATAAATCAGTCAAGAAGGCTAGGAGAGTGTCTATTCTAGATAAAGCAGATAAGCATCTCACTTAGAGAGTGAGTGTTTGTCATTTAGTTCCAGTAAGCTGGGCATAGAGGGATTATGGGCAAAGTTCAAGCAATTTGTAGATGGTGGTCTGGAGAGTTATGTGCCTAATAAGTGAATAAAGGATGGAGAAGACCCACCATGATTTAATAACGAAATTCAGAAGATGCTGAGGAAGCAGCCATTGTTACATTCTCTGTTCAGATGAGAATACGCAAATGATGATAAGCAAAGGTTAGTAGGGATTTGTGCATCTGTGAAAAGATATATGTATTCAAAGCATACAAAAACTACTGTTGTCATAGCTTAGCAAATGATCTGGCAGAGAACCTGAAAAAATTCTGGTCCTCTTTCAAATCGCTAAGCAAGTCTAAGGGCTCCATTCAGTCCCTTGTCGACCAGTCTGGCGTGGCAGTGGCAGATCGCAAAAAAAAAGCAGTTTTAAATTTCGCATTCAAGAACTTGTTCACGCAGAACAATTGTACTAACATACCATCATTTGACCATTGGACAGACAATAATAATAAGCGTCTCTGGTGTAGAGAAACAACTGGAAGACAATAGCAAATAATTCACCAGGTCGGGATGGAATCCCAGTTTGATTTTACAAAGAGTACTCTATGGCATTGGCCCTCACCTAGCTTCCATTTCCAGTAAATCTATCACCCGGCACAAAGTTCTGAGTGACTGGAAAAACATGTGAGTGACTCCTGTATAGAAGAAGGGTCAAAGAACAGACCTGCCAAACTGCGGACCTATGTCCCTAACTTCGATTTGCTGCAGAGTTCTTGAACATATTCTCAGTACGAATCTAATAAAATTTCTTGAGACTGAGAAGCGTATGTCCATGAATGAGCATTGGTTTAGAAAAGCTTGTGCTAAACTTAGCTTGCCCTTTTTCCATATGATTTACTGCAAACTATGGGTGAAGGGCAACAGGCAGATTCCATATTTCTAGTTTTCCAAAAAGCATTTGACACTGTGCCCCATTGCAGGCTGTTAACAAAGGTACAAGCATATGAAATACGTTCACAGATGTGCAAGTGGCTTGAAGATTTCTTACATAATAGAACCCCTGTATGTCGTCATCAACGGCGAGTGTTCGTCAGTGACAGATATTGCCAGGAGTGCCCCCAAGGGAAGTGTGACAGGACCACTGTTGTTCTCTATATACCTAAATGACTTTGTGGACAGGGTGGGCAGCAATCTGCAGTTGTTTGCTAATGATGCTGTGGTGTATCGTATGGTGTCAAAGTTCAGAGATTGTAGGAAGATACAAGGCGACGTAGACAAAATTTCTTGTAGGTGTGATGAATGGCAGTTAGCTCTGAATGTGAGAAAATGGAAGTTGATGCAGATTAGTAGGAAAAACAAACCTGTAATGTTCACAAAGAGCATTAGTAGTCAACTGCTTGACACAGTCACATTGTTTAAATATCTGGGAGTAATGTCGTAAAGTGATATGAAATGAAACGAGCATGTGAGGACAGTGGTAGGGAAGGCAAATGGTTGACTTTAGTTTATTGGAAAAATTCTAGGAAACTGTGGTTCATCTGTAAAGGAGACTGCATATAGGACACTGGTGTAATTGAAGGAGGACATCGAAGCAATTCAGAGGTGAGCTGCTAGATCTGTTACCAGTAGGTTTGAACGACACGTAACTGTTATCGAGATGCTTTTGGGAATTCAAATGGGAGTCCCTGGAGGGAAGGTGATGTTCTTTTCGAGGAACAGTAATGAGGAAATTTAGAGAAACTGCATTTGAAGACTACCAAAGGATTGTACTGCTGCCGACGTATGTTGTGCTTAAGGACGACTAAGGTAGTATATGAGAAATTAGGGCTCAAACGGAGGCATATAGACAGTCGTTTTTGCCTTAATCTATTTGTGAGTGGAACAGGAAAGGAAATGAGTAGTTGTGTACAGGGTACCCTCCGTGATGCACCTTATACTGGCTTGCGGAGTATCTATGTAGATGTAGAAACTCAGTGCAGAGTGAAAGTAAAATGTGGAGAACCACAAGGTTCAGCACTGTGTCCATTCATATTACTAACACAGATAAATGGCTATAAAACTTGTTAATGCTGGCTGGTGATTCAAGTATACTAATTAAAGGCCCAAAGTCAACCATAGCAGACCCAACCCAAATCATAATACAACAAGGTTACAACTGGTTCACAGCAAACCATTTGTGCCTCTTAATATTTTTTGTGGTGTAACAATTCATCACAATTGAAACAGGCTGCAAGGAAAGAGAACCGGTAATGAGTACAATCAGGAAGAAACGCATTTCATTTTTTGGACATCTGATCAGAACACCGGACAACAGGATCATCAGGAGAATAATAGAGAAATTGTGGAATAGTAAGTGCAACATTAAGTGGATTACAGAAATCAAGGAAGATGTGGATGAGCTACAGATTACATTGGAAGACCTAAGGAACAAAACTGACAAAATCAGGAAACTCACAAACAAACTAGACTGCAAACAAGAATCAACAGACAGACAATAGGAAGGGTGATTTCCGATGAAAAAAGAAGAATGAGATCCGTGAGAATGAATAAGTACTGGGCTGACAGGAAACTGAAAAATTCTTTGTATGAAGTTGGCTAGAGTGGTCCAATGAAGGTCATAAAATGTAAATAAATACATCCTTTAAATTTCAGGAGTGCTGAAATGAAGTTTATGTGGCTGCACTCCCAAAATTTGATGGAGGAGTTTGTCTGTCTCACAAATGCTGTCAAACAAATCATGTAAACCAGGCCTGCTCTTCACTAATCAAAACTATCAACACAAAATCAAATAGGAATAGAGCAGAGTTTATAATACGGAATAAAATAATAGGAAACTGGGAGAGCGCAGCATAGTGAACGCGTTATCGTAGCTAACATATACTGGGTGATTCAAAGTTGTGTCCCAAGGACAAAGGCTACATTGGTGATTCAATAGTCTTGGCCCATTTGACAAAGTTTTATTCATGAACATGACAGGAACAATCATTCAAAGCAAAAAAGTCTAATAAACATGGCCTCTACAAGCATATCTAAAGAGCTACGAGCACGTATTTATCTTGGATACTGTGAAACAAATCTCTTCTACTGCGAGCAATTTGCTTTTTATATTTTGGGAGGAAGTAGTACGGACCAAAACAAGAAAAAATTGTCTAGTAAACATAGGCTCTAAAATGAATACCTGAACAGCTAAGAGCACTTGTTCACTAGAGGTAGTGTGTTTCACAGTAGTAAAGATAAACAGTGCTCATAGCTCTTAAGGTATTCATGTTTACTGGACATTTTCTTCTTCTTTTGGTCCATATTACTGCTGCTATTACTACCACTACCACCACCACCAACAACAAAAATATAGAAAGCAAAGAGCTTTTAGTAGAAGAGATATGTTTCACAGTAACACAGATGAAGTAGGCTCATTGCTCTTCATGGAATTTTATAGCTCACATTAAGTAGACCTTTTTGCTTTGAGTAATCATTGCTGTCATATCCCCAAATATGACTGTCCAACGGGCCAAGACTATTGAATCACCAATGTAAACTTTGTCATATGAGACATGACCTTTGAATCATCCTGTATACAAAGCCAACATTCACTGTAGTAGCACAATTTTCCGTGCCTACTAGAGTAATATCACAGACCACCAAACTTTTGGAATCAATTAATGTAGATGAGAGCATTATGACTATTTTAGCATTATTGACTGCAAGTGTTTCAAGGAATGTTAAGGAAGGGAAATATTTTTGCTTTGCAGGAGCAATAGGAAACAAATTATGAAGCATCCAAATAGTTAACATAAAATATTTTGCTATGAGGATGATGATGTTGAGCAAAACTGGATGAAATTCAGAAGTGTTGTACAATACACCTTGGACCAGTATGTGTCAGGTGAGGTTTTGAGGGATAGTACCGTGATACAGTAGTCATATTAGAAAGTTACCACAACAGTGAAGAGAGCTTCACCACATATTTAATGAAATCAAAGTCTAGTTGACAAACAAATGCTGAACAACACCAAAATGAACATAAGGAGGACAATGCAAGAAACATTCATTGTCTTCAAAGGTACAATTTTGCTATCAGGTCTGTTTAAAAATACAAAGTAGTTTTGGTCATAGGTAAAGTGAGTAAACAGATCGAAATCATCTATTCATTTGCTTGGTGGCGATAACAGGAGAGTAGAAAGTTAACTAAAACTGCTAAATAGTGGAAAAGAATCTGGACAGGATGAGATACCTCTGGAATTCTACAGTTCACATGAAAAAGAACTTTTTTCGCTTCTAAAAGTAGTTTAGTGTAGATTGCTGGAATGACAAAGGGTACCAATTGAATGGAAACAAGTACAGGTCATTGCTGTTCTCAGGAAAGTTTGCTTAAGTGATGTATGTAAATATAGGCCTATGCTGCTGATATCTATTTTCTTTAGAATCATGGACATGCTCTGTCCTCACACATTGACATTTCTGGAGAATGAAAATCTCCCCTATGAAAACTAACATGAACTCCATTATCAGAGAATTTGCAAAGCTCGCCCTGTTCATTAATGAAATCCAGAGTTCTGTAGGAAAAGGTGCCCATGATAATGCTGCGTTGTGTTCTTTGATTTCAAGAAGGCATGTGATACAGTTCGTCATTGTTGTTTAATGAACAGAATATGAGATTTCTAAGTACTGGGCCAGATTTGTGGCTGGATTCAGGACTTGCTAAATAATAGAATTCAATAACTTATTTTTAATGGGACAAAATGAACATATCCAACAATGATTTCTGGTTTACCCCAAGAATGTTATAAAGCCATTATGTTTACACTATATACAAATGATGTAGTGAGTGGCAGTGGAAGCTTCATGAGGCTTCATGCAAATGATGCTGTTGTCTGCAGGTAGGTGGGAGTTTCAGAAGACTGTAGCAAAATGTAGGAAGACCTGTGGAAGATGGATCATAGCTGCAGAGACTGGTTGTTGAATGTGAACATAAATAAATATAAACAGATCCATTACTTAATGATGGAACCATTTTAACCATCATAGCTTTATTCCTGTATTGCAACATGCTTGAAACTGGGCAGGCCACAATGCATTATATTTATATGCATGGTGCATTTAAGGAATAAAACTAGCACCATATGATGGCTGAAAAGGTTCCATCATTTAGATGATACTTTGGAGCTGTGGACATGTACGTGGAGAAATTAATACTCACTGTTTTTCCATCTGTCTTGTTTTTATTTGACTGCCCCTTGTATTTTTTTTTTTAAAAGAAATACCACAATCACTAGTTTTATATTTATTTTTAAAGGTATTACCAAAAGAAAGTGCAACTCATGTCTGACAGATTGGGGGAGGAGGCACAATGTTACTTGTCACTTCTGTGGAATAATGTCCTCAAACTGGCAGGGATAAAATACAGGGAGTAAAAAGTTATCTACAACTTGTACAACAATCAGACTGAAGTTTTTAGTTGTTGCAGGACATGAAAGGCAAGCACTAGTTGCGAAGGAAGTGTGACAGGGTTGTAGCTAACCCTCCCCCCACCAAATTATTCAGTCTATACAATGGACAAACTGTGAGGTAAACTAAGGAGTACTTTGGAAAGGGAATCAAAGTTTGTGGAGTAGGAATAAAAACTTTGAGATTTGCTGATGACATCTGAATTGAGTCGGAGATGGCAAAGGACTTGGAAGATCAAATGAACAGAATGGATAGTGTGTAGAAAAGAGATCATAAAATAAATGTGAACGAATTAAAGCAAGGGTAGTTGACTTTAGTCGCATAATGTGGAAGGTATTAGCTTAGGGAATGAGATACTGAAGCAGTAGAGAAGTTTTGCTATTTGGTAGGTAAAATAACTGATGGTTGCCAAAGTAAAGTTGATATAAAACAGAAGTGTGTTAACATAAAAAATGTGTTAGCAAATATTTTATGAAGGTATTTGTGTGAAGTATAGTGTTGTATTGAAATGCATTGTGATGATAATATGTTCAGACAAAAAGAGAATGAAAGCTTTTGGTATATGGTGTTACAGGAGACTGCTGAAAATTGGATGAGTAGATCAGATAACTAGGGGGGTATGTAACTGAATTGGGAAGAAGAGAAATTTATGCCACAATTTGACTAAGACAATGGATTTGTTGATAGGACAAATTTTCAGGCATCGAGGAATCTTCAATTTGCTGTTGGAGGAAAGTGTACAGGGATGTACAAACTGTAGAGGGAGCCCAAGGCTTGACTACAGTAAGTAGGTTTAAACTGAAATAAATTATGCAGAAATGAAGAGGCTTGCACAGGATAGACTGTTATGAAGAGCTGACTTCAGGCTGAAGGCCACAGCAATGACATGAAATAAAATAAGACATCAAAAATTCCTTGGGGCATAGCTTGATAACAAGAGAAAACAGATAAACTATCTAGATGGCCAGCTTTATGTGATCACACTTGGAAATATCCTCCATTATTTGACTTGAAGACCAGGGCTCTATTTTGCAAGTTCAGTCCCAGTTGTGTCACAGCATTACGTTGTGAACAATGCAGCAGAAGTAAGGAAGGATTCATTCAGAAAAAGTCAACATTAATACTAGTTTGTCAAGAAGAATAACCAAACATACCACTGAGGCTTCTTGAAAGATCATGAAAGTCTTACATTCACTTCTCAGTACATTTGCCAATTATTATTTGTCACAAATGTCAGAAATATATTTCAGCTGAATTTACACAACTACAACACAAGACAGATAAATAATTTCCACTTAAATTTTGTCACCTTGCCTAGGATTCAGAAATGGGTATTATATTCTGGTCAGAAAGTCTTTAACAAGCTCCCCTCTGGCAAATCAAGGAATTGAAAACCCATATGTTTTTAAAAGAGGTATAAAAAATATATCATTTAAGACACTCCTCTTACAAATTTTCTGATTATCTAGATTCAAAAATTGAAGATTCATGTTAGCTGTGCAACAGGTAGCAGTGCTCATTGTAAACAGACCTCTGTTATTATAGCACAGAAATGACTGATAAATGAGAAATACCATTGTGTGATGTAAAAATTAAGGTAGTGCCAAAAGATAACAGCAGGTATTGGACATAACTGAGGAAGCAGCAATTTTATATAATTTGTGACTTGTCTTTTGATGTAGTATGTTAAGTTTGGCATGAGTGAACATAAATAGTTTATAGCTATTTAATGATTGTTAATTAATGCAGTTTCTAACAGCAGGTTCACTTTGGTAATGTATATATTTACTCGCACCACATTTCTGACAGTTCTTGGTGGGATTCTCAGAATACAGTGAATGAATTAATGCATTGAAGGACAACCTTGATTGGCTAATTTAGGAGTAAAGGTAATAACCCGCCTAATAGTAGAGGTGTTATTGTCAGAGACATAAGCAAGACTGAAAACTTTGCTGGATTTCGGACAAATCATTTTTTGAGCTACTGTACTGGGGTTGCAGTCTTACAGCTTGACTGGGGTGAGGGGCCGTGTTGAGTGGCGTGGGCAAAGAGGGAAAAGAGTCATGGAGTTGAAGCAAGATGTGTAGGATAACCAACAGCTGGTAAGCAGGCAGCAGGTGTATAGGATAGTAATGTGGGAGGAAGAAGCAACAGTTGTATGGGATGGGAATGCAGCACCAGTGAATTTATTTAGTGCATGGTGCCAACGAAGCAAAGAACTGGATTGGGAGAGGGTGGGAAAAAAATAATAATAAAAAAATAAAAATAAAAAAACAGGGAAAGGGGAGAGTGCAGAGAAGAGAGTCTGGCACAGGATGATTGAAGTCAGAGGTGTGGTGCATAGTGTAGGTGGGTGCAAGGCAGGGAGCTAGTGGAAGCTGAGACCAAGAACAAAGATTGTATTGGAAGGAAACCCCTGCCTACATAGTTTAGAGAAACTCGTGTTGAAGGAGGGGAGGGGAGGAGGGGGTAATTCAGATGACACAGGCTGTGAAGCAGCCATTGAAACTGAGCAAGTTGTACTCATAGGTGTGTTCCACAAGTGTCTGGACAACTCCATCTCTGGCCACAGTTTGGCAGTGGACAGCTGATTGGTGCTCATGCTCACATAAAATGCTGTGCAGAAATTGCAGTAGAATTGGTGTATGACATGACTGCTCTCACAGATGTCACTGCCTCTGACAGGATAAAGTAACCCTAGTGAGGGGAGTAGGATGTTGTGGATGGTGTAATGGATGTGTCTTGCATCTGTGTTATCATAGGGGTGTGATCCATCAGGCAAGTAATTAGAATTGGGTGTGGCAGCTAGCTGTCATCCGTTCCATCATCCCTATACTGTTTGGCCACCTGTGGGTATCACATCTGCAGTGAATTCCCTTCCATAGTATGATCCAAAAGGATTTCACAGACAGGCACTATCACCTAAATCCAGTTCACAGACACATTTCCTGCACCATATCCATAATCCTCCCACACCATCCGTTTAGAACCAGCAGAGCATCCCCTCATCACCCACTATCATTGCAGGCTAGAACCAGAGGCTTCGCCAGGGCTTTGTGTTTATCACCATGCTCAGAAACGAGGAACATCCTACCTACAATTCTTCCCATCCCTTCCTAACTGTATTTTGCCAATCCAATCTATGCAATATCTTGGTCCATCCTTACGCCTCAGTGTATTATCCATTTAGGGACCCTAATGCAAGACACATTAGCTGGCTATTTTTCAGGGAGCTCTTTGTTAGAGTTGGTGAGTGGCCTTGAATGTGGAAAAGTATTCAATTTGAGTCTACTGATGTATCGAAGCACTGAATCCAATGTTGTGCAGGAGCAGCTGAAGTTAGTAAATCTAAACTTTTAATGGTAGTTCCCTATAAGTCCCATAATTGTCATTCTGGGACATTGCTCAATAGTTGAACATCTATTCAGCCATACATAGCTCTCCAGCTGTCATTCACCCGTTTCATCAATGGCCCATGATGTGTCATTTGCACTGGTTTCGGATAGTGCAATTTTGCCTGCTCAGAATACTTTAATCATAGTGGCACACAAACAGTTTACAAACTTAGCTGTTTCAGGAATGCTTCCACCCTTGGCCCAAAAGTCAATCATCATGCCACTTTGGATGTCAGATAAATTGCTCTGTTTCCACATTATGATAACAATTGCACTGTTATCCACTTTGGTTATTGCACATTGACATCTAAAATAGGCGGTGGTCACATTAATGTGACTGGACCATGTATGTAATGCTTTCCTCAATACATTTGTCATGCTCTTTGATAGTTGCTTTGTATTAGAGCATTTAAAACAGGGTACTTGTCCTAACAGGTGATCAGTGGGATAAGGATATCCCATAAAACAAATTGGGAATTATATCACAACATTAGAAATAGTCATAAAAGAGCTGCAGTAGCCATTACAAACAGTACCATAAGGTGCTTAAAATGTTTCAGGAAGGCAAAAAGCATATGGTATGCAAATTGATTAGCTAATTCTCAAGATATAATTAAAACCAAGTGGTCAGTCGTGAAGGAAGTCTGGTCAACTGTGCAGGGTGGAGTATATAATGTCAATACACAGTAAAAATGTTTTTGTTACTCACAGGTCAGATAAGTGTACAGTACTTAACAATCACTTTCTAAATATTGCAGGTGAATTGATAAAAAACTTAGCTTCTACAGGGAATCACATAACACTCTTAGCAAATGGCTTTCCAAGACTGCTATCTTACATCTCTGTGATACTCACAAGAGGGAGATTAAGTCAATAATTAAGTCAGTGAAAATGAAGGACTCTCGTGGATCAAAATATTTTTTATATGGGGTTTCCAGCAGAATAGATTCAGATTCAGATTCTTTATTAGTCATTCAGCATTGTTACATGCAATAGACTTCGTCAGTTCACTTAACTTATTAATTTTACAAAAAAAATTTTTTACACATTTAAGTTGATATTAGGCATTTCTAAAAATTCTTCTAATGAATAGAATGGATTGGTTAACAAGAAGTTATGAACATTGTCTTTAAATAATTTGTCAGGCTTGATTGACCCATTTTTAGACAATTTGTTATATATTTTAATTGCCATATACTTATGACTATTGTTAGTTTTGGCTAATCTATTTTGTGGCAACAGCAGAGAAGTACACGTTCTTGTATAGTAGCCATGTCTTTCATTTGTTACACTTAAATTAGGTAGTTCAGCAAGTATGTAGTTAACACCGTCAAGAATATATAAATTAATTACTGTTAAAATTCTATATTTAGTGAACAATGGTTTACAATGTGTTCTATTATCTACCTTAGCCATTACTCTGATTGCTTTCTTCTGGATCACCATAATTTCATTTATTTTTCTGCTGTTTCCCCAGAGTATTAACCCATACCTTAAAACAGATTGAAAAAAGGCAAAGTACGCTGTCCTTACGTACTCAAATGTCACACAACACATCAGTCTCTTCAACAAATATATAACTCTTGACAACCTAACCACTATGTGATCAACATGAGAGTTCCATGTTAGACTGTTGTCAAGTACAATACCTAAAAACTTTGCCTTTTGTTTTTCTATTTTTGTAGACTTTGATAGACTGAACCACATATTCTGGGTCTTTTCCTCATTTAATAGCAGACCATTGGCATTAAACCATGATGTTGTATTTTCTTTTGCCAATTTCATATCACTTACAAGGTTATCAAGTACATGGTTTACAGATAGAAAAGTTGTGTCATCTGCATACATATATGTCTTTACATCTATATTTCCTGGTAAGTCATTTATGTGTACAAGGAAAAGAAGTGGTCCCAATTTAGATCCCTGTGGCACTCCATGTTGAACCTCGAGTATGTTTGACAGATGACTTCCTGAACTCACCACCTGGTTCCTTTTATTGAGGTATGATTTGATGAGTTTTAAACTTTTATCACATATTCCATAGTACTCAAGTTTAGAAAGCAGAAGTGAGTGGTCAACACAGTCAAAAGCTTTGCTCAGATCACATAAGGTTACCTGTGCGTGCGCATGGTCCTCAAATGCTGCTAGAATGTCTCTGACTAAGAGCTCTATGGCATGTATAGCTGACCTTCCTTTTCTGTAACCAAACTGTGATGCACTTAACATACCACTTAGTTCTAGGTACTCATACATCTGCTTATATATTATGCCTTCAAAGACTTTTCCTAGTACTGGAATTAGTGAAATTGGTCTGTAGTTTGCAGGATCTGATTTGACACCCTTCTTAAAGACTGGAGTTACCTTGGATAGTTTGAGAGGATCAGGAAAAAACCCTTCTATGAGACACAGGTTTATAGAATACGTTAATGGTGCTGCAATGTAATGTATGATTTCTTTCAATAGATTGTTTGACATATTAAAAATATCTGTACTGTATGAATTTTTCATTTCTTTGACTATTTTAAGAACTTCATGTTGGCATACCTCTCTGAAGTGTTTCAATGATGATCTGGCCCTATTATGATTTAGGTTTGCTCTCTTCAGATAATCTATATATGTTACATTGGGTTTACTGATCAGCTTTTTGATATCATCAGCACAGCTTACAAAATATTTATTGAATGTATCTGCTGGTATTGGGACTGTCTTGTCAAAGTTTCTGACTTCGCCTTTAACAGTATTAATTACTGACCAGGCTGTTTTGCATTGGTTTTTACTATTTTTTATGTAATTTGTGTTGTGTCTTAGTTTCGCTAATTGCAACTCTTTCTTATACAGTTTCTTAGTGATTTTTTCAAGATCCTTAATTTCATTAGAATTGTTTACTTTGGCAAGGCGCTTCAACAGCAGTAGCTTATTTTTTAGATTCTCCAGTTCTTTGGTGTACCAAAATTTACCTTTTCTTGTTTTATGGTATTTCTTTTGAACAAGATGGGCTTTTAAAATACCTGTTAAGTAATTGTGGAATGTTTCATAAACTGTTTGGGCACTGGAATCACAGTTTTGAAATAATTTGTCCCAGTTTGTTATGCTCAACTGGTGTGTTAGTTTTATGAGATTGTGTTTTGTTAATATTAAGGTATTAGATTTTGTTAACTTTTGTCCAGCCTTGCTCTCATCTCCTTTTATAAAATGTCTTAACTTTACTGTTAACATGGAGTGGTCTGAGAAAACAAACTCCTTTACCTTGGTGGAGTACATATCACGAGCACAGTTGACAAAAGCATTATCCAAGCACGCTTGTAGTCTTGTTGGTTCTGAATTTACATGATGGAAGTTGTGCTGCCTCAGCATATTCAGTAACTTATTTACACTGGGTTTGTTACATGTTACATCAAAGCTTGAATTAAAGTCTCCCCCAATTACAGTTACATACTGTTTCCATTTCGTTATGTAGCAGAGTACACTGTCTAAATTATCTAAAAAAGTTTTATCATCTGAGTCAGGGGAATGGTAGATACATACTATGATAAGTTTCATTATATCACATATGATCCCGGTAATTTCAAAGTGTTTCTCTACACATGCCCAACCAAGATCTAGTTCTCTAAACTCTATTTCATTTGAAACATAGATAACAGTACCACCATTACGGTACTGAGATCTGCAAAAACTGTTTCCATATTTATAACCTTCTGGTACATAGTATTGTATTTGTTCTGGTTTAAGCCAATGTTCTGATATACATAAGAAAGAATACTTATTCTGTGGCAATGACTCATCCAGAATTTCAACTTTATTTTCAAGACCCTGAATGTTTAAAAATAGGATGTTGTTGTGACTTATCTGTGAGTTAGCAGGCTGGTTTTTCACATTTTTATTTTCTTCTTGGCTTGAAACCATAAAAAATTATCACTGAATGACACAGATGTATTTTTCCTTTGGCTCCTCCTTAAGCATTGCTGTGTTGCTGCTCCAGTCGTTGTTGGTTCTGTTACTGCTGCTGCTTCTGCTGATAATGATGGTGCTTCTGCTGTTTCACTTATTTCTGGTGTTTGTTGTTCCATAACTGCTGTGCCTTTCTGTGAATTGTTAACATTTGGAGTGTTCACTTGCATTAATAAAATTTCACATTTGTCTTGGAGAGGTGTAGCTTCACTGATAGCAGATTTCACATTGGATTCTACAGGATACACACACTTCCTGTCCATGAGAGGTATGACTTTTCTATCATCACACTGCACATTTGAGATTTTATTTACAAGTTCTAAAATTTTGGTTACTATTACGTATTTTCCCAGTACATTTAGATGGGAACCATGTGTTGTGTGAAATCTTTTCCCTAAGTTGCTGATGTTCACAAATGTTACATTTTCAAACCGCTTGCAAATATTTTGCATCTCTTTATTTGCAGTTTCAATTTCTTTATTTACACAAGACCATTCTATCAAGTCGTAACGGTGTGGCACTGAAAAAACAATAACATTTGTTCCTCTCAGCTCATACAGTTTTCTTTTTAGCGAGATTAAGAGATCGTTTTTTTCGTTCCTAGCTATATCATTTGATCCCGCCAGGAAGATGGAAAAGTCCTTTTTGCTCAATGAGGAAATTTTTTCTTGACTCATTGACGTAGCAGCACTGAATTTTGCTCCTGGTTTTATTGTACAGTTAAAACTAAAATTCTGGCTACTTGTACGCCGAAATTCAGCGGCTGTATTTCGTCCTTGGCTGTCGGCATACAGTTCAATTTTACCGGTACTTGCTGTTCCGAGATTGCCTGTTTTCTGCCTATCTTTGCAGTAAGCGAAGTCTTGTTTGGCACTATTTATTATGTCTTTCTTGCTAACACATGTCGATATTGTCTCAGTAGAGCAGCTTAGCGGTGGAAGATTTTTCGTGAGCACTTTCGCATATGATCTTTCACTTAACTGCTGCTGAAATATTCCATGTTTTACCTTATTCACAAAGTCGTTTGATTTTCCACATGGTACACTCGCATTGTTAACTTCACTTTCACAATCCGTAGTCGAAAGAGCTTGAAAGTAATTTTCGTTCACTATATTTATGTTTCTTTCGCCGTTTTCTGTATCTTGTATTATCTGTTTGCGTCTTTTGTACTTCACTTCCGTCCAATTCTCCGACATATTCGTACTTTCATGGCGCGAGTTTTTCATGTTAAAGCACTGGTGCATATATTAGCCCACTCATTAGCCACATTTGTAATTTTTCCTTTTCAAATGATTTGTTTCCTGGGCAATTAAAGTACTCAGTAGTGAAACTGCTTTATAATTATAGTATAAAAGAATAATGTAGACAATTTTAGATCTCTTTTTATGCCTCATCTTTGTTAAAGTTATTTGAAAGGCTGCACATATAAGGGCAATTGATCATTTAAGTTCACATAATTTGCTGTCAAATGTTCAACTTGGGTTTAGAATGAAAATTCTGTATTCTCTTTTCCCTATGGTGTTCTGGTCAGATTAAACAATAGATGTCCTCTTCAATTTAACTAAGACATTTGATTATGTACTTCACAAAACAGTTGTGCAGAATTTGGACCAGGTTTAAACTGCTACAGAAAGCCCATATTCAGGATCTTGTTAAAAAACTAAATGCTACTATATTTACTATTAGAACAATATCGGCAATAAGTGATAGTCCAGCATAAAAATTAGTCTACTTTGCTTGTATTCATTCATTTATGACATATGACAGTAAACTTTTGGGTAACTCTTCCCACTCACGAAGGGTATTTTTGATTTAGGACAGTTTGAGCAATTGGCGATGAAAGTTAGTGAACCTCTTTATGACCCATGTTCAGGAGTCTGAGAATTCTGACACTGACCTCTCAATGTACATTTTCTTTAATGACATTTGTTGTTTACAATGTGAACTTATTCCAAAGAATTAGCAGCTTTCAATCAGTTAATGCTAGACAGAAATCCTATCTGTATTTAAGTCACACATTCTTCTTCTTGAGCAGAAATGCATACGTTTTCTGCTGCTTTGATTTTCAGTAAGCTACCACAAGAATTAAGAAATTGAGCAGTAATCCACACACTTTCAAATCTAAATTGAAAAATTTATTTGGGGCTCACTCCTGTTTTGTCAGGGAATTCCTGGGAATAATTAAACAAATCCCTGTGGTACATTGTTGATTATGCTAGTAATGGGGTTCCCAAACTTTTCCTCTGTCGGTACAATTTGAGAATTCTGGTACTTTGATGGGGCATCTCATATATTTTGAAGGTTAATAAAATTAAAAACATGAGAAAAACTTGCTTTATTCTGTGATTACTTCAATTTTAAATGTACGAGAGCTAATGGGGACTCCTTTATCTCGATGAAGCCTCAGTTTTTTGTAGGGCATCTGGAGGACAAGTTTGGGGAGGTGGAGGGCTCGTCCAAAATGCAGTCTAGGTCAGTCTTGATAGAAACGGCATCCTCTGCCCAGTCACAGACATTACTCACTTGTGACAAGCTGGGGGATGTTTCCATTACCATTATGCCTCATAAGAGCTTAAATAGGTCCAGGGTATTATATTCCACAGGGACCTTCTTTTGCAGTCTGGCAACGAGCTGCACGCCAACTTAGAGTGACGAGGAGTTCATTTCGTCCTGCGTGTCCATTGGGGTCCGAGGGATAAACAGGTTGCCACCAGTGCCTTCATCTTAGCCTTCGAGGGTGACACATTACCCGAGAAGGTCAAGAAGATGGTCTACCGCTGTGATGTCAAGCCATATAACCCTCCCCCAATGCGGTGCTTTAAGTTCTGGAAGATCAGCCATATGTCTTCCCGCTGTACTTCCAGCGTCACTTGTCAAGATTGTGGACATCCATCACATCCCAATACTCCATGTGCCCCACCTCCCATCTGTGTTAGCTGGAGGGAGCATCATTCCCCTAGCTCACCAGACTGCAGGATTTTTCAGCGAGAAAGGAAAATCATGGAATACAAGACCCTGGACCGACTGACCTACACTGAGGCCAAGAGGAAATTTGAGCACCTACATCCTGCGGCTATGACCTCCTCCTATGCCGCCGCTATGAGAACGGTTGTAGCCCCATCAGTTCTGTGAGATCCAGTCACCTCTGAGCCGGAAGACTACACCTGCCCCCTTGATGGTGGGGGGGGGGGCACTTCCCTCCCTGTTGGTCCCGCACCAGCAACCTCACAACCTCAGGAGCACTGTCTTAGCCGGTGAAGTGTAAGTCTTCTTCAGCTCCTCTCGCTAGGAAGGGGTCCCTTGGGTCACTCCCTTACTAGGTTTCTGCTAGTGGGAAAGATGGCACCCACCAGTGGCTGAAGTGCCCAAAATCAGCTGGTCTTAGGGCTTCACGATCATCCTCAGTCCCAGAGACTGAATCAGTGAAGTCCTCCCAGCCAGAGAAAACCAAGGATCAGCGAGAGAAATCAAGAAAGAAGACCTCCGAGACCAAGGGAATTGTGGTGGCACCCACACCACCGCTGCGCTCTGCCTTAGGATGAGGTGAAGATTCTGGCGTCTGCTGAGGACCTAGATCTCACCAGACCCTCAGACACAATGAATTTATCCTGTTCACAAAATAAGATGGTGGCAGTAGGTGACCCTGTGGCGTAGTCTGACTCATTCAGTGTTTTATGCCTTCCCAGTCTCACGATCACGTCATCCTCCAGTGGAATTGCACAAGTTTGTTTCCACCACCTGGCTGAGCTGCGGCAACTGTTAAGCTTTACAACTGTTAAGCTCCCTCCAGCTAACACAGCTTACTGTTAAGCTTGCCCTCCAGGAAATGTGTTTCCCGGCAATGCGGACCCCTGCCCTCTGCAGCTATAAGGGATGTTACAGGAACCGTATAATAGTGTCAGGTGGAGTTTGCATCTACATCCTGAACTTAGTGTGTAGCGAACCTGTGCTCCTTCAATCTCCTCTTGAAGCTGTGGCTGTCAGGATACAGACTACGCAACTCGACCTCTTCCTCTCAAATACTGGGGCCGCCACACATTTTAGTGTGGCTCAAGGTAGTTATTCGGCCATTGATTTATCAATTTGCAGCCCAGGACTCCACCCAACTATCCACCGGAGAGCACATGATGACCTGTGTGGTAGTGACCACTTCCCCAACTTCCTGTCGCCCTCCCAGTGTCATGCCCACGTATGCCTATCCAGATGGGCTTTAAACAAGGCAGACTTAGTATCCTTCACCTCTGCTGTCACTGTTGAATCTCCCCCACGTGGTGCCATCAATGTTGTGATTAAGCAGGTCACTACGATGATAATTTCTGTGGCGAAAGACAGTCCCTTGGTGATCGCTGGAAGTCACTGAGGCAATTAATGGTCGTCGGCAAGCTCTACAGTGACATAAGCAACACCCTTCCCTAGAGCACCTAATAGCCTTTAAGCGGCTCAGTGCCTGCGCTCGCCTGCTTACAAATGATGGAAACAGGAGTGTTGGGTGATGTATGTGACGACCATTGGGTGCCATACGCCACCTTCCCAAGTCTGGATGAAGATCAGACGTCTTTTTGCATACCAGACCCCAACAGTTGCCCCTGGCGTTAACATAATGGTGTGCTCTCTACTGACACAAACGCGATTGCCGAGCACTTTGCTGAGCACTATGCTTGCGTCAGAAAACTACTCCCCCAGCCTTTCGCTCCCTTAATTGGCAGATGGAAAGGAAAGTCCTCTCGTTAACTACACGCAACAGTGAATCCTATAATGTCCCATTTACAGAGTGAAAGTTCCTCAGCGCCCTTGTACATTGCCCTGACATAGCTCCTGGGTTAGATCGGATCCACAGTCAGATGATTAAGCATCTCTCGTATGACTACAAGTGATATCCCCTCGTCACCTTCAATGGGACCTGGTGTGATGGCATCTTTCCATCACATAGGTGGGAGAGCACGATCAGTCCAGTGCTAAAACCCAGTAAAAATTCGCTTGATGTGGATAGCTACCAGCTCATCAGCCTCATCAACTTTCTCTGTAAGCTGCTGGAACTTAGGGTGTGTCGGTGGTTGGGTTGGGTCCTGGAGTCACATGGCCTACTGGCTTCATGTCAGGGCGGCTTCCACCAGGGTCACTCTACCACTGATCATCTTGTATCCCTCGAGTTTGCTATCCGAACAGCCTTTTCTAGATGCCAACATCTGGCTGCTGTCTTTTTTGACTTAGATAAAGCATTCGACATGACCTGGCAACATCACATCCTTGCCACATTGTATGAGTGGGGACTCCGGGACCCGCTCCCGATTTTTATCCAAAACTTCCTGTCACTCCATACTTTCTGTGTCCAAGGTGGTACCTGCCATAATTCCCCCCGTATTCAGGAGAATGGCGTTCTGCAGGGCTCCGTATTGAGTGTGTGTCTATATTTAGTGGCCGTTAACGGCCTAGCAGCAGCTGTAGGGCCATCAGTCTCCCCTTCTCTGTAAGCGGGTGACTTCTGCATTTCATATTGCTTCTCCAGTACTGGTGTTGCTGAGCGCCACCTACAGGGAGCCATTCACAAGGCGCAGTCATGGGCTCTAGCCCACGGCTTACAGTTTTCAGCCCCGAATTTGTGTGTCATGCACTACTGTTGGCATCTTACCGTTCATCTGGAACCTGAACTTTATCTTAATGACAATCTACTCACTGTAGCGGAGACATATCGATTCTTTGGACTGGTTTTCGATGCCCAATTGACTTGGCTACATCACCTTCATCAGCTTAAGCAGGAGTGCTGGCAGTACCTCAATCCTCTCCGCTGCCTGAGCAACACCAACTGGGATGCAGATCACTATATGCTGCTGCAGCTCTACGGAATCCTTGTTCAATCCCACCTTGGCTATGGGAGTCTGGTTTATGGTTCAGCGGCACCCTCAGTGTTGTGGTTACTCAACCCAGTGCACCACTGTGGCGTTAGCCTAGCGATGGGAGCTTTTAGAATGAGTCTCGTGACCAGTGTCCGGAGTCCCCATTGCGGATCCGATGTGCACAACTGCTCGCCAGTTATGTTGCACGCATTTGTAGTTCTCCTGAACATTCAAATTACTGTCTCCTTTTCCTGCCTGTGGCAGTTCATCTCCTGCATCGGTGGCCCAGGTGAGGACTCACGATTGCGGTTCGCGTGCGATCCCTTTCCTCTGAACTGGAGTCCTTCCTTTTACCACCTTTACTTGAGGTCCATTCATGTACACCTCCGTGGTGCACACTACGGCCAAAGCTTCATCTGGACCTTTTGCATGCCCCTAAGGACTCTGTTAACCTCGCCGCTCTCTGCTGTCACTTCCCTCTCAATTCTTGACTTGTTCCGGGGCTCTGAAGTTGTTTACACCGACGGCTTGATGGCTGATGGTAATGTTGGCTTCGTCTATGTCCACAGAGGCCATATTGAACAGTATTCCTTTCCCACAGGCTGCAGTCTATTCACTGCAGAGCTTGTGGCCATATCTCGTGCACTTCATTACGTCTGTTCCTGTTCTGGTGAGTTGTTCCTTCTCTGCTCTGACTCCCTGAGCAGCTTACAAGCTATCAACCAGTGCTACCCTCACCATCCTTTGGTAGCAAACATTCAGGAGTCCATCTATGCCCTAGAATGGTCCAGTCGTTCAGTGGCAGTAGTGTGGACCCCAGGACACGTCGGAATCCCAGGGAACGAACTTGCTGACAGGCTGGCCAAACAGGCTACGCGGAAACCACTCTTGGAGATGAGCATCTCTGAAACTGACCTGCGTTGTGTCTTTCGCCACGAGGTTTTTCGGCTTTGGGAGACGGAGTGGCATAACAGTATGCACAACAAACTGCATGTCATTAAAGGAGACTGCGAATGTGTGGAAGTCTTCCGTGCCGGCTTCTCACAGGGAATCAGTTGTCCTTTGTTAGCTCCACATTGGCTATACATGGCTCACACTTGGTTGCCTCCTCCGTCACGAGGACCCACCACAGTTTCACTGTGGCACCCAAATGACAGCCGTCCACCTCTTGCTGGACTGCCCACTTTTAGGGGTGATTTTTAACTTTCCCAGCACCCCACCTTCAGTGTTGGGCAACAGTGTCTCAACAGCAGCTTTTGTTTTACATTTTATTTGTGAGGGTGGGTTTTATCATTTGGACTGAGTTTTAGCGCATGTAATTTGTCCCTCTGTGTCTTCCACTCTAGGGCTTTTATGGTGGAGGTTTTAATATGTTGCAGAGTGGCTGGCTTCTCCTTTTTATTCTCATGATCAGCCAGCCAAAGTAATCTGCTTTCTTTTTTTTAATCTCTTCTCCCTGTTTCTTGTGTCTCTCTGTGGTTTTCTTGTCCTGTTTTGTCCATTGTAGTGTTTGTCGCCCTTCTGTCATTCTTCTGATTCTTCCTTTCTCTTGTTATTGTTCTGTACGTCTTCTTTATTTTCTTCTTTCCCTTGGGTAATTGTTCTACTGGGAACAAGGGACCAATGACCTCGCAGTTTGGTCCCCCCCCCCCTCCCCCCCACTCCCTGCCTTCTTCTTCCCCATGTCCATCCCATCTGACACAATCGTGAGAGGGGTGGGAGATTGGCACGTGCACCGTTGCCTTTCTGTAAGCTTGTACCTTTGGTATTGTAGCTTGAAATGAATTTGATTTATCTGAAAGATAGCAAGGTTTTAAGTCTTGCTGCTTGCTTGTTGATGACTCAACAGTTCTACTATTCAGTGAGTTGTTACCTTTACTCCTCAGTTACTTTCCATTACTATAGTTATCATGAAAAATAGACACAAATAAGACTGGTTGAGCGTGAGGGATAAAGAATCTTTATAGGCCACTGATCATTTTGCAATGAAAGTACTGTATGTAGTGTAACAACAGATTACAAAGAAAAGGCTAAATGCTAATTTCATCATCTAGCACACCAATGTTGTACAACATGTGGTCGGATAGCCAGAGACAAATTGGTTGTAAATTCTGTGTGCATTCATTTTGTGATAATTGCCTGTTCTTGATGATCGTTCCAGGGTATATCTGAATTCACTTTCGCTCCAGTTTTCCATTGATGAACCGTTTTCCACATAACAAATAATAAAATATTGAAAGATAGATGTAGAAATTCAGAATTGTAAGTAATCTGGGCTTGATAAAAAGAAAATAATATGTGTAATATTTTCTTTATTTTTAGAATTTTAATGATGTATTTTATGAGGAATTACCCCTTGCAAGCAGAGTGTATGAAGTATGTGACTGGATTAGTCCAAAATATTTCACCCAAAGAAAATCGCTGTTCCTAATGTTTCTAAATTTCTGTGTGAGGTATGACAATCATTTTTCATGAGTGTGCTTGATGCAATCCTTTTCACTGGAGGCTAGAGTTCATATGGAACCTCAAATGTTTTACAAATTTTGTTTTTTATAGCCCTAGACATTCCCACCAACTGTTCCATTTTGCCTGGATTACAGAGGAGTTTAATATAGGCAAGTCAGTTTCAGGCGGGAACAAGGTTTATCTGTTCTTGGATTCCAAGCTGAAATATTCTGATGTTTGCTAAATACTGCTCTATCATCAGCATGGCGTAAGACAGAACATTCTATTTAAAAGGGCAGTAATTAAATTAATATCTGTAATGAAGAAGATCTGTCTAAGATCGAATTTGCTGTATTCCATTAAACAGAGGATAAATGTATATTTTTGAGAAACAAATCATCTTCTGTTGTTCATTTTAGAAGTAATTGCAGCTAATTTGAAAGTATGTACTCCAATTTTTCTAAATAAAATATTGCTGTATGGTGTGAAAAATCTAAGACAAGTTCTAATTAATAGATTGTGCACTAAGTTTAACTGTGGATCTCTAGTCAAGTGCAAAACAAGCATTACAAAATAAATATGTAACTTAGCAAAGATCATAACCAATACAAGGGGCCAAACTCACAGGAGGGATATAGTATCTAGCTACTTGGCATGACCAATGAACACTTTCAGTGAGTAGTGGCTGTTGTACGTCAATTTTCAGTTGCATTCAAGTCTGAAGTGGAGGTTAGGCTCCATATTAACACTCAAGGTCATCCCCATTAATTACTGCTATACATGAAATCTCCAATAGAATTCAGATGTTCAGAAGGAATTGGAGCAGATACTGGGCAATAGCATCATTGAGCGATCAGTGTGTCCTTTGTCCTCTCCTGCAGTTCATTTAAAGGAGACAGATGACACATGACATTTCTGTGTAGCCTGAACAGTCACCTAAAAGGATTGTAAGAACGGATGACACATTGAATAGTGAAGATAATAAAGTATTTTCCTGCTATGGATGCGAAAACTGGATACTGCCAGATTGAGGATCACATGGAAAAGTTTACTTTCATAACACCTGATGGCCTCTTATGAGTTAAAGTCATGCCATTTGGCCAACTTGTGGTTACGTAGATGACATTATTGCCACTTGATGTGATGGTGCTGATGTGGGCCACTATACAGATCTTCTGCTGAAATAAAGAAGTGCTGCTACATTACCCAAGAGGAAAATTTATGGCAACTAGTTAATCGAAATGGATCCCATCCTGTCCAGAAAAAGTAAGAGCAATAACAGGTTTTCCTCCTCTTTGACACATTTGTGATCTGAAAGGCTTCCTTGGAATCTGGTTTTACTGCAGATACTTATTAAAAGATTTCAGTTGCAAGGCATGGCCACTGCATGAATTGCTGCAGGGTGATGATAAGTTTTCTTTAGTTCTTTAGTCACCTCCTTATGGAGGTGGATATACATTCACCAATTCTGGCACATTTTGACCAGAATTCGGAGATGTAAATACACACTTATGCTATTGTTTATGGAATAGCCACAGTTCTAGTGCAAATTCAAGAAAAAGTGATCGCTTATTTTCCTGTAGTACTCTCTGTGACTAAAATGAATTACTATATGGTGAAGAAACAGTGCCTTGGTCAGTCAGTAATTTCTGACTCCATTTATTTGCCAGACTATTCACAGTTGTGATTAACCACTATTTTTTATGCTCACTGACAAGCCTGGATGATTGACAAGACAGAATGAAGCTTCAGTAGTATACAAGAATGAATGCAAACACAATGATGTTGACTACCTTTGATGGAATTCATGGGGTGAAATTACAGTACTGGTTTCAAGAACGAATCTTTCATAGGTAGTAGCGGAAATAAAGTTGTGGGGGTGGTTAATGCATCATGCCTGGACAGTGCAGTAGGTAGGAATTTTGCTAGTGAAAGATAAGATTCTGGGTTTGAGTCCAGATCCAGCATATAGTTTTAATCTGCGAGGAAGTTTCAGACGCAGTGGTGGTCAGATCCTGTTCATTCCTGCACTAAAAAACATTGTAATGGAACAAAGGGATCATCCAGGGTTACTAAAGAAGGAAGAAGCTGTGAATGGAGAATTCAAACTAATATTTGAAACAGTACAAGGGTGGTTTGATAAATCTGGTAAAAAAAGAAAGGGGGAAAAAAAGTTTGTTTCATGAACAACTCACCTTACTTCTCGGCATAATCACCTTTGAGAGTTATACACTGGGTCCAGAGATCTTTGAGCTTTTCCATCCCATCAGAAAATAGGCTCTGTCAAACTCTGCAAAATAGTTGTTGACTGTCACTATCACTTCCTCTTTTCACGAAAATTTGCTTCCCAGCAAGGTAAGTTTCAAATCAGGTAACAGGATGAAGTCATCTGGAGTAAGTCTGGTAATAGTGTGCGTGAGGAACCAATTCAAAGTCTAGTTCATGCACTTTTGCCGTAGTTATCGCTGATGTATGGGATGGTGCAGTATCCTGGTGAAGTAGCACTTTCTTGTGTGCTACTCTTGGTCTTTTTTCTGCCAATGCAAGTTTCAAACAATCCAGCAATGAAGCATAATAGGGACCAGTGATAATTCTGCCTTTTCCCAAGTAATCTATAGGGATTATTTCTCAGTAATTGGAAAAAAAAACAGTGGCCATCATCTTACCAACTGTCAAAATGGTCTTTGCCTGTTGTTTTGACCACCATTTTGACTCTGGTGGGTAATTACGGATCCAGGCATCATCAACAGTCACAAATTGGTGCAAACTTGCGGATTGCAGTTACACATCACCGCACATTGTGTTGAAATGTTGTGTCAGATGCACATTTGGTCAAGTGTGAGCAACTGTAGCACACAGCTTCTTCATGGCCAGTCCTCCATGCAGGATATTATGAACTCACTCAGTTGAGATGCCTACAGTCTTGGCAATCTAAAGAATTTTTATTTGTTGATCTTGCAGTAACTTATCATGGATTTTGTCAGTGGTTTCCTTACCAGTGACCTAAATTGGATGGGTGGAGCGCACTTTGTTTTTGGTGCTTGTCCAATGACCAAAAGCAAATGACTTTCAATTATGGTGCGTAGTCCACATGAACTTCATCCAGTTCTGTTTTGATTTGTGCAACAGTCCAACCCCTCGAATCAAAGTGTTCAGTAACAACAAAAAACTCTGTTTTCTCCATTTTCAGTAGCAGCTGACATACTGACCAATTGGCGGCTGCCAACAATAAACGGTACGGTTTACATTCTTGAAATCGTGTATATGATCTTTTGAATAATCAGGTTTACCGACCATGAAGGCACAACAAAAGCAACAGAAATGTTTGCTTGTTCATTTATGGCCAGATATTTAAGGAGTTTCATGTCATTCTCACATCAGGTAATCTGTAATTTGGAGGACCTTGACAGAATCGGAAGCAGGTATCACTGGTTAGGTCTTTACCCATGTGTTAGACATTAAGTAAAGCATAAGGCACTGTAAGGAATGTCAACTACAGAAGCCTCTGACATCTGATACAAATTCATCTTACAGTTGCTCCATTTCATGTGATTTTCACTGATCTCAAGGGGGTCGTTCTTAAGTCAGCATAGGTATAATAGTGTGCAGCACCCACTACGCATCACCAAGGTAATACCAACCACAAAAGATTCACATGGAAGACGTTTCTAACCGAAGGCATAATTCTGAAGCAAGAACATCACATGCAACGATTTCTGAGTGTGGAAATGTATTTCAATTGAGATTGGAGTAATTTGACGGAGCAACATCTTTCACAGGACCTCAGGACAAAGAGACTGCCTACCCCACACATATGAATGGCATCACATAATGTTATATATATACATTGAAAGACTGCTCTCAGTGCACAATAAAGTCAAGCAGAGAGATTGAGATACAATACTACCTATTGTGACAATTGCATACAACATAATCAAGTGACACAATATGGATTTCACCTTGTTTCCCTTTATCCGCTGATAATCAACAGCTGAAACAACAATGGGTATTTTGCTTTGCTATAACAGCAAACATCAACGTCTAAGTTACAGCCCAGGCAACCTAGTATCAATTTTTACACATGTGCAGAAGGTTGAGCTACTAGAAAAAAATATGTAAGAGCTACTTTTGCCCATACTACATCATACTTCACTTGTCAGACATTACTTATGAAGCCGAGAGTTACGATCCTTCATGACAGAGACAAAAGTGCAGAAATGATTATGTCCTTTCTACGAAGCCCTGTCATAGTCTTGATGCACAAACTGATGAAGGGGCTTTCGATTCAAGGAATATAAAGACCCACCCAATGACCGTTATGTCTCTATAGAAATGGCTGAATTTGAATATTTGAGTGACTGTAAGGACATGGCACGACCAGAATATGACAATCCAAATGTCCGGTCATCTGAAGGACCACAGACTCGATACAGATCCAGGAAGACTACTGTTTAGCAAAAAGGATGAGCAACAGCATAGTGAGAACTGTCTGCTGCAGTGAGGAAATTATAGTCGCTGGCTGGGAAAGTGCAGGCTGCCCATTTGATTCCGAACTCCTACAATTAATTATGATGTAGCATTTGTGTCTTCCGGAAGGCTCTGGGACTTAATTACCTACAGAGCATTGTAATTTCCTAGAACATTCTGACTATGTATAAACAGAAGCACTATCTACTGAGACAAGCAGTTCAACTCTGCCTGTTTTTTCATGTGTGCTAAATAAATGTGTTTTCAGTGAAAAATGCTAGTTCTTGTTGATGATACTGTTCTTGTATCTGGTACTTGATTGTGTGACATCAGCAGGAGTGCTCCGAAATGATTTGCTTGGATAACATGAGGATGTTAATATTTTGTCAATGATTCCTAAAACATCTGCTGTTTTATTTCTCCCTATGTGATAACCAAAAATGTTATTATAAAGGCCTTGTTTTTCAAACTGTCTACTTAATTGAGTGTTCATTTGTGTCTAAAATATTTTTAAAAATATTGCCCTGTTCAGGCTGGTTGGTGACCTATGGGGAACTTGTTCATCGCCTTTTTTGTAACACAACTTCTTTCAATGTTGCACGAAACAGAGTTTGTTGTGAATTTGTGCATTTGAATAACGTGATATTATCTTGAAATTATTTCCATTTCATCTTGTACACATTGTCGGCATTAAACTATGAGAGTGTAAAAGTCTGATACTATTTTACAGCATTGCATTTGTGTACAAGTCTTAGTTTAAATGTTTTACATCCTAGATATTGCTGCAAATTTTAAGTCGTTTCTATTTAAAGCACTTATTGATTTTTTTAACTTATATTGTTTATTGATCTCTTAACTTATATTAATTGATGTTTGCTGTGTTTTCTGCAGTCTGTTTGTGTTCCAGTTTTCTGCAAGTTGGGGTGAGTGGGAGAGGCGCTACATTCCGCTTCGGTGCACAGAAGCTGTGACATGTCGTCTAATGGGAAGTGACTCCCAGTTGGGCCCCAGCAATTAGGTGTCATTTTGGATGGCTGGTCTGCTGCTTGCGGTATTTTAAGTTAAGTCACCTTTTGCCCAGGGCAGCCTGGCGTCACTGACCATTTGATAAACATTTTACATCTCTCATGTATATTTAAAAAAAATTAAATTTGCTTGCCAGTCAATTATATTAAGTGTAACGTATTGTGCTGGTTGTGTTATTGCTCAAAATTTTTTTTATCTGAGCCACCTTTTTAAATTACTTCAGATTGTAATTTATTTTTCATTAAGTAATTCTAATTTGCTGCTTACTTGATAAGGAAGCTATTTGTCATTTGCATATTGTTTTTCAGATGGCCATGTGTTGATTGTTTGTTAGCTGTTTTATAAATGTGGTCTCGAATAAATTGTTAATTTATTCATCAGCTAGTTGTTGTGTTTAAGGATTGACAATATATGGGCCTTGACCTTCCACACTAATCCCGACTTCCTAAGTCACAATAATAAGTCTGTAAAGCTGTCATGTCTATCTGTTTGAACATGCTTCTCCAAAACTATTAGATGGATTTCCAGAGGTAACTTTAGCATAGCTTGGAGCATCTGTATAGGCTGTAGTTCTCAAAATCAGATCATGGAAAAAGTTATCTTAATTGAAAGTTTTATACATACTAATATTATAAATTCAGAAGTAACTCTGTTTCGTTTTCACAACTAACCCACTGAACTGATTTTGATAAAATTTGGTATGGAGATAGCCTATGTTCTTCCTTAAGGTTTGAGCTACTTTAGAAAGAGTATAGATGAAAAAGATAGACTGCTACAAATCACGAAGATGACATGTTAAGCTGAAGACAATCACACCAAGAAATCAGGAGGAAGAGGCATATATCTCTACGGGTAACATAGATATTGTCTACAGGAAAATTAAAGAGACCTTTGGAGAAAAGAGAACCACCTGTATGAATATCAAGAGCTCAGATGGAAAACCAGTCCTAGAAAGACAGAAAGAAGAAAGGTGGAAGGTGTATAAAGAGGGTCTATCCAAAGGCGATGTACTTGAGGGCAATATTATGGAAATGGAAGAGCACGTTGATGAAGATGAAATGGGAGATATGATACTGCGTGAAGAATCTGACAGAGCAGTGAATGACCTAAGACAAAAAAGGCCCCGGGAGTAGACAACATTCCATTAGAGCTACTGATAGCCTTGGGACAGCCAGCCATGACAAAACTCTACCATCTGGTGAGCAAGATGTTTGAGACAGGTGAAATAACCTCCGACTTCAAGAAGAGAGTAATAATTCCAATCCCAAGAAAACCAGGTGTCGACAGTGTGAAAATTACCAAACTATGAGCTTAATAAGTCATGCCTGCAAAATACTAACATGAATTCTCTACAGACGAATGGAAAAACTAGTAGAAGTCGACCTCGGGGAAGATCAGTTTGGATTCCGTAGAAATATTGGAACACCTGAGGCAGTACTGACCCTACGAATTATCTTAGAAGAAAGATTAAGGAGAGGCAAAGCTACGTTCCTAGCATATGTAGACTTGGAGAAAGCTTTTGACAATATCCTTTCTTTCAGGAGTGCTAGTTCTACAAGATTCGCAGGAAAGCTTCTGTAAAGTTTGGAAGGTAGGAGGCGAGATACTGGCAGAAGTAAAGCTGTGACGACAGGGTGCGAGCCGTGCTTCGGTGACTCAGTTGGTAGAGCACTTGCCCACGAAAGGCAAAGGGCCCGAGTTCGAGTCTCGGTCCGGCACACAATTTTAATCTGCCAGGAAGTTTCAGCTTTTGACAATGTTGACTGGAATACTCTCTTTAAAATTCTTAAAGTGGCAGGGGTAAAGTACAGGGAGCGAAAGGCTATTTATAATTTGTACAGAAACCAGATGGCAGTTATAAGAGTAGAGGGGCATGAAAGGGAAGCTGTGGTTGAGAAGGGAGTGAGACAGGGTTGTAGCCTATCCCCAATGTTATTCAATTTGTATACTGAACAAGCAGTGAAGGAAACAAAAGAAAAATTTCGATTAGGAATTAAAATCCATGTAGAAGAAATAATTCTGTCATAGACAGCAAAGGACTTGGAAGAGCAGTGGAGTGGAATGGACACTATCTTGAAAGGAGGATATAAGATGAACATCAACGATAATGTAATGTAGTCGAACGAAATCAGGTGATGTTGAGGGAGTTACATTAGGAAATGAGACACTTAAAGTAGTAGATGAGTTTTGCTATTTGATGAGCAAAATAACTGATGATGGTTGAAGTAGAGAGGATGTAAAAAGGAGACTGGCTGTGGCAAGGAAAGCATTTCTGAAAAAGAGAAATTTGTTAACATTGAGTATAGATTTAAGTGTCAGGAAGTCGTTTCTGAAAGTATTTGTATGGAGTGTAGCCATGTATGGATGTGAAACACGGATGATAAATAGTTTAGACAAGAAGAGAATAGAAGCTTTTGAAATGTGGTGCTACAGAAGAATGCTGAAGATTAGATGGGTAGATCACATAACTAATGAGGAGGTACTGAACAGTATTGGGGAGAAGAGGAAATTGTGGCACAATGTGACTAGAAGAAGGGATCGGTTGGTAGGACATGTTCTGAGGCATCAAGGGATCGCCAATTTAGTATTGGAGGGAATTGTGGAGGGTAAAAATCGTAGAGGTAGACCAAAAGATTAATACACTAAGCAGATTCAGAAGGATGTAGGTTGCAGTATTTACTCAGAGATGAAGAAGCTTGCACAGGATAGAGTAGCATGGAGAGCTGCATCAAACTAGTCTGTTGGCTGAAGACCACAACCACAATAATATTCAGTGTGTTTAATCAATACTTCCACATTACTTGTTGTATAATGTACAGCTACCTCAACAGCACAACACATAGATGTGTGCTCCTACCCATGCCCCTCAGTACACACTGCCCAGCAGCAACGCTGTGCATACTGACCATTGTGCGTTGTAACAGATTGAGAGGGAGAAGAGCAGGTGCACCCATCACAAGCTATGTTTATCTGAACGGATAGGCAAGTGAGAGCAACTGGATGTTATTGCATATATAGTAGCTTACTGACTCACCATCACTCATAAGAACAAAGTTATTGATGTACGAGCATAGCTTGCAGGTAACAGCTAGTTTTTAACTAATGTTTCAAGGTAACTGTGTATTTATTAAGTGTATTGATCATATAAGTGGACAGGCAGCAGCAGACGTTAGCTCCTCAATAAAATACTTGACAGTTGCACCTGGACCTGTAGTTTTGTTTGAAATCAGCAATATTCAAATTCAGTCATTCTCAAGGAGAAAACATAGTTATTCTGGTGTGATTGAAAGAATTCTTTTGTTGTATAACACACTGATGGAAACAAAATCCCAATGCCAAGGAGTTGTTCAAGAAAAGCGGAAGTTGGTAGGTGTGTTTCTGCAACTGAATTTAAATTTTGCATCAGTAGCGCAACGATAAATATGCAAATCAAGTTCTCTGAAAGTACATACTGCATTGGTCATGATCATTAGTCCTTTGTGACTGGATGTAGTGAGTTGATGTTAGTCAAGAAAGTCTTTAAGATGATGAAGACTCTGTTACCAACAGCTCATTGAGTTTGAAAGAGGTTGTGAAATAGATCTATGAGAAGCTCGAAGTTCCTTCTGCAATTTGCAGAAGAACATGGGAGGAATGTAGCCACTATATACAACTGCTGGCAGCAGTAGTCATGGAAAGGTAATTGCTGGTATGGGAAGGTACAGTTGCAAGAAGACCTGTCTCTGGGAAGCCATATGGCACTATTGAACGGGAAACCACAGTGTTCGGTATATGGTATGGCATATCATGCAGCATGTGCAGCAGCAATTTGAACACAAGTTGGCACTATAGTGACACAACGAACTGTTACGAATCAGTTACTTGACGGACAGCTCTGAGGCAAACACCTTGTAGCATACGTTCCACTGATCCCAAACCACCACCGTTTGCTACCTCAAGTGAGAGCTCATTGGAAGGTGGGGTGAAGGTCTGTTGTGTTTTCTGATGAAAGTCGGTTCTGCCTCAGGGGCAGTGATGGTCACCGCATGTTGGTTAGGAGGCCAGGTGAGCACCTGCAAACAAACTGTCTGTGGCCTAGACACACTGGATGGAGGTATGGACAGGGCTGCAATTTCATATACAGCAGGAGCACTCTTCGGTTATTTCAGGCTCTCTGACTGCAAAATTATACATCAGTCTGGTGATTTGACCTGTTGTGCTGCCATTCATGAACAGCATTCCAGGGCGCGTTTTCCAACAGGATGACGCTCGCTCACAAACCACTGTTGTAAAAGATCATATTCTTCTACAGTGTGTTGACATGTTGCCTTGGCCTGCTCAATCATGAGACATGTCTCCAATCGAGCATGTAGGGAATCGCGAATATCATAGGACAAGAAATCCAGTGTCATCCACAAACAACATTAAGCGCCCCTGTGTTGACAGACCAAGGGCAATAGGCATGGAGGTCCATCACACAAACTGACACCCAGTGCCTGAACAACACAATGCATGTAAGTGAGCATGCTTGCATTCAACTTTTGGACAGTTACACCAGTTATTAATGTACCACAGTTTCACTTTTGCAATGGAATTTCTTGCACTTACATTAACCTGTGATCTTGCAATGTTAATCAGATAAATGTGTGTCCTACACAAATATATTCATGAAATTTCATTACTCTAATTATTTCTTAGATTTGGCATTGATTTTTCAGTCAGTGTATGTCATGCTGGTTTATTATTATTTGAAGCCTATTTTATGTACATTTAAAATGCATATATTTTATGTTTGGAATTTGTTTTATGTTTAAGATATTAATTTTATAAATAATACCTCCCTACTCCATCCTTTGCGTGTAGACATTTTCATACATATGATTTAGTAAGAGCATATTTTGAACAATTTCAATAAACATTTTTGGAACAGCAATCAAAAAATTTTTTTAAAAATTTTCTTTTTAATATTCAGTCTTGATTGCACCACAAGAACCAGTCACCTATGTTCTTGTTGCATACATGGTGTGATCACGACTGAATTTTAAAAAGAAAAATTTTTTAAGGGCATATTTTCCCTGATTGTTCTTATTCTCACTTAAGCATTTAAAAATTTCCTTTTGGCTTCTGATTTCCCAGCCTGACGTTTCCCAGAGTCTCCGTTTTTTTAACAACACTATGTTATCAAAAGTATCCGGACACCCCCAAAAACATACATTTTCCATATTAGGTGCATTGTGCTGCCACCTACTACCAGGTACCCCATATCAGCGACCTCTGTGGTCATTAGACATTGTGAGAGAGCAGTATGGAGCACTCCGCAGAACGCATGCACTTTGAACGTGGTCAGGTGATTGGGTGTCACTTGTGAGATTTACATACTCCTTAACATCCCTAGGTCCACTGTTTTCGATGTGATAATGAAGTGGAAACATGAAGGGACACGTACAGCACAAAACATACACGCCGACCTCGTCTGTTGACTAACAGAGACTGTCGACAGTTGAAGAGGGTCGTAATGTGTAAAATCAGACATCTATCAAGACCATCACACAGGAATTCCAAACTGCTTTAGGATCCTCTGCAAGCACTGTGCCAGTTTGATGGGAGGTGAGAAAACTTGGATTTCATGGTTAAGCGGCTGCTCATAAGCCACATATCACACCAGTAAATGCCAAGTAATGCCTCCCTTGGTGTAAACATTTGAAAACTGAACAGTGGAAAAATGTTGTGTGAAGTGACAAATCATGGTACACAGTGTGGCGATCTGATGGCAGGGTGCGGGTATGGCAAATGCCCAGTGGACATCATCTGCCAGCGTGTGTAGTGCCAACAGAAAAATTTGGAGGCAGTGGTGTTATGGTGTGGTCATGTTTTTCATGGAGGGAGCTTGCACCCCTTGTTTTCTGTGGCACTACAACAGCACAGACCTACATTGATGTTTTAAGCACCTTCTTGCTTCCCACTGTGGGGATGGAAATCACATCTTTCAACATGATTGAGCACCTTTTCATAATGTACGGCCTTTGGCGGAGTGGTTACAAGACAGTAACGTCCCTGTAATGAACTGGCCTGCACAGAGTCCTGACCTGAATCCTAAAGGACACCTTTAGGATGTTTTGGAATGCCGACATCATCCCAGGCCTCACCAACCGACATTGATACCTCTCCTCAGTGCAGCATTCTGTGAAGAACAGGCTGCCATTCGCCAAGAAACCTTCCAACATGTGATTGAACGTATGCCTGCAAGAGTGGAAGCTGTCATCAGGGCAAGGTTGGGCCAACACCATGTTGAATTCCAGCATTACCGATGGAGGGCACCACAAACTTCTAAGTCAGTTTCAGTCAGATGTCCAGATAATTTTGATCACATAGTGTATATGTGATGTGGTGTTCTCTTCCTAAGCCAATACTAGGTAAGTTTCTGTGATTTTGACTGGTTGCTTATTGTTAAGTATGAGAAGCAAAATGTCATGATTTGTAAATCCTCCTCTTCCAATTTGGATTGTAAAATGCCTCTCTGAAAACTCACAGTAACATTGCATCAATCTTCCTTGTAGGATACACTTTTATTGACTTTCAGATATCCAAAGAAATACTCAAGACTTGCATATCCGTACTTGCCATTTTAATACAGAAATCAGTACATTAACTATTCTTTTAAACCTTAAAATATTATTTCATTATTTTCAACAAATTCATCGCCATCTTGCATGAATAAACTCTCTTAGTTCTGGGAATTTCTTGATACTTTTCTGAAAATTACAGGAACACCGTTATTTGCAATTTTCTGCACTTGATAACTGCTGCAACATACCTACAAAGAACAAAAATACCTAACTTACTTTTTTTTGACAACCAGGGTTCAGGCAAGCATGAAAGAACAATAATCTTAGTATTAGATCAATGCATCTTTCAATTGCAGCACATGTTAACCTGCAACAGTCAGTATTATCTCTGTCTGTATTTATCTGGTACATATATTGTACTGACTGTTCATCCAGTGTTTCTATGTGCATCTTTCTTTTATATAGGCCTGCACACAACCTACTTGCCAGAACGTTGTTTGCTGCTGTTAGTAGGTGTCACAGGCAGTCTTATACCATCAAAAATAGTATCTGTTGGTGCTGGTTTCTTCCTCCGGGTTGACAGCTGCAGCATCCTGATGCTTTTACCATTGCTTTTGCTTGACTGCTGTTTGTTGTTATTTGAACAAGCAGCTGGTCTATTTTCATTCATTTATCCTGTTCTCATCTGCTTACATCTTTTTCAAGATTATTAAACCTAGTTACTTATGTATGTACTTTGAATGATTCTGTTCACCTTTTTTCCTGGTATTGAGACTGTCCTCCTCTACTGCTGCACCCTTCCAATCAAATCTGATTACAGCTTTGAGCACCTTTCACTTTTTTGTCGCTGATTCAAGAATCACTGCCATTAGTTCCTTGCCTGTTGCATCTAATTACAGTCCATTTGCAGTATGTAAGAGTATTTTAAGTCTCATATCTGCACTAGAAAGATGAAGGTATTGAAGTCCAGTTTCAGGAATTTCAACTTAAGATCTGCAAGCATTATTTATACATTGCTTCATTTGTGGAAGAAGGGGAGCATACTTGCACCAACCTCTGACCAAATTAGACTTTGTTAAAAGGGCAACTGTCAACACTGCCCGATAGACACAAGATGAAGCATGCAGGATTGCTGCCCTTCTTCCACAAGTGAGCAATGTATAAGTATTTCCAGCAGGGACTTTATGTACACATGATCAGTCTGCTATGTTACATGTTTTGGTACTACACCTACACACTTCCATATCTATTTATTTATTTCGATTTTTTTGCATGATGGCAAACGTCAAGTACAGTTACAAACATAAAATACATTTAGATCTTAGCCTTACAGGTAGTAATTAAACAGTAAATTTATGCTTGTCAAAATACATTACATCTTACACACATTAATAAGCCAATTATTTTTTATACATAATTTTACAGCTCTTAAACTTAACCATTTAAAATTTGTTGAGTGAATACACACACTTTTCAAAGAATTCTTTTAGTTTTGATTTGCTTTTTATTACTGTTTTCCATGGACTCTGGCAGTTTATTATACCATATCAGTCCGTTAGTATAGAGGCTGTGGTCTGTCATTTTTAATCTTGTTCTTTGTCAGTAATAATTCTCTCTGGACCTGGTGTTGTGGTCATGTATATCACATTTAGTTACTTCAGTTTTGTGTGAGACAATAAAAGTAGCTAATTTATAAAGATACAAAGAGTGTATGGTGAAGTACTTGTGTTGTCTTTATAGCCTAGTCCATGTATAATCCTTAGCCCTCTTTTTTTCTTTTAGCAATAGTACTCTTAAGGAGAATGTCTGCAGCACAACCCCATATTTCTATACAGCCGCTAAGATGGGGATAGATTGTCCCATAATACACAGTTTTAAGTGTATGGATTGGCACCATTTTGGACAGATGATCTTTGGTGTGCAGCAGCAACATGTACGCTGCATATTTTCGTGTTGCGGAGATATAAATTCGAATTCCACCAAACATGTTACTTTACAAGGCATTGAAATCAAGATTTCGACGCGCTTTTGTAAGCCAGTCATAGCTCATGTTATGTGATGTGATCTTGCCAGCTGATAACAGCATATGACACATGATGCAGTCAGCCAATAGCAAGATCACTCTTAAGTAGCACAAATACACAAATAAGGAAAGTTGATGGTTTAATTTAATATACATAGAGTTGCTACAAGAAAAACAGAGGTTTCACATATAATTGTAGTCTCGAAGATTAATAAGCTGCAACATACAATGTTGATCTTTTTGCGCGTCTTAACACTTTAAGCTATACAAATGTGCCAGCAAAATTTTTAACAACAATGTAAATGTCTGACCTTCTGGCCTCGAAATTCTTCTAGATGGTCGTCCTCAAAGAGTTGATTTTTAATTGAGAGTCAAATGCTTTGTGATTTAAGAAATTCATCGTACATTCTCGCATATAGTTCATCTTGTGTAAAAGGGAATTTACTTTGAAAGTAACACTTTTCAAACCACCATCCGCAATGTTTTCCTGTGACTTATTAGAAATTGATTCATTTCAGCAGTTGCCTCAGAGCGCCAGATAACAGGCGCCACCGCTCTTGCGCAGCTACGATGACACAGGAAGCCTGTATGTTCGTACGTGTAAAACATTAAAAGATCTTGCACTGTCACAAAAGAAACAAGACATCAGAGGTCACCTTCAAGTTCATCGGAATTTTGTGAACCATACTAAAATGCATAATTGGGCATAAAGTGCACATTCATATGTCCAGATTCGGATGTAAATTTTCTTGAGTACCAGTACTGTATTATCTCATGTTTGGTTCTTTATTATGGCATAATGCCATGCGAGCTAGAAGATGGAAAACGTGCACTTGAAATGCAGCGAACAGCTGAAACTAGCCAATAGTGTGGAATTAAACACTTCGTTTCAAATACATTGACTGCCTCAGCGCAAAAGATTAATAAAAGCAAAATCTCTTTAGCAAAGCAACAAAAATAACTTCATTGTTCTGCAAGGTGATTAATGCTTGACTGTCGGAAAGGTGGAAATAAAACCTGAAAATAACAACATATTTTAGCCTTCTGTAATTATGCGAACGTATTTTAATTCATTTGATAGCTCCCAGCCACAGAAATCCATTTTGTTTTCATTTGATGTGAGAGTAATAAATGACAAGGAAACAGCAAAATCACTAAATGTAAACACAGGTTACGTGATGACTACCCACATACCTACCACAACTCAAGACTTCTCCAGCCCCGGATCTACGATATTTCCGAACCGGGGCAATACTAGATAGTGGCGACCAGCCACGCATCTGCAGCCAGAAGCAGGAGAAGGTACCACCCATATGCTACTCAACGGCGCATGCACAAGAGCCTGCCCGCAACTGCTCAAACGAATCTAATGTCAACAACTGTCAGTCACGCTCATCGGAGGCAATTTGTCGTTATGAATCATTGCGTAGTCTTTCTAAAGCCTTGGACACACTTTGGAAGTACTACTTTACTTCCCTTCTTATGGACTGGCTGTATTACACTTATTTTTAAGGCATTTGGGTATGTGTTTTCGTTAATACTACAGTTAATAAGATAGGTAAGGGGATTAGTTATTTCATTGGCACATTTCTTTAACACCACACTTTAGATACCATTCCATCCAGATTAATGCTTGTTTTTTAGTTTTTATTGTGTTTTCCTGTTGATTCACCTCCATGAATTTGAGCTCTATACCATCCATGATATCATTTGGTGTGGGCCAGCCTGTAGATCTGTAATAGGGGCTGGTTGGTCAAAAGGAGAGCTAAAACGCTTATTGAATAAATTACATACTTCATTTGGCTCTTTCATTAGATGGCCCTCATGTCTAATGTTAACTGGTTCACTCTGTACCTTGCTGGTGGCTTTACGATGTTTATTGATTAGTGTCCAGGATGCCTTACATATGTTGACTGAACGCTCTATTGCATCATTGTTTATCTGTTTCCTCTAGTGTTAAAGGTCTGTCTTAAAAGTTTTTTTGGCTTGATTGTACTCTTCCGTAAATATATGTAGCTTTGTTTCCTTATATAAACAGTAAAGATCATATATATTCTGCCTTAACGTAATCAGTCTAGGTGCCGAGTTTCGCCCTAGTATTACTTTCAAGATGAGAATTGGTTCGTACTCTGGTTATTTCTTTGAGAGGGCAGCAACAGTCGATGTGCTTCAGTACTATCCTATAAAATTTTTCCCATTATTCTTCTGACCCTTTAGTTTGGTAAATAGTGCCCCATTTCTCCTCTGCTAACTTAGTTTTGAAGGCGCTGATGTTGGTGCTATTGAAGATCTTCTGCTTCTCAATTATCTTAGTTGCTGTTGGGACAGCGAACTTAAAATGTTTTAACACCTGACAATAGTGATCTGAGTAATGAAAATCAACACTTTGAAAGTTAACACTGTCTTGCATTTTTGTTGACTATTATGTAATCTATCTTACTGGAGCTTGACACTCTTACTCTAGTGTCAAGAGTTCACTATATTTGTGAAATTATATGAGTTTAATGTATGTTATTTTCAAATAGATGATATCATTATAATAGAAGGAAACATTCCACGTGGGAAAAATTATATATAAAAACAAAGATGAGGTGACTTACCGAACGAAAGCGCTGGCAGGTCGATAGACGCACAAACAAACACATACATACACACAAAATTTAAGCTTTCGCAACAAACTGTTGCCTCATCAGGAAAGAGGGAAGGAGAGGGGAAGACGAAAGGAAGTGGGTTTTAAGGGCGAGGGTAAGGAGTCATTCCAGTCCCGGGAGCGGAAAGACTTACCTTAGGGGGAAAAAAGGACAGGTATACACTCGTACACATGCACATATCCATCCACACATACAGACACAAACAGACATATTTAATGTATGTGTGGATGGATATGTGCGTGTGTGCGAGTGTATACCTGTCCTTTTTTCCCCCTAAGGTAAGTCTTTCCTCTCCCGGGATTGGAATGACTCCTTACCCTCTCCCTTAAAACCCACTTCCTTTTGTCTTCCCTCTTTCCTGATGAGGCAACAGTTTGTTACGAAAGCTTAAATTTTGTGTGTATGTTTGTGTGTCTATCGACCTGCCAGCGCTTTCGTTCGGTAAGTCACCTCATCTTTGTTTTTATATATTATTTTCAAATAGGTTATACTACAGGAGTTTGCGTCAATATTTAAGTCTCCAACTATGCTAAGGTCAGTGAGGCCTGTTAGTCTAATTGCTCTGTTAGGTCTATCAAGATAGTACAAAACACCTGAATTTGGTGAGTGGTACATACCAATAACTTTATGTTTAGCTAACCTGCTTGAATGAGAATTTATGTGGACCACAACACCAGCCATTTCAATTGTTCCTTCTTTGCAGTATTGTTCAACAAATGAGATTTTCTTAAATGGACGATGTTCATTTACAAATATTGCCACCCCACCCCCTTTGTGTTGTTGCCTGCAGTAACTTATCTGCTATCATATTACCATCTAATTTGTAATACTCAATTTCATTGTCTTTTAGTCCATGTTCTGTGATTACTAACAGGTGTGGCAAATTCTCATCCACAAATACTTGCAGCAAATTGAGTTTATTCCTAAGATACTGCACATTTAAATGCGTTACCCTCAAGGGCACTGATATTTTACAACACTTTGTGACATGGTATTCTGAAACAGTCAAATTATTACACAAGTCTTTAACACTGCACTGTAATGACAATTTACTCTCTTCCAAGTCAGTTTCTTCTGCATGTGAACAGGGTTCTTTCCAATCCAAGGGGTTTAGTTCAGTAAAATCATGTTGCTTGAAGTTGAGCCTAAAAAAAAACTTATTGATGATTTGGGTTCTTGGTTTTATGCAGCTCCTTACAAAGTTCCGTTATCTGGTTCACCAACTTCAGCTTTCCATTTCTGATTAAGTGAAGTCCGTGCCGCCTGTTATGTTCTTCACCTTTCAGTTTACTTATTTCTAGCTACTGCACATGGTTTAGTTTCTTACATAGTTCCTGCAGTTCTAAATTATAGCACTCACTTTCTGTATTAACACACGACTACTGCGGGAGATCATGTCGCACTGGTAGGCTTATTAGGGTAACATTTGTGTTATACAGTTTTGGCAATAACTTCCTGTAAACTGCACATGCTGACTTGCTCTCGTTTTTGTAAACATTGTTGGCGCCGCCAGTGATTACAACATGGTCGTCTTTTTTCAGATTGTTTGTTTCTGATGAATTTTTGACTACAGTTCTTAATGTCGTTCCGGGTTTAACATTTGCAAATACAGAATATTCTATGCATAAAGCTTCATGAAGGGGAGCTGAAAGGCTTTTTCCGTGGCCACCTGCGTACAGTAATAACTTTCTTGTGCTTCCAGGCTGGGACATTCCATGCCAAGTAATCTAGAGGTACCCACATGACCATCACGAAGTTTGGTGAAAGTTTGTGTTAATATTCGCACATGTTCCCAGTGCACATTTGTAAAGTTTCACAACCATTGATTCAGTAATTCTGGAAATGTAGTCACTTGTTTGACCCCCAATAGCACAACTATCAAATGTGCACCCGAGAGTTTTCAGCAACTTTGAGGCCTATCATCTCCAGCAATATCTGCTTGAAAAAAAATAAAACTAGGCCATCTTTTACAACTTTTTGTGCTGTTTTAAGATATATATATATATATATATATAACAAAGATGATGTGACTTACCAAATGAAAGTGCTGGCAGGTCGACAGAAACACAAACATACACACAAAATTCAAGCTTTCGCAACAAACTGTTGCCTAATCAGGAAAGAGGGAAGGAGAGGGGAAAGACGAAAGGATGTGGGTTTTAAGGGAGAGGGTAAGGAGTCATTCCAATCCCGGGAGCGGAAAGACTTACCTTAGGGGGGAAAAAGGACGGGTATACACTCGTACACACACACATATCCATCCACACATATACAGACACAAGCAGACATATTTCAATTTGTGTGTATGTTTGTGTGTCTGTCGACCTGCCAGCACTTTCATTTGGTAAGTCACATCATCTTTGTTTTTAGATATATTTTTCCTACGTGGAATGTTTCCCTCTATTTTATATATATATATATATATATATATATATATATATATATATATATATATATATATATATATATATATATATATATATATTTTTTTTTTTCCCGGAGCAGTTTTCGTATGAATAATTTGAAGCAAAGTCGGCTGCCAAAAAAAATTGACTATAATAACTTACCAATACAAGGTCTCAACATATAGAATTTCATTCTCCTACTATTTTCCAAAATTTTGCAAACTACAAAACTTACACATTTCAAATGTGATTGCCTCAAATTATTACAGCCACAAAAAAGAAAACTCTTCTTTTTGTTGGATTCCTTAGTTCATTTCATGTTTTGTAAGTAGAATTTTGTAGAGCTGAACGCTGTAGGGATGTTGAAAAATCTAAAAAGGTTACTTATGTGCAGTTTTTTTGATCAAGCTTATTGCTTAGTCATCAGGACTTTTGTTATCTTCCACAGAGAGTACTAAACAATTGTAGAACACAATGAAAGATGTCAGATTTAATTTTAGTACCAGAATATGGGCCCTTTTCAATGGCCCTCCAATTTATCACCATTTTTAGGGGCTAATATCCTTGCATTGTAAAATGCAAATTTAGTTTTTTGGCAGATTGGAACATGTTCTTTCTAATGCAAATGGTATTAAAAAGTTTGACGAAGACTCTTCTTGTAAAAATGGGCCAATAATAGCCGCTTTTAGAAAAATTGACAACTTTGCCTTTAATTTGTAAACTATTGTAAAGCAGTAGGGGAATGAAATTTTATATTCCAAGACCTTGTACTAGTAAGTTGTTGTTTACAAGGTTTCAGATTTATTCTGCAATTACTTCTGGAGGTATAAAAACCAGAACTTCATTTTTTTTAGCAGCTATTTTTTGATTGACTTATCCATATGATTAATGTTCAGGAAATCTTTCTTTTATATATAATTATTTCTCTTCGTTTCTTTCAAGAAAATATTGCCACAGATATTATGTCTCAAAGCAGCTGAAAATGCATGGCTGCACCATTGGTAGCTACGCTTTGGGGTCAAACAAACATATTAAACTGGTAAAATTTCACCGGTATTGGGGAACTTTTTCTGAAATTAGAACACTTGGCATGGAGTGCCCATCTTGCAGTGGATCAAGTGCAATGATGGCTTCATTTTTTCAGTGTTATTCATACCTAGCCAAACACTATCATACACCTTTGTCAGTATATAAACATTGCCACAGTTCTATAGCACTTCAGTCACGAGGGTTCCGGCTAATTCCTTTTTCTTGAATTTCATGTGTGTCTGTGCTTTGACTATTTTTGCAACATAGCTAAATAAGTCAAAATGCAACACATATACATAAGTTTTTTAACAGGGTTTTTCTGCAACATATTTTTGAACGTGATTATTCTTTCACGAGAAACAATTAACATCAAAGTAATGAATTTGGCTTTCTTTGTTTATTTATTTAATCTTTGAGCATTTCACTAGGCACAAATGTTAATAACTTGTACAAACTGAATGATACGTAATATAATAATAAAGGAAACAGTTAAATAATGTAGATTTGCATACAAACATTCTTCAAGTGTAGTTAAAATTTTAGATCTTCCTTTGCACAGTGGAATAATTCCTCTGTGGCATAGAAAGCCTCCTTTCTAAGCCAGTTTTTTAGAACATCTCTAAAGGTTTTTAATGAGGTGGTGTGCGCTTCTGGCAGCAGCGCATTGAACAGTTTTACTCCAAGGTATGTGTGTATAACTACTGAGCCTTGCTTAATCATGTAAAGAGTTGATCTCAATCTTTACTTTTTGACAAATGATTGGCTTACTCTGTAGCTATCTTGGTTTTCTTTTGTGTAGACTGTGCACCTTAATATAAATAATGATGGGACCATCATGACACCCAGTCTCCTGACAAGCTGCCTACAAGAAACAACGTATTCGAAAATAACCGCTGTACATCTGAAAGTCCTTTTGTCCCACATAAACGCTCGTTTTGCCCCAGTGGAGCTCCCAAAGCAGCATACAGCATGTCATGTGGCTATGAAAAATTCATAACGGGATCTAAGCATAATGTTTTCACTCATGCATGCTCTAAGCTTATGTAACAAGTGTAATAATCTTGATAATTTAGTGTGTATAGAATGTGTGTAGTGATTCCAACTTAATTTGGAATCCAAGTGTACACCAAGAAGTTTAACCGACATGATCATTGTTGATATTTCATAAACTAAAAATTACATTTTCGGTTGAATTTTGATTAACAGTTAATTCATTGTCTTTAAACCAGTTTTGAGTAAATCTTACATTGGCTTTGCTGTCTTCCTTTAGATTCTCTAAGTCATTTCCAGTTGCAATGAAAGTGGTGTCATCAGTACGCAGAACATATGTCCCAGTAAGGAACCTTAAGACATGCCTCTTGAAATATCTAGGAATCCAGAGCTCATAACTTTTTGCTTCCTATTGTCAAGATGCAAATCTAAAATGGTTAGTTCTGTATCTTGATTGCCGTGGCACCTCAGTTTATCTATTAGAATCCAATGACTCACAGAGCCAATCAACAACAGATGACTTTGCTTCAAAGACATTGATTATGAAATCCGATACTCCTTGACAGAGCGTAGGGGAGCGATGTGGAAGACCCGCACCGCCGTACTAGGCAAGGTTCTAGTGGAGGTGGTTTGCCATTGCCTTCTCCGACTGTAATGGTGATGAATGAAGATCTTGAAGCAGGTGAAAATCCCTGACCCTGCTGGGAATCGAGCCCAGGATCCCGTGCTCAGGAAGTGAGAACGCTACCGCGAGCTGCGGACTCAAAGGCATTAAGTATTGTCAAAACATTTTTGATAGGTTTCAGAGTAGATGATTTTCCTCTGAAGCCATGCTGAGTGTTCGTCAGTGTTCCACTGCGTGTGAAATGTTTGTAAATTTATTGGTACAAGAGAAATAGTATGGTAGTTATCAATGCATACTAGCTACTGTTACAACAAACAGGCTGGAAAAGAAGAAATAATAAAAATGCAATAAATCAGTACAAGAGTAGTTTTAGTATAATGTCCACTACCTTCTTAAAAGAAAAGAAAAAATGACAAATGCTTGAAATTTCCCATTGAATTCCAAATAGGAGCATTCATTGTGAATAGATGTCCGATACCCATTTCTCTCAAAAGACACCACTGTATTTAAATAAATAATAAGCTGCAAATTAGTAGATAAACTGAAGATATAACCTAAGAGTCGAGAACAACTTTTCCTAGTGGCAGCTTACCTCTTAGTTTACTAGGTTACATGTAGTTTACAAACCAAAAACACAATTATGCAATGTAATTTTTTAGTATTAATGGATTGGTGAGATTAATTTTGTAAGAGTCGTTATCTCTGGGTAATGTTTAACGTGATTTTTTCCTTATGCCTGAAGATTTTCCTTCATGGTAGATATGTGGAATACAATGAATGCACAAACGAATTGTGGTCAGTAATTTCAATTATTCTTTATATTCCAAACAGGATTTTCCTTTTCACCTCTTGTTACTCTGGTCATTATTTGTTTTGTAATGGCATACATTTTCTATTTACATCTTTAAATAGTATATTTCCATCCTGGCTTTGGGCTGATGCATCCCATTTCTTCTTCTTCTTCTAGCAGTTTTTTTTCTCTTTCTTGCACCAGTGGCTACTTCTCACAACAAACACAAAAGAAGTTCTTTTCCTGTAAATATTCTTTGTTCTTAAACACAGAATGTAATGAAGAGCGGTTGCTTGCCTTTCAAACCCACTGACAATGATATACAACAAAAATCAAACAATGGAAAATCCAGGATGGAATTTAACAATATTATGAGAAGGAAAGTTGCCACTCTTTCATAATACTGATATACAACAAAATATATTCAAGCTCAAATTTCTCCAATTTTACTATCATTTTGTGGGAAAAATACCTTTTTGGAATGTAGATTCTCAGATTTTTAACAGCAGATTTCTATGATGCTATTGCCTCTTTGGCAGTACCTGCTATTGGGGCTGAATGGATGCCCCTACAGTTTAACCAATTGAAATGTTCTGAGTAGTAGATTTCAGCAAATGCCACAATGAAACCCAACTAAAGGACACCCCTGTGCAAGGGCATTTTCGAAAATACAGGGGGAGTCAAGAGGAAAGGTACATGTCCCTTTTGTACATTTTTCTTGAATAACTCTAAAACCGCACCCTCCAATGAAAATGTGTCACAGTACAAAATTAAAATGTATTAAATTTCCTTCAAAAAAAAAAAGGTCCTATTCATTTTTTTCTGTAGAACTAATGGTTTGTACGAAGAGAGCATGAGAATGTTGAAAACCTTGCTCGACGCGCATGTGCCGTAGATTACGTAGTTTTTGTAGGCCAATTTGAGGTAGTTTCCCCGACTTGATAGACCGCAAGTGTCCCGTATCAAACTGTTCATCTCAACTTGCTACCTCAAATTGGCCTACAAAACCTACAGTGCATGCACGTTGAGCGAGTTTTTCAACATTCTTGCGCTTGTTCACATTAGTCCTGGATTTAAAAAAAAAAATAATTTAATAGGACCTTTTTTTGAAGGAAATTTAATAAATTTTAATTTTGTACTAAGACATGTTTTCACTGGAGGGTGCGGTTTTCGAGTTGTTCAAGAAAAATGTACAAAAGTGATACTAAATGTGTTCTAGCTCGGAAATAATTTGGAATAGAGCATACGTCCATATGAAGTTTTTTGCTTAGAATCACTAATACTATCATCCCTCGAAGCATGTACCTTTCTCCTCCTGACTCACCTTGGATGTGCTTATTAAGCACTACAATGTAGCAAATTATTTAAATTCAAGAACTGGAAATTCATATTAGATTTGAAGGTAACACTGAAATTAGCACAAAACAATTTAAGAATCTGGTCATACAGCAAAAATTTTTCTTGTCACTATATACTATAGAACATCCAATTTATCAATAGAAACTTATGTTAAGTCAACTACTTTCGAAGTATGGGCAAGTTAAATGCACACATTACATGTAATAATTCTGCTCTTTAAATCAGATACAGCCCAATGACTGGCATGTAAGCACAATGTATGTCAGTTATAATACATGCTAAAACAGACACACCGCAAAAAATATCATGGGAAAAATGACGTACTCATATTTACAGCAAAAATATTTATTCATAAATAGGTACCCAAAAATTTAACAAGATAATGAGTAACATTTAGTTAAGCCTCGGACACGAGGTACATTTCGGACGGACAAATATGCCGTACATTAGAATGTTTACATAATCTTCCTCCATCTGTATGTGATTCTATTATGTATCAACAAGCAAATCAGATAACAATTCATAAAATATAAAATTTCTGAGAGCTTTGCTAATTTGTTGCTTTGGACTAGATAAATTTGTGTCAGCATCTTCGTATCACTTGAATGCCATGATACATATTTAACGACAACACATTAAACACACTCCAAAATACACGTACTGTCGTAAGATCTAAGACTTGGATTAAGTATCGACAGGAAGAGTTGAGACAACAAATAAAATCACAAATATTCATTAATTACAAACAAAGCTAAGGCCTTTTTTATGAATTGACTCCAAAGACAGAGAGAGACAGACCAGAACATACGTAACATACAATGAAGCATACAGTGGAAAACAGTCATAAAATTTCAGTAATTCTTTACAGTCTATTCCATGAAAAACATGTGATGAGACTTCAACTACTTTTGAAGCAAAGTACTGAATCTATAGCTTGAAGAAAATATAAAAAAAGCAGTCAATTTTCAATTCTTATACAGCTTTTTGAACTTTCCCGAAGTGTGATGCAATTCACACAGAACAATTATCCTCTTTTCACTTATTTTTCAGCTTATACATCATGAAAGGATCTCCCCCCCACCCCCTTCCTCCAACGAAAAAGTTAAAATACCACCTCTTTGACAGCACTGTGACATGCTAGTGGTAAAGCTCCAGAAAATTTATATAAAATAAACTTTGAATAGATTTTTGTGAAAATACATTTTAATATTAGGCCAAGCTTCTGCACTTCCATCATAACCACTGTGTACCGTAACATGTTTTATTTACAAAAACTGAATGTCAATGAATTTTCTGGAATTTTCCTAAGGTTCAAACAAATCTGTTTAAAGTGTGCATAGCCCGCTACAGTACTGTGGGAATTAACTAGCATGTTATGACTTACATCGCTTCATGACCAGACCAAATATTAACAACAAAGTAGTAGTAGTAGTAGTGTGTGTGTGTGTGTGTGTGTGTGTGTGTGTGTGTGTGTGTGAGCGCGCGCGGGCGCACGCACGCCCGCCCGCCCGCCCGTGCTACAATTTTCAAAAGTCTCATTGTGGAAGAAATGATTGTCTGGAGCAACAACATACATTTACTGAGTAATTTTATGTCACTCAGTTATAAATTGCTTGAAATACATAAAATCTGTATGCAAGCATGTATTATACAATATGGTCCCTCAGTAACTACAGTTTTGTGTGATGCTTGTAGTAACTCATCTTCTACTGGCTTATCAGAATATATAAAGTTTGTATCTGAACAATCCATGCATAAGCAAGGACAATTTAAACATGACAGTTTACACAATTTTACAACAGTGAATAAAAATATTAACAGTACAAAGAAACAACATTCAAATAGTATCAATCACTCTTCAATGGCACTTAACATACAAAGATGAAACAATTATGAAGTAAATATTTTAAGTCTTGTACATTTAAACGGCAGCAAATATTGCACATTAGTGTAGAAACTTCAAACTCTACTATCATTAGTGGCCATAACTTCCATGTCGTCACGGCATCGTGGAATATATAAAGTTACACAGGTATGTTCCCATATATCCTGAGGGTACTTTTCGCCTGTTGTCCATGTGTCTGTCTCCAGATCATAACATTCAATAGCTGCTGCAAAAAGAAAGAGAGAAGTTATACCTGGAATACCATAAATGTGTATAGAGGACAAGCACACACTGGAAGGAGATTGTCACATATTGTAAGCTACTGGCCCCCCCCCCCCCCCCCCCCACACACACACACACACACACACACACACACACACACACACACACAGAGAGAGAGAGAGAGAGAGAGAGAGAGAGAGAGAGAGAGAGAGAGAGAGAGAGACAGAGAGAGAGAGAGAGAGAGAGAGAGAGAGATATTCCATTCCTCCTATACAACTACTGAAATTTCTTCTGCCTACACCACTATCATTGATAAACCAAAACTGAAGAAATCTCTCTCCCCCCCCCCCCCCCAGGACGTTTTACGTTTGCATGGCATGCCACACTTTAAAACAAACTTATCCTGCTCCCATTAAACATTATCTGAAGTTAACAAACATCCATTTATCCCTTGGGAACTATACATTCAACATGTTATGATAAAGTGAAGTGAAGACACTAATACTGAAAGGCCAGTAAGAAGTTGATAATGTTTAACTGTATTGCTGAAATGGAAAGTAACATGTCTTACCATTTTTGCACAATTTATACAATGTAAAAGAATCTCCAAAATCAAAAGAACATTCAATAAACATTGTGACAGTTTATTTTCGCTAACTGCATGTGCATGTGAACAGGCAACAACGCAGATTAACTGACCACATGACAGCAATGGCATACCAAAACTTTCGTGCACTTAACGATTTCTCTACCAATTTACACTAGCACTCAAAACACAGACCATTATAACTAAAAATAAAAAAGGAGCTGCTTCTGTAACTTAAATGCTACACCAGAAGAACCCTAAGGTATTGTCTACAAAGATACGAAATACATGTAACTTACCTGTAGCACGATCGAACATGGCATCACTGTGAAATCCTCCAATGAAATAAATTTTTGAGCCAACACCGACAATTCCAGCATGGTACCTTGGTGTAGGCACAGTTGTTACCACATCCCATGTGTTAGCACTTACATCATAAACATCAATAGTCTCACACAGAACTCTATTTCCTGTGTCAGCATCCTCAAACCAACCACCACAAACATAAAGACGCTCCCCAAGAACAAGCATTACATGGTCTGCACGTGGTGTCAACATGGGAGCCCGCTGCTGCCACACATCAGTCACGGCATCGTAACAGAGCATTGAGCTCAGAACGAGGTCCCGGTCCAGCCCTCCAGAAATGTACAGTGATCCTCCAGGCATTGCAGCCCCTGCATGCTGGCTACGGTGACCAGGAAGGGGCCGAATTGACTCCCAGCTGTCAGTCTGTGGATCATAACATTCACAGGCACTCACTTCTTCTTCATCATCTGGATCATCAACTTCACTTGCTCCTCCTATGGCATACAGGCGTCCACATACAACATTCAGTGAGAATCGACATCTCTCTCTCTGCATGGGTGCCATTGTTGTCCATTTGTTGTAACGTGGACTATAGCGGAAGCCAAATGGATGAATATTCTCCTGTGGTAAAAAACAGTTTATTACTGTAATACTCAACTATTTATGACAATAAAAATAATCAATTGTTGACAATATAATGAGAATGGATAGATAAAAAATCTACTCACACACACACACACACACACACACACACACACACACACGACACCTTTCCTTCTCATCCTGTTCGTTAAGTCTCCGCTGGCCCGGTGTTATGGGTGACTTTTCTAAACTGTACCCCTTTCCTGTGTGTGTGTGTGTGTGTGTGTGTGTGTGTGTGTGTGTGTGTGTGTGTTTTCCCTGCCATCGCTTGGCGAGACAGCCACAAAAGACTTGTAAACACAACAAACTGAAGATAGATCCGCACTTCAATACAAATGAAATTTTGAAAACTACCTCTCGGGACAGTGTGTCTATGACTTTCATTGTAGAGACAGCCACTGGAAAGAATGCTTATTAGCAATGTGAATTATAAATATATCACGCGGGTCCCAGATTAATGAAAGTTAACAGATACGACACCACTTCGTAAGATTGCAACTCTAATGGAAATGAACCCAGGATCTCAGTCTTGAGAAATTCTAACTGCCGAAGCATAGAGGCAACTTATGTTAACCCCCTCAGATATGAATTTTTTCTGGAGGAAGGAAATTTTTTCTTTATTTTGTAATGCTCTATGGTGATTTTTTTAATAATTTTAGATGCAAGATTTATTCAATAATATTTACCTGTTTTCAAAATATACTTAGTACACTTGGCTTCTTTTTATAGACAAAAAAAACTCATCATTCAATAATTCGCATGCAATATAACAATAATATCGTTCATTTATACTGTGAATATAATTAACCAATCACTACCATGTATTCGGGCAGGCACAAGCTACTCCACACTGCTACATTTGACCTAATACTTTAATAGAGAAGCTGAACAGTTGGCAGCAGTTGTACATGAGGAAAAGATGGAACATCCACAAATGTGTACATACAGTTTCCGCTATGGAAAAATATTTCTATTGCAACTAAAGGACAGTAAAATTTAAATGTACACAATTGTAGCCAGAGAATCTGAAAGGGTTAAAAATGATAAATCTAAATAAAAATGAAGAAAAAATATTTATTCCATGAAATAAGTTGCCATTACATGTATTCATCACTCAGTCAATGTTGATGCAGACATAAATGAATACAGGGAAACCTCACTTTTACACTTATCATGGGTGGGGGGAGGGAGTGTAAAATGTGGGAAATAATGTTTTAAGCATTGAAAGTTACATATGGGCTCTCACCCTTGTAATTCTGTATTTTATGTATATATACGTAATAGGCATGGAAATACCTGCCAGGGACTTTTTTATTATCCAATAAAAACTGCAGATGTAACTGGAACTGGGGGAAGTAGAAACATTTCACTTTATTTCATACATCATAATCTATGTTTTTGGATAGTCTGCACCTGTCCATTACATAAATGATGAAACACTGCACCAGTTACGTTTTCTTTCATGCTTAGCACGACATTTTGAGACTTTATTATTGTTGTCAAGTGCAAATATTTATGTAAGTATTTTGTGGGGTATTTGCATATGTGATGTTTTGCTTTTCTTTTACTGTACTCATCTTTTTGAAGTTATCGGATATTGTGCCTCCTCAATTATATAGAAAACCACACACAAGCAAACTCTCTCCCTCAATGATTATTCTTGAAACTTGTCTTGGTAAGAACGGAAAAAATAAATAAATGGTTTGTGTTTACACCAAAAGCATTTGGGCAACACAATGTAAGCAAAGGTATCTTTACCTGTTTACCAGTTCCTATCTGCTGAGAAAAGCGCCCTGGTGTCAAGAAACTTACCCATGTAATGTTTGTAAACACTACTTGATGGCCAGTGTTGTTTTATGTCAATTACGGCAGTCCTTTTCTCCATGAACATTTTTTTCGTGAAGTGTAAATTGCAGTAAGTTTATAAATATGTTAAGGCAAAATCAGATGAGAATTAACACTGTGAACGTAAGAAATTCGATGGAAATGATAAGATAATTTCATAAATGGTGGAAAAATGTTAATTCCGGGAACATGAAAGTGGGGTTATACAAAACACGGACTATACTTCAACAGTCATTCTTTCTATGCTCAATAAACTGGAGTATGGCATCTCCTTAAACCACAAAGTGCGCATTACAGTGCTAAATATACTGGAAGTCATTCATCATCAAATGCTTTTAGTATTAATCATATTAGGGAAAGATGTAGTACTTTGTACGATAGAAAAGCATTGTGGTATATGTATACCTTACCTGAAGAGACTGATTAAAGCAACCTCCAACAACATATAGCTCATTGTCTAGCACAGCTGTTCCATAATTACACTGCTCAACATGAGGAATCGAAGTAAGGTGACGCCACTTTGATACACTTGGAAGAAAATATGTAATCTCATTGGTGATCCCGGCAATACCAAAGCCACCAACCTAAAACAAATAGGATGCTGGTCACATTAACAATTCTCAACTGCTACCACATTCATACTCAATAAGGGCACGCCTATAAACAACATATTCATTGTGCCAACAATACATACCATCGCGCACCACAATCCTAAAGAGAAACGAACATGCTTATACAAGTAACTGTGAGATAATTAAATTCCGCAACTCACCTCACTAACAACAGCAAAATTGCTTTTAAATTATGAAGGTGCACATACATACCAAGGAACATCAGCTTAGTAGTTGTTAAATGGAATGAACATGCTTCATACATCAGTAAAGAAAATTAATAGTCAACAAAACTCACCAACCATTTGACTAATTTTATCTGGGTGCAACTCTTCACTAGCAGGCCTCACCATAGTAAATACAATAATGCACAGTAATTAACGTAATGCATATTTACATTTACACAAACGACCCATCACGATGCAGACCGCAAAAGCCCATATTTTACGTTATTATTTCTATGCAACTCACCATAACAAAGCATCACCCTGGTGTGAAAATACATTACTGAACAAAAAATTAATAAATACATACTATAGCAATGTGGATCCCAGCACAGCAATGAACTGAAAATGCAAACTATTAAAATTGACCATTTACTGTAACATACTTTAAACATATTTCCAGAATTACATACGGATTAAGCAAGCAGATTAAATATGGGTGTTAACAAACGTGCATAAATGCTATGCAAAAATGTGGAGCATAAAGAATTGCAAATGTGGTGAGTGCAATGAACTCACCTTTACAACAGCCAATTCCATTCCCCTGGAGTTAATCAAGGAGGTACTGGAGGGGATAGGTAACTTGAGTGTCCTTGGACGATTCTGTCTGCACGTCTCAGCCAGAACCTGCAATATTTATATATGCATGATTGTCACAAATACTTTACATGGTGCGTAAGGGTTCATTTCACTCAAGTTATTACTGCAGTAATGCATAAATTCCAAATCAAACTGAACCAAGCCTAGAGGCAAATACTCTGTGTGCCATAAGGCAAAAATCTTGGGTGTCAAGCATTCCTAAATGCACACATGCTCCCTTACAAGAAACTTATTTTTATTTCCAAAATATTACAACCAAACACCCATTTGGTGTCACATACAGTGTGCTTACTGTATGTCATACCAAGAAGTAGACATGAAATCATCACATTAGCCTGCAAAATCCAAAGCAGGTATCTTATATCTTCAGCTTTTATGAAGAGCCAAAACCTGTCACCATAGGTAATGAGGCGCCTTCACAAACACACACACACACACACACACACACACGGGAGGGAGGGGGGGGGGGAGAGAGAGAGAGAGAGAGAGAGAGAGAGAGAGAGAGAGAGAGAGAGAGAGAGAGACCTATTTCGTGGATGGCAATATGAAATTCGGCACACTGATGGATGTTTTGAAGCTTTTACAGCAGCCCCAGTAGGCTTGCCTGAGATTCTATTAAGTGTGTTGTTCCTCTTAATCCATCACCTCATCATCAACTCTTTCCATCATGAAAGAAACTTTGCACCTTTTGGTCAAGTTGTGCCACAATAGAAACACGTTTTTATTTTTCTTTATTTATGACAGTTGTTAGCTCTATTTAGCTCGCACAAACAGTGATATCATTGATCTCATTTAATTCATCATTTTAAAACCATTTGCTAGGAAGCACTTTCATATCATAGTTCTGAGGTGCAGTTCGGGGCACTAAATGTTGCAAGGACTTTGCTTCAGGAACACACCATTTTCTCAAAAATCTAGTTACAGAAAGCTTAGTGATGGAATCGGTGTTTTAGGACCATAAACGGCACGGTCATCAGTGCCTGTCTGAATGCTTAAATTGTGATATTAACTTATTTGTGTTGTGATGAAATCAGTGTATAATGAAAACCCACAAATGTGCATAAGTTATGTTAAGCCACAGGCTGAGGTGTAGTTTTAATGGGAGTTATCGAAATAACTTTTGGGTGCCCTTCCTAGTAGGGAGAGTGATCCAGATACATATCATTGCATTTTTCATACAACACTAGTACCAGCCTAAATTATTGTATAAAAATGGTAATTTACATTTCACTAAAACTTCTGCTATACCAAAGCTGTTCAGCTAGCACATCACATAGATCCCTCACATCTGGCTTGCTGTTTAAGAATATCTGCTCTTGAGATGTGTGTACATTTGAGAGTAAATCTTCGTGAGCTGCTATCAAAAGGCTGTCTCGGGGTAAACTCTCGAGCAGAGAAGAGATCAAAAGTGTCTCTTCCAGTTGACATGGTGCCGCTAGCTGTTTCTCTAGTGGACATGGTGCTGCTACAGTGCCATAGATAGCGGCTCACCATACACAATCAGTGTTCATATTCCGTGAGTGGCTGTCACAGTATAGGGGTGCAAGATGCCGAAAACATGGTTATAAAAAGCAAATAAGGGCTTGCAGAACATAAAATGTTCTGAATATAGAAGGTGTCCCAGGCGAAATGGTTAATACTCAGGGATATGACAGGAACCACCATTCAAGGCAAAAGAAGTCTTTTAAACATTAATGCATTCCTTAAGAGCTTATTCAGTAAGAGAGAGAGATTTCACAGTAGCAAAGATAGAGCTCATAGCTCTTAAGGTACGCACTTTGGAGCCCACATTCACTAGACTTTTACTTCGAGTGATGGTTCCCAACACATCCCCTGGACCTTAGCAATTCCTCCCTTGTCATTCTGCTCAGATAGGATGAAAAAACACATGCATTTGGAAGAATGAGACTTAACAGTTTTCGTGTTTGTGAGAAGTTTAGAGGAACTTCACAATTTCAGGAGTTAATAGAAATTGGAAATACTTGTGCTTCACTATGTAACACAACCTGATAATACGAAATTAAATAAAGTCCACTGACATTCTTAACGAAAGGTTAAAAATGAGAATAGTAAGTTTGGAAACAAACTATTAAAAACAGTTTGCCATCTTTTAGGACAGGTCCATATCTCAAAAGCTGAAGAAAAGTCATTTGGACAAGTGAGTCTTTTCTAAACAATTTACTATCCAACAGTCATGTGTCAGTACTGACAAGACACACTGCACTTAGATTTAAATTATGTCCGAATTTTATTTTTGATGTTTCGTATTTGTGAATTTGAAAAATTATTTGTTCTGTTTCCAACATGGTCTGGTGTGACATAGCATTTGTTGCCACGAATCTATACCACTACTTTCAGAATACTACTGTAATGGATCTGTTATTCATCTATGACTGGGAGATTTCAATATGAGACTGGTTCATGCCCTGGCGTTTTGGAAGAGAGTACAGGGGATATGACAGTTTCATGACAAGGTTAACAAGCAGACACTCCAGTGAATTGAAAGTAAAGAAGGCGACGAAGAACGAGTTTTGGCGAAAGAAATACAGGACGAATGCGACAACTGGTGTGCACGTTGCCTGCGAATTATTGCACACACAGCTCTGATAATGTTACAAGAAAACTGAAATACGGAAAGCTATAATTCGAAGGTGACGAGGATGGAGAGTATAACTAGTTACTTAAAACTTACAAATTATGGTATTAACTTATTCGTTCTCCGACTCATATGTACAATAAAATACGTAGAAGTATTAAGCTACCCAAAACGGAAGAACCTGTCCAATAATGGATGAAATCCGATTTTAACGAAACAGTTACCATAATAACTTTCAGATGCCCTTCCTAATGGCGCAAGGCCATCCAGAAGAGTATCACTGCACGTCTGTATAATTTTAATCCCAAGGGACAGTGCAGATTACAGGGCAAGTGATTTACAATGTTAAAACTGTCTGTCCGTATCATTTTTTCCTTCCCCGTAAAAGCAGACGAAACTCTCATTTTCTAACAGCCTTTATTCAAACCCATTTAAAAAAGCAAAGATTTTTATATGTTCCGGCTATGGTTTATTCCTTAACTGGTCCTCAATGTCAATGCACAACCGTAAAATGGTTTCTGCTTCTTGTTTTTAAACTATGGTACTAACACTTTGCGTAGTATAACAGCTTTAAATATTTTATAATAAAGGTAACTTACATTTCATGAAAATTTCCGCTACCCATATCAAAGCCGTTCAGCTTCCACATCATACTGGTCTTGCACTCCTTGCTCGCTGGTTAAGAATATCCGCTCTCGAAATACACCACTGCGCTGCCTGGGATCTATACGGCATACGCGCAACTAACGCAGTTGCCAAATGTAACTGCTGACGTGGCACCAGACCCTCCCTTCAGCCCCACCCACTGACACAGCATAATCCTGCGCTCGCTCGCTCGCTCTCTCTCTCTCTCTCTCTCTCTCTCTCTCTCTCTCCAGGGCGATTACTTGTACAGTGTTGCCATGTCTACAGCGTTCTCCTCGCACGAACGCGACTATTGATCACCTACTCCGTAGGAGTAGAACGCTTGCCCAACTATACGTGGCACAGCGCTATCGGAATCACTTTAACCAGTATAATCTGTTTCTGATGTCTGACAAATTCTGAAAACGGAAACATGCAGTTTCAGTAAGAAACTGATGCATTCAATGAGTGATCATGTTGTCCAGTGTCCATAATTCATTCCCCGACCACAAAACATTAAGTTCAGTTGGTCTGCTTAAAGTAAGAAACGGGCTGCCGACAATGTGACAGTATTATAATGGCAAGATGGGTGAAGACGTTCTGTATGAGATTCTCATGAACAACTAGAGCGGTGAGAACTCCACCCAAAACATTTCTTATTGGTAATATGATAATTATAGTGAAAGTGGAGGCAGGCCTCCTGCCTCCGTCGATACCTCGAGACTTACAAACCACACTGTTAGAGAGATGGGGCTGTATGCCTATAGCAACTGCACAGAGCTTGTGCACGAGGCAAACTGGTCAGTCAGTCTGCATGAGCCAATGAAATTCCTGGTTCTGACGATGTGAACCTATCCCTTTGTTTCTGTCATGTGACTGTTCACGGAGGGGAATGCTTGCTGCAGCCTGTTCATATATTCTTCTTATGTCCAGAAATATGACAATATTGTTACCACTGTTGTCAAGGGTTAACTATTGCAATTACTTATAGGTCAAAAGAATGTAGAGAAAGTTGGCAATATTCTAGAACGGGCCGTAAGATTGATTTGTAAGCAATCCTCTTTGTCAACGACTGCATTTCCCCAGTAGTCTACCAATAAGGCAATGGCTAATACCAGATTTACCCACAACTGAGCCTATGTGATCATTCCATTTCATGTCTCTATAATGTGTAAGATCTGGTGGTTTCCAACGATGACACAGTGATATTATAGTCGTAGGATACGTCATTTTTTCATTTTGTAGAGAGAACAAGCTTATATTTCTGAAGATTTAGAGCAAGCTGGTTGTCTTTGCGTCACTTTTAAACCTTACCTATATCATTTGTGCAGTCTCCCTGAGACATCATCATAGATAACTGCAACATCCGCAAAAAAGTCTGACATTACTGTTCGTATTGTATTTTATTGATCTAGGCAATCATAGTGTTACACAGTTGTAAAGCTACTTCTATACTTGTTGATGACTCCATCCAAGATGACATCTTGCATCCTCCCTACCAAAAACTTCTCAGCCTAACACAAATCTCGCTTGATACCCCATAGGACTGTACTTTTGACACTAAATGTAGATGTACTGGGTGATATTTGCGCACTTGGTGACTCAGCAGCCATTAAACTTCTGGACATTTTCATTGATACTAACTTGGCAACAGCATGCTAAACATGTTCCAAACTTTCGTAGGTTCTGTACCTCTTCAGAAAACTAGAAAGTATCATGCTGGAACAGCACCTATTAACAACATGCTATGCAATGTGCCACAGCCACATCAGCTATGGTCAGTGGCTGTGAGGCAACTCCATAGGCTGCAAGAATGTGCTTTTATTCCAGAAGAAAGCAATCAGGATAATTAATTAAAAAACAGACTGTCCACTGCAAATCAGCATCCTGTCTGATCACCTGCATCCATTCGTATTTATTGTTAATTCCGATGGACTTGGGCAATTACAGCAGGACAATGCAACACTCCACAAATCCAGAATTGCTACAGACTGGCTGCATGAACATTCTTCTGAGTTTAAACACTTCCACTGGCCACCAAACTCCCCAGACATGAACGTTATTGATCATATCTGGGATGCTTGCAATGTACTGATCTCCACCCCTTGTACTCTTACGGATTTATGGACAGCCCTGCAGGATTCATTGTGTCATTTCCCTCCAGCGCTAATTCAGACATTAGTTGAGTCCATGCCACATTATGTTGTGGCACTTCTGCGTGGTCGCGGGGGCCCTACACGATATTAGGCAGGTATACCAGCTCAGTTCCTCAAGTTGTGCTCTAAAAGTGTCTATTAGTGGTGCCTTACAGGCAAAAGTTTTGATATATTTTCCCTGTTTTTCCACTACCTGTTGTTTCCTGGAAATATCTTGTATCTCTATGTACGATCTCTACAAACCACTGTGAACCGCATTTCAGTGGGTACTTAACATGTTACCACATGTTATGTTTTCTTCTCAGTTCAAATGTGTTTTGACTGCAGGGAACATGTCTAACTAAATACCTTGCTGTAATTGATATAATTTTGTCTTCATCATCTTTATTGGAGTGATATGCAGTGGACTTCAGAATATCTTTAGATTCTTCATTTTTCTGGTTTTTGAAAACTTCGAAAATAATCTTTTGTGTGACAATTGGTATATTCCTTCAGATGTATGTTAGTTCACATTTTTCAGCAGTTCTATGATGCTCTTCTTTGGGTCAAATAAAACTGATCATTCGCATACATTCAGTGACCTCCTTTACATCTCTTTGTTAAGGGTCCTGCACATCTGAGCAATATTCTAAGGTGGTATTCACGTGTGATTTGTAAGCAGACCTTGCCAATTAACCACAGTTTGCCACCTATCTTTGCTACAATTGAGCGTTTGTGACTATTCGATTCCACATACTTCCAAACTGTTACGATCAGGTATTTGTACGAGTTGACCAGTTCTAATTGTGATTTGCTGATATGGCAGTCCCGAGTACCTCATTTTACATTTAAAGCAAGTTGTCAGTCTCTGCACCCCTTTGCAACCTTACCAAAATCTGACTGAATATTTGTGCAGGTTTTTTTCAGATAGTACTTCATTATAGGCAACTGCACCATTTGGAAACAGTGTAGTGTTGCTACTCTCTTCCAGGTCATAATACACAAAATGAACAGCAAGGGCCCCGAAATATTTTCCTGGGGCACACCTGTAGTTATTTCTGCTTTTTTCAATGACTCTCAGTCTAAGATGATATGCTATGTCTTGCAAGCAAATCAAGAAATCTGCAATCCAGCCACAGATTTTGTTTGTTAACCCACACAATCACACTTTTGTTGACAAATTGTGGTGTGGTACCAAGTCAAACGCTTTTCTGAGGTCGCGAAATACTGCATTCGCCTGATTTCCTTGATCCACAGCTTTCATGGTGTCATGCGAGACAAGTGCAATTTGGGTTTCGCAGAACCAATTCTGTTTCAGATGCCTCATTATGTTCCACATGCCTCCTCATGGTTGAGCTGAAAATATGTTTTACGATTCTAGAACAGATAGACATCAGTGAGACTGAGAGTAGTTTTGTCGATCTCTTCTGTTACCCTTCTTGTAGACAGGTGTGACTTGTGTTTTTTCCTATCTCTGGGCACAAGTTTTTACTGAAGAGACCTACAGCACAAGAAGATTAATATACGACGTAACTCAGCTGCATTGGTTTCTGGAGCTTTGTTTAATTTTTATGGTTTTAGTTGCTCCTCAATATCACTCACAGTAATATCTACATCATTTATCTTCGTGGTGGTTAAGTAAACTCCAGGTAAGTACACCTTCGCCTTTCTTAGTAAAGGGACATTTGAAAACAGAGTACTGTATGTATACTTTTGCTTTGCTACCTTCAACTTCAGTTCCTGTGCTACCTACGAGTGTGAATCTTTTACAAGTGAAGAAGACAAGCAATCTCTCTCTCTCTCTCTCTCTCTCTCTCTCTCTCTCTCTCACACACACACACACACTCACACACACACACACACACACACACACACACACACACACACACACACACAGACACACACACAAACAAACAAACAAACAAACAAAGAGAGAGAGAGAGAGAGAGAGAGAGAGAGAGAGAGAGAGAGAGACTTTCTCTCCCCCCACCATCAGGTGTCTCCTCTCTCTGCCACTCTCTTCCAGCACAAGTAAGTTCAAAAGTGTTAAACTTGGGTTACACGATAAATTAGTCTAATCTATAAGCCTTAAATTCAACTGAATACCTAGGTATTACAATTACGAACAACTTAAATTGGAAGAAACACATAGAAAATGTTGTGGGGAAGGCTAACCAAAGACTGCGTTTTATTGGCAGGACACTTAGAAAGTGTAACAGACCTACTAAGGAGACTGCCTACACTACACTTGTCCGTCCTCTTTTTAGAATACTGCTGCGCGGTGTGGAATCCTTACCAGATAAGACTGACGGAGTACATCAAAAAATTTCAAAGAAAGGCAGCACATTTTGTATTATCGCGAAATATGGGAGAGAGTGTCACAGAAATGATACAGGATTTGGTCTGGAAATCATTAAAAGAAAGGCGTTTCTTGTTGCGATGGAATCTCACGAAATTCGAATCACCAACTATCTCCTCTGAATGCAAAAATATTTTGTTGACACCGACCTATGTAGGGAGGAATGATCACCACGACAAAATAAGGGAAATCAGAGCTCGTACGGAAAGACATAGGTGTTCATTGTTTCTGCATGCTATACAAGACTGGAATAATAGATAATTGTGAAGGTGGTTCGATGAACCCTCTGCCAGGCACTTGAATGTGATTTGCTGAGTGTCCATGCAGATGTAGAAATGTTTGCATGCTGGAATATTTGGCGAGGAAGGCGAAGGTGGGAGCTGAGGCTGCTGCTTCTCTACTTTCTACTTTCCAGCAGGCTTTTAAAGAGGAACATATTCACCTTTTCTGTGCTCTGATAGAAGCATTTTTCAGCTTGTTCCTTTTTTCCCTGCTGCAGCAAGGAGTGCTGCTTATATAAAACAAATTGTGTAGGTCAATGAAATCTTGACACTCTATTTATGTACCTGAACACATTTATATACTTTCACACATATGAACAACAAATAAGTATGCACAATATAAGGTTAACACAAAATTGTTTTGTTTACTTTTTTTACTGAATAGGTTTCCCAACAAGTGCAGTTCATCGAAAATGCCCGGCTTATTATTTGTATCTTAAAACAATAGAAGTTTTAATATTTCACTGAGTTTGCAGTCTTTCCCATAAATTTGGCAGCCATTTTAAGTTCTTTTCAGTCATGTTGCGATCCTTTCAGCTCATTTTTTTGTCACTGGAGTACCACTTTTGGCATATTCGTATATGCATGAAGTGTCCATTGGACAGAGTGAGCACATCATAAAATTTTTATTGGTCAAAAAATGCTGACAAAAAACAGGGTTTAGTGACCTCTGCACTGCTGCGGTGACCCTAGAATCCTTTCCATTTGTCCATCATGTCAGTTAAAACTACATTTATGCCTAAGACCAGATATTACGCGCATATTTTATGTACAAAAGTATGGTTAATTTGAACCTCTGGACCTTGGTGACAGATAATGTCGAAAAATTTTTTAAAGATCCCGAGAATATCTTCTTATGACTGTATGGTACAAATTTCAATGATCTGCCATAAATAGAAGTGGCCTTTCCCATAATTGGCACTTCTTGTACCCAAAAATTATGGATTTTCAGAATTATCTCAGGAACTGTTGATGGACAATCAGTGCTTTATAAACTGCCTAAGGTTCACCCTAGACCATCCCTAATGTGAAAGAACCACCCAATTTGCTAAATTTCCCTGGGCTGGAGAAAGTATGTAATGTTTAAATTTTGATCTCCACAAGCCACCCAAAGGTGTGTGGCAGAGTATGACCATTCTCTACTCAATACAACCCGAGATATGACCCTCTGGGGAGGGGAGGGGAGGGGAGGGGAGAGAGAGAGAGAGAGAGAGAGAGAGAGAGAGAGAGAGAGAGAGATATCAACAGAATCCCATATGGAGTAAGACTCAAGTATGCGACCAGTTCAAGAAGACCAATGGGAAATTTATAGTTTGCGAATGGTTGTCAATTTTGTTGATTCTGTGTAAGTAAAAGTTAATATCTACTTGAATTACACTGTTTGATATAAAAACCTAAGTCATCCAAATGGTGACCATTCATTTTAATAGGATTTTTGTCTCTCTGCCAGAAATTACTCTTAACAGGCATTGATGAATCAAACCTACCTATTCTTTAATGGTAGCTTTCATCTCCATTAAACTTTGGGGTTTGTTAACACAGACACAGTTTTTGAAATATGCTACACTGATACATCACAAGCAGACAAGTCTGGTGGTCTTGGCAGCTACAAATTGTCGCCAGAATGACAAATGAGACATTAAGGAAAAATTTTCCTCACAGTGTTATGGATGCACCTGCAGTGTATGACGTCACATCACTAAATTTAAAATGAACAATTCTCACATTTATCTTTGTCCACTATTCTAGCAGAAAGAATATATTCAGTATGATGTATATAACATTCGAACTCCATGTCAATGTCATGCAACAGTCCTCAAAATAATAACACCTGAAACTTCCTGGCAGATTAAAACTGTATGCTGGACTGAGAGTCAAACTCAGGGCCTTTGCCTTTTGTGGGCAAGTGCTCTATCAACTGAGATATCCAAGCAAGACTCTCAACCCATCCTCACAGCTTTAATTCTGCCAGTACCTTGTCTCCTACCTTCCAAACTTCGAGTCTTTGCCCGGCACACAGTTTTACTATGCCAGGAAGTTTCATATCAGTGCATACACCACTGCAGAGTGAGAATCTCATTCTGAAACTAACACCTGATTGCACCAACAGCAGTTACAGCATATCACACTGTCAGACAGGTAGAATGAAGAGTTTTTTCATGAACCACACAACATTCCATTGGTGTCATTCCATGAATTCTAAATCCAAATGTAACACATTCCTCGCTGAGTAATTGTTCATCTGTAGACTGTGTGCATGTTGATGTGTGGATCTAACTCCTGATGGTTCCTCTCTCACAACCACAATGTTTTCAGGTGTCCTTACTGGCAGCTTCTTAAGAATGTTTCTTATTCTGAAAGCTGTAAACTGTCATAGGTCACACTACAACTTGGACCTGTGCGATTAAAAGAAGCAAGAAATATCCACCACGTTGCAACAACTGATGATAGCTGAAGTAGAGAGAATGTAAAATGCAGAAAAGTGTTTTTGAAAAATAGAAATTTATGAACACCTACTATAAATTTGTGTTATGGGGTCTTCCCTGAAGGCACAGTGTGATGTACAGGGCCAGACATTTTTAGATTGGGTAGTATACCACTGTCAGCAGTGGAAAGGAAATTACATTTTCTTCACTTTGGGATCGTATCAGAAGATACAAAATATGTTAAATTTTCACAATAGATTAGAGAGATGGTGAAAATGTAACATATTTCATAACTTTTGATACTAGTTTTGCACCTGAAAGTTACTGAAGTGCATTCAATGGCCACCGTATCTCATAGCATTTTACATGCAAATTGTGAAGATATTTATGTGAAGAAGCTGCTTTCTATAAATCCATTGTTCCATTGCTACTGAAATGGTGGACAATCCCAAAGTGAGTTACGTGTACATTGTTTCCCTTCCATGACAGAATGATCGACTAGCCTACCTGAAAACCTCTGCACCTGTATGTCACCCTCTTACCTTCAGGAAAGACCTCCTTATACAAATTTATGTTGGTGCTTACGAAATTCTAATTTTTCAAAAACACTTTTCTGCATTTTATATCCTCTGTACTTCAGTCACCATCAGTTACTCTGCTGCCCAAAACAGCAAAACTCAAACTATTTTTATAGTCCAGTCAATGAAGGAAAATTAAGACACAAAACTAGTGTAGCTGAAAATTTTTATACAATGGTAGAAAGGAGTGTCACAGCATACTAAAAATACCCACTGCTGAGATGTGCACTTGGGGTGGGGATTTAAAGGTCACTTTTGTGCATTTTTCTTGAACAACTCAAAAACTGCGGCTTCTAGCAAAAATGTTTCCGAATACAAAATTAAACTGCATTAAATTTCTTACGAAAATGGTCCTATTCATTTTTTCTTTAACGCTAATAGTTTCCATATTGCAGGTGCAGGGAAAATCACAGATTATTAAATACAGTTTGCTACTGGTATAAAATTACTGTTCGCCGTTAAATGAAGTAGGCTAAGAACAAATTGAAATGTGTGTATCACATAAAAGTGCTGCAGGGATGAAATGAGTCACTAATAATAGTAACACATGCAGACAGATTCTACCTTAATCTCTGCACACTGTTCTACACTTTTATAAGAAAAAGTGATTCTTAGTGATCCTGTATGGCAGCTGTAACATTATTCTTATAAAGCCAACTTCTCCCATTCGTAAGTATTGCCTGCTTTTCAGTTTACAGGCAGATTAAACCTTCTCACTGTTTCCCGTCCAGTTCTCTTACTTAAGCAGACAAAATAACTTCCCTCAGTTCATGCATGTAGTGAAGTTATTTTCAGTTTATTGAATGAGTGCATATTTGCAGTTGTTAAATGAGCTCTTTGTTATAAATAATAGCTGATGCATGTTTAATTTGTAAGTGTGGTGTGAAAGGAACTGGATTGGTAAATGTGGCACCTTGCAGCTGTCTATTGACGATGCTGTACTAGAAAGCCATGTAACTGTTTTCTGGTCACATGGTGGTGAATTAATAAATGCTCAGAAAGTTACTGCACTCCTCTCACCATTAATTTTGTAACTGCTAGACTGCATAAACTTCTTCCATCCAGGTGCTGCTGGCTCTTATATAGTGGGCTGCACTGAGTGGAGCCACGTATCACAAATCTGCAGTATATCTTCCAAGGTGGGTGTGAATACGTCTGAAGGAATGGGACTGATTATATTTATGTCTGGAACAGTAATCTGCTGTAATGTATTGCTTGACTTCTGCTGAAATATTTGAAGTTCTGTAACACTTAGGTGACCTCCTTGTATTCAGGAGGAGGCAATTTTAGCCTCTGTGTCTCTTTAGATGTTTAGAGAGCTGCATACATCTGATGCTCCTCACATTGAGGAAAGTATTTCAGCCAGGTGATAGTGGAGGCAACAAAATCGATGTTGTCGAATACATATTGACAGCATGTTACACTTGGGACAGAGTCCTCAGTGTGGTTGACAGTTGACAGCTCCAGTTGTTGAATGTTTTTTTATTTAACTACTGCAAGTAAGTACTCGTTTGTTAAACTGAAAATAATTCCACCATATGAATACAAGCACAGTGAAGTTATGTCTGCGCGCATAGCAGAACGGGACAGAAAACGCTGGGGTGGTATAGTCTACCTGGAAAATGAAAAGTGAGCAGTCCTCATGATGGAAGTTGCCTTTCCCAGAAGAATGCTGCAGCTGCTGTACAGGATGAAGAAGAATTAGTTTCCCCTATAGCAGAGTAGAACAGTGTGCAGAAATGTATGTAGCATCTGTCTGTATGTGTTTATTGCATTGATATTATTAATAACTCACATCTGCATTCCATGTAGTGTTAAAGCACTTTGTGGAAAATGAACACTCCTCTGGAGTGCCTGCAGACTAAGTCACCAGTGATTCATAGGGTGCGCTGCAGAGGGTCGGTATAGGTTTGTGAAACACCCTGTGCTTGCTTCTTGTGACATAGTGGGGTAGATAAAGTCAGGAATTACTTGCTCACTCCTCAATTTGCAGTACTATGATGGAGTGAAGTGCCTGAACTCAATTCGGTGGCCCATCTTCCCTCAGACTTCTTAACTCCATTACTGCCTTTCCACCCTGTTACACCCCTTGAATGCAATTTGTCTCTCAATACGGCTCTATTGCGCTTACATATTTATTCTAACTCCACTTTATTTAACAGTTAATATAATTTTTTAACAGTTACACACTATTCTTAGCAATCTGCAATTATTCTATCCCCTGCAACATGGAAACTATTGATTTTTTTTAAAAAAAAAGTTATTTAAGAAAAGTTCTCATGTCCAGCTGGCAGGTATTTTTAGTACATTATTCAAAACACTCCATTCTATCGCTGTACAAAAACTTTTTGACTGCACAATTTTTCCCCTTATTCGACCTTTTTTAGGCTTCACTGACTGGGCTATTAGTCTTCCATTTTCCAATTCTATCACTATTACCTGATTTAATAAACCTCATTTCACCCTTGTTTTCCTTTTGTTGATATTCTTTTTAGAACCTATTTTTCAGTATACTGTCCATTCTGTTCAAATGATGTATCACATGCTTTGGTGTCTCTGACGACTACAATATCATCAAAAACCTCGAAGTTTTTATTTCTTTTCCCTGAACTAATTCCTTTTCCTAATTTCTCCTAGATTTCCTTCAGATCTTTCTCTTTTTACAGACCAAATAATATTAGGGATATGCTACATCGCTATCACACACTATTCTCAGCTACAGGTTACCTTTCATGTGCTTCATATTATAAATGCGGTCTGGTTTCTGTAAAAGTTGTAGATAATCTTTTGCTCCCTGTACTTTATTCGTACTATTTTCATAACTTTAAAGAGCATATTCCAGTTAACATTATCAAAAACTTTCTTTAAACTTACAAATGCCATAAACATAGGTTTGCCTTTGTTTAAGATATCTTCTGAGAGAAGCCATATGCTAAGTACTGCCTTATGTAAACTTAAAGCAGTAACAGCCCTCGGTCGCAAAAATCGAGTCTATTGACCTGGTTTCGGCACTACTATGAGTGCCTTCATCAGAAGTAAAACATTCAAACTGGCTTGTCACATATAAAATAAATAAAAAGTGATAAAGCTATAGTCACAAAATTTTAAAAAAGAATACATGGAAGGCAAGCTTATCACTTGATATTTATTGTATACTTGACACAAATGTTTTACTTCTGATGAAGGCACTCATAGTAGTGCTGAAACCAGGTCAAAAGACTTAATTTTTGTGACCGAAGGCTGTTATTGCTTTAATTTTACTTTGTAAATGGTCGCTGAGCATACAGCGATGTTTAGAATTGCCTTATGTGTTCTCAAATTTATTCGAAAATCGGATTGATCTTTCCTGAGGTTGGCTTCTACGACCTTTTCCCAATTCTTCTGTACATAACTAGTGTCAGTATTTTGCAGCAATGATTTATTAGACTGAAAGTTTGGTAATATTCACAACTGCCTTCTTTACTATTCAAATTTTTAAATTCTTCTTGAGGACTGGGCATATGTTGCCTGTCTCTTAGCTTGCATACCACATTGAACAGTTTTGTCATGGCATGTTAATATTTAAATACATCCAATAGTATAATTTATAAGAAGAAAATTAATATATTCAATTTATTTATGGTTACTACCTTTCTTAAGTCAAAGTGCTGTATGCTAGATGGTGGCAAAAAAAAGGAGTACACAAGGAAATTTAGTATGACTGTTTTCGTAGACGGTCTGCTCCTGAAGAGGCCCTTTTCCAGAAAACTTCTGAAGGATTAAGTGAGATTTTAAGAGTTAGGTAGATCTACCATCAGCTTCTTAATTGTTCGGAAGAACCAATCCATACGCTAAAATATTCATGAAAATTGAAGAAGTTACTAAACCCTTAAGTTAGTGGGGAAGAGTCTATTACAGCAGAATTTTTGAAATGGCCTCAACCAAAAACAAAAATGAGCTAAAATTAATCTTTGACAAAACCTGGAAAACAGAAAAACTTCCAGGATCATTTGCATACCCAATCAATCACATAAACAAACAGCAGTTGGCATTCACCCGTTCAGCTTTATTCTGTTCAACTCTTATAGCTCCGCCCCCTTTTGGCTGCAGGAAAGTTTATTTCTAGATGCGACGAGGATTCCCCTGCCAGAGACATCATGTACACTATGCATGCATTCAAAAATCAACTTATGGTTCATTCAGAAATCATCTTAGAAGGTGTTCAAAAATTTTCGAAAACCAACAGGAACGCGTTTCAAAATCATTTGAATAATCGATAGACCAATGTGCGCTAGATGCTAGGCGCTTTGTGACTATGTTTTCTTCCATAAGAATATGAATTTGCCACATTTCAAGTGAGAAGAGTTACTATCAATGGGGTAACAGTGATTAGTGAACTCTGAGGATAAACAATGTTTTTGAAGAAATGAAAGAAGCTCATGATGGTAAAAAAAAATCCCAACAGCTCCTCCTTGGTTTCAGCCAGCTGCTCACTGAGAAGTAACAGGTATTTAGCTTTCAGTTCTCTTTTATACATGTCACAAATTTTCCTGAAATCAGGGAACACGGACTGAAGAAACATCCAGTCAGTGTGATCAACTGATAACCTAATATCTTTCCATTTCCAGTTTTGGTTTGTACCAGCAGCAAATGTAGAAAAGAAATACAAGGCATCTCTGCACTCCGTATAGCAGGCCATAGCTCCACCTGGCAGGCCGTAGCAGGTGGCAATAGCCTCACATGCAATGCACAGCTACCTCATCATGGATAAGCTCCAATATATCACACATTTTTATCAAGAATGGAAAGAGGTATAAATTTCTTTCCACTGTTAAAAACAATTTTGATATGATCGCTATGTTTTTTATGCAGCAATATATCACCTAAAAGGTACCAAACGAACTGCCCAGCGACTACATCATTCACTGCAGACTTTCCAAATATGTGCAGTGATTTACTTTACATTGGAGTATCACAATACCTGTGGGCAGTAAGTAAAAGGAAACCCGTTCATGATAAAGCTGTATGACAGACTATAAGATACGTAAAAATATTTTTTTTTCATGCAATAGTTTTTTTGTTATTGAAGTTAGGTGAACACACTATGTGAATGAAAGCTTAAAAATACATCACATTTCCATTTACTCCAAACCAAAACTCTGTTAGAGCTTTTTAACATAATGTAACTTTGGTTAAATATGACAAATAATGGTCTATTTGTATGTTAAGTATATAAGCCCCATCCATACCAAAAACTAAAAAAATTTGTAGGTGGCCATATATGCATCTCTGCTTGCTTGTCATCAATTGGCTTGTAAACAAAATCGACCACTCCTATCCTGTATTGTTACTGCTGATGAGAAATGGTGTCTTAATGCTAACACAGGGAAAAGAAAGGAATGGTTGAGCCCAAACAAAGCAGTTACATCCCGTACAAAGGCCTGCACTAATCCACAAAAGATAATGTTATTCATCGGGTGGAACAGTGATAGTGTGCTGTACTACAAATTGCTTACCCGATGTCAACAACTGAGCTGTCTTGCGGACACAATCATAGAACAATGATCAGGAAGACTGCATGAAGAGATGCTCCTCCATGCTAATGCCTGCCCGCATCCTGACAAGACTGACAAAAACCCTAGACATTTGTTTGGTTGGGAAGTCATTCCGCACATACCTTGTTCATCTTATCTTGGGTCCTCACATTTTTATCTTTTCCACTGTCTACTGAACAATTATGAAGGAACATCCTTTTGCAGATGAAAATGGGTCAACAAGTTTTTCAGCTCCAAACCATACAATTTCTACAGTCGCAGAATCGAAAAGTTACCCCAGTGTTGTTAGTCTGCTGTACATACTGAACGAGAATATATTATTGGTGACTAAGGTCTCTGTTATGTGTATCTGTGATGTTAATTAAACTTATGAAAAAGTGCTACAAACTTGTGAACCAACTCAGTAACATCGTGTCTCCCACACACACACACACACACACACACACACACACACACACTTAAGCGGATGGACGTGTGTGTGTGTGTGTGTGTGTGTGTGTGTGGGGGGGGGGGGGGGGGGGAAGGAGGGGGGGCGGGCGCGAGCGTATACCTGTCCTTTTTTTCCCCCTAAGGTAAGTCTTTCCGCTCCCGGGATTGGAATGGCTCCTTACCCTCTCCCTTAAAATCCACATCCTTTCGTCTTTCCCTCTTCTTCCCTCTTTCCTTATGAAGCAACCTTGGGATGCGAAAGCTTGAAATTTGTGTGTGTGTTTTTTGTGTCTATCGGCCTGTGCTTTCTCATTTGGTAAGTCACAGCATCTTTGTTTTTTATATATATTTTTTCCCACGTGGAATGTCTCCCTCTATTATATTTATATAATTAAATCCTTTAACAATTCCCTTCCTAATGTCTCATCCAGTGCATGTATAAACACAGATACTGAGATATTTAGCCCGAATGGTAATACATAAAAATGATACGATTTCCCATCAAATATAAATGCTGTATATTTCTTTGGTTCAGGATGTAACCAAATTTGCCAATATCCAGCAGTCAGGTCCATCGTGTTAAAATACTTTGCGTTCTCAAATTTGGACAATAATTCATCGATGTTAATGGGTCTGTCTTGTTCCATCTCTATATACTTATTCAAGGTACGCGCGTCTAGTACTAACCACATGCCTCCTGTAGCCTTTTTTACTACTACAAAGGGGTTATTCATGACGCTAGAGCTACGTTCTGTTATTGTCAATCATTTTGTCAATTTCTTCCTTAACTGCATCTTTTTAACTTACTGGTATTGGATAAGGCTTACAGAAAAATTGAGTACTATCTTTAATTTTAAATTTACATACATAGTCACTAATACTACCCGGATGATCAGAAAATACCATTTAATATCCCAATAGAATTTTAGATAAATCTAATTTTTGGTCATTGGTTAATATTGGAGATTCATTTACTTTGTTTTGCACGTCAGCACGGTGTGACACAGTCTTACATTATCAATCGCTGGTGACAATTTTGCTGTAGCTGTTAATCTCAGACATTGACTCTCAGTTGTTTGTTTACCAATATAGCTGTCCCTCACAAACTTTACACAATATTTGTAGTCACCTTTTCCAAAATAAAGAAAATTATCCTCAAAATTCAGTATGACATGAAATTCTGATAGCCAGTCTAGGCCAAACAATACATCCCTACTGATATTTTCTACTACTAAAAGTGACTGACGAAATGGGATATTTCCAATGTTGCAGTTCACCTGTGGCTCCTGTTTTTACAACTTTGTTCTTTGTTCCAGTAATACTGACTATGTACACTCCCGTTACTGGTAATATCGGTAAGTGATATTTCGATCATAATGTGTTAAAGAAAATGCTAGAAATACGTGACACTTCACTCCCGAAATCTATAAATGTGTTAACTTCAAAATCTTCCACTTTTCCTGTTGTTATTGGTTGTGGATTAATGGTAATTAAGCTTCGTTCTTCTAGTACCAACCATTCTTTTGTTGGTATTTTATGCATGAAATTAATGAACCTATTACAAACCAGCCTCCCAATATATTTCTACGACCTGAACCCCGGCCATGGATCCATATCGCACTACGTTTTCCTGATTAATAGTGATCACCGGTTGGTTACCAAATCGAGGTATTACATTTTGTACTCTATTACTACTTCGTACAAATTCTTATGAAGTGACTGGACCTAAATTCGAAGGTGGATGCTGCTTCTGATAATTTTTATTACCCTTATTCCGGTTACACCGGTGTACTCTAGCTAAGTTGGCCTCATGTCTCTTAAAATTGCTATTACTTCTGAAATTCTGATTTTCACTTTGATGTATGTCCTCTTGCGGTCTTTGTTTACAAAGGATAATAATTCTTCTACAGTTTTCCACCCACTACATAATCTACGTACTTTGCTCTCGTTAAATGCCAGTCGAAATACTTTCGCATCACACCCCACGAACTCTTGTGATACTTTGGGTCCAACAAGTCAGATATTAATACTTCTCCTTAGACATTTTCTGGAAGTTTGCCCAGACGAAAAATTCTCTATGTTCACTGTGCCCCACTCTGAAGCTTCTCCTAAAAGGCACCCCACCACAAATTCAATCTTTTTTAATCTTCCCAAGTCTTGGGCAAGGCTTGATTGAACCTTTTCAAAAAAGGAGTAGGATGTACTTCCCCATTTCGCTTAAATTTAGGGAACAGTCTAGATAACCCTGAATTTGATCCCCATTGTGAATCTGTCATTACTTCACTAATTAATACTATGTTGGGAGAAGTCACTATTATCTACTTTGTCCTGCATAAGTTTGAATTCTTCCCACAGTTCATCCACATTTCTCTTGTTATTACTAAGTTCGGAAGATAAAACTGGAGACACGTTGTCAGAGGTAACACTCGTGGCAACTTTTCTGTCTATCATCTCTTCTACTTGTTCCTCCAAACTGCTTATATTTATTGAGTCTGATGTTAGTTTCTCTTTAAAATTTCTTTCCACGTTATCAACTCGAGTGTTAATGCCTATAATTTGCGATTGGACTATAGGAATTAGCTTGTCCTGTTTCTCAACATTTTCCTTTAAAGTGTGTAATCTCTGATTTACTGCATCAAATGTAACATTACACACACTTTGAAATGATCCTTATTTTTCACTAAATTCAGATTCTACATTATTATATTTGTATTCAATATCAAATTGTAACTTCTTGGTCAAATCCTGGAATTGGTTACTCTGTGTCTGACTAAAGTCAGTGAACAGTTCATCTACATGCATGTTCAGAGAACTCATTAATTCTTTCTCTAAACCTATTTTCAAATTTTCTACTTTATGGTTTAGAGTGTCAAATTCATTCCTTAGTAAACCTATATTTGTAGCTTGCTCATTTAGGACTTCATTTTGTTTATTTAAACTGGAATGTACCACACTTATTTCTTTTCTTAGGGTTTCATTTAGGTCCTTACTTGAAGAAGGCCCTGGTCATCTATTTTATTATTTAACTGAGTATTCATTGTGTCTAATTTAAGACTTAGTTCCTGTCTTAAAGCCACTGAATCTGCACTTTGTGCATCTAATCTATCATTTACTGAATCTAACTTAAGACTTAGTGCTTTAATTAAATTTGCTACCTCAGTCCAGTCTGGCATTTCTTTTCTCACTGTCATGGTATGGCTGGTTCTGATGTTTCCCCAGTTTTTTGAGTATTATCCATATTCCCCTTACTTTTAGATCTAATTATCATTAAAAAACATCACCTCTGAGTATAATAACTATACTAACTTTTTTTTTGTTATGGTTTTAGGGTGCAAAACCGCTACGGTCATTAGCGCCTGGTCTGTGACTTAGGAAAAGGTAAAAAAACGAAACTGGAAACCAGCAGCAATGGGAACGAAACTCAAAAAATTGGAGGAACTAAAAACAGAAGGAAAGCTTAAAATACCACTACAGAAGGGGGTTGGTTGTCCCCAAAAAGAGCTTCAAATGACTGGGGTCATCTCACTGGCACCAAAAAACTCGAGAACATGATCGGCTGAGCGCGTATCATCTGCTAAAATGGAAGATATATCAGGCGACAGCTGTAGACGGGCGCGTAATGGAGTAAAATAGCGGCACTCAATTAAAAGGTGTCTTACTGTCCACAGCTGAGAGCAGTGGGGAGTGGGGAAGGATCGCCACTTAAAAGATGTCGATGGCTAAAAAAGACAGTGCCCTATCCAGAGTCTAGTTAAAATTACCTCCTCCCGACGATGTGTTTGGGAGGAAGAGGTCCAAGCACAGGGAAGAGCTTTCACGTCCTGCATTTATTGTTGGGAAGTGTTGACCAATGTGCGTGCCATAACAGAACAACATGACGACATAGAACATTCTGTAGATGGGCGAAGGGAATCGTGCGAATAGCTGGCCGAAGAGGAGAGACTGCAGCCTTGGCCGCTATATCAGCCACCTTATTTCCACAGATACCAACGTGTCCTGGGATCCAGAGGAATGCCACAGAGATGCCCCCCAAGTGGAGCAAGCATAGGCAGTCCTGAATCCGGTGGACCAGAGGATGGACAGGGTAGAGAGCTTGGAGACGGAGGAGAGAGCTGAGAGAATCTGAACAGATAACATACTGTATCTGCTGATGGCGACAGATGTATTAGACAGCCTGGAGAACAGCGTAAAGCTCCACAGTATAAACCGAACACTGGTCAGGAAGCTGAAATCGATTTGGGGTGTCGCCAACAATATAGGCACTCCCTACACCAAACGATGTTTTTGAGCCACCAGTGTAAATAAATGTGGCTTCCTTCATTTGTGCACATAGAGCAGAAAATGCCCGACGATAAACAAGTGAAGGGGTATCATCCTTGGCAAACTGACAAAGGTCACAGAGCAGGCAGGTCCGGGGACGGGGCCAAGGCGGTGCTGTATCCCAAGTTGTCAAGAAAGTTTTAGGAAAGCGGAAGGAAAGAGAATGGAGCAGTTGACGAAAGTGGTCTCCTGGTGGTAGTAGGAAGGAAGCGGCCAGCATACCCTAAATCCAAGGAGGCGTCGAAAAAAATGTCATGGGCCGGATTAGCAGGCATGGAAGACAGATGGCTAACATAACGACTCAGAAGGACAGCTCGCCAACTGGACAGCGGACATTCAGCAGTCTCAGCATAAAGGCTTTCCACAGGTCTGGTGTAAAAAGCTCCAGACACTAAACGTAATCCACGGTGGTGGATAGACTCGAGACGCCGAAGAATAGACGGCTGAGCAGAGGAGTAAACTATGCTTCCATAGTCCAATTTCGAGCGCACTAAGGCGCGATAGAGGTGAAGAAGGACCACTCGGTCCGCTCCCCAGGAGGTACCATTCAGGACATGGAGGGTGTTGAGGGATCGCAGACAGCGAGCCGAAAGATAGGAAACGTGGGAGGACCAGCACAGTTTTCTGTCAAACATAAGGCCCAAGAATTTAGCGACGTCCGAAAACGGAAGGTTGAAAGGTCCTAGATGTAAGGAGGGTGGAAGAAACTCCTTACGTTGCCAAAAATGAACACAAACGGTCTTACTGGGAGAAAAACGGAAGCCGGTTTTGATGCTCCAAGAGTGGAGGCGATCGAGACATCCTTGAAGACGTCATTCAAGAAGGCTGGTCCGTTGAGAGCTGTAGAAGATCGCAAAATCGTCCACAAAGAGGGAGCCCGAGACATCACGAAGGAGACAGTCCATAATTGGATTTATGGCAATGGCAAACAGTACAACACTTAGCACGGAGCCCTGGGGTACCCCGTTTTCTTGGGAGAAAGTACGGGAGAGAGTAGAGTTCACCTGCACTTTAAATGTGTGCTCTCTTGCGCGAAGGAAGCCCCAAGAGAACAGTGTGCAGAGGATGCCTGTCCTCCAACAGATATCATATGCTCTCTCCAGATCTAAAAATATTGCTACTGTTTGGAATTTCCACAGAAAATTGTTCATGATATAAGTGGAGAGAGCAACAAGATGGTCAACTGCAGAACGATACTTTCGGAATCCGCATTGGGCAGGTGTTAAAAGACTGTGGGACTCCAGCTACCAAGCTAAACGGCAATTCACCATACGCTCCAAAACCTTACATACACTACTCGTGAGAGAAATGGGGTGATAGCTAGAGGGGAGATGTTTGCCCTTTCCAGGTTTCGGAACAGGAATTACGATAGCTTCCCGCCATCATCTGGGAAAAGTACTGTCGGTCCAAATTCGATTATAAAGGTGAAGGAGGTAATGCAGACTATGGTATGATAAATGCAACAACATTTGGATATGGATACCATCCGGTCCTGGGGCGGAGGAGCGAGAAGAAGAGAGTGCATGTTGGAGTTCCCGCATGGAGAAAACTGTATTGTAGCTTTCGAGATATTGAGAGGAGAAAGCAAGAGGTTGCACTTCCGCTGCATGTTTCTTCGGGAGAAACGCTGGCAGGTAATTTGAAGAGCTCGAAATCTCGGCAAAGTGTTGACCCAGTGAGTTAGAAATTGCGACGGGGTCCACTAATGTATCATAAGCGACAATGAGCCCAGAGACTGGGGAGAAACTAGGTGCGCCAGATAACCGCCGAATCCAACTCCAAACTTCCGAGGAGGGAGTGAAGGCGTTAAATGAGCTAGTAAAGAAGTTACAGCTTGCCTTCTTGCTATCGCGGATGACGCGATGGCATCGCGCACGGAACTGCTTATAGCAGATACAGTTGGCCAGAGTAGGATGGTGGCGGAAAACGCGAAGAGCACTTCGCCGCTCACGTATTGCGTCACGGCGCGCCTCGTTCCACCAAGGAAATGGGGGGCGTGAGGGCAATTTGGTGGCGCGAGGTACTGAACGTTCCGCAGCTGTAAGAATAACGTCTGTAATACGAGTGACCTAATCATCGACGCTAGGAAAGTGACTGTCATCGAATGTCGCTAGACACGAAAAAAGTGTCCAATCGGCTTGGGCAAACCTCCAGTGTCGCTGGCGCATATACGGCAGTTGTGGCTGCAATCTAAGGACACATGGAAAGTGGTCACTCGAGTGTGTATCAGCAAGGGTGAACCATTCGAAGTGCCGAGCTAGCGGAACAGTACCGACCGAAAGGTCCAAATGAGAGAAATTTGTCGTGGAGGCAGACAAAAACGTAAGGTCTCCAGTGTTGAGGCAAACAAGATCAGCTTGGTGGAAGATGTCTACCAATAGTGAGCCACGCGGACAAGGATGTGGAGATCGCCAAAGTGGGTGGTGGGCATTGAAGTCCCCAACCAGCAAATAGGGGGGTGGAAGCTGACCAAGAAGATGAAGGGGATCAGCTCGTGCCATTGGTGTGGACAATGGAATGTATACAGTACAAAGAGAGAAGGTGTATTCAGAAGATGACCGGCGAGTAGGGTCATAAGAGAATCGTCAATTCATCCCGATTGGTTCGAATGCCGCGGATATTCCAATGGATAATGGACATAGTGTGGACAGAAAATGGAAGAATGTGACCAAGGTGGCCCTCAACTCAACGACTGCTCAGAGCATGTGACCAACAGTGTGGAACGGCATTCAGCTGAAGGCAGAAGATCCTGATCCATAGGTTGTTAAGGAGCAGCTCCTGCCACCAGCGATCGGCCGGTTGATCGGCCGCCAGCAGTGCGCGTCGGCGACGCAGAAGACGGCCGAGGGCGGTTACCGCCAGGTGGTGCTGTAGATGAGACACGCCGTGGCGGAGGAGGAGAGGAACTGGGTTTCTTATTAGCCTTCTTGGAAACAGGATGTTTAGATGAAGGAGGAACTGATGCTTGTGAAGTTGGGGTACGTAAAAAATCTTCACGAGTAAGCTCTTTTTTGGAAGTCCGGGTGTCTGACTTTTGGGCTCGAGATTTAGCAGAACCCGATGAAGGGTGAGCCATAGAGTGAGCAGGCGAAAGTGGGGAGGTTGAACGGGCGATCTTTGCGCTGGGCGATCTGACGACCATGGCACTAAAGGTGAGATCACAAGTCTGCGGGGCAGCCTCCTTTGTTGGCTGAGGAGAGGCAAGGACAGTGCTGTATTTTCCTGTCTGAGGCACAGTGGGCTTTCGACTGGCGAATAATTTTCGAGCAGCAAAGGTCGACACCTTTTCCTTCACTCTGATTTCCTGAGTGAGCTTTTCGTCTTTAAAAATGGGGCAATCTCGAGAGGAAGCTGCGTGGACACCAATACAGTTGATGCAACGAGGGGAGGGAGGTGGACAAGCACCCTCATGGGCATCCTTGCCACACGTAACACATTTGGCCGGATTGGAACAGGACTGGCTGGTATGATTGAACTGTTGACACCGATAGCAACGCGTAGGGCTTGGGATGTAAGGGCGAACGGAAATTATCTCATAGCCCGCTTTTATGTTCGATGGGAGTTGAACTCTGTCAAATGTCAAGAAGACAGTACGGGTTGGAATTATGTTCGTGTCAACCCTATTCATGACTATGAACAGCAGTTTCGCCCTGGTCAGACAGGTAGTGTTGAATTTCCTCCTCGGGCAATCCATCGAGGGAGCGTGTATAAACGACTCCACGTGAGGAATTTAAAGTGCGGTGCGCTTCCACCCGGACAGGGAAGGTGTGGAGCAGTGAAGTACGCAGCAATTTTTGTGCCTGGAGGGCACTGACTGTTTCTAACAACAAGGTGCCATTCCGTAACCTGGAACAAGACTTTACAGGACCTGAAATTGCGTCGACACCTTTCTGAATAATGAAAGGGTTGACCGTGGAGAAGTTGTGACCTTCGTCAGACCGAGAAACAACAAGGAACTGTGGCAACGATGAAAGAACTGTCTGTGGCTGAGCCTCAGTGAACTTACACTTGTGAGCAGACATAGTGGAAGATGAGGAAACCATCTCCAATGGTGCGCTCCTCCCTTGTGGGGGCCCTCTCTGAGGGCACTCCCGCCTTAGGTGATTGTTCACACCTCAGGTCACACCTCCCGACAAACGGACGGAGGGACCAACCGGCACTTTCGGAAGGTACCAGCTCGGGTAATCACCCCTCCCTGGGCCTGGCCGTTACTAGGGGGTATGTACGTGTCCTACCTGTCTACCTGGGGCGGGGAATTACACGTTACCCCGTCACCGGCTACGCATGGAAATCCGTGGGTCTGCCTTCAGACACGCACAGGGAGGAAAAAAGAGAAAGGGAAAAACAAGGAAAGGGAAAGGAAAGAAGAGAGGTCTCAAATTCCGCAGCGGAGTAAAGGGTAAAGAGAAGAGTTAAGGAAAAGAGAAGGACAAAGGAAGGACGAAGACTTGCAAGCAGAGTGAGGACAAACACCAGTGCAAAGATGTGGCAGCAGGATTCTTTCCAACTTCGCAACCACTAGTTCGACTATCGACTGTACAACTACTTCAGTGAAGAAAGCCTGCTGCATCGTCTAACTTCACCATAGCAACCAGTGGTTCCAAATGGTTCACTGACAGGCCTCGAGAGGGCAACCCATGTACTGCCAAACCGAAGTTCATTTTCCTACATATTTAAATATTTTTAACGCTTCTTAATTGACAATAGCTGTTTAATAAGCTAAGTTTAGTGTGTATTTATTTCTAATTCTTGACAATGTTCTTTTAACTAAGAAATTTTAAATTTGTAATTCGACTTATAACTCATTGGTTAATAATGACATCATGCAGTCAGAAGTGGGTGGAGCCTCCATTATATATAGTAAGACGTGCACTGGTTTCTCCAGTAGTGATTCTCCAACAAAGAGGTTCCTACTCAATGGTAATTCAACATTTTATAGCTTTATAACTTTATGTATTCTGTTTAATGTATGTAGCCCTCTAATTAGAGCTTTGTATACAACTTATAGGTCTGAAGATGACCACAGTAGTGGTCGAAACCGGTCACCTTGTTAAATAAATTGTGGTCAAGACTGTTTTTAATAGTAATTATTTATAAGACATTGATCACTGCTGTTCCCATAATGCATTCAAAAGTAACACTATCATTCTGCTTTCAGATAAAATGCTGCAGAGCAAACAGGCACAGGCAAAACTGTGGAACAGTTACAATGGGCAGCATCTGATCTCACAATAGTATGTCACTTTTATATGAGAACCACTGATCACCTAAATCATTTACACATTTTTTGCATGACACAGAGTTTACATCCTGGACTTTAAACTATTTAGATGTGTCCTGTTATAGGACAATAAGAACATTTATGTTAATTGAAGAATTAGTTATTGTTACTTATTAGCATTTTAAGCTGAAAAACTGAATGCAAGGTAAGTCTGACAATGGTGTGCCTCGCTTTTTTTGCTGTTTCGAAGTTCCTAAACCAATGTATTAATCAGTTTCAACTGCCAAACGATTTATTCAGCTGCAGTTTCATGTCTTGCTAGATTGAGTGATACATTTTCAGATGAGAATGACTTACTGTTTTTATAATCTTGTGTTGTGGGAATTTTGAGTACAGCAGCAGCACCAGCAGCGATAATGATAGCAGGAGGTGGCTTATATTTTGCAGTCCTGTCAAGTCTGTCATTAGAAGTGGAGTATTAACTGAGATAGGAAAAGAAAAATACCTTCACACTGAAGGAACCATCTGGGAATTTGGCTGAATAGAGAGAAACTTATCTGCCTGGATGGAAAGGATTGCAACCCTGTTCACAGTACCTTAAAAACATCACTACACTGTTAGGTAAGAAAGAAGGGAGGATGATGAACATGGCAACCAGTAACATAACAACTTCCAACAACTTTAAGATAACTTAAAAGGACCATGTTTTATGACAGGCTTTGAGAACACAGAAGTATAAAACTAACTGTATGCATCATGGTTAGTTGCCAGACTTTGAAGACTGAATGGCTCTAAGCACTATGGGACTAAACATCTGTGGTCATCAGCCCCCTAGAATTTAGAACTACTTAAGCCTAACCAACCTAAGGACATCACACACATCCATGCCTGAGGCAGGATTCGAACCTGCGACCGTAGCAGTCGTGCGGTTCCGGACTGAGCGCCTAGAACTGCTAGACCACCGCGGCCGGCTTTGAAGACTGAAATGACTGAACTTTTAATTTTTTCCCCCCAAACAACTTACGGGAATTCAACCAGTAATATTTACAGTTTGTGCCTTGAAAATGGCGGGGTGTACGCCTGCGGAAATATTGGCGGTCACTGTAAATATTACCTTGCTGAATTCCCGTTAGTTGTTTGAAAATTGTATATGCCAGGAGAAACTCAGGTGTCAATTCTTAGGCATACCATTTCCAGTACCATGAAAATAGGGGAAAATCATCATACATACCTGTCTATACAATGTCTGATCCATATGCGAGTGAGAAAGAACTGTGTCCAGATCCCAAGGGGTGATTTCAGTGAAGTGTACTCGTCTTAGGATACGTTGGGCATATGGAAGTCTCTGCTGCACACAGCTATCCGCAGTGGTGGGGGCAGGCATAGTTGAAAGCCATCGAAGAACAATACGGAGCACCTGAAACAGCATAAGGTATGTTTGAAGAGCGTTAAGTATAGTTGATGGTTGGAATCTTCTGTCATTTAAGTATTCTTACACATATAGAGAACTTAATCACAATTTAGTAAAAATTTGAAAGTTTACTTGTAATACCCAAGATGGTTGGAAGAAACAACAACAACAACAACAACAACAAAGAAGTGGAGAAAGAAACAAGGTTCAACTCTAGCTGACTTTGTACAATAATATAATTTACACTGAAAAAGTGTAATTTTTCCCATACATTGTTCACTTTTGCTCCAAGGATGTAATTTTATTGCTGTAAGTTGGCCACTTTGCCAACTACAGTATAAACACCTTCCCATCCCCCAACAAACAGTACTTTTGACCACATTTTTAAATATTTTCCAATTTAATTTATTGTTTTTATCTTCACAGTCAGTAGCAGTGTATCACTTGTATCACCAAATTTGCAGATGGAGTTTAGTGCACTTTATTTTGACCACTTTTCTTGAATTTTAATCATATGCCCATGAAGCAGTAATCTTTCTCAATTCCTATTTGGATTGTTTGCTCTTAACTGTTTTAGATATTTTATGATGCAGATATCTAGTCATAGCACTGAACAGCAAAATTATATTAAGAACATTTAATACAAGCAGACTGGATAGTGTAAGTAATTTGTTCTGGAATGCACTACAAAGATATTTAGCTTACATCAAGGTAATTTACTAAAATTATTAAATTTGGGAACTTAGTGGTTCCTGTGTCAGCTAACAATCCAGTCTTTGGCATTTATTGCTGGAATATGAATTCAACACAACAAGCTTACATTTTCCAATGATGCCCAGAAACAGTAAAACACTAATGAAATTCCTCAATTGCTAGATCATATGATATGCGTGAAGCAGTTTAATGATACAAGTTGCTTAAAAAGCCCAATTAAAAGACAGAAGCTGCTCAATAATCCTATCTACTTTGATATTTGTTATTCATGGAGATGAGAGCACTGACATTTGTTAAAAGATAAAAATCTTTCCTCAACCTGAAGTTTTTTTTTCAAAATCACAGTGCTTTATTACACATGAATGGTCCTAATGAATGTAGTATGCCCTTGCTGCCCTCTGACCTTCAGACTTACTCACCCAAAACAGTAATTGTGTGATGTGGACTCCAAATTGTGCTATTTGCATTTACCTGTACAAACCATTGCCAGATGCGAATTTTTAAACAGTGCAACTTTATTTTGATACTCATTGTGAAAGGTGAGTTCTGAAATAAATTTGAATGGCTGTATTGTTTCTTTTATAGCAGGGAATTATAAATTGGAATTTGGGCTTCCTTAACATACAACCTGTTGTGCATCCATGAATGATGCACTGTGCAATAAGCACAATGGTGTGTTTCTGCATGTTTGAATGTTTTGCAGCCATGTAGTTTTGAATAGGTTCTAAAACGACTAGATACATTATTCTGTAGCACCATTCCCATATATTGTTATGCACTATACGGGTCATGCAAGGAATGATCCTCAAACTATACAATTATGAGACAGAATGGCAAAAATTCTTGTCTCCCCTCATCCTCAGAAAAGTGAGACTGTCTCCATCTGGGATTTGAGCGACCTACTCTTTCTTTCTATGTTTTCCCAACCTATTCCTCTTTCCTTCCCAACAAAGGAAATAACAATATCAAAAGCTGGGATAGTTTCCGGTACTTTTACATATGTTTACAGGCAGTACCATGAATTTTGCCCTCTGAAATACTTGTCAGCCTTTCTATGTCATAATTTTATAATTTTTTGAAATGAATTTTCCTTTGATACAAATGATCAACAAAGACAGGTATTAAGATTACACTCATCATCATTTTATTTCCAAAGCAGTCCCACTCTTATGTGAATAGGCTATTTACAGAAATTCTGCTAGTCCTGAGGCAAACAATTTTGTACGTATGTATATGTGGCAAAAAAATCTCTGAGGCATCTCTAGAAATTATCAGGCATGATGAAAGGAAGAAATAAAGTGTTGCATATCAGAAGTTCAAAGCGTTGCAACACCTGTAAGAACTGCATCTAATTAGAAGAGGGCTATTAGGAAAAAAGTCTAAACATTCAAGCGGATTGACAAATACCTGGAAGGGGCAAATCAGTCTCAGTTCACCTTTATTACCCCAGTGATTACCACTAATTTTGGACTCATCTTACAACTTCATTATCTTGCTACACATAAGTGAAATAACTGTTACACAACCAGCAGTGCCACCTTTTCCTTAGTAGTGCTCATTTTTATGAACATTTACAGTGATGAGTTTCTTCCTATTTGGTAGTTACATTCAGTTCTATAACACTATAATTATGTATGATCAGAAACTTACATAAATATGTAATGTGTCCATATGTTTTGATAGTGATTCTGACAGCAAAAGTACTGTCTTATCATCTCATGGGCAGCAAGGTACTTCACACTGCATGTAGCTCAGCATCACATATGACGACCAATTCACGTAATTTCCCCAAAGAGAGATCTTGTCATACTATACAGAATGGAGAAATTCCCAAGATTAATTCTATTTGAGATGTGTGATATATATAAAATAAGCATGCAAACTGATGAAATTGGCATATGGTGACTGGTATATCTACCAGCACGAACAATGTGTTTTTTGTATGGTTATCAAAAAATTTCAGAATAATGAAAGGAGATGGCATCTCCAGGTAGTGAACACAGATAACAGCAGGTGCAATTTACAAGTATTTTTATTTGATCGACAACAGGATTTGGCTTGTTTTGCAAGAATGCATTGTAAAGCCTCAAAATCCACTCAAATGAGATCAGGGTTCTTGCTTAGAAAAGGCAGATTTGTTATCAGTGATACTGGAAAGGTATGCGATTCAATCATTGTCACTCTTTTAGACAGACTACATGATTTTACACACACACACACACACACACACACACACACACACACACACACACACACACACACACACACACAAACCATTACAGTGTCAAGTACCAGTGGACATTTTGTCATTAAAATAATGCCCCACTAATTCATATTAAAGTACTTCATAAATTTTCCTCTAACAATCAAGGTGAAAAGGTGCTGACATCTGCTATGACATACTTCATGCCAGAAGGCAATGCCCATTTCATAAAGGATGAGACTCAAGCCTGTTTGTACCTACTCTGAATTTATTGAGATGCTGACACAGAATTCCGTGCAGTTCTTGCACAACTATCAGATCACAGGAAGCATAACAACAAAAATAATCAATTTTTTATGATGTAATGTAATTGGATACGTAGCGGCAGGGGAACACATACATGAAAGGAGATTATACTTATGCAAGCTTTCGGAGCCAGTGGATCATCCTCCTGGCAGAAGGGTTGAAAGATAAGGAAGAGGGGTGAAGGAGAAGGACTGGAGAGATTTAGAAAAAGAGACAGATTTTGGAACAGTCACCCAGAAATTCAGTTCAGGGGAGATTTACCAGATGGGATGACATGAAAAGATTGATTGTTGGGGACTGCACCAGACAAAATTTGAAAACATGAGAGCTTAAGGGTGGAAGACAGGGTAATATGTAAGACAGATTACAACCAAAACATTGAGCACAAGTTACAAAAACGTGGTGCAAGAGTGAAAAGCTAAGTGCATTGTGCGTAACAGATGTGAGAGGAGGAAAGCAAAAAATACACAGGTCAGAAAATGAAAGATGTATTAAACTAAAATGGAGTGAAGAAAGGAGTAGGTACTTTGAAGAAATGCTGAGACAGAAGGAATTAACGTAAATTAAAGTTAGGTAGGTGGCAAGAGCCTAGAACATGTTGTAGCACTAGTTCCCACCTGTAGTGTTCTGAGAAACTGGTGTCTGGAGGAAGAATCCAGATGACGTACGGGGTGAAACAGACAACAAGACAACAATTGTCATGTTGTAGAGCGTGCTCTGCGACATGATATTGTGTGTTGCTGGTATACACCCTCTGCCTATGCCCATGCATCCTATCTGCTAACTTTGTGACAGTCATGCCGATGTAAGAGGCCAAACAGTATTTACTACACAATAGCTTGTATATGATTTGTCGTTTCACAGGTGCCACTCCCTTTGATAGTACATGTTTTGTCAGTTACAGGACTAGTACACGTGGTCGCAGGAGGGTGCATAGGGAAAGTCTTGCACCAGGGATGGTCACAGGAGTAGAGAGCCACGGGGTAGGAAGATGGGTGCAGAAGGAGCACAAGGGCTGCCAAGCGTAATGTGGAGATTGGAAGGGCGACGGAAAGTCTAGGTGTGGTGGGAAAAATCTCTGACAAAATAGATCTCATTTCACGGCATGATTTTAAGAAGCCATGGCCTTATCGAAGTAGCTGATTAATACATTCAAGACCACGATAATACTGAGTGACAATTGGTGTGCCCTAAAATTATGTTTTGAGCGATCAGCAGTACCAGGATTGGCTGTGGCAGCCTGGGAAATCTGCTTTTGAACTAGGCTGGTAGGGTAATTATGTCCCGTGAAGGCTGAGATGAGGATGGTGGTGTATTGCTGTAAAGAGTCTGCATCAGAAAAAATATGTTTGCCTAGAATGCCAAGGCTGCATGGGACTTAATGTGACATGGAAAGGATGGCAACCGCCGAAATGTAAGTACTATTGTTGGTTAGTATGTTTTTTGTGGACAGAAGTGCGCACTGGCCAACGGTGAAGATGAGAGCACCATGAAGGAAAGTGGCATGGGATTTGGAATAGGACCATGTGAAATTTAACTGAGAGAAGGTATTTGCAGATTCCTGGAATTTTAACAGGTCAGCCTCACCACGAGTCCATATGGTAAAGATTTCATCAATCTATCTAAACCAAACTTGAGGCTGAAGGCTTACGAATCCCAGGAAGGCCCCCTTTGAGCAACCAATGAAAAGGTAGGCATTAGAAGGATCCATCCTGGTTCACACAGCCACACCCCTGATCTGTTTGCACCTCAAAGGTGAAGTATTTGTTGGCAAGTATGAAGTTGATTAAGGTGAGCAGGAAGGAGGTCGTAGATTTGGAATCAGGTGGCACCACCTGAGAAAATGTTCAGCAGCAGACTGACCATGTATGTGGGGGATGCTGTTATAGAGGGTGGTGGCATCAATGGTGATAAGCAAGGTGTGTGGTGGGAGTGGGACAGGCACGTATTTCTGGTGAGGTAGGAAATTGTACTATGGGTTGCAAGTGCTGACCAACTAAGGCAGATTATGTTTGGTGGGTGTTTTGAACCCAGCAACTATGGTTGGGTTTGTAAATCTTAGAAAGAAGGCAAAAGTTGGAAGTGCATGATTTTGGTGGAGTCAGAAGTTCTTTGGATTAGTCTTTGTGAGGAGCCTGAGGTTTTAAGGAGGGACTGCAGGTCAGTCTGAATCACAGGGCTCGGATCTTTATGGGAGATGCTGTATGAAGAGGTGTCAGACAGCTGGTGTAGACCTTCACTAATATTTCAACCTTTCTGCCGGAAGAATCAGCCACTGGCTTCTAAAGCTTTTATGTGTGTGTTCTAGTGCTGCCACTTGATGAGTAGATTTTTTTTATCTATCCAATTACATTGTTGATCACAGATTTACCACCTCTTTTGTGCAACTCACCTCATCTCTTATCTCTCTTCAATATTTATTTACCTTTGTTTATGAGTATTACTCATAACTTCTACGCAGCTTTTTACCTCCAGCAAATTGTTAATGCTTCTTGCACATTACTCTGAGCATCAAAGGATCAATATCTTATGCATCTGTTGCATTGTGTCTGCCTTCTGTCAGGCTTTTTCATTTCCTTCTATTTAATACTTCACTTAAGCATTGCTTATTTATCTTCCTCCCATTGTCTCTTCTCAATATCTGCAGTAAGAGCCTTTAAAATACTTCAGAGCACTGTTCAGTCTACCGATTTCATCTGCTTGTATTGAACACAATCCAGAACTCATTTTAACCAATAATTCCAAGTGTATATAAACGAAGTTACTATTTTTAAAAAGTATCATTTTGCATACTTCCAAATATATAGTCATGTGGACAAACCTCAGCTTCAGGGCAGTCTACAGGAAAATCACAGCCCAGAAGATATTCCAGTTGCATAGGGGATAACCTCTGGAAGTCTTGAGTTCGTGAAAACTCACGGAGATGACTGCTCATGAACCGATACACACGTCGCCTCAGTTGTGAGAGCGAGTAAGTTTCAGCAATTGTTGCTATGTCCACGCAGTTCTCCAAATCAAGCTGAGTCTGTACAAAGAAAAATAACTATTTAAATAGGATTATTACATGTACAAGTGTTTATAAGAATATTGCACAATGTAATTTACAAACTATGCAAAACAGAATTTTTTTTGTGATTCTTGAGTTTCTCCCGGCATATTTGATAATCAAAATATCCGCGGGTTAACTGCCGGTCTACAGTGTCCAACGGGCACAATATTTCGGCGATCATACATGTCGCCATCATCAGGTGAACTGACGGACTGAGCTCCAGTCCGTCAGTTCACCTGATGATGGTGACATGTATGATCGCCGAAATATTGTGCCTGTTGGACATTGTAGACCGCAAGTACACCTGTGGATATTCTGAGAATTTTTTTTAATATGATCTGCTAATTTTTTGGTCCAATCCGGAGGCAGAAAATCTAAACATATGAAGTTTTGGACCAAGTGAAACTTGAAAGGAGACCAAGTTGACAGGAGGTACAACAGTGATGTCAGCCAGGACATAGTTCTTCAATGTGAAATATAAGTCACTGTGCAATATCTTGTAAATGGGAACTACAACGCAACTGTAATACTTTCATCATTCAGTATATTTTCACTAGTGAAATCATAATGGAAGTACGATATGCAGCTAGTGCAATTTACGTCAGGCTAAATATAGTGCCAGATCCAAGGCAATCACGAAAGCTGCATCTGTGCATTGACTAGATGGCATTGGATTAATATAAGTGAGTAACACTTCTTTGGTGTTACCTTTACTGAGTGAATTAGCATCTGGAAATAGGTTTAATATTCAAATAAATGTAAAAAACAATGCTTGTACAAGTTTTCAAACATGTATATTGTAATTCTGTCATAGATTTCACAAAGCTGAGGAAGTACATGCATGTATGAAAGTTGCTGTGGTGTGCTACAAGCTGTCACCCCACGGTCAAAGAAGTTACAGCTCACTGCAGAGGTGCCCTCTGAGAATGCGGCTGACAGCCTTCATCAACAATATGTTAAATGGAATAGTGGCATTTTATATTTGTCAAAACTAATAGTTCCAATCCGTTTTAAAATGGCGTAGACAGGCAGTGTGATTGAGAATTCAGCTCAAGTTCTGAAGAAATAGTCTTGGGTAAGGTAATTGTCGGGAGCGAGCTAGCTATAATAATGTGGTAAGTCTTCAATGGAAGAGACTACCAATGGTACACACTGCTTCTCATATCCTTCCATGATAAATTTTTGAGGAACTGGTTTCTAGTTTTGTGGCTGACAGAGTTAGAATTCATCTAACATTCCATATGATGAAAATCCTTAGTAGTACATTTATGTTTAATGGGATTGTGTAATTATTTATTGGCAGGGAAGTATGTTTATGGACTGTAAGGAACAAGATTCGACTGTGGTTGTGAGTTGGTGATTTGCAATAGCCGACTAGGATCCACATTCTTTTGTGAAGTATTGCAATGGCACACTAAGAGGTTATTGGGTTATGACTATTTTCATTATAGTATGGCACACTCTACAGATTGAGTTGTTGCTGTTTGGTGGTTGTTTATAAGAGTGTCTTTTGGCCTTGAGCAATGTAATGACTCAAGAGCATCGTACTTAAGGTGACAGACAATAGCATCTGAGAGCAGGATTTGTCCCCGAGTTTGTAAAGACCTGCCCTGATATAATGAAAGAGACAGACTACACTTTTTTAAGGAACCATTACTGAAGACTTCTGTACAGCAAGGCTATTACTTGTGATCTAACAATATCAAATGGCCATTTCAACTAGGGATCTTTACCAGAATGAGATTTTCACTCTGCAGCGGAGTGTGCGCTGATATGAAACTTCCTGGCAGATTAAAACTGTGTGATTTTCACCCTGCAGCGGAGTGTGCGCTGATATGAAACTTCCTGGCAGATTAAAACTGTGTAGCTGTGAGGACCCGGCGTGAGTCGTGCTTCGGTAGCTCAGATGGTAGAGCACTTGCCCGCGAAAGGCAAAGGTCCCGAGTTCGAGTCTCGGTTGGGCATACAGTTTTAATCTGCCAGGAAGTTTCTTAGGGATCTTTAGTTGGTAATTTATTGCCAACACCTGAAGAAGTTCTAATTTTATTCTGGTATGGACCAAAGTGGTGGTGGCACCTGGGTTCTTTGTTTGTCCTTTTTTGTTGGTGATTACTGCCCATCAGCAGAAACTTAAAACTTTGATGGCACTTTTACACTTACAACAAAATGGCTGTGCTGGATATTAAAAGAAGAAATATGACAAAGCTACAATTCCTAAAAAGGAAATTAGATTCTTGACTTATTACTTAAAATAAATTGCTGTTCAGTGATGTCTTATTAAACCAAGACTAAAGTTAACTGAGAAATAATAATTTCAAGAGAAAGGAAAATATTAAAACATACTCTATGTAGTTGTGATCGTAGAAAATTTAATGCAGGAAGTGTTAACTACATTATGACCATCTAGTCTAAAAAGAAATATAAATACAATTTTTTTGAAGAAAATCACTTGAGATTCAAAGAGATGTATGGCTGACTGGGCTTGTTGCTTGATCTCTGTGAGGCTGTTTTTATTTCTATTTATTTATTTTAGGTCACAAAACCAACAGATGTCATAAGTGCCCATGTCATAACCTTAGAACACCAATATGTAAAAGAAGTTAAAAGTGACTATACACTAAGCACAATCTACAGAAGCAAATAGAGCTAAAAACAAGGACGTCCCCTTGGAGAAAGGTCCACAAAATGTGGCGCAGAGACAGTGGAGGTCCCTAACCTAAGATCAAATGTCCTTTAGCATATTGCTATGGTGGATAAAAAGGAACACATGATCAACAGCCCATGTGTTGTTTACTAAAATGGTCAATAAGTCAGATGGCAAATGCATATTGGAACCTGTGCGGTTAAAAAAAGGGCATTGGGCCAGGAAATGGCGATGAACATGAAGTGGTGCAGGATCACCACGTAACAAGTGCCGATGGCTAAAATGACAGTGCCCAATATGCAACCTAGCTAAAATGATGTCCTCATGACAGGGGGGGCCCAAGAGGGGATTGGCCAATACGTTTGGAGAGGTTTAATTTCTTGGTGCTTGTTCCCAGAACACAAGACCAGTGGTGATGCCAAAGTGACACCATCTGCCATCAGACAGCAACACAGAGATCATCTGAAGGAAAGAAGAGCTAGTAGGTCAAGGTCGGAGGACTGCAGCCATGGCAACAGTGTCAGCAGCCTCATGTCCCATCAGACCCATGTGACCAGGAAACCACATTAACATCACAGTAGCTCCCTCAACAGCAAGCAGGTGGAAGCTTTCTTGGGCCTGTTGCACTAAGGGATGGACTACGTACAGCATACAAGCTCTCCAAGGGCACTAAGAGAATCTGAGCACATTGCAGAATTTAAAAACGTTTGCCACTGGTGTGTTGGGTGGCCAGATAGAGGGCAAAGAGTTCTGCTGTAAAAAATCGAGCAGTTTTCTGGAATCCAATACCGAAAATGGTCAGTGCCAATGAAGAAGGCACGCAGGAAACCACAGTCAGTCTTAGAGCCATCAGCATACACAATGGTGCTATTGCTGAGATGCGTGCAAAGACAAAGAAACTTACAGTGATAGATCGAATCCAGAATAGTGTCCATGAGAAGCAAATGAAATCCGAGATGAACATGGTCCACCTCATGAAGCCAAAGTGATGAAAGGTTCACACCTACCAGAAATGTGGCAGGTAACGTTAAGTTAAGCTGCTGGAGCAATAGAAAAAAACAGTATCTGAGAGGTAACAAAGTAGGGCATGCTCCGTACTGGTGGTCGAGGGAGTAATTGGAAAAGGGGGCATAGGATGGGTGGCTGAGCATGAAAGAGAAATGGCAAGCGTATTCACTGATGATGGCATCATGCTATTATGACAGTGGGAGTTTGGCAGCTTCTACATAGAGACTCTCAAACGGGCTACAGTAAAAGGCACCTGTTGCCAAACGTATTCCGCGATGGTGCGTTGTGTTACAACACCATAACATGGACGAATGTGCAGAGGAATAAACGAAACACCCATAGTCGAACTGCAAAAGGACAGCGATTGGCATGAACGGAGAAGGGTGGTCTGATCCGCTCTCCAGGAAGTACCACTTACAACATGTAGGACACTAAGGGGCAGGATATAGCATGCAGCCAGGTAAGACACATGTAAGGACCCAGAAACTTTTCTATCAAGCATGAGCCTCAGGAATTTCATAGTTTCAGCCAACAGAAGAGCAATAGGCCCAAGATGTGAAGACAGTGGAAGAAACCAATTGAGCCACCAGAAATTCATATGAGCAGTTTTGTCAGTGGAAAAGCAACAGCTATTGTCGAAGCTCCACAAGTAAAGATGACTGAGACATCGCTAAAGATGCCACTCCAGGAGACAAGTCCATGGAGAACTGCAATAGACGGCAAAGCCACTGATAACAAGGGAGTCCATAAAAGGGTCAATGGCTATAGCAGAGGCGACAAGCAGGACAGAACCTTGAGGGACACCCATTCTCCTGCATAAAGGTATCAGACAAGGCCGAACCACACGTACCTTGCAAATTTGGTCTTTTAAAAATTCCATAAGGAAATGGGGTAGGCAGCCTTCAAAGCCCAATTACTGGAGTACTGAGGATACCAGTCCTCAAGCAGGTGTCTTAGGCTTCCTCCAAATCAAAAGTCACAGCCTCAGTCTGCTATTTCCACGGAAAACCATTTGTGACGTTGGTTGACAGTTTAACAACATGGTCAACTACAGAACGATGTACTCGGAATTCACATTGTACAGTGGTTAGTAACTGACTGATGTTCATCAACACAACTTGTGAGAAAGATGGTGTGGTAGCTAGAAGGAAGGTTATTAAGCATCTGGGAAATGTGCCCTCTGTGATTCTACGTACAAAGGAGAAAGTGCCTGCCCACAAGAGAGATGGTCAGCAAAATCTGAATGTGAACATAGTCCAGCCCTGGGGTAGAACATCAGGATGAGGTGACAGCATGGTCAGGCTCAGTCATTGTAAAGACAGCAGTGTAGCATTCACATTTCTGAGAGGAGAAGGAAATCACCTGAGCCTCCTCAAATTGTTTCTGAGGGAGGAAGGCAGTGTGATAGTGGTGGAGCTTGAAATCTCTACAAAATAGTGGTCCAAGATGTTGGAGATAGCAATAGGATTCACAATGACATCTGCTACGGTCAGGCCTGAAACTGGGGAACGAACTTCAGTCCCAGAGAGCTGACAGAGGTTGCCCCACAATGGAAGAGGGAGTGAAACTGTTAAAGGAACTAGAAAAGGGAATCCAGTAAGCTGTTTCGCTATTCTGTAAAACCCAACAGTACTGCGCAAGCAAGTCTTTACAACAAATACAGTTTACCATTGTGGGATAATGGTTAAAATGTAGAGAGCACATTTCCGTGTGTGAATTGTGTCACGGCACACCTCAGTGCACCAGGGGAACAGGACATCGTGTGGTAAAGAAGTAGACTGAGGTAAGGAACATTGTGAGGTGCAAAGGATAATGTTCAAAAGCTATTCTACTTGGTCATCATAACTGGAGAACTGACTGATGTTCATCAAAGGTCATCAGGGAAGAGTAAAGCCTCCAGTCAGCCATAGAAAGCTGCCAATTGGGTTTACACCCAGGTGGGGTAAGAGTCGGCAAACGGATAGAGCACAGGAAATGATCACTTGAGTACGTATAAAGAGAGAAGGGATCACTAGAATGACGGGCGAGCTTGGCATTGCAGAATGAGTGGTCCAAGTGGGAATAGATGTGCGTGGAGTGTGGAAGGAACGTGAGTGGTCCAGTGTTTAAGACAGATGGGGTTGAGTTGAGCGAGAAGTCAGCCACGAGGGAACCTCTCCGACAAGTTCTTTAAGCGCCCCAAATTAGATGGTGAGCATTATAAGTCACAGAGCAGCAAAAGGAGATAAGGGAGCTGACCAATAAGCTGGATTAAGTCTGCCTGGTGACAGCAAATGACGAAGGGCTGTAGACGTGAAAAGGTGAAACGAGGAAGGAAAATGTGGACTGCAACAGCTTGCAGCCCAGTGTTGAATGAGATGGTTTAGCTCTTGACGTATCCCAAATGAGCAGTATGACTCCCCTTGAGATGGAATGCCATCCTCAAGGGAAAGGTCAAAGTGAACAGGAAGGCAATGAGAAAAGTTGAAATTTAGTCTTGTTTTGTTTCAGGGCAGAAAAACAACTAGGGTTATACGCGTCCATGTCAGAGCTATAGAACACAAAGACAGAAGAGTTAAGAATGACCACACGTCAATCCCAATCGACGTAAGAGAAGACAGCTAAAAACAGGCATGTGGAGAAAGGTCTATAAAATACACCATAGAGAAATGGATGTCAAGAACTAAAAATTAAATGTCCTTCACCATATTGCTAAGATGGATAAAAAGTAAAACACAGTCGACAGCCAGTGCGTCATTTGCTAAAACAGCCAATAACTCAGATGACACACAATGGGAATATAAGCGATTAAAAAAAAAGGGCATTCTGTCAGAAAATGGTGGACAGTTAAAAGTTGGGTGCAATGTGCACTAAGCAGCAGGGGAGCACCTCTGAACAAATTGCGATGGCCTAAGAGACAGTGCCCAATACGCAACCTTGTTAAAATGATCTCCTTGTGGCTACAGGGTTGAAAGGTCATCCAAGCCGCTGTGAGAGGCATAATAGCCCGGAGCTCATTCCCATGAAAGGAGGACCAGTGGTGATGCCAAAGCAACACCGCCTGCTGACACAGGGCAACAGAGATATCATCTGAGGGAATATAAGAATGAGCCGTCTGAAGTACAACAACTGCAGCCTTGGCAGCAGCATCAGCGGCCTCATTTCCTGTCAGTCTAACATGACCATGAACCCACATAAACATCACAGTGGTTTCACCGAGAACGAGCTAGTGACAGCTTTCCTGGACCTGTTGCACTGAGGGATGGGCGTTGTGCAGCGTGCAGAGGCTTTGAAGGGCACACAGAGTCTGTGCAGATGACAATTGAAAGGTCTGTGTTTCTGGATGTACGGGGTGGCCTGATACAGGACAAAAAGCACAGCTGTAAATACTGAGCAGTGTTTCGGGAGCCGATACCGAAAAATGTCAGCACCAACAACGAAGGCACACCCGACACTACGGTCAGTCTGAGAGCCATCAGTATACACAAAGGTACTATGGTGTCCTGCGAGGACCATCAAACAGAAGGTTTGAGAGTGAGGCTGGATTAGTGTCCTTAGGAAGCGAATGAAGGCCAAGGTGAACACATGCAGCCACATGAAGCCGAGGTAGTGAAGGGGTCACACCCACCAGGAACGTTGCAGATAGCATGAAGTTAAGCTGCCAGAGCAAGAGCCAAAAGCTAATTCCAGGAGGTGGAGAAGAGGGACATGCCCCATACTGGTGATCAAAGGAGTCATTGAAGAAGGCATGCGTGGCAAACATACCTGCTGAGGGGAGAGTCACGGCGGTAGGACAGTAGTAGTTCAACAGCTTCAGCATACAGACTCTCAATCAGACTAGTGTAAAAGGTGCCAGTGGCCAAACGGACACCACAATGGTGGATAGTGTTAAGACAGCGAAGAGGAATGGACGTGCAGACGCATAAACAAATCACCCATAGTCACGTTTCGAACGGGCAAAGGACCAGTACAAACTGAGGAGGGTGGTTCGATCTACATCACAGGAAGTAACATTGAGGACAAGTAGGCTGCTGAGAGACAACATACAGCGGGCTGCCAGGTATTACATGCGGGAGGACCAAGAAAGTTTCTATTGAGCATGAGCCGCAGGAATTTCGTTGTTTCAATGAACAAAAGAGCAACAGGGCCAAGATATAAGTACGGAAGAAACCAATTGCACTGCCAGAAATTCATACAAATGGTTTTGACAGTGGAGAAATGAATGCCATTGTCGATGCTTCAGGAGTAAAGAAGATCAAGACATTGCTGAAGATGCTGCTCAATGAGACAACTTCATGGAGAACTGCAATAGATTGCAAAATCATTAACGAAAAGGGAGCCAGAGATGCCCAGCGGGAGAAGTCAATATCTGGTTAGTGGCGATTGCAAAGTGGACGATACTCAGATGGAATCCTGAGCTAAAGGTATCCGACAAAGCAGAACCCACATGTACCTTGGTCTTTTAAAAACACCTGAAGGAAACTGGGCAGGTGGCCACAGAAGCCCCACATGTACAGCACATGGAGGATACCAGTCATCCAGCAGGTGTTGGAGGCTCTCTCCAAGTCAAAGAACATGGCTACAGCCTAGTATTTCTGCAGAAAACCATTCATAACATGGGTGGACGAAGTGACAAGATGGTCAACTGCAGAAAGCTGTGCTCGAAACCCACACTATGCAGTGGTTAGTAAATTGCGAGACTTGAGCTGCCATACCAGCTGGGCAGAATCATATGTTCCATCTCCTTGCAAGCACAGCTAGTGACAGAAATGGGACAGTAGCTATAAGGAAGGTGTTTGTCCTTACCGGGCTTAGGTATGGGTATGACAGTGGCTTCATGCCAGTGTCTGGGAAATGTGCCCTTCATCTGGATGTGGTTGCATGTATTAAGAAGTGCCTGCCTGCAAGAGAAAGTTTATGGAACATCTGAATGTGAACATCGTCTGGCCCTGGGGTGGAGGATAGGGATGAAATGAGAGCATTATCTAGCTCTCTCTTAGTAAAGGCAGCATAGTAGCACTCATGATTCTGAGAAGAGAAGGGTACTGCTGAGCCGCCTCTGCTCGTTTCCGCAAAATGGTGGCCCAAGGGGTTGGAGACAGTAATCGGTTCCACAAGGCCATCATCTGATACTGTCAGTGCAGAAATTTGGGAATGGATCTTGGTCCTAGGGAGTCATCGGAGGTTGGTCCACCCAAGAGGGAGTGGAACCGTTGAAAGAACTAGTAAATGAAATCCATCTAGCTTTTTTGATGTGCACACAACTGTTTATAACAAATGCAATTTACCATCATAGGATGATGGTTAAAAACATGGAGAGCACGTCTCCGTGTGCAAATTTTGTCATGGCATGCCCGAGTCCACCAAGAGACTGGGACATGGCATGGCAAAGAGAAAGTGTGAGGAATGGAAAGTTCTGTGGCATTTGTAAGGTATTCCACCTGGTCATCACAACTGGGGAAATGAAGTTTGTTTTAGGTCACCAGGAAGGAGTAAAGCCTCCAGTCAACTTCAGTAAGCTGCCATTTGGGTGTGGACAAAGGTGGGGTAGGAGTCAGCAAACATATAGCACACAGGAAATGGTAACTAAGGTATGTGTCAGGGAGAACAGACCACTCGAGATGATGGGCAAGTTGGGCAGTGCAGAAGGATAAGTCCAAATGTAAATAGGTGTGTGTGGAGTCTAAAAGTCTGTGTCAAGGCAGAAGAGGTTAAGTTGTTGATGGAGGTCAGCCAAGGAGGTACCTCTCTGACAGGTTCTGGGAGAACCCCAAAGGGGATAGTGTGCATTAAAGTCGCCAAGCAGCAAAAAGGGGTGCCCAACAAGCTGTAGAAAGTCTGCCCTGGTGACACTAAATTATGGAGGAATGTAAACTGTACAAACGGAAAAAGTCAAGTGAGGAAGGAAAAGGCAAATTGCAACAGCTTGAAGGCAAGTAGTCAGGGAGATGGTTTAACTAAGAATGTTACCCCATATGAGCAGCCCAATTTCCACACTGGAGGGGGGAGTTCAAAACAGACTGAGAAGAAATGCGAAAGGTCACAGCAGTCACGAGGAAGCAATTTTGTTTCCTGGAGGCAGAGAACAAGTTGATGCTATGAGCAGCTATGAATCCTCCTTGTTGAGAGTGAAGAACATGAATATTCCATTGGAGGAGAGTCACGGCAAAGAAAAAATGGAGGGATGTCACCTCGGTGACTGCTGAAAGCCACCCTTTGAAAACTTGCTGCTTCAGGGGACAGAGGAATGACGATCCTTCTCCAGCGTCAGCATTCTTCTGCTGTCAGCCTGTTGAGTCTAGTGCAGTAAAATGGCTGGTAATGTGCACCAGCAACACGGACGGCCGCCGAGTGAGGGTACCACACGGCGACACCATCAAAGAGGATCTTCGAGTTCCCACAACCATGATGCTGAATTTGAGGTCGCATGTCTGCATGGTCATGTACTTCGTGGCATAAGACATATCAATAACTGTACTGTAGGTATCAGATGGTAGAATGAAGGGTTTCCAACTAGCTAACAACTTGTGAGCAACTGGATAAGGTGCTTTTTCCTTCACCCAAATCTCCTGGGCAGCCAACTCATCAAGATACATGAGAATCGCAGGAGGCGGTGGCATGGTCGCCAGTCCAGTTGATACAGCAGAGAGAAGAAGGCGGACAATTGCCTCTACTTTTTTCATCGTCTGATGGAGGGCAACGACACCCTGATCAAAGGGGAACATTTGGATTTCTGCTTCTGTCAGACCATCGAGCAATCTACTGTAAATAACACCACAGGAAAAATTCAGAGTTGTATGGGCCTCAACACACTAACAGGATAGGCAGCCATGGAGGAGCGAAGCTGCAAGTAGTAGTTGTGCTTGGGAATCAGAAGTAGTCTTGCAAGGAAAGTACCATTGTGTAAATGAGAGCAGGATTTCACAGGGCCAACAACTGCACCAACACCTTTCTGAATAATAAATGGAATAAATATAATAAAAAAACTGACCACCTCCATTACATGACACTACAAGATACCGAAGTGCAGCTTGGAGAGCTGTTGAATCTGTAGGTAGCCTCATGCTGTTTACATTTCTTAGACTCAGATGAAAATGACTGGCTCATTGAAAAAAAAAAAGCCCCATAATTGCCAGCATCTCTGATGGCATGCTCCTGTGCAGCTGCTGAAGCATAATTTCAGAAATGCCAGATATGGCCTTGCCGTGGCGGATGGGCTTATGTACTTATGTAACTAATAATATCACACCTGTATACACCCACCCACACTGAGCAGTACAGTTTGTTTAATGTCAAGTGTACACCTCAGGCATTGTTGTATGATTCATTTGTAGTTGACCCCTATTAAATTCTGATGCTTACAGGGCCATCTATTGCTACATTTTGTAACTATTTATTTTTCCTCTGCCAAATGTGTTCTCCCTTCTCCGATGATATTCTGTTGCAATTTGACGTCATTCTGTTCAGTGGTGTTATTTCTACTGCTGTTTGAAAGTTTAATTATAATCACCCTGTAGATTGCACTGTGTGCTAAGTTTTGAAAACAATAAGTTACTTACAACAGCTAAAGAAACTCCATTAGGCTTGTGAAAGTAATGTTAGGCAGATAATTTCTGCTGATAGCATCTACAGAAAAAGATAGATGACTGTGGTTCATTCCGAATGCTATTACTATTAAAAATTCACAAATACGTACAAGTGACCCATTAATAAATAAGAGATCTTTGTGACAATATGATATGTCAGGTATGTTACAAGCTAAAATTGCTTATATATACACTAAACTTTCTATGCTGGAAAAATCTATCATACTTGTTTATAAAATGGCACAGTGCAACCAACCCCTTCTGTTAGAAGGCAAGAAACTTTTATTCCTTCCAAGTACTGTTATTTAACAAAGCAATCATCTTATAAAGTCCTTTTATTACAATAGCTGGGAAAGAAGAAGAAGAAGAAGAAGAAGAAAGAAAGAAAGAAAGAAAAGACACACCACCTGTTACAGCATTAAAGCTACACTATACTCACAGTATTGGGGTTAGAAACACACAAAGGCCATTACAGATGAAACACTAGCTCAAACAGACAAAGACGGGCAAAAGAGAGGACGAGGTCTTGTTGTGAAGACTCATTCTTCTTGAATGCCAGTCCACTGTATTAATGCATTTGCACCCTGCTTGAATTTTAATCACAAAAGCAAATGAATCAAGCACTCTTTGGTCATTTCATGCCAAAACACAGTGAAAAGAAGAAAGCATCATTTACCACAAGAAGCAAAAATCATAGTATCACATGATGCGAACAGTACAATATTGTCACTTATTTGCTAACTCTTTTGTACAGAATAAGCATATGGCATCATTGTTTCATAGTTACCAGCTCCCAAGAATCAGCAAAATATTTACATTTTCATTAAAATAGCATCGAACAGTTAATTTCACCAGTATGTAGCCCAAATTTTTAATTAATTAGTTGTGATTACAACAAAAAGATGAGAATGTTACTGTGGCATAGGACATACCTGAAGGTAACTAGAACATGCCTCAACTACTGCGACAACCTGAACATGACTTGCTGCCGACAGCACATCCTGAATGTTTGCCAGGTTGAGGGCCAGACGTGATGTGTAAGCATAGTCCAGTAACAGGCGCATTCCTGCTGCAGTCACACCGTTCAGACAAATTTCACTCTGGCGAGACTCTCTCATTGCATCCGTAAACATGGCACGAAAGTAGTCACTACATGATGCAAGTACCACTCTGTGTGCCTAGAAGTGAAGTAATATTCATATAGTACAACATAAAATTTGAATTGCAGCACAGTGGAAACTTACACGGCAAACAATATCGCAACATTGACACACTAAAAAAAGCATGCAAGGTATTTTCTCTTAATTGTAAACTAACACCTGACTAAGTAGGAAACGTAAAAAGTCTGATATCTATTTACACAAAAAAGCAAGAACTGGTTAATGCACATTATATATTTAAGCAGCAATGTCTGTCTAGATATTTTAATTGAGCGAACAATAGATGTGATTAAAATTGCAAGTTTCTTGTTTAGAATGATCCAATACCAATACAAACTTACCAAAATGCAAAATGTTTCAGGACCTCGCCAACCAACTTAGAATGAGTGCTCACATACAGAAGATTTTTGTTATTGTTAGGAATTTATCCTTTGCAACCAATCATTTATTTATAATTGGCATGGTGAGCACTGAACTCATTGTTAGCTTTTCTGTTTCTAAACCTTCAGAATGCATTACTCATTATTACAGTTTACATGTTGGTGGTGTATCCAATACAGATTATGAATGATCTGAGCTTGCTTACACGATTGTGTGTGTTACAGCAAAGTAAGGGACAATTTAAGATATGAGATATGACTGAATCAAATATAGACAGGACTATTTTTCCCCTTCATGCCTTTTTGTAAATTGAAAGTGGCGTGATCTCTGCTCTTTGTCACTTTTGTTTCCAGTAAGTCTTCTGCACGGCTAGAACATTGTGGCACCTTTTATTTAGTTAGAATTGCAATGTCAAAGCAAGAGGTACTGTCACTTCTTGTGTTACACATCATGATCACGTTTCTCACAAGAGGGGGCATAAAACCATCTGAGAGAGATTTTAGGAGAATGATATAGAGCTGAGAATGCAGCTCACTAATGCTGCCTGAGGACGAACATGACTGAGGAGAATATTCACATTGTGTGTCAGCTTGCTTAAGATAGTCACTGGGAAAAAGTTGCTGAAATTGCCACTAAGGTCAGCGTAAGCTACAGTACTGTTCAGGCAATCGTTACTGACAACCTTGGATATCAGGAAGTGACCACAACTCGTGTGCCAATGCTTGACCCCACAGCTGCCTGAACTCACAAAATAATTCAGGAATTGTTCTAGGCCACACTAGGACATCCTCCCCACAGTCTCTGACTTATCACCCTGCAATTTTAATTTCTTTGGACCACTAAAGGAAGCGGTCAGATGAAAAACATTTGACAATGATGGCACTGCCTAAATGCTCATCATAGCCTCATTCATTTTACAAAAAAACATGATCAAGAAACTGCCTATGCACAAGGGAAAATGTGTTTCCCATTCAGGAGAGTATTAGAAAAATAAGTTTGTGTATGTCAATTTTTCGGAAGCCTAAATAAACCTATAAAAAAATTCCAGTCTATATTCGAATCACCCTCATATCCAAGAGTGTTAGTTTACTGATAGGAGAATCTCAACAACGATATATTTGCTGCACTTTCATGATGCCTTCGAGAGAGAGAGAGAGAGTCTTTGTTTGTTGAGTATTTTTAGCAGAATGTGTCATGTAGTAACACTCAATTTTTAGAATTCAATGGGAGGAAAGTGCAGAAATGCGCTTTCCTCTTACATTTGTGCTGTGCGACATGCTAGAAGTAGTGGTTATGTAACAGTTTGTATTGTTATTAAACGAGTACAAAGTAAGATTGGGTTTAATGTCCCATCAATATCAAGTTCATTTGAAACAGAGTACAAGCTTGGATTCTTGCATGGAAGAAAATCAGCAGTGCACTGTCACAGTAATCATCCCAGATTTGCCTGGAGTGATTTAGGGAAAACCTGAATCTGCATGATCAGATGTGGGTTTCGGCCATCATCCTTCTGAATGAGTCCACCGTTAAAACGAGTACAATCTACAAGTGAAGCGCCTTCAGAATGCACAGGCACTGGGAGACTATTTCGTATCTTATATGGAATTTGTGGAATGGTTTACCTTTCACACATGTCATTCACAGATGATGCAGGCCTTGCAAGACCCAGTTCTGTAGGCAGCCAGAATGCACCTGTCTGGAACTATATTAACACACATCTGAATCCCGGTAATCTCATCAGGAGAGGTTTTCTGCTAACATTTAGATTGTGTGGTTGGCAATCATCTTTTATTGTCTTTGGTTCCAACCAGCACATGGAACTGGAGCATCTTAGTTTCAATGTAATACATCTACAGAATGACTGACACAGTACTACATATTATGTGTAGCAACCTCTGGTTCCCGAATGATGGAGCTTGTAAAGCATTGAGAAATAGTCTACATGTAAACTGTGAAGTATTCAATGCCAAACACAAATTCTACGATTTCATACAGTTTTTGTTTAGTCACTTGAGAGACATGTCAACAGCTGAATTATGCAATATACTTTGGTTAATAAAAGAAAAACTTTATTTGAAGTTGTTAATCCCGTGGTTGTGATTTTGCACAATACATTAACACAGTAACAAAGTTCATCATCATACTATTTCATTTACAACAAGCACACTCAATAAAAGTAAAGAATTGTAGCATACACGCAATTAGTAATGCGTTTTCTCGTAAAAACATTATTTGAGTATGCTAAACAACGAGATAGCAAAAATTGAATTTAAACATTTTATGTGGAAATTTATTACACAATCTCAGTTTTCACTTTACTCAAAACAACAACATAGCTAACTTGACGTGAAACTTTTCATTTAAAGTAAAATAATTAAACATAATGTAAAGAAACTGTTCATTTTGCAAATGTTCGATTATGAACAAGAACTTAATTTCAAAAAAATAGGAACTATATTTTTTTATTATAGTATCAATATATATCCATAGTCATTGTAACTGACTTTTGTTTACAAAATTATTAGCAACTCAACCTTGTCCTCCTCGTATGTTCATACGGAAAAACAAAGTCTACATAAAGGTGCACCAACTTTGCTGTCATTTGTTGTTTAACTTTGAAACATGTAAAATGTGATTCAATTGTCAGCACCTTGTAAACTTCTGCAAGTATTAATTTCAGTAATGTGTGTTTTACAAAAAATGTGAATCTTTGTACTGTTCTCATTAGGTGCAATGCTGTAAATATACATGAAGTTTTGTTGTCTACAATGATTAGTGCTATTGTTTTGGAAGAATAAAATGGAGCAAATGGATTTCTACCTCATGAATTAAAGACCCAGCCCACATAGATGCTTGTCCAAATGGTTAACAAATACTGTTCACTACAGGTGAAAAGGTAACTGTTAGTACTGACAAACTTGTAAGTATTGCTTTCCCAATAATAATGTCAATGTGAAATAATAGTTTTCTATACACCAGCTGTGCACTAAAGACTGAATGACATTTCACATAGTTAGTTAGTTATTGACAATTGGAAGGTCCTGTCATAACCATATGAACATGCTCAAAAACAGTGGAATGTCATGTTTAGAAGGTATCAGACATGTAATGAGGTTCATGACAGAGTGAACACCTGAATTTTATAAATGACATGGACAGATAACTTTTCACTAACACCTGTACAATCACTGTTATTCAGTCTCAGAACCTGTGTGTAGCTCATAAAAAAAACTAGTTAAAAGTAATGTATTGGTTAGGAAATGTAATCCTCTGTATGTAACCTATTATTCCTCAAACTCTGTTGATGCAAGGCTACACACCCTGTATATAATCCAGGCGAACCAGCACAGAATTTTCTAACAAATTTAATTTATAGGTATTGTAGCAACATATACAAACATTGGATTAAAGTGCTGCCAGCTATGGAAAACCAGGCAACATTTGGCTTTCAAGTACCATCTGCTGATGCACCACTCTTTGAAGATTTTAGAACTTTATTGTATTCGTTAATTTACGCATTCCAAATACCTCAAATTTTTTGTTTCACAGCTGCTACATCACATTTGAGGGCCATTTCCTCCATGTAATCCACAATTTATATAGCGCTTGGTCTCCCAAAGTATGAGGTTTATCAGACCAACCCCTTTTGTTCCATGTTAAATTAATTCATTTGTTCATCCAAAAATATTTCAAGAATGTGGGAGACATCATTTGTTTGTAATACACACACACACACACACACACACACACACACACACACACACACACACACACACACACAAAAAAAATTCTACAGTAATATCAAGTTGTTGTTCTTGTACGTGATCCACTCATATTAACGTGACCACTGCCTATGTTTGACGTTAACATACAATAGCCTTTCACAGATGGCAACTTTAGCTGTGGAGGATTTATAAAGTATGATGGGGGATGTGGAAAACAGTGCATTCATTGTTGTTGTTGTGAAGAATTAGAACAATTTATCTGATGTCCAAAACGGCATGATGATTGGTTTTCAGGCCAAGAGTGGAAACATTGCCAAAAATGGTTAATTTTGTAAACTGTTTGTGTGCTGCCATGTTTTAAGTGTACCATGCATAGCAAAATGATGCTACCCAAGCAAGACAACAGTGGTGCACAGAAGGAGGGTGAACGATTTCTGCAGAGATGTGTATGGTTGAATAGACATCCAGCTGACTGCACAGATGAATCAAGGGGCTACCAACAGTGTCTCTTCGATGACCATACAATGAACATTGCTGCCTATAGGTCCCTGCAGCAGGCACCTGGTTACGATGCCCAAACTTACTTGTGTTCATTGGCATCAAAGGCTGGAATTCGCATGCCAGTACTGCAACAGTGCATCCACTGAATGGTGACAAGTGGCCTTTTCAGATGAATCACATTCTATGTTCCATCGGACAGATGGCCCTGGCATGTATGGCATGAAATGTCTAAAAGAAAACCCTTACATACGGCTTTTTTTTTTCCTTCGGCACAATGGCACCTACCAGCACGACAATTCAGCATGTCACTGTCAGAAGTGTCCAGGCAAGAGGAGGGAGCGTTATGGTCTGGTGAATGTTTTCATAGCATTCCCTAGGGACATCTTCATTCTGGAAGGGATGGTGGATTAACAGGAGTATGCAACTATCCTTGGGGACCCCGTCCACCATTACATGCAATTTTTTTTCCTCGGCACAATGGCATCTACCAGCACGACAGTTGAACATGTCAGACAGCTCGCAGTGAACATACATGGTTTGAAGAGCACCAGGGTGAGTATACTGTACTCCTCTGGCTACTGTGGAACTGTCGCAGTACTAGGTACAGTACATCCTGTATAGAGTCCCGCAACCATCTCTTAAAGGATAGATGTACAGAGACTTTATGTACTGTACCCGGTAATGGGATACTTCTGTAGATTCGTTGTTTAACAGAAATCTACTAATACCAGTATTGCTGGCCCCTGTTTACCAGTGTTGTCTGTACACAGGGCCTGAAGATGGCATAGTAAATTGCCAAAACTGGTAGCCAAATAAAATAAGTTTGGAAACTAGATGACTGAACGGTGTTCGATTTGGCATCCTGTATCAAACAGCCAAGTCCCACAATCAGTTCTAAAAAGATAGACCTACAGAGACACTCTTCTTTATGGCCGAACACAGTACCTCTCAACCTAGTCTGTGATCATCAACTAAGAAGACACCATTGTCTTCTAGTAGGCCAGCTGTGTGATTAGTGTCTTAGTCATAACTGTAAGTGAAATCTACTGTCGAATGTACTCTGTGTGGGAGACTTATTTTATCTGTATCAACTGATACATTATGTCCTGAAAGAATTATGAATACTCACAACATATCTGCGGATATGGATTATACATAGTTAAATTCTTCCTATCTATGTTGTAATAAAGTGAACTAATATTTTACATTTTTAGTACCCATTTGGTCTCCTCTTGGGCCAAGTAAAGAACCCACAATTGTACCAACAAATATATTTTCCATCCGGTACAACACACTGTGTCTAGGTTGGTCGTTTTTGTAGCCTTGCCTCACCTGCTTGCAAAGTGTTACGGTGTGCAGGCTCCCGTGCATTACACTGGATTTCCCTTTCATTATTTCTGTGCATTACATCAACTGTTTAACATGTCTGAGCAACCACAGGAAATGTTTTTAAACGAAGTTGTTCATTCCAAAGTGCATCAAGTTGAATGACTGATGCCCAGTGTACAACAAATGACAACATCCTCTCCCAGCAAGTATCTCCACCACCAGTTGCTGCACCCAAGTTTTGTCCATTCACTCAATAGTATGGAAGAGGAATGGTTGGAAGATTGGGTGCAGTTGGAGGCCCACTTTGCTGCATACAACATTGCAGGTATGGTGCACATCACTTTTTTTCTTTAGCCAGCCGAAGCTGTGTACTGTCATTTTTAAAGCTGTGCCCCGATTCTCATCCTGAGACTACTAGTTACAACAAACTGGTTTGGCTGGTGAATGAACTTATGAAAGTTAGGGGTATGTCATGGCAACAAGGTTTAAATTTTTTTGATTCAAGCCACAGTAGTCACATACCTTCAAATGGTGGGCTACTGAACTCAGGGCTGACAAGACATTGTAGTATCAAGTGTTTTTGTGGACTAGGTTAGTCACATCATTTTACATGCTGCAGTCACACATTCATGCTGCTTCTCAGATTGATAGATCCTGATCAGAAAACAGTCCTGTCTATTGTGAAATCTCAAACTTTGTGGACACAACTGAAGTTCTTTTAGAGGCTCCATGTATTTCTGTTGTTCAAAGTACACAATACGCAGTCTGAAGTTCATGACGGTGTTAAAGTGATCAAAAACAGGGCTCAACAGACAGTAAATGTACAGGTAAACATTTTTTGTCTCAAGGTACACGATATATAATACAGTAATCTGTGAGGTGGCCTTGTCCTACATGCTTTTCCAATGTCATATTTAGACAGTGTTTTTACAGGGTGACCACAGTTCAAGCACCAGCCAATGCCGCGTAGGGGCATGGCTGCAGCACAACTGTGTACAAATGCATTCTGTAATGGCAAGGCCATTAAAGCCAGTGCAAGCAACAGCTTGCACTTCTGTATCAAGGAACTCTTCTTGTGCAGTGCATAGCCAGAAAAACAAACTTTTTGTGGTATTAAGAGTGGCTCAAAGGACAAATAAATTGCAGTTAGACACTGCTGCATCTGTCTCCTGTATTAATAAACACGTAGGAAAGGATCAGCAGCCCACAGCTACAGTAGCCTACATCTATTTTGTCTGCATGGACACGAAATTTCAGTACTTGGTATTTGCACTTTGCCAGAAACTTTTCATGGCGTTACAAAATGTGTAGTATGTCATGTACTCAGTTCTATAAACAGAGCAAACATTTTTGGTTTAGACTTGTTTGATTTGTTCAACTAGCGCAAACAAGACACTGTGTTACAAATCAGCGTTTCAGTGCCTTACACTGTTTCTTACTTGTGAAGTAAGAACAATGAACTGTTTCAATTGAGTTTAGGAAGTTCTAATGATTTAGATGTGCACATTACAAAAACACAATGTCCAGCTGCGATTTTTTCATGCGTGGCCTGTCCCCCAAGCAATACATGAGAAGGTTGCTCAAGAACTTCATAGATGGAAAGACAGTTGGATTATCCAACCCATTTCTGGAATCCAATAGGCATTGCCCTTGGTAATTCTCAAAAAACCTTCAGGTGGTTTATGTCTGTTCGTTGATTATGAGGCAACAGTAAACTCACAAAACATAGGGGATTCTTTTACTTTCCCATGACCAGAGGAATTTATAGATGGACTGGGACAGGGGTGACTCTTTTCCAAGATTGATTTGTGTGAGGCATACTTATAGTTATCAGTGGATGAGAAGTCCAAGCAATATTTTGTGATAAACACTTGCCTATGTTTGTTCCAGTTTCGAGGGCTATCATTCAGAAGGCTTTAGCTCCTGCTTTTTTCAATGGTTCCTCAAATAATCAACAGCAAAAGCTCTTCCTGTATAAACTATTTGGACGATAATGTTGTCTTGGGTTAAATACCTGTTGAACATTTAGCTCATGTAGACCATTTGGTTCAATTTCTTTCTGCTTCTGGCTTAACATGCCCCTTCTTCCAAGAAAAACTTGACCATTTAAGACACATAATAAATATGCAGGGAATTCATCCTTCTACTTTGCATCTGTGTGCAATAAAACATCAGCTAGTGCCCTGTAACATTAAGAAACTCCAACTTGTTGTGGGGAAGCTTACCTACTACATCAAATTAATTTAAAATGCTTCACAAATTGCTGCTCCAGTGAACCAGCTGTGCCAGAAAAATGTTCCTTATGTGTATTCCCAAGAATGTCAGGTCACATTTCATTTCAGCAATTAAAGGATGCCTTATTAATTTGTCGTTATTTGATTCATTTTGATCCAGCTACGCCTGTCATGTTAGCCATGAATGAATCTTCTTCTGGGATTAGAACAGTGCTCTTCCAAAGAATTGGTTCAGCTGACAGACCCATTGCTTTTGCCTCGAAATTTGATAAATCATGGTGTAGTTCAGTCAGCTGTAAAAAGAGGTACTCACTGTTTCTATACTGTTGCCAAGGTCCACCAATATTTGTACAAGCGCAAGTCAGTCCCACAACAGACAGTGCAAAAATTACAACATTGGGATCTGATATTGTCCACTTATCTGTAGGGGTTGTTGTACGGACCTAAAGCCCTCCATTTGAATGCGGACTTGGCTCTGTGACCAGTCAAGCAGCAACACAGCATTTGATTCATCTGAGGAATCATGTTTACAAATCAATATACAGGAATTTAAAAAAATCTTCAAAAATTATCTTTTTGATATTTGATGTATTGCCCCAAGCAACTGCTATTGACCCAGCTCTTCCAGTTGTTTTGCAGTACACATGCCATGGATGGCCACGCGGTTTGCAAGAAATACCCCACACAGTGACATCACTATTTTTCGCATCAGGTGCTATCCGAGAGGTCAGGTGTTCTGCTGTTGCATACAGAGAATGGCAATGTGTGTGATGTGACGCTATGCTCCCTGCAACAGGAAGTTCTGTATTTGTTGCAATAAAGTCACTAGTGTGTAGTTTGCTCAAATCAATTTGCCTGATGTCATTGTACTTAGCAGGGACTGACTGACTGTTTGGGCCAGTTCAACAATCTGTGGATCGTCTGCTAATATTAAATGTAAGGATTCGGAAAGAATATACTTAACATGGGGAGCCAAAAAATGAGGACATTCCACCAATATGTGAGATATCATCAGTCTGGCTCCCCAACCACATTGTGGGGGTGGGTCGTTACGGAGGAGGAAACAAGGGATGAGACTGGTATGACCAATGCGTAGACAGCATAAAACAGTGGACTACTACTGAGAGGAGTGGAAGGAAAAGCACTTAACTGCAGTAGACTCCTTGATTGTGAGGCCTTTATTACTATGAGCAATAGCACTCCAGATGGCATTCCACTTTTGGTCAAAGAGAGATTTGACATACATCCGCATATCCACAGCTGTAATCATGAAAAGAAATGGGGGGTGCTTCTCTAGCCAAACGGTCAGGCAGTTCATTCCCTGGGACGCCTACATGACTTGGGACCCAGAGAAAGACGACTGAACAGGCAGCATGCGCAAGGGCAGAGAGCGAGTCACAGACAGCAGAGACCAAAGGGTGGCGAGAGTAGCATCAGTCGATAGCCTGCAGGCTACTCATGGAATACGAACAAATTAAAACACTGTGGAGGGAGGCCTGAGAAGCAAAAAGAAAGGCCTTGTGAATGGATAAAAGCTCTGCCGTGAACACACTACATGATCTGGACAATAAATGGTGTTTGAAGTCAGTAGGAAACGTGAAAGCATATCCCACATTATCAATTTTCTTGGAATCAACAGAGTAAAAGATGGTTGCACCCTGGAACTCTGCAAGGACGGCACATACAAAATGCTGGTAAACCATAGGAGTGACAGAGACCCTGGAATAGACCGGTCCTATCTGTGGCCTAGGCACCATCCAATGGGGGGTATGGGAGGAAACATATGGGGTGCATTCCACTGAGGAGAGATGGAGACCTTGACAGAGGAAAATGGGACACATGCCAACCGACAATCCCACCCGTGGGTGGGTGTTAGGAGGGAAACGTTCCTCATTGACGAAGAGCACAGGGTACACAGGATGGTCAGGGAATTGGCAAATGGCGACTGCATAAGAAACAAGGAGTTGGCTCTGTCTGATGTGTAGAGGGGGAATCCCTGCTTCCATGAGAAGACTATCAACAGGACTAGAGTGAAAGGCACCAATAACCAGATGCACCGTACTTAGCAGGGAATGGATGCCCAAATCGAGCAAATGACGTCTTGTTACAATGTTTGGAGCATCAATCGGCTCGGCTGCAACACTTTTTTTTGAGTGACCACAACTATTCAAACCATGACAACACACCCATATTGATTTCGCAGTTCTATCCTGTCACACAGGATGCTTGTCAAAGGTAGACAAATACAGTAAATTTCCTTTTGCTGCCCCCGTGACATTCATCACTACTTGAAGTTTGGTTTTGTCTTTATCTTCTGGTTTTTGTCTTGCAAAGTCATCTTGAGCTCATTGTCTTAACAACAGACCACAATTCACATCAGCCGATTTTGAACAGTTTTGTGCTGCCAACAGCATCTACCATGTGACTACGGCATTTTTTCATGCTCAGTCCAATGGTGAAGCTGAATGGTTCATTGAATGTTCAAAAGTCAAACGGGCGAACTCCGTTCCTCCCACACATGGGAACAAGTTTTATAGATGTTTCTTCTTATTGCTGCTTGCCATGTGACAGGACGTCACTGGTAGAATTATTATACAGCTATCATCATATCCTGTTGCATCTTTCACAGCCACTGCAGAAACAGTCCGTTCTGTCTGGCCAAACAAAATTTCAGCTGTAGCGCATTTCCCTCTATGTCAGTGGTTTTGCCACAAAATTTTGGCCCACAGATCCAGCACATCACTGTGGTCCACATGAGCAATCGCTCTGCCTCTCTGCTATGGTGTCCACAGAGAGCGACACCCCATCACTGCATTGACGTTTGAGGTATCAGTGGGAAAAGGACTGGACTGGTAAATATGGCATATTGCTGCTGTCTATTGTTGACACCATATTGCAAAGCTATATAACTGTGCTGTAGATACTTGGTGGTGAATTAATAAATGGCCATGAAATTATTGCACACTTCTCTCACTATTAACTGATTTACTGGTGACTACTTCCATCTCTCTCATTCAGGAATGGGCTGAGTGGAGGTACTTTCCACACATCCACAGTATATCTTGCATGATGGGTACCAATGTGTGTGTTGAAATAAAACCAATCATGTTCATATCTAAAATAGTAATCTGCCGTAATACGAGTATATTGCTTGACTTGTGTTGAAATACTGTATCTTACGGTCCATAACAAATGGGCGACCTACTTGCATTCAACGGTAGGCAATTTAAGCCTCTGGGCCTGTTCAGATGTAGGAAGAGCTGAGGCCGGGGTGATGCGTTCAATACCCATAATGTTGACAGAAGTATTGCAGCCACTGATAGTGGAGAAAGTGAAATCAACATTGTTGAATACAAATTGACAGCATGTTACACTTGGGATAGGCTCCCCAGTGTGGTAGACAGATGACAGCTCCAGCTGTTTAGCTTTTTTACATACTAGCTTATTTAACAACTGCAAATAAATACTCCCTCAATGAACTGAAAATAACGCCACTACATATACACGAGATCTGTGAAGTTTTTTCGTCCACTCACATGAGATAAATGCACAGGAATTGATGGGAGAAATAGTCTGTCTGTACACTGAAAAAACGAACGTCACTCATGTTCGGGAAAGTTGACTTTCCCACTACAGCTCTCGTACAGCACAATTAAGAATCAATCACCCCTCAAGCAGTGTAGGGCATTGAGTTTTATATAGATTTTGCCCTTAAGTATTTCTTGCATAATTATTGTTAGCAACTCGTATCTGTGTCGACACACTTCGCGCAAAATAAACACCTCTCTGCATGTCTGTACAATGTGTCGCCAGTGATTTGGAAGGTGAGCAGTGGAAGGGTCAGTATAACTTTGTGAAATAGTTGCTTTTTGCGATGTAGTGGGGTAGAGAGACTGGGAAATCGCCTACACACTCGTCAGTTTACAGACCCACGAAAGAAGTAAGTGCACGACCACAATCCTCTGAGCTCAACCTCCCACCCTCCCTTTCTTTCTTCTGTGTTACACCCTCAGACCACAATTTATCCTGCAATACGATTCTACTCTTGTTATTAACAAACTTCAGTGAACAATAAGTGTCAAACACTATTTTTAATAATTACGATTTTCCATTTTCTGCAATGTGAACCCTGTTTGTCCATATATAAAATGGCACTAATAACACCTTCTTTGCGGTAAATTTAATGCAGTTACTTTTGTACTGGGAAATATTTTCGACCTAAGCCGAGGGTCTCATATCCCAGAAAAACATAAAAAGTGATCTTTAAACAACCTGACACCCCATGCTCACACCTCATAGGTCAGGATTTTGAGTATGTTGCTCATTACACTCCTCCCTACCACTGTGCAAAAATTTACGTCTACGCGAATTTTTGCTCCTAATTTTCCTTCGCTGAGTTTATCATTAAAGTGGTGAAGACTTTTGCAGATGTGCGTTTCACAGCTCCAGCGGCACACTGGCAATGTGATTTCGAGAAGATAGTAGGTAGAATGTGACAAACTTGAGCCAAGATCACGTATTTTAGCCAATAATATGAAATCAAGCCATGTCTTTTTGACATCAGAAGTAAAGATTATCACACAAATTACAAACGCCATACAGAATTAAACGAAATAAGTTGTTTGTTAAAAAAGTGTAGGCAAGTACAACTGCAGTTGAAATTAAAAAGAAACTGGGTTCACAGTATCTTCGAGAAAGACGCGTCATCCAGGCCTCGAGGAGATGTTTACGTACTGAAAGTACAATTTTTTTGACAGACTTCGATTCTTTAGGAGCATTGAACCTTTGAATAGTCGAGAAATCCTCGGAGGCGTTGCTGGCGGTATCATGGTGTCCTATTTTAACATCAGTTGCATAAGTTCTAGTAGGAATCAACAACTATCGTGACTTATCCGCAGTTTCGAAAGCGTACACTAAAAGACATTGTTTTCGAAGAAATTTCAAATATCCTCCCCTCCTCCTGAGTGCTCATCAAGTTTTTTCATCCATAACGACCCGTTTTCTTTCCGTGTTGTTCACTGCCACGGCATATAATGCAGCGGCCGCACAGAGAGCAAGAACTGCTGAATTCCTGACGCACTCTACGTTATGATACGTCGTCCTCTGTGCGTGCAGTACGTATGTGGGCTTTGTGGCGCGTCTGGCCACATACTACTTACCTTCGGCTTACTGTGCGCGCTGTAAGGAATTTGTAGATGGCCACTGGCGCATGTTTCTGTGCCTACCGCTTCGGCTACTAATTCTACAGGGCATACTCAGAGGTTATAAAAAACATTAGTTGCTTTACAAAATCAAACAAGCTCAGGAAGCTAATCTGTTTAAACGCAACCGCGCAACCGTCGAGTTACGGAGTCAACGAGACACACGAATCATGCATCGAACCTGTGACGTCACACTAGTCTGCTTGTCCGACATACTTCTCGAAAGCTCGAGTCCGTACAGGGCCCACTGGAAATCAGTATTTAAATGGAAAGGTACCCACTAAAGTACTTAATTTTCTCGTGTGCTATCGAGAACTAGCACGCATTCAAACAAACAGTAGTAAACTAATCTGAAAAAGTTACTCGCTCCTCCCCGCAGACGGCTGCTGGCACTCTGAAGACTTGCAGTATCAAGTGCTGTAACATATGCACCACGGCCTATCTTTCTCGTGGATCTCTGTCGAGTTAGTAGTGACGTCATCCGGCCGCTGTTCCTGAGAGCTACAGTACAGGAGGTTACAAGGGTCTTAGCTGCCGCAGGTCCCGAAGTCCCGCTGTCGTATGTTAAAAACGCTTATACTGAGAAGAGTCAATGCTTTTTGCTTTGTTCACCATTAAGATCTTGCTGAGACCGTTTGATCTCGAAACGCAAATAATTAAGTCTTTTTCAGTGTCTGAAGGCATCTTCAGCATTAGGTTCGTTCGAGTAAAGATATCATAAAAAAGTGAAACCATTTACAAACTGTCTCTACCGAGCATGTGCAACTTCGCTATAGTTTTCGTCGTCAGAACCCTTTGCGTTTACTCAAAAGCATATTTTGTATGTTTTGACTTTTGACCACCTGTAGTGGTATTTAGTACCTTAGCTATGTTCGCGTTGCTCAAATGTTCTGATTTAACTAGTGAAACAGTATCAAGTACTTTTTTCCCCTTCATACTTTGCACTAAGCGTTTCGAGAATTTATTCTCATTGTCAAGCGCAAATATTTACAGAAGTATTTTGTATGCTGTTAGTGTGTGGTTGCGCCTATCTTGCACTGTTCTATGTCGGATCTTTTTGTGGTTGTGAGGTACCAGTTTAATAAGTCACGGCTGCAAAATACTAACACGAATTCTTTACAGACGAATGGAAAAACTGGTAGATGCCGACCTCGGGGAAGATCTGTTTGCATTCCGTAGTAATGTTAGAACACGTGAGGCAATTCTGACCCCACGACTTATCTTAGAACATAGATTAAGGAAAGGCAAACCTTCATTTCTAGCATTTGTAGACTTAGAGAAGGCTTTTGACAATGTTGACTGGAAAGCTCTTCTTTCAAATCCTATAGATGGCAGGAGTTAACGTACAGGGAGCGAAAGGCTATTTACAACTTGTACATAAACTAGATGGCAGTTATAAAGAGTCGAGAGGCATGAAAGGGAAGCAGTGGTTGGGAAGGGAGTGAGACGGGGTTTTAGCCTATCCCCGATCTTATTCAATCTGTATAGTCAGTAAGCAGTAAAGGTAACAAAAGAAAAATTTGGAGTAGGAATAAAAATCCATGTGAAAGAAATAAAAACTTTGAGGTTTCCCGATGACACTGTAATTCTGTCAGCGGCCGCAAATGACCTGGAAGAGCAGTTAAATGGAAGATATAAGATGTACATAAACAAAAGCATAACGAGGATAATGAAATTTAGTCGAATTAAATCATGTGATGCTGAGGGAATTGATCAGGAAATGAGACATTGAAGGTGGATGAGTTTTGCTATTTGGGGAGCAAAATAACTGATGATGGTCGAAGTAGAGTGGATATAAAATGTAGACTGGCAATGACAAGGAAAGCGTTTCTGAAAAAAGAGAAATTTGTTAACATCGAGTATTTATTTAAGTGTCAGGAAGTCGTTTCTGAAAGTATTTCTATGGGGTGTAGCCATTTATGGAAGTGAAACATGGACGATAAATAGTTTGGACAAGAAGAGAATAGAAGCTTTCGAAATGTGGTGCTACAGAAGAATGCTGAAGATTAGATGGGTAGATCACATAACCAATGAGGAGGTATTGAATAGAATTGGGGAGAAGAGGAGTTTGTGGCACAACTTGACGAGAAGAAGGGACCGGTTAGTAGGACATGTTCTGAGGCATCAAGGGATCACAAATTTAGTACTGGAGGGCAGCAAGGAAGGAAAAAATCGTAGAGGGAGACCAAGAGATGAGTACACTAAGCAGATTCAGAAGGATGTAGGCTGCAGTACGTACTGGGAGATGAAGAAGCTTGCACAGGATAGAGTATCATGGAGAGCTGCATCAAACCAGTCTCCGGACTGAAGACAACAACAACAACAACAACAACAACGATGTACCTGCTGCTGCTGTTGCTACGCACACACGCACAGTACGAGTTATTTCGCGCGTGCGCATGCGTTTTTCTGCATCTGCATAATGGAATGGTTCAAATGGCTCTGAGGACTAAGGGGATTAACATTTGAGGCCATAAATCCCCCAGAACTTAGAACTACTTAAACCTAACTAACCTAAGGACAGCACACACATCCATGCCCGAGGCAGGATTCGAACCTGCGACCGCAGCAGCAGCGCGGTTCCAGACTGACGCGCCTAGAACAGCTCGGCCACAATGGCCGGCTATTTCCTTCAACGAGACTGCTACGACAGTGAATAAAAAAAAAAAGCTACGCACTATGCATGCTCACGCTGATCTCCCTGGAGCAGTGTTATTAACCGCTTTGGATTCATAAGAATTTCCTTTAGTCGAAAGTAGTTGCAAACGTCTATTTGCCGTCACTCGAACATGCTGTGCACACTAACCACGGGAACTAGGAGTGAGTGTGTGTGGTTTGAGGTTTTCGGGCGCTAAACAACGTGGTCATCAGCGCCCAAACGCATAGAAACAGGAACACATGCTGTGAAGGGACGAAGACGGACAGCGAACAAGGAGAACGGCTAAAAGACACAGACCTGACGCAGTTACAAATCCTCATATACAGAGGCAAAACAAGAGGAGAAGAAACGCACTAAAAAGGAAAGGAAACACAAAGAAAAGAGAACAGAAATCGAAGTGAAACAAGTAGGTAATCGTGACTGGCGGACCTCTTACCTAAAGCCTGGGTGAGCCAGTCACCCAGCAGCACATTAAAATCCGCTCCCTAAAATCCGAGGCAACAAATTGGACAGGACACAAAACCGTAAGACCTTAACCACAGTCGTTGCGTCGTCTTGCAAAATAGAGGGCAAATCCGGTGGCAAGGAAACCACCGCCCTCTGGTCAGAGAATAAAGGACAGTCAAGTAAAATGTGGCGGACAGTAATCTGGACGCCACAAGCACTGCAGATTGGGGGGTCCTCCCGCCGGAGTAAAAAACCGTGCGTTAAGGGACTGTGCCCGATGCGAAGGCGAGTGAGGAGAACCTCATCCCGCCTGCATGACTGGTAGGACGTACGCCATGGCCGCGTGGTGGCCTTGACCAGACGCAGCTTATTTTCACCGACTGCCAGCCACTCCTCTTCCCAATGACGCATAACACGAAAACGCAAAAGGGAGGTAACAGCATGGAGGGGGACGGCACATTCAACAACGTGAGGGAGGGAACATGCATCTTTGGCAGCCACACCCGCCAGTTCGTTTCCCCTAATACCCACGTGCCCCGGCACCCAGCAGAAAGAAACCTCCTTCCCCTGCCGTTGCAGGTGGAGTAGGGCATCATGGATGTTCTGGACGACCGTATCCGCTGGGTACAAGTGTTGCATGGTCTGAAGGGCACTCAGGGAGTCAGAACAGATGAGAAACTTAAGACTGGGAACACATCTCATCTGCTCCAATGCCCGCAAGATCGCAAACAATTCGGCATCAAAGATGGTAAACGCTGCAGGAAGCCGTAACTTGACGACTCGATCAGGGAAAACAACAGCACAAACAACAGAGTCCCCCTGTTTAGAGCCATCCGTAAATACTGGTACATGGTCGGCATGCTGGTTTAAAATATCGTAAAATAAGGAGGTAAAAACAAACGCAGGAGTGCAGCTCCTCCGGTACTCTGACAAGTCTAAAAGGACGCTGGGCCTCTGGAGCAACCAGGGAGGCAGGCGGGTAAAACCCTGGAGTTGGGGTGCCACACGCTCCACACCAAGGGACTCAAGCAAATGCTTGGCACGAATCCCAAATGGTCTCGTTGCCCTTGGACGACTGGAAAAGAGACGTTCCATAGGCGGTCGGGTAACAGTAGGGTATGCAGGGGAGGTAGGACAGGCAAGGAATTGACACACCCGTCGCACCATGAGGAGTTTCCGCCGGATGGCGAGCGGCGGTTCCCCTGCCTCAGCACACAGGCTGGGGATGGGACTGGTACGGAAGGCACCAGTAGCCAGTCTGATACCCTCATGGTGTACTGCGTCAAGAATCTTCAGATACGAAGGCCTCGCTGACCCATACAAAGTGCATCCATAGTCAAGACGCGACCGGACGAAAGCCCTATAAAACTGCAGCAGACGCGCCCGATCTGCTCCCCAGGACCGATGGCTCAGACACTTCAAAATATTCAGCGCCTTCAGGGCCTGCACCTTGAGGTCTTTAAGGTGCGGCAACCACGACAGCTTGGAATCAAAAGTGAGGCCCAGGAACCTCACAGTGTCTCTAAAAGGAAGAATGGTGTCCCTCAGACGCAATTCAGGGGAGGTAAAAGCACGTCGAGAACGATTAAAATGAACACACACACACATTTGTCTGCAGAAAAGGTAAAACCCGTCTTCGCAGTCCATGCCTCTAATCGCTTTATCGTAAGCTGCAGCTGCCGACTAGCAGTGACAAGACTGGAGGAAGAACAGAAAACAGCAAAATCGTCCACAAACAAGGAGCACTGGGCAGGACTCCGGATAGTGGACGTGATACTGTTAATGGCGATGGCAAAGAGGGTGACACTTAAAACGCTTCCCTGAGGGACACCATTCTCCTGCACGTACAAGTCAGATAGCACATTACCAATCCGATATCGAAAGAGGCGGCGGGAAAGAAAGGACCGAATGAAGATGGGGAGATGACCACGAAAGCCCCACTGATGGAGTTGACTGAGGATAAGGCGGCGCCAAGTAGTGTCATACGCCTTATTAATGTCAAAGAATACACCTAGACAATGCTGGTTACGTAGGAAGGCCTGCTGGATGGCCGCCTCAAGCAGGGTCAAGTTGTCTATAGTTGAACGACATCTCCGAAAGCCACACAGAGTGGCTAAGGAGCTGCCTGGTCCTGAGCAGCCAAACCAGGCGACGGTTGACCATGCGTTCCAATGTCTTCCCGACACAGCTCGTCAAAGCAATAGACCGATAACTACTGGGATGCATTCGGTCTTTTCCCGGTTTGAGGAGGGGAACCAAAATCGCCTCCCTCCACGAGTCAGGGAACGTGCCGGATGACCATATCATATTAAAACAATTCAGGAGAACTTCCTTGGATGGCAGCAACAAGTGCTGCAGCATGCTGTACAGGATTTGATCATCACCTGGCGCAGTATCATGAGCCGCAGACAGCGCCGAATCCAGTTCCCACATTGTGAAGGGGCAGTTTTAGGGTTCAGAATTTGGAGACCGGAAGTCCAAGTGATCCCTCTCGATGGCAGTGCGGTAGCGGCAGAAATCTGGATCACAGTTAATAGTGGCAGTAGATTCGGCAAAATGCATGGCCAGTGTCTGGGCTATGTCTTTCGGCGCCGTGAGGAGACATCCCTGATGCAGCAATGCCGTGACAGGTAGTTGGCTGCGTTTCCCGGAAATCCTCCTGATGGCTTCCTATACTTTTGTAGAACTAGTGGAGCGGGAGATGGAGTTCAGGAACGATTGCCATGACCGTCGTTTGCTCTCTTTAATCACTCGCCGCGCCTTGGCCCTTGCCACCCGAAAGGCCGCAAGATTGTCAGCTAAGGGACGGCGGGCTCGGATGGCTGAGCGGCACTCAGTGGTCCACCAAGGGACAGGGCGCCTCTTGGGATGACTTGAGGACCGTGGGATCGACAATTCAGCAGCATGGGAGATCACGGCTGTAACATGGTCGACCCATTCGTGGACGCTGGCACGGTGTTCCAAAACAGCTAAATCGCTGAAAAGTGTCCAGTCAGCTCTGCAGAGGTGCCACCTGGGCGGCACTGGTAATGCCACAGTCTCATCCAGGAGGCGAATCCAAAGGGGGAAGTGGTCACTAGAATGGACGTCAGCGGCAACCTCCCACAGAGCAGAATCCGCGATTGCTGGAGAGCAAAAGGAAAGGTCAATAGCTGACGACGACCCAGAAGCAGTACAGAAATGAGTGGGAGCACCAGAGTTGAGGATGCACAGTTCTTCGGTTGCCATGAGGCTTTCCAGAATGCGACCCCTGGGGCAAGTAGTCTTAGAGCCCCATAAGAAATTATGAGCACTGAAGTCCCCCAGAAGGAGAAATGGGCGGGGGAGTTGGGTAATAGGGTCTGTGAGAGCCTCAGAGTCTATTGCATCCTGAGGCGGTAAGTAAACGGAACAGATTGTGAGCCTCCGCCCCACAAGAAGGTCAACTGCAACTGCTTGCAAGTCCGTAACGAGAGGGAGCTCAGATGAGTGGTGCCTGTCATGGACAAAAACCGCAACACCACCCTTTGCCCTTTCCCCCATCAGATTATCTTTTCGATACACGGTATAGCCCCGTAAAGAAGGAGCATCAGTGGCCCGGAAATGTGTCTCTTGGAGACATAAGCACAAGGGGCGCTCTCTACAAGGAGTTGTAATTCGGCCACATGCGTCCTGAACCCATTCAGGTTCCACTGTAATATGGGAGCCAGTGATCAGGGTGGCTGAATTTTCACCCTGCCCCTGTGCTTTGGAGGAGAGCCCGTACTGGCCGGAGATTTAGTCCTGGGGCGAGAAGATCGCCCCCGGTCGACATCAATGTCCATCAGCTCCGATGGCGACCCAAGGGAGATGTCAGATAGTACGATGGCATCGTCATTGGACTGACCCTGACTAGTCTCCTCAGGTGGCAAAACCTTCACCTTCGGCGTCTTCGTCTTGGGGGGCTTAGAATGCAGAACCTTGTCAACAGTTGGAGCTTTACTCGCCTGGGCAGAAGGTGCTATATGGGGAGGGGCAGGAAGTACCCCAATGTCAGCAACCACGGCCTTGTCCGACGTTGTGGGGAGAGCTGCAGGTTGCAAAACAACCGCAGCAGCACAAGTGCACTGGCAAATGCGGGTATTAGTGCTGACACTAGCAACCTCCGTTTGTGTAGCAACAGTGGCCAACTGTACCGGTTTCTGCAGAGTGGAAGCGAAAGATGTTGTAAACACAGGAGGCTGCATGGCCTTAAAGAGCTTCTTGGTCTCACCATAGGGGATGCGCTTAGATATTTTGATCTCCTATATCTTCCGTTCCTCGAGATAGATGGGGCAGACCCGGCTCCAGACAGGGTGACTCCCAGAGCAATTCACGCACTTCACAGGCGATGAACAATCGGCTCCTTCATGGGCAGGCTGACCACATTTACCAAAAGTGGCTATCCCATTGCACCCCAACGTAGTATGCCCAAAGCGCTGACATTTAAAACAGCGCATTGGGTTGGGGAAATATGGCCGTACTGGCAAACGTAGGAAACCCGCTTTAACATGCTCTGGGAGTCTCGGGCAATTGAACGTGAGAATAAACGAGTCGGATTTGACTAGGTCCCCATCGACTCTTTTCATAATATGCTGCACGTCGACAATACCTTCGTCAGCCCACTCAGATTTCAACTCGTCCTTGGGGATATCCACCAAGTCCCTACATGTCACAACACCCTTACTATAGTTCAAAGTGGAGTGTAGCTCGGTCTCGATAGCGTACTCTCCGAGACAGGTTGCTTTCCTAAGAGAAGTGACTTGACGGGAACTAGAAGTTTCAACTAACAGAGTCCCATTGCGCAGACGCTTCACAGATTTCAGTGTTCCTGCAATTCCCCCAAGACCCTTGTGGATGTAAAAGGGAGAAACTCTCTCAAAGCTACCTTCCTTCCGTTCGACAATCAAAAACACATTCTGGATATCAGCATGTGCTCTGTTACGACGGTCTGATAAATCTCTAGTAACACCAGGCGCTGGAGGACTCGCAGCACGAAGTCGCTTTTTCGATTGGGTGTGTTTTCCTACCAGTGGCCCACCCAATCCACTGGTAGGGGGAAACGTAGAGGTCGAAGGGTCCATTGTGGTCCCACGAGCAGCTAGGGAACTAAAGGTCCGCTCAGACAGAGCCCCGCGTGCCTGAGTAAGCCTTATACAACTGGGGTGCGGCAGGTGCCCCAGAGGTTGCCCGCTTGCGACTGTTCCACCCCAACAGCCATGCATCTTATAGGCGCGCAGCACACCGTAAGATTAAGGGTTTTTTATAGAGGTTTACCTTCCTCGCAATCCAGGCGGTCAAGCCAAGATTACCATTCCCCGCAGCACACAACATTCCACCGCTGCGCCAGGCGGTGGTCGCTGAAGCATGTCCGGGGTTTAAGGTGACAGGACCCCGCGGTCGGCAATCCCGTACTCAGCAAATGAATGCTGAGCCCCTGGGGGGGGGGGGGGGGGGGGGAACCTAGGAGAATACCTGCGTTGAACGCATTCGTCTGGTTACAACGACTGCAACCGTATCTCGAACGAACCTATAAACACAGCCTAATTCCCATACAACAAAATCACCAAGGAAGAGAATTATTAATTTTTGATCTCTAACAGCATAGTCGAAACAAGGCCCCGGGAGTAGACAACATTCCATTAGAACTACTGACGGCCTTGGGAGAGCCAGTCCTGACAAAACTCTACCATCTGGTGAGCAAGATGTACGAGACAGACGAAATACCCTCAGATTTCAAGAAGAATATAATAATTCCAATCCCAAAGAAAGCAGGTGTTGACAGATGTGAAAATTACCGAACTATCAGTTTAATAGGTCACGGATGCAAAATACTAACACGAATTCTTTACAGACGAATGGAAAAACTGGTAGAAGCCGACCTCGGGGAAGATCAGTTTGGATTCCGTAAAAATGTTGGAACACGCGAGGCAATACTGACCCTACTACTTACCTTAGAAGCTAGGTTAAGGAAAGGCAAACCTACGTTTCTAGCATTTGTAGACTTAGAGAAAGCTTTTGACAATGTTGACTGGAATACTCTCTTTCAAATTCTTAATGTGGCGGGGATAAAATACAGGGAGCGAAAGGCTATTTGCAATTTGTACAGAAACCAGATGGCAGTTATAAGAGTCGAGGGGCATGAAAGGGAAGCAGTAGTTGGGAAGGGAGTGAGACAGGGTTGTAGCCTCTCCCCGATGTTATTCAATACGTATATTGAACAAGCAGTAAAGGAAACAAAAGAAAAATTCGTAGTAGGTATTAAAATCCGTGGAGAAGAAATAAAAACTTTGAGGTTTGCCGAAGACATTGTAATTCTGTCAGAGACAGCAAAGGACTTGGAAGAGCAGCTGAACGGAATGGACAGTGTCTTGAAAGGAGGATATAAGATGAACATCAACAAAAGCAAAACAAGGACAATGGAATGTAGTCGAATTAAATCGGGTGGTGCTGAGGGAATTAGATTAGGAAATGAGACGCTTAAAGTAGTAAATGAGTTTTGCTACTTGGGGAGCAAAATACCTGATGATGGTCGAAGTACAGAGGATATGAAATGTAGACTGGCAATGGCAAGGAAAGCGTTTCTGAAGAAGAGAAATTTGTTAACATCGAGTATAGATTTAAGTGTCAGGAAGTCGTTTCTGAAAGTATTTGTATGAAGTGCAGCCATGTATGTAAGTGAAACATGGACGATAAATAGTTTGGACAAGAAGAGAATAGAAGCTTTCGAAATGTGGTGCTACGGAAGAATGCTGAAGATTAGATGGGTAGATCACATAACCAGTGAGGAGGTATTGAATAAAATTCGGAAGAAGAGGAGTTTGTGGCACAACTTGACAAGAAGAAGGGACCGGTTGGTAAGACATGTTCTGGGGCAACCGGGATACAACCAATTTAGTATTGGAGGGCAGCGTGGAGGGTAAAAATCGTAGAGGGAGACCAAGAGATGAATACACTAAGCAAATTCAGAAGGATATAGGTTGCAGTAAGAACCGGGAGATAAAGCAGCTTGCACAGGATAGAGTAGCATGGAGAGCTGCATCAAACCAGTCTCAGGACTGAAGACCACAACAACAGCATACTAGAATTTTGTGCTGTATAATATCAAATAAACCTCTAGTGCTGCATTATAGGCTTTTAATTCGAAAATTGCTCTAATTCGTAATTCTTAGATTTAGTTAGGACAAAATTTTCGCCGGTTGCGCGCCGCAGGTTGGGACCAGGAATGTACCTGGAAGGCTTCGCCCTCTGCAACGAGGGTGACGTCGAGCAGCAGCCCCTTGGAGCGCAGCGTGTTGAGCCCGCAGAGCAGCGTGCCCGTGTGCGACGGCGACTCGAAGTGCACCGTGTTGAGCGGCCGGTCCTGCAGCCCCCACTCCCGCACCCGCGTCATGTCGCCGGCGGCCGACCACGGACCGGCTGCGGCTGCCGACACCTCTGCACCTCCAGCTCAGGCAACCGGCTGCAACACACAGTACAGAGGATACAGGGTACTTTTCGGTTCAATATTATGTAAAAATCAACACCTATTTCTTTCTGGAACTGTTTATAATGTATATGTTTTGAAACTCCCTGGCAGATTAAAACTGTGTGCCCGGCCGAGACTCGAACTCGGGACCTTTGCCTTTCGCGGGCAAGTGCTCTACCATCTGAGCTACCGAAGCACGACTCACGCCCGGTCCTCACAGCTTTACTTCTGCCAGTATCTCGTCTCCTACCTTCCAAACTTTACAGAAGCTCCCCTGCGAACCTTGCAGAACTAGCACTCCTCAAAGAAAGGAGGCTGCGGAGACATGGCTTAGCCACAGCCTGGGGGATGTTTCCAGAATGAAATTTTCACTCTGCAGCGGAGTGTGCGCTGATATGAAAGTTTGGAAGACAGGAGACGAGATACTGGCAGAAGTAAAGCTGTGAGTACCGGGCGAGTCGTGCTTCGGTAGCTCAGATGGTAGAGCACTTGCCCGCGAAAGGCAAAGGTCCCGAGTTAGTGTCTCGGTCGGGCACACAGTTTTAATCTGCCAGGGAGTTTCATATCAGCGCACACTCCGCTGCAGAGTGAAAATTTCATTCTGTATATGTTTTACAGATTTTTGTTAATATCAGGTAATGCAGCACACTTTCTAAACAAATTAGAAGTATTTTGAATACTTTTTAGCCTGCTTACGGTTATTAAAAAAATTACACAGAAACTAATGCAATTATTTTTTCCAAAATGCTTCCTCAAATTGAGGGTAACCGCCTTGCCGCAGTGGATACACCGGTTCCCGTGAGATCACCGACGTTAAGCGCTGTCGAGCGTGGTCGGCACTTGGATGGGTGACCATCCCGGTCGCCATGCGCTGTTGCCATTTTTCGGGGTGCACTCAGCCCCGTGATGCCAATTGAGGAGCTACTCGACCGAATAGTAGCGGCTTCGGTCAAGAATACCATCATAACGGCTGGGAGAGTGGTATGCTGACCCCACGTCCCTCCTATCCGCATCCTCCACTGAGGATGACACGGCGGTCGGATGGTTGCGGTAGGCCACTGGTGGCCTGAAGACTGAGTGCTTTTTTTCCCTCAAATTGAAGTACCATTTAATCCAATGTTATACATTTGGTCTCCTTCAAACTTTAACCAGACATGCATTACATGATGGCTGAGGTACTAGACCTATTTAATTCCACCTATTATCTATATTACAAGGATTAAAAACATCAAATTTTAATTTTAATAATTTTTTCCTAATAAAAATGTTATTTTTTTATAATTCAGTTGGTTCTGCAATGAAGCTTTAGGTCTACTGCGTAAGTATGGACTATCGTAAGTTACAGAAAAAAATTACAGCAATGCCTTAAAAACTTTAGGAAATATTTGTACCTGAATTCTGAAAAATACAACTTGCAGGAAATTGTGGTTGAAGATATGAGTCGAATTAAACTGGGCCTCAGAACATTCCTCAAGCATTCTGCAGCATCTCTCGTCTTCAATCTTCCTCTTGGCATTCCTTTTAGCACATCTTGCTTCTTTGGTAACTTCAAGAGCGAAGCTTTCAGCTTCAGACACCTGTTGTCTGTCACACGCAAGCAATTTATCTTCCATATTAGAGCCACATTTTATGCCTAAATTTCTCAGGACCTCCAATCTTTCAATCACTCCATCCTTGAAACATATCGCTGCATCTAGTACACCAGCTTATAATGTATTTACAAAAACATTATTGGGTAATCTTTCCCATAAGCAATGGTTGAAAATTTGATTTGTTTTCTGAGTGCATCCATGAATACATTTACTAAGCAAAACAGGGTCACACTCAGGTCTCTAAAAATTGGTTTTATTTTATTCGTAACAGGCTCAGGAAAAGAATGCTCATGATGGTATATTTGACCACTTTCTTTTGCTTTTTGGTAACCACACCAAGAATCTGCTCTTTTAGGGCAAAGTCCGTGAACAGGGCGGTCATCTGAGGACAGTTTTTGAATGTAGGTGGCCCATACAGCTTTTCTCATTGCTGCAACATCATTCAAAGGTGCAGTTCGTCTAATGACCAGTCCATAATAACTCTGAAGATCTATTTCAGTTTCTGTCAATCTGTCTCGGCCAGACAGAGATTCTCTATCAGGTAACAACAGTCCTTTCATTTCTCTTCGTAGCTTCCTCAAACTAACACCCATCCTCTTTTGCACATGTCCACAACACTCCAGTTTTGTTACCAAGGTATCACCATACACATTGAACTCAATTTTATTTAAAGCTTTAGCCCCATCGCCCAGGTACCTCGTATATTTAACGTTATAAACGGAAACCGACCTCTGAAATATTTTTAGAGCTCCATCACATTCCATATCTCCACTGTAACCATCATAATTCTTAGAACACTGATGTTCAGTATGTCCTTCAGTGTTATCATGACAGGTGTGGCAGTACTTAGATAAGCACTCAACATCAACAACTTTTCCATTCTCCAGAGAAGTAGCACAACACCATTCAAGGAACGATGTCCCATCAAGTGCAACAGTAATGTCCCTGGTTCCACTAATATTTACAGTTTCTTCTACTGCATGTTTCGTAGATGTTTTAGACACAACCGTCCAGGCCTCTAAAAGTATATTTACGTGCTTGCTGATCCTACTGGGAGGAGGAGGAAGGCCCATCAAGTCACAAAACGTTTAAGCAACCATTTTTCCTTTTCCTATTGCACGCGTTGCATACACTAACTTCAAATTCACATCATATGAATTATGCACAATGTCTGAAGTCATTTTCGAGGTAGATTTGTTGCAAGATCTAAACAGAACTAATTTTGACGCTAAACCCTTCCTGCTACTTTGTTGTTCAGTTATTTCCAGACTGCCTACACCATCACATTGTTTACATTTCGCCACTTTCTTTATCAAAGATATGATGCTCACATCAACAACAACAAATCCTCTACAAACAGCGCCATTGTTAACACAAAAATTGGAATCACCAGGAGGCGTGCCACGTCGGAGTTTCTTCACTGTAGAACTGATACATAGGTTACTTTCAACAGTGTGGCTTGCTTTGTTTGTGAACTGGTTACCACGGAATTTCCTTTTATTGAGTTTCTTGATGTGTAGCATTATTCGTATGTATTGCACACTGAAGGATATGTATTTACACACACACACACACACACACACATATATATATATATATATATATATATATATATCACTTGGGAAACAAACATTCAGTAGCACGTGAACGAACCACTTCAGCAAAACAAAAGTAAATACTAGCAAAGATTATCATTTACAAACACTAGAAACTTGCACTGTTACCAACATATACTATGTATAATACGTATAATCGCTGGAAACAGAAAGTTCAGTTCTTTTCGAAATAATACTGGTTTCTGTAACAGAAATAAAGGGGGCGTGGCGGCATATATGACCGTAACTTTAAAATTTGGTATATAGAGGTCATTTTCATTTGAAACCCTATAATGTATATAGCAATGTAATCAGGAAAGACTATAGAATTTAATAAAGTCATAAAAAATTTCGATTTTTCCACAATTTTATAAGTACTCTGTATCCTTAATGTCGGTCCGTACTGGACCGAACGTCAGCGCAACGTCACGTCGCTCTGCCAAATATCGAACGCTGGAGATTAGGTTATAGAGGACCGGCGGTCTTAGAAAGCGTCAGAAATTAGTATCGGCATGAAATATTGCCCCCGTGAACTAAACCTCACTGTGTCTTTCTCAGAATAGCCACAAGCCCGTAAACGGTAACCTAGGAGCTGTGTAGTTCAACTTAGCTTACTTTTTCACATGAGACTGCAAGGAAAAGGCAACCCGTTCTTGGATTAACTTTTGCGAATCGACACGTAAATCCGGCCTCACACGGACTCATTTAACGTTGACGTCGATGCGGACGGGGCATCCGACCTCACGAAAGAGAGCACCGTACGCACATGAGACGAACTGGTAAACGTGAACTGCGCTCTCGGCCATGTGCAGCAGCTGTTGTCTTCTTTGTCTCGCAAACCACACAGTTTTTTTAATTTTTTTTTACAAAAATGGAAGCGCGAAAAGCAGCCGTGTTAAGTATACTAGAGATTGTCGAAGAAGAGCGGAGAAATTCGCGAAGAAGATTCTTGACTCGTCGATAGCCTAAGCAATGAATTGTTGATGGAGGAACACTAAATAATGCTGTACAGCGATCCGAGACAGATGCTAGCAGAAATTACTCGTTAACTCAATTGAATTTTCATCCCATTTCAATTTTAAATTGATTATAGTTAAGGTGTAGTGTCCAATGTCAGTTTGTGCGTGCATAATATCCATATTCTCGATGTTGCATTTCTTACCGGCACTCAGAAATAATTTAGTTCATCACACACATTACACAATCGAAATTCGCTTCGTGGCTTCATTTGAATGGAAGGAATTTATTCGAAGCTGCTCACCATCAGAAAAAATAATGGTACTGGCAAGACACAAACATGAGCCCGTTTTTACAAAAATTTCACAACAGCAAAAACTTCCAGTGTGTAAGTTGAGTTTACTTTCAGACACAGACAAGCGATAAGGTTTCTGGACACTGGAGAAACATTCCAGTCGTTGGACTTTGCAACAAGAATTGCATTAAACACATTATTTATGAAACTTCCTGGCAGATTAAAACTGGGTGCCGGACCGAGACTCGAACTCGATCCGACACACAGCTGTAATCTGCCGGGAAGTTTCAAATCAGCGCACACTCGGCTGCAGAGTGAAAATCTCATTTTGGGGACATTATTTATAATAAATGGCATCGATTTTTGCGACAATGCCTCTATTACATGAATAAGAAAGACCCAGAATCTTAGACAAGAATAGGTGGATTTTTTATTTTTATTTATTTATTTTATTTATGTATTTTTGGAAGAAGGCGGACGCGAACCTGCTGGCTTGCACTCAACTCCACGCCCACGATACTCTTCACTGTGCTACTAGTTCGACGTAGCAACCGAGTCTTGGCATATGTTCTGTAAAGACTGTATCCACAAATGTCATTATATGATATTTAATATGCAAATTTTACCAGAAAAACGCGCTTTTGGTAGATCATCATTTTGTCGTACCACTGAAACAGTGTACTTTCATAGCACACAAGTTGTAACAGTAAAGACGTCAACTAAAGTAAGCCTTTACCTACCGATACGTAGTTTTCTGTCTTATTAAAAACCGTAGCTAGAACGTTTTCGGGAGATCCTCAATTTGCATATGTTCAGAAACAACTTATATCCATACCACTTACTCTGATGTTTAGCGCCATACAATATGGCGGCTCTTATCTTCTGCTTGTGACGCCAAATGATGTCGCCTGGCCACGAAGCAAAAATCTGATACGCCAGACACACTACTTCACGCATCGCAGTGTAATGAAACGCGGAATTCCACGCTGTGACGTCACCTGTTCCTTTTCCACCTACTTTTTCACGTCCCGTGTCGTTCTTCACAACAAATACAGTTGCGTCTCTGGAAAAATACTTACCTGAAAAAGTTCTAATTGCGTGGTTGAAGGATGTGCTTGTTGCAAATCGACGTTAAATAAATGTTTGGGATGCCACAGCGATACGTTTGTAAATAAACGCCTTAAAATAATGCACAATTAATTACTACGTCCAGATACGTAATTCCTTATACTATAGAAAAACGAGAGCGTGACTGACAGAATTCAGACGTCCTAGCTTCGGGTGACTTAGCGCTCAGGAGGTATCACTATCAGGCTTTTATGATATCCGAAGGATTCGTACTTTGTCGTTAAATTCCGCTGTATTGCGTTCAAAAGGTGGACCAACACGCTATTAACCAGGTCGTTATAATACTCTGGTTCATCGGTGTTAGTCTTGTGATATCGGTTGAGTCTTTTTGAAACACCCTGTACATAAACATGGGCATTTCCGAATTTTTCACTTTCACTTTCTGAACTCCCTATTTGTGGCTGGTCACGTGACTGGCCCATTCCATAGCAGCAGTTCTAAACTAGGGCGTGAGGTGATAACTGATACGGTGTGCAGCTATCAGAAGCCACTCGGGCTCGCCGAGTATGCACTGGCCGTGCGGCTTTCGCTGTCGCCGGATGCATAAGCGGGGTAGGATGCAGGCCGTGTGACGTGGCGCGAAGTGTTTCTACGGCCGGGAGAAAGCCGAGCGCTTCGTGTGGGCGGACAGGGCACAGGCGTGCAGAGCACTTCGGAGAAAGCACACGCCGCCGCCTCAGGAAAGGGCTCAAAAGACCTCTTCCCAACTTCACACATATTCTTTCTTGCTGCTTAATGCTCCGTCGACAGCGGCCGCAACTTAAAATACGAACGTTTTACGCTAGGCTTGACTGTGAATGTTATGAATATGAATTGGATATACGAAATGCTGCAACATTTATTATATTTTTAACTACGCCTTTCAATCTCTATCATGAGGTAGATTTATGTCAGTACTGCATGGATGTAATGAATGTACGATTTCTGAGTATCTTATGGCACTGTCTTTTAGTGACGATAAGCCCCTATAAAAGTCGCACTTACTGTAGTAACTGATATATTCACTTGACGATGGACATGTAACACTCCCAAACGGTTAGTGGCTAACATAATAAGCTTGACTGTTTACAGCAAGGTGCCCTAGTTGTACAAATAAAAAAAAATTTAAAAAATTACGGCTTGTTACGCCAGTAGGGAAAACGCAATGCACCTGAAATGCGTTTCAGTCTTAAACGTTACAAACGACTGTTTAGTTATTATGAAATCGTCAATATCCTCAGTAAGTATTTTTCTTTCTTCAATGTGCTTCCCCTGTGTCGTTAGTGGGGACGAACAAGACGTTTTCGCAAAGCTAGTGGAGGTGGTGGGTAGCTGAAGGAAGATTAGATTTAACGTCACATAAACCATAGACTGAGGGGTCATTAGTTTCCGCGTGTAAGTACAGTTTGAACAAGGGAGGGAGGGATTGGCCACGTCTTTCCCAAAGCAGCTCTTCCTGAATATGCCAAACCATTATGGGAGGCCACTGAAAACCTAAATCTGGTGATTTGAACCCTGTTCCTTCCAAAAGTAAGTTCTGTGTCTTCTAAACCAATGCGCCATTTCGCTAGATAATACGAAGGGAGGTCATGGAAGTTTTAACTATCACATCGCAAAGAAAGTTGTGTGATTAATGTTTTGTTTGTTTGCAGGTGCATGTTTACATTCCTGGCATACATCGAAATCCTTGTCCCACAGAAACGTGCCACGGCGCAAGAGAGCTAAATTAAAATGGGGCAGCCAGGTGATAAATTGGAGATGGGATGCGCTATTTCGTTTTTTTCGCCTATAGCGGCGTTTTACGTTACTGAGGTGTGCAGTTTTCGTGTGTACCGGGACTGCGCACATATACAATAATAATAATAATAATAATAATAATAATAATAATAATAATAATAATAATAACAAAGCAACCACTGGTATAAATACATCGGCTACACCACTGCAGTTTCATAACCACTTCTACAACCCTTTAGATCGCATAACATCGACAGATACGAAGAATGTAAATTTGAAAAAGAAAACACTACATGGCAAGCACCCGTATCATCCAACACAGCCACACATCGATCAAGACGCATCCAACACATGGCTAAGAAAAGGCAATATATACAGTGAGACGGAAGGATTCATGATTGCAATACGGGATCAAACAACAAACACCAGATATTACAGCAAGCATATTATTAAAGATCCCAATACCACAACAGATAAATGCAGACTTTGCAAACAACAAATATAAACAGTAGATCACATCACAAGCGGATGTACAATACTAGCAAATACAGAATACCCCACAAGACATGACAATGTAGCAACAATAATACATCAACAGCTTGCCTTACAACATAAACTTATAAAACAACACATTCCCACATACAAGTATGCACCACAAAATGTACTGGAGAACGATGAATACAAATTATACTGGAACAGAACCATTATAACAGATAAAACACCACCACATAACAAACCTGACATCATACTCACCAATAAAAAGAAGAAATTAACACAACTAATCGAAATATCCATACCCAATACAACAAATATACAAAAGAAAACAGGAGAAAAAAATTGAAAAAATACATCCAACTGGCTGAGGAAGTCAAGGACATGTGGCATCAGGATAAAGTTGACATTATACCAATTATACTATCAACTACAGGAGTCACAACACACAGAAAATGCCATATATGCTTTCACCAGTCAAATTTTGAATGATCTGAATAACCGAACACCTCCCATTGGGATTTTTTGTGATCTCTCAAAGGCTTTTGATTGTGTAAATCATGAAATTCTGCTAGACAAGCTCAAGTATTGTGGCATGAGTGGGACAGTGGACAAATGGTTTAATTCGTACCTAACTGGAAGAGTGCAGAAAGTTGAAATAAGTAGTTCTCGTAACATGCAAAGATCAGCACAGTCCTCAAACTGGGGAACTATCAAGAATGGGGTTCCACAAGGGTCAGTCTTGGGTCCTTTGTTGTTCTTATTATATATTAATGACTTGCCATTCTATATTCATGAAGAGGCAAAGTTGCTGATGATAGAAGTATAGTGATCACACCTGACAAACAAGAATTAACTGATGAAATTGTCAATAATGTCTTTCAGAAAATTACTAAGTGGTTCCTTGTAAACGGACTCTCACTGAATTTTGATAAGACACAGTACATACAGTTCCGTACAGTGAATGGTATGACGCCATTAATAAATATAGACCTTAATCAGAAGCATATAGCTAAGGTAGAATATTCCAAATTTTTAGGTATGTCCATTGATGAGAGATTAAATTGGAAGAAACACATTGATGATCTGCTGAAACGTTTGAGTTCAGCTACTTATGCAATAAGGGTCATTGCAAATTTTGGTGATAAACATCTTAGTAAATTAGCTTACTACGCCTATTTTCACTCATTGCTTTCATATGGCATCATATTTTGGGGTAATTCACCACTGAGGAATAAAGTATTTATTGCACAGAAGCGTGTAATCAGAATAATAGCTGGAGTCCACCCAAGATCATCCTGCAGACATTTATTTAAGGATCTAGGGATATTCACAGTAGCTTCTCAGTATATATACTCTCTTATGAAATTTGTTATTAACAACCAAACCCAATTCAAAAGTAATAGCAGTGTGCATAACTACAATACTAGGTGAAAGGACGATCTTCACTATTCAAGATTAAATCTAACTTTGGCACAGAAAGGGGTGAATTATACTGGCAGTAAAGTCTTTGGTCACTTACCAAATAGTATCAAAAGTCTGACAGATAACCAACAAGTATTTAAGGAGAAATTAAAAGAATTTCTGAATGACAACTCCTTCTACTCCATAGAGGAATTTTTAGATATAAATTAAGAAAAAATATTAAAAAAATAAAAAAAAATAAAATAAAAAACACAAAAAAATAAAGTTGTTATATTAACTTAAGTATGTTGTTAAATTAACCTAATTATGTCATGTATTGGAAAATTCGACTCGTTCCACATCATTACGAAATGTCGTATTCATGATCCATGGAACTAGTATTAATCTAATCTAATCTACACAATATCCACCAGTACATCAACGCAATACAGCTACATCCAAACTTGTATATACAACTACAGAAATCTGTAATTATTGACACTTATTCAATTACCCGAAAGTTCCTAAATGCAGTGTAACATATACCGTACAGTTAAAAGGAAGTCACGCTTGATCAAGGTCCGCGTCACTTTCCATTTTTGACCAGACATAACGTCTGAGAAAAGAAAGAATAATAATAATAGTAGGGGGGTGAGTCTCCGTGTTGGTAAGCAATTATCTTACAGGCACAACACGCGATGGAATTTGTCAGTGCAGAGAGAAAAGTTCCTTTTTTCAGTATTGGAGAATATGGTGATTATTATACTTTGTCACTACTCTTATTTTCAAGACGTGGTTCATAATCGACGTTAACTAATTACAGTACAAGAGCACTTCCACCAGGAGAGAGTCGCAGAAACACTCAACGTCTCTCTGTTCTCATAAACAACAAATATGGTACACATGTACTCGTCAATCGCGATAGATAACTGTAACTGGCAAAATCACGGCGACAAGTTTGCTTTTGGAGTGGAAGCTTAAGTCCATTGTCAAGTACCTGATGTTTTACGGAACCAAAATGTACTCCGCATGTTTGAAATACTTAATGCGGTAGCACAGATCAACACCGCCCTCACCGGCGTCTCACAGTTAATAACGGAAACGCACCTTTCCAACAGATGCCGACAGTGGTCGCGAAGGGACCCGGCGTATTCAGTTATGTGCGCCTACTGCGCCATGCTTTCAGCTAGTGTTTCTTAAACATCGATAACTGACACATACAATATTATCGATAATATTAAAGGTGATCGATATATCGACTGTTTCCTGCAAGTATTCTAAATGAAAAATAGCTTTCTGAGAATTTTTTATTGATTAAAGACAATACGAGGTATGCAAATTTTGTTTTACAAGAACTAGTACTTAAAGTCTGGTCCTTTAGTCTGTTGCATTTTACATTCATTATTTTTCCTGCCATAGAGAAAACATTCTCTGCAGGAACTGAAGTCGCTGGACAGCACAATTATTTTGTGGTCATTAAAAGCAACCTACAGTGAGGTTTTACCCAATATTCTAATACACAGGCATTATTGTGTATCATTAAGTTTTTCAAAATATTGACGTAGGTCAATTACGGAATCACTGACTGGTGCGACGGCTTTTATCGTCTCCGCGAGCTTTCACCACCGGTGAGCTGATGTACCTGTCGCTAGAGGGCAGTTATGTTCGCGCACGCACGGTGGACCCACGGTCGGTGTATAAAGGAGCGGCAGCGACGTGTTTGGTTTCAATCCCGGCGAGATAGTGCGACGGCGTACTCACCTGAATATGGCAGCCAGGTGGACCACCGAAATAGTGTCCAGACGACTATATGTTCCGGCTGGAGGTCCGACATGAATACAACCATATGCGGACTTGACTTGTACCGGCATGCACTTTATCGCAAGAATGAACCGAAACTCAGCATGGCATTGACAAGTTAAAGAAGGAAACATTTCAAAAAATGTAATTTTCATGTGCCCTAGATTCAACGTTGCAATGACCTGCAATTTTTGTCACTTTTACTATGGGTGAAACTAATTTTTCATCCATAATAAAGTGACAAGTGAATGCCGATATGCCTTCATTTGCGTTGGTTGTCCAAATGTCCATCGAAACATTCAAAAATTACATTTTGTAAGGACTTTTTCTAATTTATTTTTTATCTCCTTATACAGTTTCTGGGTCAGTGAACATTAAGTGTGGTTCCATCTGGAAACCCATATTTGCTGACTAATGTATGAACAAATTTTTTCAAACTTTGTTGCTCAGAAGTTCTGTACAGCAGCACATCGATAATTATCATTTGTGCGTAAAGAGAATCGAGTTCTCTCTACTTTTGAACGAGAGTCGTAAACTGACTTCTGTTAAAATAATTTTTTTATAGACCTTCTCTTTTTTGGTTGCACCACTTGCACTTGATCCCTCACCCTTCAGTTCTACTACTAATCTCTGGTTCTCTAGTTTTTTGCCATGCTTTCTTTTTAAGTCGTCTCTTTAGTTACTTGTATACCATGAATGTTTATATTCTTTCCTGCAGATGATACACTTCACAAACTGATAATTATCCCCCCCCCCCCCTCCCTCACACTTTCTTGAAAAATTCCACAGGGATTGATTTTTTACGATTCATTTTCAAAACAGTAACAAAACACTATTTATGCACATCTCACACAAACAAAGCAGCCTTGGAAGCGCAGGATTTCGTCGGCTGTTGGATACTATCGTTTTATGTCGGCACCAGTCACAACACTTCGTGGCGGCTGTGCTCTTTGTCTCACTGCTGCCAACGACAGCGATTCAACAATTTTAGTACAAACGTTTCGTGACGAAGAATGATCCTTTGGTTGTGTGGCATTTAAATAACGAAATGAATGACGAAGAAACCATTGTTGACACAATGAGGTCACTTTCTATGATACCACGAAGAGCTAGAAGCTTTAGGGGCAGCTTTCTTAGTCTTGACTCGAAAAATCATCAGATCTCAGAATGCTGTAAACTTGGAAAATAATAAAATAAAAATAATGGTGAGTTAATTCAGCCGCTTCACAAGTTTCAAACAAGTGGCAAGAGCTTAAGAAATATCTACAGGATTAGGAGTTTTGATAAAAGCATACCCGGACATTCACCGTCGGCTCTTGGCAAGAAGAGGTTAGTTTTGTCTCACATCCATTAAAACAATCACATTTCGCACGAATGACTTTAAATATGCATTGCAGTACTGTGAAAGCGGAAAATATATAAATACAGCTGTACGTTTCGATGATTATGTCCAGCCACCATACAAATATAAAACTTTTTGACACTCCACGGATTGAACTTTTACTATATTCAGTTTTGCTGGGACTGCTGCGTCCCTGGAGGAACAAGCTCCACTAATCGAACACAACACAGGTAACCAACGTATGAACGATATTTGTGCTTCTACAAAGGCGAAAGTGACGCAGGAGCGTTGGGACTGCATCGATATTTTGTGTTTTCGAATCACCTTATACATTAATATATACTATTGAGAACACTTGTAAGTACAATGTGGACTCGGAAACACAAACAGAAGAGGATAGTAGCAGATACGAGTAATTAATAACGATAATAATCATTTATTTTAAAATGCATTATTTAGTACAATCACAAACACTAAACAAATCTTTAAAATGGAATTTTTCCCTCTACTAACTGCATTGTATTACAACAGTCTTATTTACATTTGTATTCCTTGCTACAACCAAGTATGCTCACACATTTGAAGATGACCATCTGTATAATGCGCATGCATGAATCCATGCTATTTATATGTGTAATTGTTACCATAAGCATCTAGTCGGTACCATATGCGCACGACCGTGGGTTGTCATCGCTGGAAGACAAAACAAGAAAATTCCCTCTCACACGCCCCCCCCCCCCCCCCACACACACACACACACAGTGGCCAATTTATTAACAACATACGTTTATAAACAGCATGGACTCCCTACAATAATTGACGTTGACTGAATATCACCACGCAATCTACTTTCCCTCTGCACTCCACACGCCACAGAGGTAATAGGATCTGACAACTTTCGCCCGCCTATTAAAGAAGAATTACATTATAAACGACATGACCATTGATAATTAAACCAGACTACCGATAGTGACAATAGTGCAGATGCTATCGATTAACCGATTGTTTATCGATGTTTATGTAACACTACTTTCAGCGGCTCTAAGAGTGCCCTCTGCCGCTACGATATGGGATGGCTGGCGGCAACTACACGGCCCCGTCTCAGTCGCACCTGATTGATAGAGGGTAGAGGGGGGGGGGGGGGGGGGGCTGTTATGGGACTGGACGCTGTACTCCGTTTGTCAAAATGCATGGCTTCCTTTGTGTCCTGAATGTTGTTCAAATATTGTGAGTGCATTTTGCTGGGTCAGATGTTTGCTTTCTTGCGAACTACTTCCCTTGAAAATTTTGCCCGTCTGTTCCATAATCTGGTAACCTATCTACAGCATTGCTATCGTTTTCCATAATATGTCATTTTCTCTTATATTACGTGCTAAAATTACGTGCTAAAATTACAAAATCAGAACTTCTTGTTTGCATATATTCAGACTCAATGTCTGAAAACAATAAATCAGCTGTTTTGGCTGCAGTGTGCATTTTTTACATTTGACACAGGATCTAATTCCTTTTGCTGGATTAGTTACATAACTAAGAAACCATTACCAAAAATACCAACTCTTATTTCAAAAAAAGTCATTTTCAAACCAATTATCGTTCTAGTTACAATTCCACTTGTATGATATTAATGACTGGTAATGTCTGTCTGGTCAAAATAAAGATTTGTAATTTATAGTAATACCATAAATATGTATTAAATGATTCTGAAGCTAGAATATTTTTGCAGATGAAAATAGTGAGCTTGTAGAGCTACAGTAGATGGATGCAATGGGTCTCTTGTTATGAAGTTTACATGTAAGAGCTGGGATGTCTGAAAGTACCTGTTGAGTTCATCAGCAGCAAACATGTGAAGTCAGCTCCCTTACTATCAGATCTAGAGAGATTTCTTTCATAACATTTGACTTTTTTCTGAAATATTGTTCATAATATTTCACAATTCACATTATTACAGTATGTGGCAAGTGGAACTTCCGTTACATGCTAGTTTTCTCCCTCCCCTGTTCCAATTGTGAATCGGACAAAAATCATGCGTTCTCTTCAGTTTTAAGACTGTGATACATTGTAGGTTTTTGGTGTAATCTTAAGGAGATTTTTGTATTATTGCTGTTCAGCTTTAGAAGAATTTTGATTGTAAAAATGAAAGCTGCATTATTTATTTTTCTACATCATCGTGTGTTTTACTTTTTCCACTGGGCTAGCTAACATCACTACTTTACCGTAATTTTTTCTTAATGTTGTAAAAAAGTAGTCATTCTGAGTCCATGCAATTATAGTTTTCATTTTCCACTAACAATATTACACTGATTGGATTCACACACCATTTCCGTTATGTGAAGTCCTGGCAGCTATTTTCGTAGTCTGAATATGAAACCTGCCCAAACCATGAACACTATGTAAGAGTAGTTTTTTAGTCTATGGTAAACCACAGATTTTAGAATGAGAGATATACTGATCAGCTGTTTATGAAGTAACACTTGCAACAATATTCCGGAGTAGTTAAGTAAAATTTCAAAATAATACGAGGGTTGGAACTTAAATAGTGGCAACTATTTATTCACAACCGATATACAAAAGAATTACATGTTTGCACCTGTTACTATCCTTCAAAGTAGTCACGAGCACTGTGTAGAACCTGTTGCCAGCGATGTGGAAGGCGTAGTATACCGTTAGCAGAGCCTGTTCTGTTGATGGTACGAATGAAGCGGTCTACTGCCTGTCAAGTCTCTGGAACAGTTCTGAAGTGAATGCCACGTAGTGGTTCCTTCATTTTCAGAGTCAAATCAAAGTCACAAGGACTTAATTCCGGGGAGTATGGTGGATGGTACAGTACTTCCCAGTCCCATCGACGAATAGAGCAGCCACAGCTTGTGCTGTATGCATCCGCGCATTGTCGTGCAAAATGATGGGTGGGTTGTGCAGAAAGTGTTGCCGCTTCTTTCGCAAAGCTGGTCGCAGGTGATGCTCCAAAAATGAACAGTAATACTGTGCATTGACAGTCTGCCATGGAGATATGTAATGCGTTAGGATAACACCACCACAGTCTTACACGAGAATCACCATAACTTCAGACCGTTCCATTCGCACCATCGACAGAACAGGCTCTGCTAATGGTACACAATGCCTTCCACATCGCTGCCAACGGGTTCTGTACAATGCTGGTGACTACTTTGAAGGACTGTAACAGGTGCAAACATGTAACTCTTGTATCGGTTGTGAATAAATAGTTGCCAGTATTGAAGTTACCGCCCTCGTATATCTAGTTGAAACATTTTGTGGTCTCAAGAGCACTGAGATCCAAGTTCATATCAAGCAATTCCTCAGTCCAGCTCAGAATCACTTGATAAGTGTGTCACCATTTTAGGAACAACTGCGACTTAAATGTATGACCCAGTAATTTAATTACTTAAATCTATGTTTTAGGCCTGTTTAAAGTTTACACCTCAGACTGGAATCCACGTGGAAAAAAGTTTTACACGTATTACAAAATGTTGTTCCGAGATGATAAGGGACACACTTCACAGCCTATTTCTCAAGAAAAGGTTCAATTGGTTCAAATGGCTCGGAGCACTATGGGACTTAACATCTGTGGTCATCAGTCCCCTAGAACTTAGAACTACTTAAACCTAGCTAACCTAAGGACATCACACACATCCATGCCCGAGGCAGGATTCGAAATTGCGACCGTAGCGGTCACGCGGTTCCAGACTGAAGCGCCTAGAACCGCTTGGCCACAGCGGCCGGCTGTCTTCCAGTAGTGTCGGTGGTTTTATGCGGAAGGCATTGGTACACAAAACAAAGGTAATAAAATGACAGTTTGAGGCAGAAACCACTGATACTCAAAGGTTTAATCTTTTTTTCCTTGCTGTATCTAGAGACACTATTCTTCAAGCTTCAGAAACCATACTGTTTAATTTTAGGCTCATGCTTGTTTATGGGAGAGAAACATAGCTCGAAGTTATTATATTGTGACATTAATGAATATACAGAAAACAAAATCAGTGAAAACTGCTTTGAGTCGATAAAAATACAGTGTAGTTACTACTACAACCAAATCAACGTAACGCAATAAAATAAAAGAAAATCCTCGCCTACATATGGATGAAATTTTCCCAAAAAGAAACCTTACGCAGCATTCTTTTAAGCATCTTGAATATATCGCTATGAGATTGTTATACCAAGCGACTATTACAACAGTCTATCTTGTTGTGTCCAGAAAGGGTACAACCGTGTTTGTTACTTGGGCAGCAAAGTAACTGACGATGGCCGAAGTACAGAAAATGTAAAATATAGACTGGCAATAGCAAGAGAAGAATTGCTGAAAAATTTGCTAAGATGGAATATAAATTTAAGCGTCAGGAAGTATTTTCGGGAGGTGTTTGTAGCGTATAAATGTACCGAATTGAAACTTGTAAGATAAGCAGTTCAAACACGACGAGAGCCGGAGATTCTTAAATGTGTTACTACAGAAGAGCTACAGAATCGACCGGTTCATAATACAGATCCCGAAACAATCAAGGAATCATCAGTTTAGTATTGGTTGGAAGTGTATGTGAGGGAGGCGGGGAGGGGGGGGGGGGTTAAAAATTGTAGAGGGAGACCAAGAGATGATTACAGTAAGTGGGTTCAAACTGATGTGAGTTGCAGTAGTTATGCGGAGATGAACTGGGCTTGCACAGGATAGACTAGCGTGATTAGCGGCACAGTCCGTCTTACAATTGAAGACCGGAAATACCAAGACCAGATTCAGTAGTTTAGCTCTGAAATTCTGCAGCTGGAAGTGAATTATGTAATTTCTTAGTGAAGTATTAAAGGTAACTTGCGTAACAGCTCTTTTTCACGTAAAGCGAGCTGTCGTTTCGTACCGGCGATTGGCAAGCCAGACGCACGACTCCTGGAGATGACGTGCCTGCCATTGTGAGGGATCCGCCGATTGTGAGAATTCGTGACGCTGCTGGCACAGGCTGTGTCAAAAAAAGATCTTGCCGCTTTATCCACGAGACATTGGGCTCTATTCTCCCGCGACAACGCCGTCCGAGTAACTCCTGTTCTTCAGAAAGGCTCGAAGAAGGGCGACTCTTTTGTTCCATTACCACGGCTCACATGTTGACCAGGACTTCAGAGTCTTTTGTCTACCAACAGCAGGCAGAAAAACTGGCTCGTAATCTGTTGCAGCTGCTGTGCAATTTGTTCGCCAGCACGAAGAGGAAACCAAGCAAAAAGAATGCACAAACTATGGTAACAAAAAACCAAATATATTTATATCTTAAGTATTTAAACAGCAGCTACAAATACTAAAGTCATACAAATAAATAAATTATATTTCTCAACTAACTTCAATTGAGTTCAACAAATCTGATCCACCGAGGTTATCATTTCTTTATTCCCTTAAAGGGGCGCGCGATAGAGAGAGAGAGAGAGAGAGAGAGAGAGAGAGAGAGAGAGAGAGAGACAGAGAGAGAGCGTCCCATATGATTTTATAGTGATTAGAAAAAAGCAAAATGGATCAAATGTGGAGAATAGGGTAAGTACTTAACTACTTTGAAACCAATCTCTTCCTTTTTAGCGTACAGTAAACAAATACATTCTTGCTGTTGTCTCCAGTCCAAAGACTGGTTTCACCATTTGATGAAGCTCTCCATACTACCCTATCCTGTGCCTTTCTACTACAGTCTACATTCATCTGAACCTGCTTGCCGTCGTCTAGTGTTGGTCTCAGTCTACAATTTTCACTTACCACACCTCCTTTACAAACCTGACAAATCCTAATGCATCAAGATATGTCCTGTCAACTTACCCCTTCTTTTAGTCCAGTCTGCCACAAGTCTTTCTCCTCATTTTTATTCTGTACCAGCTCATTCCTTATTAGAGATATCCGTTCACCTTCTTCTGTAGCATCAAATTTCAAAATCTCCTTTCTTTTCTTGTCTGAACCATATTGCCAACGTTTCACACAACTATTTACAGTCAATGATCGGTTCAGTTGGACCATAGGACCCAGTCCATTCTTTGTAAATACAGCCCTCACCATTATGGAACCACCACCAGCTTACACACACAGTGACTTGTTGAATACTTCGGTCCATGGCATCATGGGGTCCGCACCACACTCTAATCCTACCATCAGCTCTTATCAACTGAAATCAGCCCTCGTCTGACCAGACCACCGTTTTCCAATCGTCTAGGGTGCAACTGGTATGGTCATGGGCCCAGGAGAGGCGCTGCGGACGACACTGTGCTGTTAGCAAAAGTACTCGTATCGGTCGTCTGCTGCCAATGGCAAACTTCGCCACATTATCCTAACGGATACGCTCTTCGTACGTCCTACAGAGATTTCTATGGTTATTTAACGCAGTGTTGCTTGCCTGTTAGCACTGAAAACTCTATGCAAATGCCGTTGCTCTCGTCACTAAGTAAAGGCCGTCGGCCACTGTACTGTCCGTGGTGAGATGTAATGCCTGAAATTTGGAATTCTCGGTACAATCTTGATACTGTGGGTCTCGGAATACGGAATTCCCCCGGCCGTGTCCGAGACGGAATTCCCCCAGCCGTGTCCGAGACGGAATTCCCCCAGCCGTGTCCGAGACGGAATTCCCCCAGCCGTGTCCGAGACGGAATTCCCCCAGCCGTGTCCGAGACGGAATTCCCCCAGCCGTGTCCGAGACGGAATTCCCCCAGCCGTGTCCGAGACGGAATTCCCCCAGCCGTGTCCGAGACGGAATTCCCCCAGCCGTGTCCGAGACGGAATTCCCCCAGCCGTGTCCGAGACGGAATTCCCCCAGCCGTGTCCGAGACGGAATTCCCCCAGCCGTGTCCGAGACGGAATTCCCCCAGCCGTGTCCGAGACGGAATTCCCCCAGCCGTGTCCGAGACGGAATTCCCCCAGCCGTGTCCGAGACGGAATTCCCCCAGCCGTGTCCGAGACGGAATTCCCCCAGCCGTGTCCGAGACGGAATTCCCCCAGCCGTGTCCGAGACGGAATTCCCCCAGCCGTGTCCGAGACGGAATTCCCCCAGCCGTGTCCGAGACGGAATTCCCCCAGCCGTGTCCGAGACGGAATTCCCCCAGCCGTGTCCGAGACGGAATTCCCCCAGCCGTGTCCGAGACGGAATTCCCCCAGCCGTGTCCGAGACGGAATTCCCCCAGCCGTGTCCGAGACGGAATTCCCCCAGCCGTGTCCGAGACGGAATTCCCCCAGCCGTGTCCGAGACGGAATTCCCCCAGCCGTGTCCGAGACGGAATTCCCCCAGCCGTGTCCGAGACGGAATTCCCCCAGCCGTGTCCGAGACGGAATTCCCCCAGCCGTGTCCGAGACGGAATTCCCCCAGCCGTGTCCGAGACGGAATTCCCCCAGCCGTGTCCGAGACGGAATTCCCCCAGCCGTGTCCGAGACGGAATTCCCCCAGCCGTGTCCGAGACGGAATTCCCCCAGCCGTGTCCGAGACGGAATTCCCCCAGCCGTGTCCGAGACGGAATTCCCCCAGCCGTGTCCGAGACGGAATTCCCCCAGCCGTGTCCGAGACGGAATTCCCCCAGCCGTGTCCGAGACGGAATTCCCCCAGCCGTGTCCGAGACGGAATTCCCCCAGCCGTGTCCGAGACGGAATTCCCCCAGCCGTGTCCGAGACGGAATTCCCCCAGCCGTGTCCGAGACGGAATTCCCCCAGCCGTGTCCGAGACGGAATTCCCTATGCGTCTAGATCCAATTGCCATTACATGTTCAAAGTCTCGATTCCCGTCATGGTATCACAATCACGTCGGAAAAGTTGGGACATTAATCACTTGAGTACAAATGACAGATCCGGCAGAGCACTACCCTTTTATACCTTGTGTACGCTATACTACCGTCATCTGTATATGTGCATATCAATATCCCATTACTTTTGTCACCTCAGTCTATGTCAATACGGAGGCTTGGCTGACATGCTGAAACCATAGCTGAGTCAGCATCATGAGCTGTGAAGAGAGAATTAACAGCTGCGCATTCACCTTCTTCCAAAAGTTCTTGTTTTTCGCCTTTTGTTTTCTAGAAGATTCTGGGTCTTTCTTATTGGTTTAAAGGAAGTATTACCAGCAGCAGTCGATGTGATTTATTATAAATAATGTATTTGTTGAAATTCTTGTTGCAAGGGCCTATGACTGGAACGTGACGATTTCGACAAGATGGTGTTCATGCAAGACCCCATCGAAGGAGGAGAGTGTTTGATGTTCTGGAGGAGCACTTTGGGGACCGCATTCTGGCTCTTAGGGTACCCAGAGGCATTGGCCTCGATTGGCCGCCATATTCTCCGGATCTGAACTCATGCAACTGCTTTCTGTGGGGCTTTATTAAAAGTGCACAGTAGTAGCTCCAAAACCATTGCTGAGCTGAAAACAGGCATTCAGGAGGTCACCGACAGCATCGATGTTCCGACACTTCGGCGGGTCTTGCAGAATTTCGCTATTCGTCTGCGCCACATCATCGCCAACGATGGCAGAGCTTGTCACAACCTAAATCCGAATATCTGTACTGACGTTTACATGTTAAATAAAGTGTGTGTGCATGCTGTAGTTTGTAACTAATTTATGTTTTTCTTCACATAGTTCAATAATTGCCACCCTATAAATTTGTGCACAAGCTTCAGCTGTCTTAACTGATTTCCCCTTCCGTGCGGTCGCCGTTCACAATGCAGCCCCAACCACTACCCTGTCCCCTCCGCTACAGCAGTGTCTCCGTGGGTACGGAACAAGTTATTTCGTGCGCACTCCACATTCAAACGTTCGGCAAACTAAAATCTAGTGTCTATCACAATATCCCAATAGTCCCTTTTAAATAAAAATTGTTTTTATGCCCCTTTTTCTCCGTTGCTTGCATTCATTCATGATAGGGGTTCAATTGTTTCTCCATCAGTACTGTACGCACTGTATTATCTGGAGTGCGCATTTCACGACCAAGATGACAGGTCCTTATTGATACAGTTTCTCCCACACGTTTTATTCCGTAGGATTCCGCTAAATGAAGAGTTCTCTCTAGAAAATTTTAGACTGTACAGCCTGTTTCTGTCCTCAGTGATAAATTCCTTATCCATGTAGGGTGATGACTGTCGCTGAAGTTTTACCTGTATATTCGTTCAGCTTCCTGCACAGTAAATCTAACTTTAATTTTGATGTCTGAAAGTAGTTGTAGTACTTTGTTCCATCTTTTTCAACTAGTCACGAACTGTAAACAGTGATTCGCACTGAAGACGCATCCCAGACGACTGTGTATTGTTTCTCTAGGTAGCGCCACGACGTCGATGCGGCAAGCAGCTATTCATTAAGAAACACATTTTATAAACGTCTCAGAATGTATTTTTCATCAACGACCTCGTACAGCCTGGAATAATTGTTTCTTACCAGTGATGTTCCTAATCTCTAACTACTGATTTTACCATTATCTATCGCCTGCATAATTTTGATATTAATTTTTTTAAAAGTTTTTCCATTCTCTACTCCAACAGATGGAATAGGCTGTCTCAGATTTGGTTTTATCATAAAACAGTTTTTAGGGTTAGTTGCACAGTGGGGTTAATGTAATCTGTTCATTAATTTTGTCGCTATTTATGTACATATGTCCTGCAAGCTGACTCGCTCTACATCATTTCGAAGAAAGAATCGTTCAAATGATCTCTGGGACATGTTAATTATTAACCAGAGAAGCTGACGACGACTGACGAAGGCGGCGACAACTCACGAAGGCGGAGGTTTGGGACACCCTGTGTGTCTGACAGTGGTAGCGCTTTCGGCCACTCCACGGAGCAGAGACCGGCACGCGCCACGTGCTGTGGTGGCAGAAACCTGCCGTCCTCGAGGCAGGCAGGTGACCCAAAGTCTGCGCCTGACCCGGATACAGCCGCCAACCAGAACACGCGGCCAGCCGTTGATCTTATATTTTTAATGGCGCTTTGTTGACAAACAAACTTCCGCTATCGATTACTGCGAGAACGGGTCAAGGACCTTAGGCTGCCGTTTAGTGCGGGCAGTTGTCGGAATAGGAAAGCTTTTGAACTTTTTTTACTTGTGTCGTCGCACGTATCTAGGATTCAGAAGTGTAATCAGAAATGTCGAACCTATAGCACGCAATATCCCTGATTACTTTTCGTCAGCGAGCGTTTGTCCTACATGCGGAACTACTGCCCCATTTCAGAGCTTCCGAGTTCCTCAGGTTGATTAGGGAGCGAGCGAATTTCAAATAGATCGTCTTCGGAGTCTGGGTGAACCGCCCCATCCTCGCATCTCACATCAGCGTTGAGGCGTATATTTCACTTTTGTTACTTATTGAATCGCTAAACCTATTGATATGTATGTCCACTTTGACGAATAGTTATTATGGCCTCATAAAATATCTAACAGCATGTTACTGTAACATCATTAACCACTGAAATGCAGGCATCAACTTTATTTTTTACGAATGAGCTATGTGTTCTTTTCCGAAGAATAGTACTTCCAGTAGAGTGTGTGTGTGTGTGTGTGTGTGTGTGTGTGTGTGTGTGGTGTGTGTGTGTGTGTGTGTGTGTGTGTGTCACATCCGATCACCGTATTCACGTATCTAATTACTTTCCCACTGAAAATGTAAGCACACTCTCGAAGCACTACTGCACGAAGAATCCGCGAATCCATAAGAACTTTGACGTACCCGCTTCTATTTACGACAAGTTAACACACAGTATCAAAGCTCGTGCGCTGTCTCCCGTCGCCTCAGCAGATATCTAGTTGCTCCTCTGCCAACACTGTAGATATCTGCAGACATCGCACTAGCCTGAAGCTCAGATTTGCGCGCCGGATCCGCTTCCCATTTCTACCATGGTTTCTGTTGTAATACGAGACCAGGTACTTCATGTGCTATGTAACGGTACACCCATTATAGAATATTTATGCCTAAGCTAGACATTACACAACAAATGTGTCTATCGCTCATTAACTAAGATGAGTCGTTTAAAGTACGGAAACCATATCATACAGATGACAGTCGACAACAGAAATAGAGAATCAAGAACCCAAATGATTATTGAAAGACAAAAACTGTAGATATGAACTTCTCGAAACAAATGGCGTACGATATAAAATTGTTCTCTAAATACTCTGATGTGCGGAAACCAATTTCTAGTAAATGTACGGTTGCAATAATTTGCATTATGTTGGTCGCCGAACATGTGATCTTGCAATAAGAAAAAGTTTGGTGGATTTCCCAGAACCATGTTACCTGCACCTATTAGGTTTGGTTGCTAGTCACGACAGTTTTCTAGGAAAACTTCCGAAGGCAGAGCTGTACTATCTTCTTCATATTCCATGAAGTCCCTAATGAAGACTTGTCGAACAATGGTTATGAAATTTTTCATCGCAGTCTCCTTGACTAGAATATTCTTAAAACAAGCTCCAACAGTAGAATATTTCGAGCCAATGGATAGTATCCACATGCTCCCCGTGCTATTATTAGGTAAGTCTATAATTCTAGGCAGATAGGAAAAATCTTGCTAAATCTATATTCTCAAAATATTACGAGGAAAACTAATACAGTGCATGTGTTCAAACCAGTATACTCACCTTTAAAAGTAAAAAAAGAAGAAAGAAATCTTACAAACTTTTCAATGAATAGCGGACGATGAATAGTTCCAAGTAAAATTTGACAGTTACTGTGCCTTCCTCCTAAAGGATGCGTTAAGGAGTGAATTGAATCATCTCTCACCGGGGTATCTGCACCATGTCATGAAGAGAACCTGTGACACGGGAGCAGAATATTTTTCGATTCTACAGAGAAGCACTCTACACACAACATACGAAAAGAAACACTAAGACGTAACTGAAGCACAATTTAGCTATATACCTTAAAAAGAAGTCCAGAAAAAAAGGTAAACAGCGTCTATCATTAAAAAAAAAAAGAGGTTTCCAGAGCTCACAATTATCTTCATCAGCAAATAATTCAACATTGTTTGCAGTAATCTGCGTTTCAGATATGGTCACCCTTGAAATCGGATAAGCAGAATACAGAAAGAACACATTTTCCTCAGACGAGGATTACGGCAATACAAGCAGCTCAAGTTCCTATTGAAGAAAAGAACAGCTGCATATTTCCGTGAAATAATTTTAGATGAAAATGTTCTAAGCAAATTCTCAGCTAAAACTGGTAAGTTCCTATGGGACCAAACTGTTGAGGTCATCGGTCCCTAGGCTTACACACTACTTAACTTACGCTAAGGAACACACACATACACACAGGGAGCTCTATGCGGAACAGGTTCGTTGTGCTTTAATAATCATACGTATTGGTTCAAATGGCTCTGAGCACTATGGGACTTAACATCTATGGTCTTCATTCCCCTAGAACTTAGAACTACTTAAACCTAACCAACCCAAGGACATCACACAACACCCTGTCATGACGAGGAATCATACGTATTGGTACGGTATCTGAGAACGGCTTCCGCAATTTCGAGAGACAATGGTTCGAGATGCGTTTACTTGTTCCTAGGCCAACGTTAGGTAACAAAGAACTACCACTGTCACACACCCCTACAGCCGTGCAATACTTATCTCCTTCCTGATGCCCAATATACGCAATCTACATGCAAAGCATGTCTGTACATGTAGTCACTGCCCCACTGATGAACACCAATGATGCTTTTATGATAAACGTTCTATCATATCTGCTAATGCTATGTGTGCCATGCAGAATATCTAATTTCGAATACATCTGCATCGTCGTAGTTTGCGACGGATTACAAGATCCGTTCGTTCTATACGCTTTGCTCTTTTAACGAAGTAGCTCGTGAATGAAAGGTTTGCTTGTGACACATCATAAGATAATTTGCTGGTCCTAAGTATAACATATTGCCGTCAGCTTAACTAATCCTGGCATGTTTGACCGACTCCCACCTCCAACTTAGAAGACTTGATGTACACACACCGAAGAAAGTTTTGCATTACCTCGGTTCTGAGAGTTCCGGAACCTGTACAGAAAATTTGAATACAGATCAACATAAACATCATTTCCGCACTTTTTATTGCTCATGAAAACCACACATTACATGTTGTAGCACTATACAGCGAGATCTTCAGAGGTGGTAGTACAGATTGCTGTGCACACAGGTTCCTCTAATACCCTGTAGCAAGTCCTCTTGCGCTGATGCATGCCTATATTCGTCGTGGCATACTATCCACAAGTTCATCAAGGCACTGTTGGTCCAGATTGTCCCACTCACCGGCGATTAGACTTAGATCCCTCAGAGCGGTTGGTGGGTCACGTCCTCCATAAACAGCTCTTTTCAATATATCCCATGCATGTTCGATAGGGTTCATGTCTGGGGAACATTCTGGGCACTCTAGTCGAGCGATGTCGTTATCCTGAAAGAAGTCATTCACAAGGCGTGCACGATGGGTGGGGGGGGGGGGCCGAATTGTCGTCCATGAAGACTTAAGTCTCGTCAATATGCTGCCGATATGGTTGCACTATCGGTCGGAGAATGCCAGTCACGTATCGTACAGGCGTTACGGAGGCTTCCATGACCACCAGCGGCGTACGTCGGCCCCACATAATGCCACCCCGAAACAGCAAGGAACCTCCACCTTGCTGCACTCGCTGGACAATGTGTCTAAGGCGGTTAGCCAGACCAGGTTGCCTCGAAACAAGTCTCCGACGACTGTCTGGTTGAAGGCATATGCGACACTCATCGGTGACGAGAACGTGATGCCAATACTGAGCGGTCCATTCGGCATGTTGTTGGGCCCATCTGTACCGCGCTGCATGGTGTCATGGTTGCAAAGATGGACCTCGCCAAGGACGTTCCGAGTGAAGCTGCGCGTCATTCAGCCTATTGCGCATATTTTGAGCCGTAACACGACGTCCTGTGGCTGCACGAAAACCATTGTTCAACATGGTGGCGTTGCTGTCAGGGTTCCTCCGAGTCATAATCCGTAGGTAGCGGTCATCCACTGCAGTGGTGGTCCTTGGGCGAGTGAGGCATGTTATCGACAGTTCCTGTCTCTCTCTGTATCTCCTCCAGTCCGAACAACATCTGTTTGGTTCACTCCGAGACGCCTGGACACTTCCTTTGTTGAGAGTCATTTCTGACACACAGTAACAATGTGGACGCGATTGAAACGCGGTATTGACCGTCTAGGCATGGAACTGATCGGCTGTCGGAACCCCTCCGTCTAATACGCGCTGCTCATGCATTGTTTTTTACGTCTTTGGAAGGGGGGGGGGTTAGTGACGTCTCTGAACAGTCAAAGGGACGATGTCTGTGATGCAATATCCACAGTCAATGTCTATCTTCCGGAGTTCTGGGAACCGGGGTGATGCAAAACTTTTTTTGATATGTGTTTTTGATATGTGTATTTATGATGACATCAATAAGTGCTTCAAGGCAACGTCCTTAGTGTAGATAAATACCTTTTTTCGGCTTAATTTAAGTGCAGAACTCCGAGACAACGGCTTAGAGCATAATAAATAATAAAAAATTAAAATTTTTCTTTATAATCGCATACAGTTAACTGAATAACGACATAGGTGAAGTCCTTAAATATCCCGTTTTGTGGAATAGCGGGGAATTTCAAATATAGGCAAAAAAGAAACCGAACAAATTAATTCTCTTTAACAAGTTAGTCAGTCTTTGAATGTGCAGTACAGTGCCATTGACAGGTTAACAATATACAAATTTACATGCTGTTAGCATTGTCATAAATATGTTACTCAAAGAATGTGATCAGCAAACGTCTTCGGCATGTGCTAAGAAACCGGTATAGGTAACATGCTGATAACGGGCATATATACAGGATGTCTCTTGTAAGGGTCGTCAGAGGTCTTTTTCTGGTGTTTCGGCGGGTACCTGCAATTTCATTTTTGCATTGTGTAGCTGGACAGGAAATAGAAAGCCATTAGAAACAGAACTGACGACAAACGAACTTTCCCTACACTTTCCTTCTGCGACTGACTACTGAACGTTTACCGACAACGATGAGAAAAGCGCATTTGGGATTATCATACCTTCCGAACGTTCGAGGTAATGAGATGATGCAGAATTAATAATCCGGTTCGCATACACAAGGAAGTTCTTCCAATGAAGTTATACGTCTGATATAACTGACATTCTTTTAAAGGCAGAAATATTCTAATCTAATAATAGCCTCCCCTTTTCACGTATTGTTCATGAGTGCTCCTCTTGAACAGCGGGGCAAATGTGTTCTCTAAAGTAAGGACTGCGTACAGAAGTGCTCTTCTGGGGTAGTTCAAAATGGTTCAAATGGCTCTGAGCACTACGCGACTTAACTTCTGAGGTCATCAGTCGCCTAGAACTTAAAACTACTTAAACCTAACTAACCTAAGGACATCACACACATCCATGCCCGAGGCAGGATTCGAACCTGCGACCGGAGCGGTCGCGTGGCTCCAGACTGCAGCGCCCAGAACCGCACGTCCACTACGGCAGGCTGGGGTAGTGAGACAGACCCTACGAAAGGAAGAAAAAAATTAGACAACGCGAAGAAAGTTTCCTATAAAAAATCGCTGGTCTGTAACAAAGTTCTAAAGTTGTGCATCTCGAACACTGCATACAAGTGAAGCAGGGCGCAGGCAATATTATGAGAAAGAAACTGGGTATGTTAAACGCGTTGGAGCTCTAGGCCAAGAAAACGTGAAACATCAGACTATAGAAATGTCTTTACGTTGGACAGTGTTTTGGTGTCAACTGGGTCCGTTGAGATCACATGGATGGTGTCGTCATTGCCTCCTCCCACCATCCTACTCCCCATCCCCTCGATGTGTCACTCCTCCCAACCGATTAGTGCTACAGTTACGCGTCCAAGAGGTGTTGTTTCTGAAAGTGTTTTGCGTTACCGTCAAGACTTCGCTGACTTCTAATCAATAGCGGTCTTTTACATGCCATTACAGAATTTTGGAGTTTATCACTACGACGTCTGTTCACAAAAAATTTCGGAACATCTGTAATTTCGCGCCAACGGCTTGTTGGAGAAATACGGCTGGTATCCCTGCACACGCCTAATGTGTAACTGCCGGAAGTTTCATTGTTGTATGTGTTAGTTATTGTTCAGCGCTGTATTGAAGAGAAAGTAGTGTCGCAAACTGAGAGAGGCACGCCAAATGATGCCGGAAGCCTACGCTGATGAGTTCTTAAACCGAACTCGGTGTTACGAATGGTTCACACGGTTTAAAAATGGTCGGATGGAAGTTAAAAGATAGACCTCTATCAGGGCGACCTTCGACCTTTACCTACGACGCACATGTCAGGACCATCAACGAAATTGTCCGTGCCAATCCAAGACAGACTGCTTGAGAGATTGCAGAAAAATGCAACATTTCAGTTGCATGATGTCATGAAATCCTTAAAATGTTCAAATGTGAGCGAAGTCCCAAAGGATCAAACTGCTGAGGTCATCAGTCCCTAGACACTACTTGAACTAACTTATTCTAAGAATAACACACACACCCATGCCCGAGGGAGGACTCGAACCTCTGACGGGAGGGGCCGCGCAATTCGTGACATGGCGCCTCAAATCGTGCGGCCTCTCCGCAGGCATGAAATCCTTACACAGCATCTTGGAGTGGCTCGTATTACCGCCAAGTTCGTCCCAAAGCTCTCGAGTCAAGACCAGAGAAACCCCTTCGCAATCTGGATCGCGCAAATGAGAATGAGATGTTCCTTAACAGAATGTAAACTGGTAATGAGAGGTGGCTCTCCTGTTATGTTGAGATGAAGGTTCAATCTTCACAATTTGTCGGGAAAGGTTCTCAAAGACCAAAATAAAGATAAAGCTCGTCATGTCTGGTCAAATATCAAAGATGCTGGTAGCCTTCTTTGACTTTGAAGGACTAGTTCAGCATGATTTCGTGCCACAGGGAAAAACTGTTAATCGATGGTACTATCGGGATGTGCTGCGACACCTGCGAGAAGAATGTGAGAAGGGAACAGCCTGAAATGTGGTGAGACAATTCATGGCTCTTGGATCACGATAATGAGCCCTAAAATTCATCGCTGTTGGCTCGTCACTATTGCACAAAAAATGAAATCACTGTGCTGCTCATATTCCGTACTCTCCAAACCTGGCCCCTGCAGATTTTTTTTTATTTCCAACGTGGAAAACACCACTGAAAGGACGAAAATTTGCAACGATAGACGAGATGAAAGAAAATTCGCAGACGAGGCTTCATGCGATCCAGCAAGAGGCGTGCCAAGACTGCTTCCGGAGGTGAAAACTGCTCTGGGAGCGATGTATCAATAGTGGACGACAGTATTTCGAAGGAGACCATGCACAATAAGAAAAAGATAAGTGCTTGAAAAAAATTGTGGACAAAGTTCCGAAATTTTTTGAATAGATCTCGTATGTCACTTGGCTAGCACAAGGAAGAGTTTCAATTGCCAGTGGTCATTCCGTTGCTAACAAGTCTTATTATACCTTCCAAAGCGGGAGCGATGGCTCCCCTGTTGCTCTTTCGGGACGAGCTTGGTACTGGCACAAGATGGGTACCAACAACATTCGAAATGAAAGTTACACAAATGCTGGACCGTTTAACATGCCACGCTCAGAATGAAAATTTTCCTTCTGGAGACGATCACGCTATACATTGTGTTTTGGTGTCAATTTGGTCGACGAGATCACATGGGTGGTGTCGTCATATTGCTGAGCCTAAGATCGAGGAACTTTTCCAAACTTAGAGCCTCAAATTAAAAAGGAATGCCAATACTAAGTTTTCTTATAGTAGATTGGTCTGCTACTCAACAAAAATCCCTGTGACCATCGCGTCACTTGTTGTGCCAGCTTTTTTACAACATTAACAAAGAAAGTGCTCCTGGCAAACGTAATTCTCAACCAACTCTCCCTCCCCGAATCGTGCAAGAACTGAAAACAGCGCTGATGCGAGTGGGCTCTTTAATAGTTCGGTAGCCAGCATGAACAACTGCCAAATGTGCATTATTGCCCAGGAGGACATGTTCCTTGCCGAGAGTCCCATATTGAGCTCTATGTCGTACCAAACACTCTCGTCGTTTATGTCTGTTATCCCACTTTCCCATGTGGTGAAATCTGTACCATTTTTCGTTATAAATACACCACTCCACCTCTATTACTTATGTAATGTGTCTCATGTCGTCCATCATTGCCTGCGACTATCCCTGGACAACATTGTGTCTGTTCCTTGGCAGTTGTCACTCAGTGTATGAACTCATGTTCAACAGACGTACGAGAAGTTGGATTGGGAGGGCTGGAAAAGAAAAGTCCGAGAACTTGAAGATCGCGCTTCTAGCGATATCACAAAAAAGTATACCTGATACGTACGTATCTTCGACCGCCGCTCATGCCAAGTGACTGCTTTCATAATGCTATTCCCCATTGGCAGCGCCAGTGCGATGGGGGGGCCGGTGGCACTATGTGGGAGAAGCGTCCATCCACGTGTGGGTAGTTGTGAGGCCGCTGTCCTTGGCGGCAGTGAGCTGGCGGCTCGCTCGCATTATCTCTGCAGGCTGCTGCTGCTGCTGCTGCTGCTGCTGCTGGTGCTGGCTTTGCCGCGTGGCCTTGCGCGCCGGCGACAAAAGAAGCGGCCAGGGAAAGCACAGCAACGGTTCTGCCGCATGCCCTTGGGCGTCGCTGCTCCGTACAGTTGCTACAGCTGTATTACCACTGGACGGCGCTCTTGCCTCTAAACAACATTCGCGGTTTCAAACTGCCGAGTTGTTCTTCCTTTGAAGCACGCCGTAGATCAATACAATTGCACTGAGGTGACGAAAGTAATAAGCTAGTGATATGCACAAATACAGTATCGCGTACACAAGGTATAAAACGGCAGAGCATCGGTGGAGCTGTGAGTCATGTGTCAAGGTGTCCGTCGTGATTATGGCCGCACGACGGCAATTAAAAGACTTTGAACGCGGAATGGAAGTTCCATCTGGAGACATGGGACGTTCCATTTCTGAAACTGTTAGGGAATTGAATATACCAATACCCATATGCGGCTTTTCGCGGATTATGCTGTAGTATACAGAGAAGTTGCAGCATTAGAAAATTGCAGCGAAATGCAGGAAGATGCAGGAAGATCTGCAGCGGAGACACACTTGGTGCAGGGAGTGGCAACTGACCCTTAACATAGACAAATGTATGTATTGCGAATACATAGAAAGAAGGATCCTTTATTGTATGATTATATGATAGCGGAACAAACACTGGTAGCAGTTACTTCCGTAAAATATCTGGGAGTATGTGTGCGGAACGATTTGAAGTGGAATGATCATATAAAATTAATTGTTGGTAAGGCAGTGCCAGGTTGAGATTCACTGGGAGAGTCCTTAGAAAATATAGTTCATCAACAAAGGAGGGGGCTTACAAAACACTCGTTCGACCTATACTTGAGTATTGCTTATCAGTGTGGGATCCGTACCAGATCCGGTTGACGGAGGAGATAGAGAAGATCCAAAGAAGAGCGGCGCGTTTCGTCACAGGGTTATTTGGTAAGCGTGATAGCGTTACGGAGATGTTTAGCAAACTGAAGCGGCGGACTCTGCAAGAGAGGCGCTCTGCATCGCGGTGTAGCTTGGCTCTGGCTTGTGTTCATGTATTAGAGTGTAATTCTGGTTTCTATGTGCAAGTATAGTATTTCAGTTTTATTTAATTAATTCAGTGTAAATGGTATTTAAAATATCTTGTCTTTTTGAGGAAGAACCGTGCCAGATGTGTACGTTGAATCACACTTCCACACACAGAACAGCTACACTTGTGCCTTGTTGTTTCGTAGCTTTCGTAGTTGCTGGGGACTTAGTTAATTGTGTTAACGGAAATTTTCTTTCATTCTTTGTTGTTATTCTATGCAGTCAGATTGCGTACTAATATCAGTCAGGGCCAATCGTTTACGAGACTGCATAATCGGGCAGACACACATTAAAATTAAAATTATTTGCATAATAAAATATAATTAAGCCCCCATGCATGTGGCGACCCTGCCAGGATCGTCCCTTCGATTTATTCTGATTGTAAAAATAGCAGACAGTAGTATTGTTGTAGTAATTTGTAGTTTAGTAATTGTAGTCTATATTGCATGTGTAAATTTGGTAATGAACATTTGTAGCTGTCTTGTCTTTCTTCTAATGGTATTTTTGCGGAATTTAATTTTTGATGTCTTGTATACGGGTTTGACAATTTTGTGCAATTATGAAGATTTCAATTGTTCATTAATCGTGTTTGTTGGGAAGCATTTCGTGTGAATGGTATTGTTGGAGATAAAGTGTCACTGTGTGTAATTTTCGTATAGTGACGAGTTTTGTATGTTTTGTAAATGATTATGCGATCGATGAAAAAGGCAAAAATAACGGATAGTTAGAATGACGAAATTGTTGACATGGCGAACTCGTGAACACCGGAGAACAGTATGATGAATAACGAAGTTGAAAACAATTTAATAAGTTGGGAAAATAGTCCGGAACCAATTCAAAATTTTTCACAATCAAAAAATTTTCAGAATACGAGATTAACGACAGAAGACTCTGGAATAGTATCGAACACAGATAGCTTTATGGCTATGCCGAAGGAAGTTAGTTTTACGGGAAATGTTAGGAGCGAAAAGTATTTTGAACCAGTTAATATGGAGCAGTTGATGGGTGCAATATTAAATTTGGGATCACAAATAGGAACAATTAAAACAGATATGGGAACATTGGCAACACGGTTAGAAACTGATATGGGAACAATGGGAACACAGACTCACTGGGATCGCAGTTAGGATCTGAATTAAAAACAGAGATGGGAACTTTGGCAACACGGTTAGACTCACAAATAGGAACAATTAAAACTGATATGCGAACAATGGAAACACGGTTAGACTCACGAATAGGGACACGTTTCAAAAACATGAAAGATGAATTAAAGAAAGAAATCAGAGAAGAAGTACAACCGATTTTGAATGCTCACAATAATAGATTAATTTCAATAGAAATCAGACAAAGGGAACAGGATAGAGAACAGGAAGAAAGAGATCGCGCGATAGTACAAAAATTTTCAGAGTTAAATTTACAACGTGCACACGATAAGGAAGAAATATTTGAAAGAATCGAGGAATCCGTACCAAATGACAGAATAAATAACCTAACACAACAGTATGAACAACTAACTACTAAATGTGTCAATACTGAATCCCGAGTCGCGACACTTAGGGAAGACGTAGATAAACAGAAAGAAAAAATAGGTGACTTATCGGAAAGAGTTGAGGAGATTTCAGATAAATTGACAAGTCTTAGTTTAAATGGGGACAGAGATTCAGATGATACAGCTCCATTGCCATTTTCATTTTCAGAAACCGAAGAGTACCAGAACACAAATAAGCATGTTGAAAATCAGGGAAAATTTAATGATCGCGTTGAAAGGGAATTTGAGGCATTACAAAATCAAGTCGAACATATTGACAGCGAAATCGTAGGAAAAGACAGCAGAAGAAATTTAGAATCACAGATAGCAGAAGGGTTTGAAGAAAGTAATTTATTTCATTTACGAGATGCAACAAGAGAGCGCCAGGCGCGCGAACTTGACAGTAATCGACATTGGGACTGGGACAGACGCGGTAGGTCTTTGTCGCCACCAGGAGAAAACTGACTATAAACACTTCTTAACTGTTCGGAAATTTAAGATCTTTCGCAATTCTAAGAACGACATACATCCATGTGCATGGTTAGATCAATTTACGTACGCACTTCGACCAAATTGGCCACTAAGTCACAAACTGGAATTTATGTGCGGCTATTAAAGTCCTCAGGGGATTCGCTACACTAAGTGAATATGTGCCGTAGCGTGCACAGGGCCCCGAGCTGTAGTAGTGCTATTTCCCTTTTAGTTTTCTGCACTGCTGCCTACTCTTTTACTATTCTTTGTATCTATCAGAACAACTCTTCAACTATCGATCTATCTAGAGTGTCGGTAAAGAATAACCGGATATTACTATTTTACCTAAAAGTGATTTCGGAAATTACCGTTTGGACTTACTATATCTTCTGCAGCATTCATTCGTAGTTTAAACGAAATTTTACCTGTTTATCTTCGTGACAATATTACCTCATATGTTGACGATATTCTTATTGCTAAACGTTCTTGGAGTGAGCATAACAAAACTTTGGATTCATTATTACGTATTTTTGCAAGAGTTGGCATTACAGTGAACTTGGAAAAATCTGAATTTGGTCGTTCTCAGGTGAAATTTCTTGGTCATATTATTTCTACAGACGGTATTCTTCCTGATTCAGAGAAACTAGACGCTATTCGTAATTATACTGTTCCTACCACAAAACGTGATGTTCGTAGTTTCCTTGGTGTCTGTAATTTCCTTAGATGCTTTGTTAGATTGGACAATTTGGCCACACCTCGTTTTTGCGAACTGTCTGGAAAGTTCTTTTTAAACGAAAATCGGTTGACAACTCTGTTTGGTTAGTTTGCATTCCTGATGAGTGGGTTAATAAATTGATTTGGTATACACATTTAAATTATGCACACTTTGGTCCCAGAAAATGCTTTCATAAATTACGAGAAAATTGCTACTTCAGTAATATGGAAAAACGTATTCGATCTGTTCTTGCCAAATGCAAATTATGTCAAAAGGCTAAGCCGCCAACTATTTCTCAAAGAGCACCGTTGTTTCCTATCATTCCAGCGAAATTAAAGGACATGGCTGCAGTCGATTTGTTCGGTCCAGTGGTTCGTTCTACTAATGGTTTTGCGTACATTTTGGTAGCAGTGGAATTGACATCAAAATATGTGTGTTTTACATCTTTACGCAAAGCAACAGCTCGTTCAGTATCTAACGCTTTCATCAAACATTTTCTTAAAGAAGTGGGTCATGTTGATAAGGTTATATCAGATAATGGATCACAGTTTCGTTCTAAAATTTGGCTTCGTACTCTACGGCGTCGTAAGATTAAACCAATTTTCATTTCACTTTTTCACCCTCAATCTAACGCTTCAGAGAGATGGATGAAGGAAATCAATAAATTGTGTCGACTTTATTGTCATCAGAATCACAGAACGTGGGATCAGTATCTTCATATTTTTCAAAACATTCTGAATGAACTCCCTAATGATTCAACTTTTTTACCGCCTATATTGATATTAAAAAATAAAGCACCGACAAATCGCATTTCTGAAATCGTTCCTTTTCCGCCTTCACGGAAACTGCGGCATTCTGAAGTTGTCAACCTGGCTCTACGAAATATTGCATCTGCGGCTGCTAGAAGAGAGAAATCAGCTAAACGTCCTGGTCGTTTAAAAACCTTGTCAGCTGGTCAAAAAGTGTTAATTAAGTCTCACCGTTTGTCTCACAAAGAAAAAGGCTTGTGTCGCAAATTTTTTCTGCTTTATAACAGGCCATATAGGATTCGCAAAATTATTCATGATAACACTGTCGAAGTAGAAACTCTTAAATCTCGACGCTCTAAGGGAATACATCATATATCGAACGTTAAAATTTTTGTGGAATGACATACTTTTGAGAAACTAACAGTTATACGTAAACACACGGAGAATGCAAGGATACCGCGCCGTGTTCCGGCGGCGGCACATACTCAAAGTAACAGTCAAGTCTGCGCGCCGCACAAGGCAGTCGTTGACCGCAAACAATTACTTCCTACGTCACGCGTACCTACAGCTGATCGAGCGCTCAGTGCGAATGCACTGACAGCCGTAACCAAATACACAGTATAATTTCTGCGAATAAATTCAGCATAAAGCTATAGTGACTTGATAAATTATGTTATTAACGTTCAGTATTTTTCAGGATACGGTTGTATAAAATATTTAAGAACTTCACATAAATTCTGTGTGTGTCCGACGTTAAGAGAACTTGCTATCGAGAAAATTTCAGGAAGAATGTAATTTCGAAGAAGAAACTAATAAACTAAAAAGGTAACTATTAATTGAGTTTATTTTTCAGGTAACATATTTCCCCTTAGGTACGTACTTTAGACGTAATTTGCTGCTCGCGATTACGTGATTTATACTTTGTGTTAACTGATTTTGACAATGATTGATTCATGAACAGGGTTGTTAATTGTGTATATTATGCATCGCTTGGTTGCACTGCTTTTTCACTGATGTCACATTTTTTTTATTATGTGTCTGCTGTGCTTATTTATTTAAATTATAATTGTCACCTGATTAGTTGTGCTGATATGGTTATGTAAGTAAGTTATACTTTGTGATTTATCTGCTTGCGCCTTCATGTCTACTTATTAAGATTACATATGAACATTTATTTGCTTATGCTGATATGATGCTAATGACCTGTTTATTATGTTAGATATATATTTGCTGCTTTGCGTATGGATTGCACATTTTTACATTTCTGTTTTGTTGTCATAACTACTCTTTAATTTGGTATATAAAAATGCTGATATACGGTGTACGAACATGGAGTTTAGGTCACACTATGGTATTAATTATAGATTGTTTGCTTGGCGGAGCCTCGTTATAGGGATTGTGCTACATCCACTTGTTAACATTCTGTTCTCTACTGGTATTTTTTTTTTTTTTACTCGCTATTGCATGTTTTGCTTGCGCTCAGTGCTTTATATTTTAAGATAAGAAAATGAACTGCTATAATTCGACGAACGACAGTAGTACAAGAAACTTCATTGAAGTCACATGGGCTGGAGGTTTTATGGAAGCTGTATAAATGTATGCTAATAGGAAGGAAGCTAACGACATGACATACCAACACTAGGTTTAGACCATTGACAGTTATTACACTGCATTCTTCGTGAGCAATTGAAATAGTAAGTGACACTTGACACAAGAAATACTCCACATGTTTGCTTCTGTTTTGCCATGATTCTTGAAGTGGTGTACACACTGTGAAATATTAAGATCATTTACATTCCGTACTCGTACTTACTTACTGAAAGTTATTCAAACTAAAGGATGTTAGAGGTCATGTATGCATTTCTTTTATTTAATGATGGGCAAGGTAACCAAAATGTATTTTATAATTCATAATGAGTAGAAAATTTGGGTCAGATGGATTACACAGAGGTTGTGTGTGGACATTGTGTCTTCGGATTGCATGGGATCATGAATTGAAGTTTGCACTAGGATTTTATCTGTACTTGTTCTAGGAGACTGACTAGAGGAAAGAGTTGTTATGGAAGTGAAATGATATTGGTAATAAGGTTTATATGTATCGACGTATTGAAGAGGTATTATTGAGGTACTGAGATTGTATGAAGTTGTTGATTATTGGAGTTTTGGTGGACAAGAGGTAAGATAAATGATATTGAAGATAAGGTTTATATGTATCGACGTAAGAGGTATTATTGAAGTATTAAGATTATGTGATGCTGATGATTATTGGAGTTTTGGTGGATAAGAGGTAAAGTAAGTGAGGAGCATATTTTTTTGTTGGTCTATATAGAACAAGGAGGATGAAGATGGCAGACTAGAACACTCAAGTGGAAAGAATATTTTCTACACACACACTTTGTTAAATCAATAAGCAGTATATATATTTTTTTTTTTTGAAGAGAGGAAGTAATTGCATATCTTGGCACACTGACAGTTGTTCAGCAACTGTACATTTTGATTTGGCTTGGCAAACATTGGTCTTGACATGATGACTACGACGTTGACTAACTATTATTGACTGTTATACATTGCTGCCACTACTACTTGATACACAAGTTAAACATAAAATTTTGGACAAAATTGCATTTACACAGTTAACACTATTCAATTACACAGTAGTACTTTAATGTGGATGAAAGATGAGTGAGTGTGTTTTGTGTGTTTTCCTTTCCTAATCCCAAATAATTGGTACCGACCTAGCTCCTAAATATTATTTTACTTGTTTGTTGTGGCTTGCACTGACACCCATAAATATTATAGGTTTACTGATATTTGTTTATTGCAATAGTTAGTATGACAATTATCTGATATCATTTGTGTGTTTATTATAATTTGTATGTTTAGTGTAAGAGCATTGATAATTTTGTAAAAGCAATTGTGTGTGCCTTCAAACTGTTGTTGGTGTCTGCACCTATTCAACATTGCTGGGTGCCACTAGGAGATGTTTAATTTGTGCTGATGAACTCTGATGAACTGTCTAATTAGTGATAGTGAATATTATGGACTGTTACCTGTACTTGTTGAACATGATGGGTGCCACTAGGAGATGTTCAATTTCTGCTGATGAACTGGCTAATTAGTGATAGTGAATATTATGGATTGTTACCTGCACCTGCTCAACATTACTGGGTGCCACTGATGGACTGCTTCTACTGAAATGATGTCACTTGTTGGTGTCTGCACCTGTTCAACATTACTGGGTGCCACTGATGGACTGCTTCTACTGACATAATGTCACTCGTTGGTGTCTGCACCTGCTTAACATTGCTCGGTGCCACTGATGGAACTGCTTCTATTGGAATGATGTCACTTGTTGGTGTCTGCACCTGTTCAACATTGCTGGGTGCCACTGACGGGACTGCTTCTACTGAAATGATGTCACTTGTTGGTGTCTGCACCTGTTCAACATTGCTGGGTGCCACTGATGGAACTGCTTCTACTGAAATGATGTCACTTGTTGGTGTCTGCACCTGTTCAACATTACTGGGTGCCACTGATGGACTACTTCTACTGAGATGTCACTTGTTGGTGTCTGCACCTGCTCAACATTGCTGGGTGCTACTGTTGGAACTGTCAACTACTCTGAAAAGTTCTACTTGTTTATTGAACTATTGAAAGGATTTTATGTGAATATTTGTATAAACTGATTTTTTGTGTGTTTACTGGTTATCAGATGTTATGAGGCTCTTACCTGCACCTATTCGTCATTGCTGACGCTATTGATTGAATTGTTTAACCACATGATACTTGTGTAAACTATTATGTAAAATCATATGTATGCAAGCATTTGTATTCCTCACAAAGGCTAAATTTATTTAGTTATGTGATATTTACTTATTAATATTACTTTGTCTGTATTTTTTTGGACGAATTTGGTGGTATTTTCACCACCAATGCTGGCAAAAGTACCATCAAATTCAAGCCCGTGGAGGAGGGGCATATGAAAGGTGGCTACACTGAGTCACAGCGCCAGAGATTGCGCCAAAGAGTATTATTCAGCCGCCTCCACTGGCAGTGCTTGCTGAGAAGTCGTCATGGAGAATGCTTATTGAGAAGTGGGCAGTAGGAGTTTCGATGTAGCCATGACTAGTTGTGAGCATGTTGTATGCAGTTGTTCTGATGGGCTAGACAGCCGATGCTGTTCGATTGCGGATGTTGTAATGATCAGAGTGTATGTTTCGTCAATATATATGGAGGTAATAATTTTTTTTTATTTCAAATGTCTTAAACAATAATGCCTCTTGGTCACAGGTTCGGTCAACAAAGCATCTGGCTTGTGTTCATGTATTAGAGTGTAATTCTGGTTTCTATGTGCAAGTATAGTATTTCAGTTTTATTTAATTAATTCAGTGTAAATGGTATTTAAAATATCTTGTCTTTTTGAGGAAGAACCGTGCCAGATGTGTACGTTGAGTCACACTTCCACACACAGAACAGCTACACTTGTGCCTTGTTGTTTCGTAGCTTTCATAGGTGCTGGGGACTTAGTTAATTAATTGTGTTAACGGAAATTCTTTCATTCTTTGTTGTTATTCTATGCAGTCAGATTGCGTACTAATATCAGTCAGGGCCAACCGTTTACGAGACTGCGTAATCGGGCAGACACCCACTAAAATTACAATTATTTGCATAATAAAATATAATTAAGCCCCCATGCAAGGTGTCGAATATATTGCTTCCCCCTACTTATACCTCCCGAGGAGATCACGAATGTAAAGGCAGACGTTCTTCCCGCGAACCATACGCGACTGGAACAGGAAAGGGAGGTAATGACAGTGGCACGTAAAGTGCCCTTCGCCACACACTGTTGGGTGGCTTGCGGAGTATAAATGTAGATGTAGATGTCAAGAGTGAGCCGAGAATACCAAACTACGGGCAATGCAATGGCCGAGGGTCTTCACCTAACAACAGATCAGCAGCGTTTGCGTAGAGTTGTCAGTGCTAAACTACAAGCAACAGTGCATGAAATAACTGCAGAAATTAATGTAGGACGTACAACTAAAGTACCTGTTAGGGCAGTGTGGCGAAATTTGGCGTTAACGGCCTGTGTTAGCAGACGACCAACGCGAGTTTCTTTGGTAATAGCACATTGCCCGCAGCTCCTCTCCTGTGCTCGTGGCGATATCTGCGGACCCTAGGCGACTGCAAAACCGTGGCTTTAGTCAGATGAGTCCAGATTTCAGCTGCTAACAACTGATAGTAGGCTTCGAGTATGGCGCGGACCTCTCCAAGCCATGGACCCGTGTTGACAACAAGGAAGTGTGCAAGCTATTGGTAGCTCCATAATGGTGTAAGCTGTGTTTACATGAAACAGACTGGGTCCTCTAGTCCAGCAGTACAAATCATTTACTAGAAATGGTTATGTTCGGATTCTTGGAGACCATTCGTAGCCGAACGACGATGGATGTCAATGCACCGAGTCACTGGGCCGCAATTTTTCGCGATTGGTTTGAATTCGACAATTCGAACGAAAGATCTGGCCACCCGGCACGCCCGACGTGAGTCCCATCAAATATATATGGAACAAAATCGGGTCAGTTCGTGCACAAAATCCTACACTGTTAACACTTTCGCAATTATGGGCGACTATACAATACTTCTGCAGGGTACTTCCAACGATTTGTTGAGTCCTTGCAACGTCGAGATGCTGCACTATGCCGGGCAAAAAGAGGTCCAACATGATGTTAGGAGGTATCATACGTCTTCTGTCACCTCAATTTATGGCTCTTTGCTGAGCTACCAATTTGGTTTTACTTCTACTGCTCCCAACGGTAATGATGTACAACGCGGCCCGAGCCTTCACGGTGCAACGATAAAGATGGCAGACATTCCCACAGTGAGCACTTTCAGGTGAAGACTAATGGTTGGGAAAATATAGTTTTTTTTAAAAAATCCTTTATCGATTGAATCTCTGGCAATCCTCAACTGTTTTTACGTCGTTACAGTCGGTTGCAAATTTCTTCAGTTAACTGAAAACAATAAAAATCTCTTATTCGACTTCATTTTTTCGAAAAGGATCTCTCCAGTTCTACCCGGTCACAATCGTTCAGTCATCGACAAACATTACTCCATGAGGAGTGGTAGTGATAAAAATGGTTTATGTCATTTATTTGTTTAATCGTATGGCTGGGGCCCCCCGTCGGGCAGGCCGTTCGTCGGGTGCCGGTCTTTCAATTGACGCCACTTCGGCGACCTGCAGTCGATCAGGATGACGATGATGATGATGATGATTATGACAGCGCAACACCCATTCCCTGGGAGGAGAAAATTCCCCGACTCAGCCGGGAATCGAACCCGGGCCCAGAGGATTGACAATCCGCCGCGCTGACCATTCAGCTACTGGGGGCGGACTTTATGTCATTGAATCAGATAAACTAACATTGGGAACACTCTGAATGTGGTCTTTTCCATATTACAAATACCACAGTTTTCTCAACTCCCATGATGATAAGTAATACAATTTACGAATCAATTCCGAGATTTCGGGTTATAATTTCATTTGAAAGTGAAAAATCCCTTCTTTGGTTCAGCGAATAGTTGGGGAAGTGCCATACTATGATTGCCACAGTCAAACTGAATTTGTTGAGCTTCTGGGAAAGAAGTGGAAGTATTCTGTTGATAACTGATACATCGAGTGTTGTCGCTTTTCTTGTTTTTGCTTGTAAATTTGTGAAACCAAATTTTTCAAGAGCCTGTCCTTTTTTTCAGCGTCACTACTTATTTCGTTTATCAGTATCAGATGGAAAATCCTCAGAGAGTAACTCCATTATTTTCTCTTCAACTATCTTGCCATAGCCTGTCATGTGAAACCTGAAGCTGACGTGACTTACAAGTACATAAATTTTTACACGTAATTTTCTAAAAAATTCGTTATTTTGTATTTCTAAGCAATGATTAGCATGAACAAGTTCGTATTATCGCAGGAAAGAAATTGATCTGAAGCGACATAATACATATATGGAAGTTCTGCGGTATGTTAATAATGTACCAAACTAAGAACAAACAGGGCGCCACAGTTCGGCCAGGTTTCGAACGTTAGGGAATACTATGAGCTTTTCCTTTAAAGTGTCCTGACACGGTCTTGGCGCATAATTTTTCATCCGTCTAGGCATAGCTATTGCAGCAGTCGAAAGTGGCACCACGGTAGATAGAGATCACTTCCGTAAACACCAGAAACTGCTTAAGTTCGACAAAATGGCTCTGAGCACTATGGGACTTAACTTCTAAGGTCATCAGTCCCCTAGAACTTAGAACTACCCAAACCTAACTAAACTAAGGACATCACACACACCCATGCCCGAGGCAGGATTCGAACCTGCGACCGTAGCGGTCGCGCGGTTCCAGACTGTAGTGCCTAGAACCGCTCGTCCACTGCGGCCGGCTAAGATGGACACTTCAGTAAGCATAGTGGCCTGAATAATCCATTGTCAGCACTCGTCCGCAGCTCATGATCTAGTGGCTAGCGTTGCTGCATGTAGATCATGGGGTTCCGGGTAAGATTCCCGGCCGGGCTGGGGATTCCCTCTGCCCAGGGACTGGGTGTTTGTGTTATCATCATCATCCGTGACAGTTGCTAGATTGGACCATGTAAAAAAATAGGACTGTGCAAAAATTGGGACTTAGTACGAGCGCTGACGACCGCGCAGTTGAGCGCCATACAAACCAATCATCTTCATTGTCAGCTCGAAATCATTTGACTCCAATGGTTGCACTCTTCGTAATAGAGATGTAACAGTTCCTCCACCAGCACTCTCCACATCGTGTTCTTCGAAGTATAGATTTCACGGTCCGGTAAGCGGGATATTTTAGCTGAATATTCTCCCATGTGATCTATTTTGTCAAATTCTATACACCAACCAGTCGGTGTCTTGGGATCTTAGTTAGCAGAAACTGGTTCGTTCGAGACACAACCAGCTATCTTCAGCAAAGGCGAATGTACAAACAGCACGCTTTTGGTTGCAGGTCAAAACCCTCCACAAATGTGATCGTCAAACATTTTTACTTAAGTGCCAATACTGACATTATAGGGCGCATTCTCGGGCTGCGTAGGTACCGACCTTATGACTGTCTGGTAACCTACATAAATTAGTATGTTATGAGCCTCCAATATATTACCGCGATAAGCTGGCCGTCGGCTCCCACATATTGATCGCTAAGTCGATCGTGCCTTGTTTCAGACTGCCGCCATCCTCAGCGACCTTAAACTGGGGACACTCATTGCCTGGCGAAGTGTTGTTGCGTTGTCTGTGCGAGCGGATGGTTAATACATTAATAACAGTAATTGTAATTACGTTTAAATGCATTATACAATTTGGGACACAATCACAACTGTTTACTAAATGTTTCGAACTTCATTTTTCTTCTAATCATTGCGTTGTATTACTGCAGGCTTAAATTCATATTGTTTGTTGGAAATATTTATCGCATTTGAAAAAGACGGTCTCTATACTGCGCGTTCGCGAATCTATGGCACTTCCTTGTCAAAATTTATACCACAGCAGTTTGCTGGTAAGGGTCGTGCACATACTGTCGGTACTGGAAGATAAACAATAAAACCTTCCTCATCCCACATATTCTAACCCCGCAATGGTCGCGGCACTTTCCCTTCTGCGTCTTAGGTAAGCAGCCAACTTAAAGCCTACTTGGCTCATGGCAGAAATCCCCTCACCCTAAAAATTAAGTAAATCTTAAAATATTATTGTCTCCGTAATTATTTGTTTGTTACTGAGCAGGGAAACTACACTCTTAAGAAGCTCTTAACGTTAGCTGACGGTTTTGGGTTCAGTTGCTAGTTGCATATCATAAAATGCGGCTGAGAACCGCAGGCCGCACGAATACTTGATTTTGCCAACATGTACGCTCACTCCAGCGCTCTTCAGTAACAGAGAACGCGTCAATGAATACACAGCGACCGCAGCGTTCTCAGACTAGTCACACCTGCGGAACAGCGGAAGCAAAGAAGGTAGCCGGTACAGCACTAACTAAAGAGCGACGCCTGATTTCTAGTGCATGCATCCCTCTACATTACACTCGTACTTATTCTGTTTCTCATCTCTGACGTATAACTGTGTTGAGGTACTCATGAAGGATAGTTACACTGCGAAAGAGAAAGAGGGATTTTCTTCACAGTTGTATGTGGCACTTCAATTTCCGCTAAATAGATTCTGCATAACTCACAGGTAACATGCAAGATTTTTTTTATTAAACATAATTTTCGAGCACGTGCCTCACATAATTACTCATTCAAGTTCTCTTACCGTCTGAAATATTCATATCACAGGTTCTAGAAATATTCAGTTTCGGATTTGCTATCGTTCGTATAACTTTTGTTCTAAAGTATTCAGCGAGTACTGTATAGTGGTGCTTCAAATTGATCTTAAAATTTGCCACGAAAAGAGATTGTATTTTCTGCTTAGATTTTCTGGTAATGCCGATAATGTCTTTTGCCTTATTAGTCTTAAGCGACGAACTTCATGCGTAAGACACAACAGAGGAACAGAATAACAGCTCTGATAGTAACTACTGCAATGGTATGGCGATGCTCCCTTTGGGGACGAAAAAGAAACAGCCTTTTCGAGAGACATTGATACATAGAAGCGGTTATCTGTGTTCCAGGCGCAACTTCCCATTGTTCCTACCTTTACGAACATACTGTAATGATTTTAAAAGCAACAATTTTACGTTACAATAACTATACCTTACAGCGATTCATCTACTTTGGCGGTCATATCTACTGGGCTATGTAAAGAACGTTTCCCATCAATGGAGGGAGGCGCACTATAATGTTTTAACTCAGTTCACAGAGTGTTTGAATTCCAGAGTCAAGTGACAAAAAGGTGAGAAACATCTATCTATCCTTCAGGCTTTCTGGGAGAAATCAATGATCAACCAAATTAATCAGTAGTATCTTCGTATACCAGAACGCGATAAACTTCTGGTTAAGTGTAACGCAGCGGGTCAAATTAAATAGCAGAGACAGAGGATTGTTTACATTGTTTAAATCCCGTCACAAACTATGTCAGTGCTCTCCCCCCAATCATAGATAAGCACCTATTGAAGATGAAATTTTAGGATATTTTCTTGACGAAATTTTTGTTGCATAAAAAGTTTATACTTTTTGGCGCAGCCTTTTGGCCTTCAATTTCAGTCGACTAATTGTTGAAGGCGGTGCGCGGTGTATTCCGGCATAGGGTGGTTGGGGGCAAGACAGAGCAACGACATCTAGACATGAGAGGAAGGCAAGTAACGAAGTTGACGAAACATCGCGAAAAGAATGATGACATTAATTCGGATACAAACTCAGAAAGTTTGAGTTTGATATGCGTGCTCCAAACAGTTGCATTTTACACTGGTACCTAGGCCGTATTAGACTAGTAGATAAGAGCAAAAAGAATAGCATCTGTACTTACATGTTTTTTCCGCCTAGATGGGAATAGTAGCTATAACGGGTAACGACTCGTCATTCTTCTGTACTCCATCTAGACAGAAAACAAATGTATGATTAATGAACACAATATTTCTTGAAGTGAGTAATGCTAATTGCATTATGTGATCAAAACAAAGTTCGTACGTGAAAATGTGTTTATGGTTCTAAAGTTAAGCGCGACCTCTGGCATGTGATAGACGAAACGAAACGTAGATGCTAGCGAAAAACTGTAATAACTGTAAGTAATCACGTATTTACATAAAAAATAAAACTGTTTGAAAGTCTACAAATATAGCATTTCAAAACAAAACTATCATTCTAAAATCATTTGATGAAGGAAAAAAAACAACGCGTCACGAACAAAATACATCGCAGCAAAAGGAGATTTTATTTACAAAACGAACGTTTTCCAGAGCACAGTGAAGCTGCCGCTGCCGCCGCCGCCTTCAAGGAGCTGTTCCCCTGGATGCCGACAGATTCACACCTTCCCATCGGTATGACAAAGAACGTATTTGGGATTTATCAGACCACGCCAACATCTAGTGGCGATGGTCACGTGCCCATTTCAGTCGTAGCTGCCGATGTGGTGGTGTTAACATTGGCACATCCATGAGTCGTTGACTGCGGAGGCCAATCGTTATGAGTGTTCGGTGCACTGTGTGTTGGACACACTTGTACTCTGCCCTGTCTTGTGTTAGTTCCACCACAGTTCGCCGCCTGTTCTGTTTTACCGGTCTGCTCAGCCTGCGACGTCTGACATCTGGAACGAGGGGTGGCCACCCAGCTCCACGACCTCTGGACGTGGTTCCACCTTGGTTTCGTCACGTGTTGAATACAGTCATCACAGCACTCCTCGAACATCCGCCAAGTCGTGCAGTTTCCCAAATGCTCGTGCCGAGCCCTCGGGCTATCATAATCTGCCCTTGGTCAAACTCAGATACATCGCGCGCCTTCCACAACGCACGGACAGCACGCTCACTGATACTGCATGCGTCTGATTAGCTGTCACTAGTCCCGAGACGGCAGTATGTCAGTGGTCATAATGTACTGGCTGATCAGTGCAAATCTGTGTGTCTATCGTCGACTTCACATTATTTTATTATTTTACAATTTGTATCTTATTTCCACAGTATTGTGTGTGTGTGTGTGTGTGTGTGTGTGTATTCTTATGATAAACTTATACCGAACTTTTTTCTAGTTTGCGTATTAGCTTTATGAAATTGTTTGTGATAATGTATTTGCTCGTAAGTTATAATTTATGATATTGGAGAGAATTTTACAAGTCTTGTCCTCAAGAGGCAATATTCACGAATTTGCGGCACTGGGATATCTTGCTACACTGTATAGCAGTACAAACTTTTGTTTCCTCATGATTTGCTTAAGTTATTAATGTTAGCACTACTTTTCTTCACACTGAATCGCTGTAACATTCCAATAAACTGTCAACAACAAAAATGGAAGTTTCGATAGCTCTACTAAACAAAAAATATTGCATCACATTCTAAGATGAAACACTGGAGCTCACTTAGTTTCCTGTTTTACCATTTTATTGGCCTATAAGGCTTGATTAAAACTCATTTCCTTGAACACATCGGACACACTATTTTCGAGAAAAAGAGGTAGTAGTACGGTAGATGTCTGACACCCAATATATAAGAACGTACACACTACGTGTACATCAAGTAAGGCAGCTCATGAAACAAAACAAATGGTGTGTCGCAAGGGGCGGTGTTGTGGTGGGTTCTCTACACACTATTTACACTTGACGTGCCTATCGCAAACCACGTAGGCGGACGAAGCTTGAATGTGTGACAGATTCATCGATTGACCCAGTAACCAGCTGGGTCTTCAAGTGGCTCCTGACTTTCAACAAGACAAAAGCAAATGTATTATCAGCGTCGGAACATCCTGGCGAACTTACAGACTGTCCACGTTCACAGGAACAGAGTGCTACAGAGCAGAACTGTGCCTCACCTCATCGTTACGTAGTTGACTCGGTTGACGTGGCACCAGCACGCTCAGAGACTTCGGGGGAGGCGCTGAGTCGTCTCAAGCACCTCTGTGTAGCTACATCAGTGTTACCAGAAAAAGTCTGCGTCATTCTGCAGAAGCCACTGCAGCGACCGGTTCTGAAGTATGCCTTTATTGGGTAGGGCGGAGTAGCACCAGCCCGAGTTAAAGCAGAATCAAATCTACAACCTAAAAACACACACACTGTATTAGTGACAGCACCAGAAGCAATGCCTTTAACTTTTATTCTTCGCTGTGATAACAGCAGCCTTCAACTCAACTTTATACACAGTCACGCGCGAGCGACGATGACGACTCTGGCTTGGAGTTGTACATGTGCAACAGCATTGAACGGCACACAATAGGGTGTCGCTATCGTCATCGTCGCTCGCGTGCGACTGCGTATAAGGCTGTTGTCTATAGTTGAGTTGAATACTGCTGTTATCATAGCGAAGAATAAAGTTAAAGGCATTGCTTCTCGTGCTGTTATTGATGGACCGTCGTGATTCTAGGTTGTAGATTTGATTTTGCTGTAACTCGGACTGGTGCTACTTCGCCTGGTAACCGTGATGGTTGGTTAACTTGTATTTGCTAGATGTGGAGGTATAAGCGAGTACGGTGGCCTTGAGAGTTTTGCTCGTAGAAATGCAATTTTTTTATCGTTCTTTTCATTTTATTGAAGTTATAGGTGGTAGCAGTTCTTATTTAGTTCCTGCGCAAGCTTTGTTTATACGTACTCGTGGTCGCAGGAAGGTAGATGTTGATGAGGTTGTATATTTTTGAGGTAAAGGACATAGCAGTTGAGAAGACACGTCTAGCCAAGACACACAAAGTCTACAAGTCGCACAATCAGCGGGCGTTTTCGGCAGACTGCGGGATACTTTTACGAGGAAGCGTCATATCAAGACACTTGGCCACAAAATCCATCGTAATATCAACACGAGAGAGCCAGATGAACTGACTAGGTAGCCAGCACCGGATGAATGTAAGAGTCAAGAGAACTGAGTCCGGTTCTGAGCAGCGGCTCTGATTAGTTTGGACCAAACCTCTGTGTGGACTAGCGGGACTAAGTCAGCTAGTAGACATCAAGCATTGGTAGTAAATTACAGTGACTTTCAGATGCACTATTTACAACAACAACTTCCCTGACTGTCTGACAAAACTGGTTCCCTGAAATCCAACAACTGCTGCCTCGGCGCCACATGCAGATGCCAAGTTTAGAGAAACGGGCTGCGAACACAGACAGCACAAAACAGGGCAACTTTGCTAGTCTTCCCAGTCGGGCACGCCTTTCATCAAATCTTTGTCCATACTGATACAGAACACACACACTTTTTCAGAAACGCCTGTTTCTCTAATGCTATCCCGATTTTAATTTGTGCGCTGCGGTTCCAGTCATTTTCGATGCCCCCGCCACCTGGGCGTTAAAAAAAACGTGTTCCATATTTTGAGTAGTAGTAGTAGTAGTAGTAGTAGTAGTAGTAGTAAGACAAAATGTTCAGTAAACATGGGCTCTAAAAGGCATACCCTAAGAGCAGTAAGCACTTTTTCATCTTCGCTATTGTGAAACATCTCTTCTGCAGCAAACTCTTTGCTTTCCATTTTTTCGGAGGAGGCAATATGGACCATAACAAGCAAAAATGTCCCGTAAACATGGTCTCTAAAATGCATACTGTAACAGGTATGAGAACTTATTCAGTAGAAGACAGATGTTTGATAGGAACGAAGATGAACGAGTGCTCATAGCTCTTAAAAGGATGCATTTTAGTTCCTATGTTTACGAGACTTTTTGTTTTGGTCAATATTATTATCTACCTATCCTACAGCCTTACCCAGCAGACATATTTCTTCTGGACGTACACGTTAACAGAATGTGGATGGTGTCTCAAGACCCTCAGATGGTAGAATGTAGTCCCTTAACAACCAAGCACTGCAATTCCACACATATCGTTGTTCCACATGCAACAGTATGACGCACGTTACGTACGCTTGGCCCCTTCCCTTAGTGTTTACATTAGATTCAATGCTTTCTAAAAGGACATGAATGTAGACGATTGGAACACGGTCGTTGCCGAATTGTAAATCGCCACGTGATCTCACTAATTTAGTTTACTGATGAGGCCACTTTCATTCGCTAACGGTATGAGTAACTCTTAACGCATATACGACGTCCGACGAAAACCAACACGTCTTTGTGGAGACACTTTAAGAACATTTCTCTGCAAAGTGTGATGTCGAATGAGAATCAGATTATTAGGTCTGTTGTGCTACCGCATCGTCTTTTTCACATGTCGACTACGTCATCGATTTTACACTGTATACATAGACATTTTCACGTCTGTCTGGGACATGTCGTCCCCGTATAAAATTAAAAGCCGTTCTCATCGACCGGTTGTGACAGCTTTCGGGATGTTTCTCTTGATTATAAGGCAAAAGCCTGAACTGGAATTCATATACCCGTTGGAGACTGCTCTGCCCTCTACCAACGCACCTGACATTTGGCTGAACAGTCTTTGACTACCAAAGCGTAATTATTCCGACGACCCGTTCTACCGAAGAAATGAGGAGACAAAAAAATATTCTTAAAAAGTAATTTCAATTACTGCAATCTGTATATCGGATATCCACAACAGGCCACATGTTAAGGAATGGCTGGCGATTTTCAGAAAGACTTGTAAAGGAAAGGAGCGGCGGATTCCGCGGTCCACGCGGTGCCTCCCGTGCGGGGACGACGAACTGGGCACAGCGCCAGTGTCGCAACCGGGGTCACGTGACCCAGTGCGGTGTCTCGTGAGCAGACCTGTTGCCGGCCGCGGCCCACGCTGGCCGATCCACAAGGAAAACTTCGCCGGCTCGGCGTCACGCCTACGGCTGCTGTCCGCCCTCGGTGGGCACGTGGCTAACAAGTCAATGATACGGCACGCTCACATCGACTCCGTGAGCTAACTCACTGCGCCTCGCACACTGCCACCTGCCGTATCTGACAGGTAGCTAATATTAGCTTTCCTTACGGCTGTTCTTATCGTATGCCTACCCTCTCCAGGAGTTAACTTGCTGTAGAGCTCCACGAAAAAATGTGCAATTAGCCTAACCAAGAAGCCCAGAAAGCCCTCGTGCATGGTTGATAACAGGTCGGCTACACGAACAGTAAATCAGAGATCTGATATGTAACGTTTCTTAACCCACATCTTCCTTTTCCGATGTCACAATTTTAGATAATGATGCTCACCATTGCCGAAATTGTGATAAGTAAGGCCATACAGGACGCAAGAGGCACTGTAATTGGAGGAGAAAGGATCAATACTTTAAATACGCAGATGAGCATACAGTTTTGGGGTAATCAGAAGATGAGCAACAGCAGAGGTTGAGGAGAACTGCAAGAAGGACGAGGGATACGGAATAAGAATAAATATAGAAAAGAAATGGCTCTAAGCACTATGGGACTTAACTTCTGAGATCATCAGTCCCCTAGACTTAGAACTACTTAAACCTAACTAACCTAAGGACATCACACACATCCACACCCGAGGCAGGATTCTAACTGGCGACCGTAGCGGTCGCGTGGTTCCAGACTTTAGCGCCTAGAACCGCTTGGCCACTCCGGATGGCGAAGAACAAGTAAAATCATTTCTGTATCTCAGATATCTTAGTAACGTGGAACGAAAGCTTTACGTAATACGCAAAGAGGACATCTACATTACATCTACATTATGTGATCAAAAGTATCCGCACACCTGGCTGAAAATGAATGACAAGTTCGTGGCGCCCTCCATCGGTAATGCTGGAATTCAATGTGGCGTTGGCCCACCCTTAGCCTTGATGACAGCTTCCACTGTCGCAGGCATACGTTCAATCAGTTGCTGGAAGGTTTTGTGAGGAATGGCAGCCCAATCTTCACGAAGTGCTGCACTGAGAAGAGGTATCGATGTCGGTCGGTGAGGTCTGGCACACCGTCGGCGTTCCAAAACATCCGAAAAGTTTTCTGTAGGGTTCAGGTCAGGACTCTATACAGGCCTGTCCATTACAGGGATGTTGTCACGTAACCACCCCGCCACAGGCCGATAGTGTTGAAAGATACAATCGCCATGCCTGAATTGCTCTTCAACAGTGAGAATCAAGAAGTTGCTTAAAACATCAATGTAGGCCTGTGCTGTGATAGTGCCACGCAAAACAACAAGGGGTGCAAGCCGCCTCCATGAGAAACACGACCACACCGTAACACCGCCGCCTCCGAATTTTACTGTTGGCACTGCACACGCTGGCAGATGACGTTCACCGGGCATTAGCAATAACCTATTCGCGTTTTCCAAATGTAGAAAATTTGTAACATTTTCCAAGAACACCAACTGAAGATGCCGCAATTAGGGCGAAACATGTTTGGCGAAGCATATCTAGTATCTCAGTTTTGGTCTTTAATTTCAGGTTCTAACATAATGTCTCCATTCAATGAAAATTACGATGACCAGACAGAATGGCAGCCGGTAGCACACACAAGTCACCTAATTCTCTTTAACCCGGGGATTAGGGCAATGAACTTTGATGTCTGGTTTAATCACATTCCATATGTGTTCGATCGGGTTCAGATCTGACGAGTTGGGAGGCCAGCACATCAACAGGAAATCGCGACTGTGCTCGTCGAACTACTCGATGACACCCCAGGTCCTGTGACATGGACCATTATCTTGCTGAAAAATGCCACTGCCGGGGGGAAATATGATCATCATGAAAGGGTGCACGTGGTCTGCAACCAGTGTACGATACTCCTTGGTCGTCGTGGTGCCTTGCACGAGTTCTATTGGGTTGATGGGTCCCACCTGAAATGTCCCCCCAGAGCTTAATGGAGTCGCCGTCCCGCAGTACAGGTGTCAAGGAGCTGTTCCCCTAGAAGACTACGGATTCGCGCCTTCCCAATGTCATGATGAGGAAGGTATCGGGATTCATCACACCATGCAAAGCTCTGCCACTACGTTGACGTCCAGTGCCGATGGTCACGTGCCAATTTCAGCCACAGTTGCCGATATCGTGATGTTAACACTGGCACTTGCATGGATCGTCGGCTGCAGAGACCCATCGTTACGAGTGTTCGGTGCACTGTGTGTTCAGACACACTTGTACTCTGGCCAGCATTGTAAGTCTCATGCTCGCCACCTGTCCTGTTTCACCCGTCTGCTCAGCCTATGATGTAAGACATCTGTAATGAATGGTGGCCGCCCACCTCCACGATGTGTGGACGTGGTTTCACCTTGATTTTACCACGTGTTGCATACACGCATCACAGCACTCCTCGAACATTCGCCAAGTTGTGCAGTTTCGCAAATGCTCATAATCCGCCCTCGGTGAAACTCAGATAGATCGCGCACCTTTCTAATTCTACACACGGACAGCACGCTCACCTCACTGATGCCATGTGCGCGTGTGTTTTTATAGCATTCTTTCCTCGCCAGGTGACGCTCTTATCGCCTCCATGTGTTTACATCGATAGTAGATCGGTCGTCATAATGTTCTAGCTGATCAATATGAAAATGAAATGATCGTGTGGCATTGTTGGCCGGGAGGTCCCAGTCGGGTTCGGCCGCCTAGTGCAAGTCTTATTTCAGTCGGCGCCACATTGGGCGACTTGCGGCCGATGGTGAGGATGAAATGATGAGGACAACACAACACCCAGTCCCCGAGCGGAGAAAATCTCCAACCCGGTCGGGAATCTCCAACCCGGTCGGGAATCTCCAACCCGGTCGGGAATCTCCAACCCGGTCGGGAATCTCCAACCCGGTCGGGAATCTCCAACCCGGTCGGGAATCTCCAACCCGGTCGGGAATCTCCAACCCGGTCGGGAATCTCCAACCCGGTCGGGAATCTCCAACCCGGTCGGGAATCTCCAACCCGGTCGGGAATCTCCAACCCGGTCGGGAATCTCCAACCCGGTCGGGAATCTCCAACCCGGTCGGGAATCTCCAACCCGGTCGGGAATCTCCAACCCGGTCGGGAATCTCCAACCCGGTCGGGAATCTCCAACCCGGTCGGGAATCTCCAACCCGGTCGGGAATCTCCAACCCGGTCGGGAATCTCCAACCCGGTCGGGAATCTCCAACCCGGTCGGGAATCTCCAACCCGGTCGGGAATCTCCAACCCGGTCGGGAATCTCCAACCCGGTCGGGAATCTCCAACCCGGTCGGGAATCTAACCCGGGCTCAGTGCATGGGAGGCAAGCACGGTACCACCCATCTGAGCAGGCGGACTGGTGAGGTGGGTGGACTGCTGTGGCCTGTTGTGGGGTTGTGAACCACTGAGGGCTACGGCGGGACGAAGCCTCTCCATCGTTTCTAGGTCCTCGGTTTAATACACAGTTGGTTACTGCGACTTGAATACCAAGAAAAAGACGACCAACTCTGATTTACAACGATTTTCATTCACATATTCTCGGACAGTCTTAGCGTTGAGACACGGTAACTTTTAAAACGTGACAAGAATTTTCTAGAAACCACAGCGTTAGTGTACTCTGGAACAAGACTTTTTGGCACGACTTCATTCGAAATTTTGAGAGGATGCCTTTTCCTAGCACCGGTTGTAGAGTCCTCGAATGATAAGCAGCAGCAGTCTCTCCCCCCACCCCCGCCCCTTTCCTTTCCGGTCCCACCCCAGTCACCAACTGTGAATCTGCGTGCAACGTTTGGATTTAGTAAGAAGAATAAAAATTGACGTAGGAATTCTGAAGAAATCTTTCAGCCATCCTTTCAGCACGTGAGCTTCAGTCTGTCACAGTACCACCAGTATAGTGCAATCTCACGTTTGCCTTTCCCTCTACGTCTAGAGTATTTGTAGGATAGTTCTTTCTTACAGCATTATGGATAATACGCCTGAACTATTGATAATTCAGATTTACGCTGCCCTTTGTTTTATTTCTTTTTGTAGAATTCCGAATCAAGACTCCCAAATGAGCTGGTAAGATTTTGAAATAGCCAATCTCGATTTTATTACCTGTTGATGTTCATAATTATCTTCACCCCGGTCGAACCTAGGAAATTTTTGACATCGCTCTTTTCACGTTCTCCTTTCACGTCTGGAAATGTTTGTTCTGTAAAAAATTTCCGAGTTCTCCCGTTGTTGCAGTCCACGTTAAACTTTAGGTAGTCCACGTTAAAATGAAGATCCCCTGCCACAGGCTGACTAACTTTGATCGAAGATCGGAGGCAAGTAAGCCCTTCTCGCTTCCAACATGACCATGCCCTGGGGAAATGCAATGTTCGAACCAACCCTCAGGTTGATGACAGTTTTATTTTTTTATTTACTTTTCTGATGCAGTCAGAAAGAGGGTTTTCTTCAGAATCACTAGCTTTAAGATTGGTGGAACGAGAATACACAGAAAAGAATCATCAGTAAAATAGGGGACAACAGTATATTAGTAAACATTTAAATCACGGAAAACACCCAAAAAACGCTATATGATGATATTTGGGGAAAAAGTTTGACAATCCGAAGAATGAGTCCAAGTAGAGTAACTAAAAGTTTAGAATGCCTTTAGAAATGAGGGTGACTGAGCTTGAGAAGGCGTGGCAAGATGGAGGATTTGGTTTATACAAACAAAACACAGTAGACAGAATCAAACATAGTCACGAAATTAGTAAATAGGTAACAGTACAATGGAAAGAAGGTGAACAGAATAAGCACTTAAAACCGGTAAACGACCGCGACCATGATGTCTCTCAGAGCGTAATGGTGAGGGGTAAAGCTAAACTGATTGCTTGAACATAATCTTGAGGTGGACTGTAACAAAGAGAGATGAACGACGACGACGACGGCAAGGCAATCACGAGAAGGAAGTCAATTAACTTAGATCACTTTTGTGTCCTGCCCTGCCCGTTTGCCAAGTACGAACAGCCAGTGTGGCACAACAGAAAGCAGTGTCAGGTGTAGTGCAAACTGTGGTATCAACTAGTCAGGCTCGACTTATCGCATCATATAAAGACACTAATTCTACTTCCAGTCTGATAATGAAGAGATTAATCAGATTAAAAACTTTACACATATCGAACAAGGTTTTGAATGAATAGCTACTCTGGAATTCCCCTTCTTTCTATTTGACGTCACTTCGGCGATTTGAGCATCCCGAACATACCCACTATCATCCTACCGAGAGGAAGGGAACCTGCAGTTTAATGTGGAATCCGGCGACTCCTCACATCGCCGACAGGTGAAAGTAAGATTAAAACGCAGACTGCAAATCCGTGATCCGATCGGAATTCCATCCCATAATTTCTCGGATCCTGGGTCGCGCTTTACCGCTAGACCACCACGCCCGAGATGACGACGACGACGACAGGAAATGATGAGGACGATGTAAACACCCGGGCCACGAAAAACCTTCGACCCGGTCAGTGATGTAGATGCGCTCGCAGTTCTCGCTTTAAATTTCTTACTAAAGAGTAATAAAAAACGTAGGTAATGTGCGGTATAAAGTTGAGGAGTTGAACGTTAATTTGCTCAATGGAACAAACGACGGGCTCAATACCGTAAAATGTAACAAAAGTATGTACTTACAACTCTTTTCATTCATGGGCACCACTGAGACGAAAAAGTGCAGTGCAGTATACAAATGCTAATAAAGCAAAAATCGCCGTGAACACTGAGGCAATCATCCCACCGAAGCACCAGGTTGAAAATACCAGTTTGGTGAAACACGCTGTTCTGCTGCGTGAAGAAGTCCGTAAATGACCACTGCACATCCTCATCCGATAGGAATCGTCGACTCCTGAAGGCCGTTTATGAGGGATCGAAGGAGTGATAATCGCATGGGAAGAGATCACAGTCCTATAGGGTAAGTGCTCGAGTATCTCCCACTTGAGTTGGTATAACTTCTGCGTTACGACATTCGCGATATGGGGACGTGCGCTATCATCAAGTAACATAGAACTTGGTGCACCATATCACAACGATGGTTTCGTCTTACACCCTACCCCAAACACATTCTTCTTTTATCGATGCATGTCTACCGGTGTTTGACCTGGGGCAGCCACGAAAAGAAAGAACAACAGCACGGGGGTCCTGTTTAGACGCAATAGCTAGTCACGTCGCCATAGTATACGTTGTCTCGTTAACCGAACGCCACGCTAACCCCTTCCTACATGTCGGTGGTTATAAACATGCATCGAAATCGGGCTACGTCTTCAAACGGAAACTTTTTGTTCGCCCCTTATAATTAAACATAGTTTTCCTTTGCTCTTACGCATGGGAAAAGTGTAAACGTTCACAAGTTGCGTTACCAACGTTGATATATTTACCTTTATCGCTGCGTACTTCTCTATAATTACATGTTACATATTTTAACTCTATGGAAGTTAAAATGACATTATTGCTTGTTTACATTTCTTGTTTCCCTATAAACTAATCTAATTCACGACAGAAGTTGAAGACGCAAAGTAAATTCTCTAAATACCCGTTCTATTGTAAAAACATGTGGTTTATTCTGAGTTGGATTACGAAGTGAGTGCTTCTGCTTATTTTTTAAGATACGAAATTTCATTTCTCATAAACACATAAGACACCTAACAATACTATGAGCTGCATTGTAGTAACTATTACAGTACGTAGCAAAAGTGTTTGGTGTGCTGTCGAGAGTAACAGAATGGTAAATAAGAGAATAGAGGCTTAGTTTTCCGATTACTAGCGATTTGTGATGTGCGAAGAACAAATTAGAGCAGTGGTCTGAGAAGCGCAAATGATACTAACGCAGATACAAAAGACTGGAAACTCCACAAACGAATTTTCTTTGATTGGTGCGCAACGTTATGTTGCTGCCAGCATTTCATAGTACAAACATCAGTTTCCTACGTATCGCGCATTTTTACGACAGTATTGCGGGCAACAGATTCTTGATGAGTGGACATTAAGGATAAACTATTTTTAGATTTTTGTGAAGTGTGCGATGCTGTGTAAGTAACCACCATCAATGGATTACAGCCGACGAAACAGCGAACGTATGAGGTCGTTTCACTGGCAATTTCATTGTTTGCAAAGTCTGCAGAGAAGAACCATCAAAGCCATTACTGATTACGTGAAAACTGTTGGAACGTACAAATAATTCAAAGGTTTCTCGTAGGCACAAAATGCTTTCATTGAACCGAGGATCGAAAATGCTATGGCGTACACCCATAGCAACTTCGGCTCCCGACATCAGGTCTTTGCATAAATTGTTAGAAATGGGTGAGACGTTAAATGAAAGCTGCCTACCATAAGAACTAATACTGAGCATAGGGTACTGAGTAAGTTTGACGGTGTTTTAGCAAGAAGTACAGGCCTTCCGACATTTGATTCTAGTTGCAATGTATTCTTGGAAGATATGACGACGCTCCTGTGGATATTTCTCTAGGAGTATTTCGTCTCCTGAAATTTGCACCATCAACATCTTGCGATGTGGTGAGAGCTTGTATTCTTACAGAAGCATTTTTTCTGATCGGTGACATACTACACCTGCAGAGAATTTGGGGAAGAAGTCTATTGTTCATTCCACTTCAAAATGAAAGTTAAGGCAGAAGATGTTCATGAAGATAGATATTTTAATTAACAGACGTGACCGAAAATTATTTTCTTTGACTAGTGCAGAATAGATCTCTAAAACGAAGAAAAGCAGTTTAAGTCAAATGCACCCTCCCGAAGTACTTTTCACGTTCCTGGTACGTGCTTTTTACGATCGTATACGAGTAGTAAACGGTGATGAGATTAAGAAGTATATTTATTTTAAATATTTAATAAAATATTTTAGTGATATTACAACACCGCCTTGCACATATTACGCATTTTCATTAGCGATATATGAACACATTTTGAGTGGTGATATTTCATAAAAATCCGTGCTCTGCCGATGAGAAAAATGATCACGTCCCAGTACGAAATAAACTGAAATACTTCCCCCAGGGCATCTCCCGTAATGAATACGACAGCAAAATGTAGACGAACTAGGGCGTATGAGAGGAATATTGGCAATCTTCGTTCTCAGTCACTATCCGTGAATGGAACAAAAAGAGGGCCACTGATTCTTGTACACCATGTGTCCTTCACTATACACTGAACACTGAACATACATTAGCCGACACGAGACACACATATGGATGTAGACACGATAATTCCACTTCTTTCTCATATGGATCATAACACAGTTTTGGCAACAAACAGAGCTGCTGGAAACTTTTAGCGGAGTCGCATAATGAAACTGATCGAAATAGGAATGTTGCAGGTCTTTTGGTATCATTTATAATGTGAACCAGGCATATATAAACACACATCATGACGGTCTTGGTTGTAGATTTCTGGAGCTGCATTATAGGGTGGGGAATTTTAGGATTCTCCTTGATAAGTCAGGGGTGCACTACATAGAGGAAACAGCAGCACTTGAGGCGATTGTTCGAGGTCCTCTGATGAAAGCTCCCAGTCGATAGGCAGAGAGCAAAATCAGTACGCTTGCGAAGTTAAGACACTTCGGAAGACTTTATTTTAACAGTGAAGTGCCGAAGCATTCGTAACAAAGTTCTCGAACGTACTTCCATCCAGGAAAGTGGTCGCACTCAAATTGTTCTGGGAACTAATAGCTTGATGAAACCAGAAGTAGAAAACTCCGAAGTTTTTAGCGAGGTATGAGACGTATATCGAAAAAGACAGATCAGACGACTTCGGAGGGGAAGTGTTCATTGTGCAGTCGACACATTATCTCTACTGAGATTGAAACTGATTCTAACTGTGAAGATACACGGATAAGAGAAACCAAACTAGGTGAACTCAAGTTAACCATAGGACGTTTTTATCTGTCGCGGGTTAATAATTACAGAATATTCAAATGAAGTTTACGCTCAGTAGCGCGAAAACACGCCAATCATGCAATATTAGTTGGAGGCTACTTTAACCTACTGAGTATTGACTGGAACGTGTATGGATTCATTGTAGGTGATACAGACGTTCTTGTTAAATAGCTCTGAGCAAGTTTTTTGATAACTTGTCTTAAGTACTTAGTTCATCTGCTCACACACAATAAAAGTATTTTGGATCTTGTAGTTCGACCAGGCCTGAGCTTATCTGTGTCGCTATAGACAGGGCATAGTGATCTTGATATCATAGCGATTACAGTTACTAAAGTCAACAAAACCATCAAGGAGGCGAGGAAGTTATTTATACTGGAAAGAGCAGGTAAGTAGTTGTTAGCATCCTGCATATGCAATGGATAGGAACAGCTTAGTTCCAATATGATGGGCGTAATAAGCAAAGTTTGAACAGATTGTACATCGCGCTCTGGAGAAATGTGTGTCCAGTAAGTGGATTAAGTACGGAAAAGACCAGCTGTCGTTTAATGATAAAATTCCAAAAATACTGAGGAAGCAAAGACTGAAAAGAACGCGCAAATGACGACAGGCAAAAGTTAGAAATTCACGCGTCTATAAAAGATCGAAACGCGAAGCGTACAATGAACTATTGTCCCATGTAGCTTATCGAAAGATAATGACGAGAACCAAGGAAATTCTGGTCTTGTGTAAAATCACTAAACGAGTCGAGGGCTTCTTTACAGTGACTCATCAAGTAGTGTGATGTAGCAATAAACGACAGCGAAAGGAAATCTGAAGTTTTCAGTTTCGTGTTTAAAAACAAAACAAAAATCACTGACGCAGGAAGATTTACTGAAACACCATCGTTTGATAGTCAAACACAATCCCGTACGGAGCAGCAACTGACTAGCCGGCCGGGGTAACCGAGCGGTTCTAGGCGCTTCAGTAGCTTACGTTCATTAGAGTAAGATGCAAATATATTAAGTAAATCGGTCAATAACGTTCCGTGATTTTTGGTAAAAACTTTAAACAGCTACTTGTCTTTATATAGTAGTACAGCTGTTCATAAATGCTCGATCTGAGGGTGAGGATGAGGATGAGCAAGGTTTTACGGCTGTTGGCAGCTAGCACTAAATGAAGACAAATTTTAAGTTAATGGAGATTAGTAGGAAAAACGATCCCGTAATGTTCGAATACAGCATTACTAATGTACTACCTGACACAATAACGTCGATTTAATATCTAGGTGTAACGCTGCAAAGCGATCTGAAATGGGGTGATCACGTAAGGACGCTTGTTGGGAAGGCAAATGGTCGACTTCAGCTTATTGGGAGCATTTTATGGAAGTGTGGTTTATTGGGAGCATTTTATGGAAGTGTGGTTCCTCTGTGGCTACAGCGTATAGAACATTCATTAGTGCGACCCATTCTCGAGAATTGCCCATGTGTTTGGGATCGCCACCAGGTCAGATTAAAGGAAGACATCCAACATATCGAAGCAGTTTAGATGGAGCTGCTAGGTTTCTTGCTGGTAGGTTCGATCAATACGAGAGTGTAACGGGTATGCTTCGTGAAATCACGAAGATAGCGTTCTTCTCGCGAAAAGCTACTGAGAAAATTTTCGAAAAAGGCATTTACAGCTGATTGCAGAAAGATTTTACTGCCGCCAACGTACATTTAGCTAAAGGATAGCAAGACAAGATAGGAGAAATTAGGATTCGTAGGGAGGTATATAATTAATCGTTTTTCCCTCGCTCCAATTACGAGTGAAATAGGAAAGTAAATGTTTAATAGTGGTAGGTGGTAACCTCCCGCCATACTCTATATAGTGGCTTGCGGAGTATTTATGTAGATATAGATAGGTGACTAGTCAGTTTTTGCAAATTATGTCGCTAACGCTGTCCTGGTGAAGCTATGTTGTTCGTATCGACCTCAAGGCCGTCGTTAATTTTATATCAGAATCTACAGACGTGGTCTGACGAGCCACTCGTGGCAGTCGAGCTGTCTGATCATTAACAGCTATCTTCCCGTCACCAGATCGTTTGATCTAGTCCCGAATACATTTTTTGTTCTCAGCTTCTGTGCACTTACACTGACATCTTAGGTCGTACGCAGTTTGACGCAACAAAACAGAAATGTATGAGTTTTGAAAGAGCATGAAATTTGACCCGGTTGTGGAGGAATCTCATGTCAGTGCTTTATACGCTACGTAGCGATTCTCGTCATTTATTACCTTGAAATGATAATTAAATGGACAACCTAGCTACAAAGAGGCGTTGATATACTTCACTGAGGACAGACTGAAAATGTGTGCCCCGACCGGGACTCGAACCCGGGATCTCCTGCTTACATGACAAACGCTCTATCCATCTGAGCCACTGAGAGCACAGAGGATAGTGCGACTGCAGTGACTTATCCCGTGTACGCTCCCAGTGAGACCCACATTACCAGCATGTCCATACCATTACATTTGTAGTGCGCGTAATAGATGTTTGCCCATCATACTCATTACTCGTGGCAGATTAATCTGTGTGGACATGTTGGGAATGTGGGTTTCACGGGGAACGTACAAGGGATAAGTTCCTGCAGTCGCACTATCCTCTGTGCTCTCGGTGGCTCAGATGGATAGAACGTCTGCCATGTAAGCAGGAGATCCCGGGTTCGAGTCCCGGTCGGGGCACACATTTTCAACATGTCCCCAATGTAGTATATCAACGCCTCTTTGCAGCAAGGGTGTCCATTTAATTATTTCATTCAAGCAAAGCTGCATGGTCATTAACGGTAACTGTTCTTTCGGGAACAGATACTGCCGTCATATATCACCTTGTTGGGCATGCAGATGTCGCTTTTTTTTTGGTACACGCTGCCATTTAAATATTGGTCAATTACCCTAACTTATTGGAGGCACCCTGTGAACCATCAATCATTTTATCACGTGAGTCTACGAATTAAATGCAGATGACAATGCACTCACAGGCGTAAGGTTCATAATACAAGGCAAATCTACTACCTCATTCTGGTTGTCGGACTGGGAATTCCAGCTTTAATAAAAAAAATCCATTGTTGTGTTGTTACGTTATAATTCAATCGTGAGCATCGCTTAAGTTTCACAGACAACACGCGTTCGTAGATGCGCGCACGGCTGTGACATCAGTTAGTCTTTGGTTCGTCGCCAGCTAACGGTGTAACGGAAGGGCTCTCCTGTTTATGAGTGAGGAGATTTTTCGCGCCGTGAGACGCTACCCTCAAAGAGGTTGCTGGCGGAACAGAGGCCTACCAAGCGAAACGGGGCGTGGCCTGCACATTCGATACGGAATCGTGCCTACGGTCTAGGGAATACCGCCTCACAGCCGGACGGCTGTACGTCCATCGCAAGTTTTGTGTTCACCAGTCTGTTGTACCAAGAAAAGCCAGCGCCGCTGAAAGAACAGTAGATTTTACAATATCACCTGGTTTCTTACACAGTCGCGCTTAGGAAGTCTTTTTTGGAAGTAATTGTCTGTCGTGTAGCGTTACACGGAAATGGAACACTAACGAACATTGAACGAAGCACTAAAAACAAAACCACAACATACAAACGGGCCGAACCAAATTATCAAAGAATACTAGGGACATGGCATACAAAGATGCTAACCGGTAACAGTCAACCGGTATCGCAGACGAGAATCCCGAGCAACACACTAATTTATGCGGCAGGCATGGAGACATCAAATATCGAAAGAGGGGAGATGACTGGAGGAAAAGGAAATGGCACTTATCTCAAGGCCTGGCTGCAATATTTTTGATTAGGAAATAAAAGTCATTGTTTCATATTACGTCGAACCTCCAAATCCATAATGACTGTCAGTCATCAGCCTGTAGTCACACACCAACATTCAAAATAATCGGGTAGGACAGTGAGGAGCTACCATTAAGCGACACGGGAGAAGGACGCTGAGGAAAGTTTCTGTAGTGAGGAGGGTCACTGCCCGAGTAATTGCATTTGTAGTAGCTTTTTGTTAGAGTTAGCAGTGTGCAACAGGCTGAAAGGACGTACCCACGAAGGAGCACCGGAAATGAGCCAGCAATCGCGTTGTTCGACGGAAGCTTAATTTCTCGAAGTCTCGTTTCGTTTCATTCCCTTACTCTTCTCGTGAACAGCCAGCGGGAAGCTGCACGAAGAAAAGGGTTGCCTCAAGGCATTTCAATAGCAATTACAAGATCCGTTAAATTAATGGAGATAGGCCACTTCAAACGATAAAATATTTGTTCTTTTGGCCTTTTCAATTACTTGAAATGGCCAAACAAACAATTTGCAATTAAACGTTATTTTAAGACATCATATTCTATGCCGCTTGAGCTATTAGACTACTGATACTCCAACTATGTCGACAACTTTCCGAAGAAGGTAATTGGTTATTAACTTTTCCAGATCACTACGTATCATTTCTTGTTCAGATTCCTTGGGGAAAATTCTTTATCTGTTTGTAATTTTGTATTCTCCCATTATTTTTATTGTAGTGAAGTAGTCTTTCTGTACGTCAGTGGAAGTACTTTATCATGTAGAAGTCTTTACCCCACGTGAATGACATATGTTTGAAACGTCTCTACAGATAAAAACTGATGCTCACCTGTAACGGAATATTAATGAAAGGGTGATGGGGTGCAGCAGTACGTTACTACTTCATTGGGGCTAGTTGTGTAACGAGTCGCGTGCATTTTCTTATAATGTATTTTCTGTGTGAAAGAAACTACGAAAAGAAGGCCAACGGAGACAACGCTAAAAGAAACATATAGCGAAACGGCAAAATATGTCAGGTTACCAGTAATTTGTAAAACGAAAGAGACTAGAAATAATTAAAACAAATTACAAGTCAGAGAAAAACAAATAATACAACACACTAAAATTTTAATCAATGCTTACTAGGCTACGCATCTACTTCAGCAACATGCCCCATTATGGAGTAAATCGTTACTTTGTGCATGAGCACAAATAATCGGAGATCAATGGCATTCCCGATAGCTGAAAATAGGGGGGAAATGCGATTAATCTATAATAACGGCGTTAATTACAATTATTTTGCATTAAAATAGCTCTAAAGGCTTCTTGTACAAAAATGACTGAAAAATTTAACAACCAGCCCCTGTCTCACGTATCATTTATATAAAAAAGTTAATTTCAAAATCTAATAGGCCTACAGGATACATAAAAGTGATGCTGTGTATATTCGCACGTGAATGACTGGTTTTAGTCAACCGAATTCTCAAAAAATATTGCGCGGTACATTCATCATCGAAGAATCGTAGCCGGGAACAGCTCGTTAGCATCATTGGCATGTGATTATTTTTTTCACATGCTTGAAATTTCCACCCTCATTACTTTTCCATTGCAACCGGAGCGTAGCGGGCCAGCGGACAGAGAGGTTTCCTAAGCCGGAAACAAGCCGGCGTTCACGCAACAACGAACGGCTCCGACATTTGAACCAGTTTCGCCTACGCCGCGCCAGGGTCTCACGAGCTTGCTACAGTAGAACGAGCCTGACATTCTCACCGGACAGTCAGCGAAACGCTGCTACTAACTTCGCAACTTCCTCGGCGAGTGAATCGTTGCTTCGTTTAAGTCTGCTTGGTTGTTTTTCCAAGACAGCATAGTGAAGATGTCAATTTACAGTCTTCGTTTCTTCGTTGCAGAAAAAACACACACACACATATATATATATATATATATATATAGAGAGAGAGAGAGAGAGAGAGAGAGAGAGAGAGAGCGCGAGAGCGATGATTATGATTTGGGTTGAGGGGGCGCTCGACATCATGGTCATCAGCGCCCTGACGAAAAGTCAACATGCAAATCTCATCTCCCCATACGCGGAGCAGTTTATAACGTATTAAAGTTTGCCGCCCTTCCCTACCAGTTTAGGGATGAGGCCTGACAGTTCACAAAATTTCACTACTCTTGTAACACTGGTATCGGTATCTGCGAGGATGGTGGGCGCACCTCCAGCGGGATCGAGAGTTCCCCTAATATCAGTACACAATGTGTTGAACTGAACGCGGCATGCCACAAACGTCACAGAATGGTGGATTCTCCCGCCGGAGGAGGAAGCCATGTGTGAAAGGGCTGTGCCCGATGCGCAGTTTGGTAAGCAAAACCTCCTTCCAGCAGCAAGGCTGACATGAAGTCCGCCAAGCCTTTGTGATCAATTTGAGCGACCGCAGTTTGTCTGTCACCTGCAACCATTCAGTCTCACACTGACGCATGATGCACCTGTCAGAAAATGAGATAATGGCGCGTAATGGGATGGGACACTGATGGACAACACCATCCCAACATGCTTCTTTGGCAGCTTTGTCAGCCATGTCGTTATCCTGAATCCTAATGTGGCCATGTGCCCAGCAAAAGATCACCTCCTTGCCACGGTGTTTGAGTCGCAGTAAGGAGTCATGGATGAGCTGAATCAGCGGGTCTACCGGATACAGTTAGTGATGTGCCTGCAGCGGACAGAGTCGGAGCAGACAAGAAAACTTGTACGGTGATGTCTGTGAACCGAACCCTCTCCAGTGCCATCAGAATGCCACATAACTCTGCATCATAATTTGTAAATTGTTCTGGAAGATGCACTTTAAAAACCCTATCAGGGAAAACCGCAGAACAACTGAGCGCATTACCCTGCTGAGATTCATCTATACAAATAATGATAAAACTATGGTACATACTTGAAATAGACGAAAACAAAGTTGTAAAAACCAAATCTGGAGCACAATTTTTCGTGTTCTGTGTCAAGCTTAAAATCACTTCGGGCCCTGAAGACACCAAGGCGGCAATGTGTTCCATCCCTGGGTGTGTATTTTCTTGTCCGAGAGATCCAGATTCTTGAGACAGTCTGTGACACGTATACCAAAAGGCTGGATCGCTTGGGGCCGATTCCTGAACAGTCGTTCGAAGGTGGGTTGGACCACTGAACTAAATGCCAATGACTGAGGTGACGCTGAGATTTTCAGCGCCCGTCGAGCCAAAAGGATACGTCGCCGAATCCAGAGTGGTGGTTCACCAACCTCTGCACACAGACTCTGAAGCAGGCTGGTCCGAAAGGTTCCAGTCGATATCCGAATGCCCTCATGGTGGAAAGCATCTGACATCCGGAGGTAGGAAGGATGGTTCGATCCGTAGACCACACTGCCGTAGTCTAAGAGTGGTCGAGCAAATGCCCTATAAAACTGCAGGAGGCGGAACCTGTCAGCTTACCATGTTTTTCTAACAGAATATCCGGGATAATATTTTCTTACAGCGTCAAGGGAACAGGCATTATGCATCCCATCATCAGTGCACATGGGGATCCAATGGAATGAACAAGCTTAAGATGCAGCCAGGAATGCCTGTGAAGGTGCCATTCGATCACACGTTGTTACCTCATACCTCACATGGAAGCTTACACGCCAGTGATTGAATGAATGGTAAAAAACTACGTTGTATGATACGTACTGCGAGGTCATAGCAGACATCACTCCACTCTTTCGGATGGAAAGAAGTGGCCCCAACAGGAGTAAGAATAGAGCACTGTCCGGTAACACACGCCTCTGTAGCACAAGAAGAAGATGCTCCAGTTACAACCCACTACTGTACATCTCGACTGACTGCGCCCTGTGATCAAAGCAAACATTAGCCTGGATAGTGACGTAACATGTACTGCAGAGAAGAATTAGTTTAATGTGCAAATGTGTTTTTAAGTTTTGTATCTTACCTTGACTCCAAATCATACCACTGGGTGTAACTACAATGTGGATCAGAACTGCTGGTTAACCCATTCCTCCGTCTTGCTGTAACCATATTCCTCAAAGCAACTTTTTACAATTTTAACTTTTTAAGTTCCGTTAATAAGGGCTTTATATATATTTATTTATTTATTTTAGATTATTTTAGCATCTGTGTCATTATGGTCATGATCACCACGATTTAGTTTATTTTTTACTTGGAGAAACTTTTCATTAAATTTACTGGGCTTTTTTACAATGAACATGTGTGTCACTTGAGTCATGGCCCCCTTCTGGTTTAGTCCATCGTCTCTCCAAATCGTTTGAACACCCCCCCCCCCCCCCCAATCTCGATACTGGGATAACACGTAGACATAACAAATTTCAGTCACTGTAACAAAGGTGTTGCCTCAACCTGTCTTGTTCCTCCAAGTTTCCCCAAACGATAGTGTCGACGAGATTCCCACACAATTACCGGGCTTAACAGTTTTACGTCAAGCCTATACTAGAGTCTGCACAAGATACGGTGGCCGATGTGCAATGACCAATTTTCGTCCAAGGCGTTGGGAGAGGTCATTCATTAGTTCTGAAGGGGAGGCCGACATTGCCACCTTATAGCCGGTCGGCGATACACTGCGACAACAAAATAGAGGCGCACGCCCTGCAATCTTTCTCGAACGATTTTACAGTAACTATTTGCTAAGAAAAATCATTTTTGCTTTACTTTTAGCTTTACGGTCTGGTTCATTGCAGTGTGCCCTTCATTTCGTTACTGGTCATAGCTAGTGTGATATTTACGTGGAAGTAAGACAGTGCACGAAATTCGAAAAGTTTGCAATAAATAGGGGCCACTCTGATTTTGGGTTTGGTGCGTATTAGTAGTATGTTGCTGCGTATGAAATTTAGTTAACGCATTTGAATTTTTCTTTAGACTTGGATGAAGGTCTGTCACCAATCTCGAGAAAACTGATCTGACACAGCACACTCATTCGGGATCGCGACGCGTCAGCGATAAAGCCAGAGTGAAATATATAAAACATTTCTCATATTTCATGAACGGTTTGAGATATCGAAACGAGATTTTGACAAATGGTAGCACGCGAAGAGGAGAGTAGTTTGCCAGGTAGTTATTATGCAAAACTTGATTAGCAACCGTGTTTTTCCACTAGCTACAGACTTTTTCAATGAAATAACGTAATTTTTAAGGACCATCGATAGCTGGTGAAAAGAGAAATCCTATGGGTTTTGGAACAACGTAAGTGAAGACATTACACGCTTATTTTGTACCGAGGACGTACCTTTCCGTAAGGTATTGACCTTCCTTTTCCCCGGGTTCTGACTTAATAAACCACTGTTTCAGAATTCTTTCGCAATGGCGTCTACACAGTACGTTGGTCTCTCTCTCTCTCTCTCTCTCTCTCTCTCTCTCTCTCTCTCTCTCTCTCTCTCTCTCTCTCTCCCCCTCCCTCTCCCCTCCCACCCCCAGTCGCCTTCATCATTAGGGCTGGTTACCTATAATTGAGGTAAGGTTTTGTGGTACTGCTAGAATTAAAATAGAACGGAACATTACACTTGTTGGCTTCAATAACATTAGTTTCACATTTAACCATCCAGCGTTGATACCGAAAATATCTGAAACCCAACTCGCATTTTTCTCACATGACACACTGAAAGCCTTGGGTCAGCGTAGTCAGATAGATGAAAAGTATTTCTCGATTTCCGAAAAGTATTTGATTCGATATCACATTTACGCTTATTATCGGAAGTACGATCATGTGGGATATAAACCATACTTTAACTGAATTGCGAATTTTTTTGTAAGGAACCCTCAGCAAGTTATGCTGGATGGAGAATCATCAGCAGACGTTGAGGTAACTTCAGGCGTACTCCAGGGAAGCGTGTTGGATACCTTGTTGTTAATGTTCTATGTACGTGACCTTTTGGACAATATTAATAGTAGCCTCAGACTTTTCGCAGATGCGGTTATCTACAAAGAAGTATAATCTGAACAAAGCTGCAAAAATATTGTCAGATTTTGGTAAGTTTACAAGTGTTGCAGAGATTGGCAATTTGCTTTGAATGTTCATAAATGTGAAATTGTGCGCTTCACAAAACGAAAAAAACTTGACATATAATATCATTATTACAATATCTGTGAGTCACAATTTGAACCGATCAACATCTGCAAATACTTGGGGTAACAGTAGCGGCACGAAATGGGACGTTCACGTAAGCTCAGTAGTGGGTAAAGCAGATAGACTTTTGTTTATTACTGGAACAGTAAGTAAATACAATTAGTCTGCAAAGGTGGTTGCTTACAAATCACTCGTGGGACCCACCCTAGAATATTGCTGAAGTGCGTGGGACCCACACCAAAAAGCGTCACAACAGGGGATACTGAACATGTACGGAGAGGAGCAGCACAAATGGGCACGGCCTTGTTTGACCCACAAGAGCGTGTGACAAAGATTCTGAAGAAACTGAACTTCCTGTCTCTTGAAGGTTGACGATGACTGCTCCGAGAAAGCCTTATGACTAGGAATATACTTACGTAAGTCCTTACGTATCGCTCCAGTAGCGTTCACGAAGACTAAGACAAGATTCTTCCTGCGCTCTATATAAGAACATAACTGGTGAAAGCCCTAATAACTGACACAATGGGATGTACTCTCTGCTATGCACAGTTGGGAAGTCGCAGTAGTCAAGCTTTAAGCTAGGAAATAACAGATCTCTCAACATTTTACTTCCATTGGAAGCGTCATAAAATAAAAAAGGGAAGAAAAAAAGGGAAGAAAAACAAGGAAATTATCTCCATTCTGACGCAAAGATTAATGACAGGCAAGTGTCAGGTTTCTTGAATGTTCTTCAGTTTGGTTATATAGTATCATTGACAAAATCCATATCCCGGAGAAACTGCTACAGGAAGAAAATGTTACTAACGAACTAAATGTCTCAGGTAGTTCTCTACCTTATCTCTATCTTATCAAATTTCCTTACAACAGTTTTAACTAACGCATCATTCAGCAACTATTAATAAAAAACTTACGACACTTTTTCACTGTCAAAAACAGCAGATGACTAGAGCTGTTGCTGATCGTACTCATTCTAACGGGAATTACGCCAATTCATTCCTGCGTAATACACTTCGTTACTCATGGGCTTTCCTGCACGAACAAGAGGTAGTCGGTACTTATCATATTTTAACTTCGTTACTCTCTGTAAACCGTGTTTGTAACGAATAGGACTACCGAATACGTATTAAACTCTCATGCTTTTTTTTGTCTACCGCAATTCTGGCGCTAATTGGAAACGAGTCAGCAGTTTCCGTATTCGTTACACATGATACTCTCACGGACGTTTCCTGTTCTCGTGAATTCTTTCTGTAAGTACGCGTGTCTGCTCACTGAACATACACGGCCTCATGCGGAATAAAGTGTATCAGTTCCAGAAACTAATTGTTCAGCATCCTGATAATAGCAATACTATTGATATAGTAATTGTAATTTAGGTACATTTGACTCGAAGTCCTAACTCTCCTGTGGTAGTCAAAAGGACAAACGAATTGGAAGCTACAGGTTCATAACACATTCAGGTTCACCCGTAGCAGAAAGAAGAGCAGGAGAAAATAACAATGAAGGGTGCCCAGGGCGAAGGCTCTGTGTACTGCGTGTACCGAAAGATTAATATTTTCTGAACGTCTTTAAGACTGTGTTCTTTTAGGGAGTTCTTGCGACTTATAAGACCGCAATACACCCGCTGGTACACTGCTTAATATTTCCGGTGGGTGCCTTAGTATCGAGCACTAACATCATTTAAACTTGCTGATTCATTTATGCCAACCATTTGCTTTTACTATCCACCGTCAAAGCATTTGTTTTTAGATGCACTTCTATACTCTGCAAGCCTCCTGGCGAAGATTACTTTGTGTAGCAGTCACTTCCCTCCTTCCCAGTTCCAGTAGCAAATGGTTCGCGGGAAGAACGAATGCCGGTAAGCTTCCGTGTGCGCTCTAATCATCCTGATCTTATCTTCGGAATATTTTGGCGAGATAAACGTATCTGTTGACTCTTCTAGGAACGTATGCTCTCGCAATTTTAAAAGTGACCCATCTAGCGCGGTGACATAATTCATGGGATACCTCCCAACATCGTGGACTTCCTTTTGCCCGGCAAAAGTACAGCAACTCGACGGGGCATGGACTCAAGTGGTTTGAAGTCTCCTGCAGAAATATCGGACCATGGTGCTTCTACAGCCATCCATAATTGCGGAAGTGTGGCAGGTGCAGGATTTTGTGCACCAATTGACATCTCGATTACGTCCAATAAATGATCGATGGAGTTGATATCGAGTGATCTGGGTGGTCAAATCTGCCGTTCGAATTGTCCCGTATGATCTTTAAAGCAGTGGCCAACAACTGTAACCTGGTGACATGGCGCATTACAATCCATAAAAATTCCATCGTCGTTTGGGAACATGAGGTCCATGAATGGCTGCAAATGGTCTCAAAGTTTCAGAACGACCACTTCCAGACAACGATCGGTTCACTTGGATCAGAGTACCCAGTCCATTCCAAGTAAACAGACCACACCATTATGGAACCGCCACAAGTTCGCACAGTACCTTGTTGACAACTTGGGTCCACGGTTTCGTGGGTTTTGCGCGCTGTCTTAACGGATACGATACATCCCACACTGATATCTGCGGTTATTTAACGCAGTGTTGCTAGTGTGTAAAGACTGACAACTTTTATGCAAATGCCTCTGCTCTCTTTCTTTAGGTGAAGGCCATCGGCCACTGCGTTGTTAGTCATGACATGTAATATCTGAAATTTAGTATTCTCAGCACACTCTTAATACCATGGATCTCGGAATATCGAATTCCCATGCGTCTAGCTCCAACTACCTCTTCGCGTTCAAGGTCTGTTAATTCCCGTCATACGGCCATAATCACGACAAATTTTTTCACATGAATCACCTGAGTACAAATGACAGCTCCGCCAACGCACTGCGATTTTATGCCTTATGTACGCAATACTACCGCCATCTGTGTGTGTGCACATCGCTATCCTGTACTACCTTGTATCATCTCAGTGTAATATGATGAATAACGCCTCTCTCGCGTAGTCTGCCACTGGAGTTGGTTAATGACGTTTTCTTGATTATTAAGTGAATCTGTAACGAAATGCGCTGTTCTTTTATGTTTCCTCTGTCAAGCCTATCTGGTACGGATCCCATACTAACGAGCAACAATCAGTTATTGGTCGAACGAGGGTTTCGTAAGGTACCTCCTTGCTGCAATTAGTTTTATGTGGTCGTCACACTTTAAATTGCTCCGTACCCCTACTCCCAGAAACTCTTCGAACTTATCACACAGCTGATCTCATATTTCGTGCGCTCTTAATTTACTCATACGCAATTAGTGATGAACTTTATCGAATACCAAGGAAAACTGTATCAACGGGAGCCGTTATCTCACGGGCGAGCAGAGCGAGCTGGGTTTCACATGATCATTCTTTCGGGACCCATGGTGATTCCTCCAGACGAGATTTTTGATCTCCAGAAATGTCATAATACGCGAGTATAAAACTTGTTCCGAAATTCTACAACAGATCAGCGGTGGAGATACAAGTCTATAGTTTTGTGCGCCCGTTCGGCGACCTTTCTTGAATTCGATTGTGTCTTGCTCTTTTTTTTCCCAATGACTGGGAATGTTTCGCGCCTCCAGCGACTTACGGTACAGTTCTGCTACAATGTGAGCAAGTTCTTTCGCATAATGTTTACAGGACGATATTGGTATCCCACCAGGTCCAGTGGCCTTTTCTCTGTTGATCATTATGTTCATTCCTGACTGAACTTACGATTATTGATGGGGGGGAGGGAGGGGGGGGGGGGGGAGAAAGACAAAATGTGAGACAAGAGGACGAAGTCTGAGGGTCATTTAGCGAATCAGTTGCCTGTGAGCACTAACACATTTCTGCATAACATTTGCAAGGTCACGATATTTACTGTTTGAAATGAAGTTGGCTATGGTTCCCCTGAATATTACCAACTGCAGTATCACAGCAGTGTTTCAAAAGGCTGTCACCAATGTACCGAAAAACACCTGCGTATTTGTGTAGAGTCTTTACGAAATTCAAGAGCTCTACCTTTGTATGAAGTGCTGATATGATCACTTCGTCACGGTCGACCACCGGCGCACGAAGGTTTGTGCCTCCTGGCTGCATTCTATCGCTGATCAGTTGTTTCTTCTTTATGTAGTGGTTATTTATCTGTGATGACTTGCTCACAGATAAAACTTATTTGAAACTTCCTGGCAGATTAAAACTGTGTGCCGGACCGAGACTCGAACTCGGGACCTTTGCCTTCCGCGGGCAAAAGCCAGGAAGTTTCCTATCAGTGCACACTCAGCTGCAGAGTGAAAATTTCATTCTGAAAATTTGTTAAAACCGGTCCGGATTATAATAAGAATAGAGATTACTTCTAAGTTGCCGTAGATACGGCATTTGTAATCGCCAAAGCGTTTATTTTTAAGAAATGGCAACATTCTTTCGGACGGCTTTTAGGTGGACAGAATATATAACCTGCTTGTTTTCGTTGTGTTAATAATAGTGCCTTCGAAAGTGTCTCAGATCAGGCGATAAAGAGTCGCCAAGTCCCAACGCTGTCTTTGGCACCATGGCTTGACCTCGAAACATCCGGTTAATGTGCATCTACTAGCAAATAGTGCCAATGATTGCAAGTTACTTCAGACGGTGTGTATGTCTGTGCCGAAAGTGAAATTTTTGTACCCGACGGAAGCAAATGATATTCATAGCACACGAGATTACTATGAGGGACGATCAGAAAAATTCCGTTTGCAACGTATATGCAACACAGCGCGACTCCAATAAGGGAACATAAGCGCATGTAGGCAAGGGGGTTAGTGTGGCCTTCGAACAGAATCTTTCTGATCGTTCCTTACAGTTCTGCATAGCCTCTTGTTAGTAGCCGTGCGGTCGAACGCACTGCTTTCCGGGCGGGAAGGCGTGCCGGTCCCCGGCACGAATCCGCCCGGCGGATTACTGTCGAAGACCCATGTGCCGGCCAGTCTGTGGATGGTTTTTAAGGGGGGTTTTCAATCTGCCTCGGCGAATGCGGGCTCGTTCCCATTATTTCACTTCAGTTACACTATGTCGGTGATTGCTGCGCAAACACTTTCTCCACGTACGCGTACACCATACATACCCTACCACGCAAATATTGGAATTACACTCGTCTGTTGTGAGATGTTCCCGAGGGGTCCACTGGGGGCCGAAACGCACAAGCTCTGTCATCTGGCCCCTAGCGGCCAATACAGCGGTCGGGTACAGCGTCTTTGCGTGTGTTCACATTTCCGCTTAGGTGAAATATCGATTCATCACTGAAGACAACACGATCTAGACAATCTTAATCGTCATGCAGCAACATTTCGTTTGCAAAGATACACGTAAACTCTAGTGTGTAGGCTTTACAGTTGTAACAACTGCAAACGATAAGGGCGTAGTTGTAAGTGTCTTCTTAAAAGTCTCCACACACATGTCTGAAAGTACAGTACTAACTCATGAATCGCCTTCTGAACTTATTTCTAGGGGCTACACACGCAAGACTCACTCCTCAACACGGTCTTCACTCACTCTTGGTCCTTCCATACTCTTCCCCTTGCACAAACGAAACCGTTTAAGTTGCTCTTTCATTTGGTGTATATTTATAATCGTAAATTCAATGGCATAAATGCTGTGAAGCGTCAAAACACGTGAATTTATTTTGGAACACCCTGTATTCTGGACTGGCTAGAGGGGTGAAACCGAAAGCCAATGCAAAACATGAGAACGGGGGTCTTAAGGAGTTTCTAAGCAACAGAGACCGGAAACGATTGTCCCGACCTGTCAACGACCGTCGGTTTTAAGGACCATCTGTTTTAAGACAGACAGGAACTGCTGTGTTCAGTGAATGGAGGTTCATCTCAACCAGTTTCCGAGAGAGCATTGTCAAGGGAACTACATGCAATGGACATCTACAGTCGGGTTTTCGCAAATGGCCGTTGCTTAACAGCGGCACATAAAGCAGCACATGTTCAATCGATCAAATAGACGAACTGGTCACTACATGATTAAGTGTGAAAGGTGGTTCCACAGGTCGCGTTTTAGCCTCTTTTTAAACAACCAAGGTGCGGACTGCACCGACGCCCAAGAATCGTGTAACACGCTGTATGTTTATTCAGGCCGGATGTTAGTTGGGAGGGGGAGGAGGATATCGTTACTACCAATGGTTGAATATATTAATTCCGGTTACCGTGAATTTTAAAAAATGTTTAATTTACCCATCTCGGTGACAAAGTGCTGCCCTTTCTTATACACGTTCATTGTGAGTATGTTAGCCGGCCGCTGTGGCCGAGGGGTTCTAGGCGTTCCAGTCCGGAACCGCGCTGCTGCTACGGTCGCAGGTTCGCCTCGGAAAAGGATGTGTATGAGGTCCTTAAGTAAGTTAGGTTTAAGTAGTTCTAAGTCTAGGGGACCGATGACCTCAGATGTTAAGTCCCATAGTGCTTAAAGCCATTTGAACCATTTTGTGAGTATGTTCTGTATACTCCTGTCGTCTAGAAATCGATAGCCTTGCTCACAAAGCTGTGGACATAAGTTCCTATTTCACGAACTGTCACGAGGAGCCCCTTGAGTGCGAGATCGCAAGTTCAATCTTTAGTAAGGCTCATTTGAAAGTATTGTGCTAAAAGTGATGACAGGAAAAATATTAGTTAGGCCTGTGTTCCAGCACGCTTCAGAAAATGAGTGTTCGGGAGGTGCAGTGATCAACCTACGATGTGTGTATATTATACTTCACAAAGTGGACATCGTCAACATTCAAGGGATGTTCGAAACAAACCATTAACTTTCACCCTGAACACCAAATGAAAAATGGCGCACCACAGTGTTCACAAAGGTCGGCGCCATCAAGATCGAAGGCGAACTCCTGGGAATTAAAACCGTGCAGGACGTTCAACTAAGTATCCACTCTTAAGGAATAGATATAGAATCCTGTTGTAACGGGGTGATCCGAACATATGGAATGTGATGGCAAGTTACCGAATACGATACAGCCTGTCATGGAGCTTATTGTGAAACTGGCTATCCATTAAGGCGTAGCTGCAGATAACACAATATGTTTTACAGACACGAAAAGATCAGCATCCAGAGGCTGAGTTTGTCCAGTGATTCCAGGCAGTATGAATTGCTATGTCACACGCTTTTCAGGAGGGGTAGATAGTTTGCTCTAAATGAGTATGAGTTTTATACGCATACCAGGAATCAAGTAAAGTTATTTTGACCAGCTATTCGCCAAAAGCGATGTTCATACAGTAGTTTTACTTCTCTTACAACCATTTTGGCACTCCTGTTTGTTGTGACGTTACGTATTCCCTACTGCCCTTTCAAGATAATACGAAACACCTCCAACTTCTCGCAGCACAATAAATAACTTTTCAACCAATTTCCAATCCAGATTAACAGTCGGCATAATTGTATACGAATGCGTTACGGCTCAGATGTTAGAGGTATCAGGAGATTTATATCACGATCAACTAATTTCCAGGGTTCCTTTCATACGCATTTCCTCTTCGAATCCGGATTGGTCGGAGTTGAAAAATTCTTTACTGAACGACGGGTAAGTTTATCTCATTTCAAATTTTCGGGCCGATTCCGCAATTTGCTGTTTATCATCAGCTTGACGCTTTGTTTGAAATTTCGTTATCGTACGTCTTCCATCACTGTAGCACTGTATGAAGTTACACACCCATTCACTGCTCCCCTTGAAATTACTGTAATGTAGCGCGCGCAGTTTGATGTACATAACATAGGTCACTATCATTGACATCCTGTAAATTGCATCGAGAATCCTTGAAACGTGCAAAAACCAGTTTTTGTAACAAGTGCGCCGTATCTTTGCTTAAATATCCGTAGTTTTTCTTATGCACTACATAGTTGTATTACTGAAGACCTATTCGAAACCTGTTCATTATTACTTTTTTAGTATGCTGCGCATGATCTACCATGTACGTCATTATGTTTAGTACCTGCTCCCTGGACAGCAATTGTCCTTTACAATGTTTCACTGGAGACATGTTTTGTGGCTCCCTGTCCGACAAGGATGATGAACTACATGTCTAGACACTGTTTCCATATCGTTTATCAGTATCACTTTCACTTGTTTAGCACGCATTGTGATAACTGTATTCCTCATGTACATTGTCTACAGAGAGGACGTATACGACACCATTGATTGCACTGACTAATCTTGCAGGAACGCTAATATTTCATCTGCCACTTTTTTCTCACTCTGAGAAATTCGTTCCTATCCGACGAAATGTCAACTTCAGCAATTGTTGTTGTAGATGTAATGCATGTTTGCTTTGTTTATCGTTGTCATTGCTCTGCTTTGTATCACCACCACTAGCTGTGTACCACTGTTGTGAGTTATTCGTCGACTAAGCCATTCAACTACGCTCCGCGGCCTTATGCTGTGTTCACCATGGGACACTTCCAGTCGCGCTCCATGATGCCATTAGCAGCCAATACTGTGGTTCCGTGGAAGAGGATGTGTGGGGCATCGAACGCCGTAAACATCTTTGGCTTTTTGTGACTCCTCTCGCTCAAGGGGTTCCTTCTGAGGCACGTATTGCGCCTTGACTGAACCACCCGATGTTAATCCCATAGAAACTGTTCTGTGCAATTTGAAAATGGTTTAAACGTAACGATCAACGTGCCCGCATTTTGGGAGGTGTACGGGACCTTATCACCAGTGAGTAGCTTCAGCCACATATGGCGAACCTGATGAAACTCGTGGACTATCTTCCTCGCCGAATTGAGGCTAGAGAAGATGTTGTACAATATTACCGTCATTTCTCCTGGAGGTGTCAAAAACCCACGCGCCCACTGCTCAGCAGTGAAAGAATGTTATAAAATTCATGTGTAGCGACGACCAATACCTGAAGTAAGGAATATTTTGCCAAGGGGCAGCCGTTATTTTTGTACTCCTAAAGATAAACATAGTGGTCGCTTGTTGCAGCTCCTCGGTTGTGTAACGTGCTGCGGAGGCGCTTTTGTTCTGGAAAAAAAGCTTCCTTTAATCTGTTCTGTTTACACAACCAAGCACGTGCTTCGGGTCGTCGACCATGTCTTAAGTCAGCCTGAGGTTTTTCTTTCGCTGAACTTGCGGAGTATATTGCTGGCAGCAGGGCAACAACATAGCACAGCATAGATAATACGTATTACTCGTGTACGGACTACTGTCCTAAACAGTGCACAATCGCGCACAAAATGAAATACGAACACCTTTAACCAAGTGCCGTATTTGCATGAGGCGCTGAATGAGTATCGAAGAAGATTCAAAGCGCACTGATTTGAACGGATTAGGAACCAGATACTGTTCATGAATGGTCCGAGCCAGTAACAACGTTATTCATTTGCTGAAAGGCGTCTGTTTCAAGCATCTGAGGATGTGTGCAAGAACTCGTACCACACCAGGACGGCGCCGACGAGCGGAAGTCCTGCGGTTAACTATGAACATTCATTCCCCGTGGTCCTATTGTGGGCTTGTGGTAGGGTGTACGGTCCTTCTGGAGAATTGTCCATTGCGTTGAGCGTTGTGTGTCAGCTATGTGCCAATGTTGTCAGCAGTGGTCCTAGGAAAATGCAAATGTTAATTCTTCTGATTCTGAGCGGTAACATCATAGAAACCAACCGCCGCCAGACGAACAGAGACTGCTACGCTCTCTACGACCGCAGCACTAATTAGTAATAATATAGGTCGCTGGGTATCACTGGAATTATCAGAAGCTGTTGCATGGAAACCGGTTACAGCAAGGTTGATGGCTGGCAGTCTGCTTTCGGTGTGTGTATACGAGGCGCAGCTAGAGAAGCAAATCAGGCCAAGTTGTGTTTAGTGTCAATGTTGCTCATTTACGACTGCGGCAACAACTACTATTTAACCGACAGCGACGTACGGAATCAGCTTCGGCTTGGGTGCCATGAGTCATACCATAGAATGACGGCAAACCTGTAGTGTGTTGAGAGAACATATTGAATAGGGCAGATCAGCTACCCCATGCTCGAGCGACATCAGAAACTCTCCTCCACACACACACACACACACACACACACACACACACACACACACACACACACACACACACACGATCCGACACAACAACCGGGTTCCATTGTTGCTGCAGGAAGATATAAAAGATACTTGATTGTTGTCAAAGACAGTTGGTGTATGACTATGACCATGAGCACACACAGTGTACAATCCGAGCAATTTGAGATATTGCAGATGTTCTTTTCCATTATCCGCTACTGTACATCAATGTCCACTTTGTATGTTGTATGTTAACCGTGGACCTCGAAAGTACAGAGGGGCTCCGTCCCCGCCGCCGCAGTGATCCACAACCCCTCGACGACTACTACAGTCCACTTCACCTCTCCGCCGCCCCACACCGAACCCAGGGTTATAGTGCGATTCGGCCCCCGGTGACATTGTGCATGGGCTACTTTGCATATTGACGAGTGATACATCTCTAAATAGAGTTGGTCCACGGTGACATTATTTACAGTTTACGCTATTATTTTATCTCGCAGGCCGCCTATCACGGAAACAGCTGAAGTAAATAATCAACAGTCTTCCAAGAAAGAACGTTCTTGAATCAGTAATGACAATATCACCATGGGTCAATGCAACACAGTGAGCTATTATTAGGTCCACAACTTTGCTTCCGCCGTCTTTCAAAGGTGGCAGTAGCGGCAAGTGGTGGTGCAGGCGGTAGGTCGCGTCATACAGTAACCTTAGGCATTTGTGAACATCACGCCATCACAATATCAGTCGATTTGTGATTGCATCTTAAAGTTATTATCGACTGCATATATATCAACTTATGAGCCCAATTTTCCTCATTTGCGGGTAGTTTTAATTTTCTGATTTAACATGAAGAAATCTGCTGCTGAACCTAAAAAAAGTTCGGTAAGACCTGTGCTGAGGCACCTGTTAGTGAAAGAACGTGCAGAGAATGGTTTCAACGCTTAAAGGACGATGGGTTTGACCACAGAAAGACCATCGGCTACAATACAGCAATAGAAATGAGGTGATTTTATAGGATGACAGTGCTCGACCTTACGTAGCAAAACCCATCAAACCATTCTTCGAAACCCATCAAACAATACTTCGAGACGCTGAAATGGGAAGTCCTATCCCAACCGCCGCATTCTTCAAACTTTGCTCCCTCTGACTACAACCTTTTTCGATCAATGGTACACGGCTTGACTGACCGGCACTTCTTTTTTTGTTTTTCACATTAAAGCCCTGAACTTAGAGAAAAAACGGCGGGAGCAAAGTTGTAGAACTAGTACTTGTCAAATTTAAAACAATTTTCTAAAAGTAGACCTAATGTGATTTATTTTTGTAATTTTTACGAAAGTCAAGTTTTATATGATTTTGCAGAAATTTGGAAAGCAGTACGTGCATGATATTTTATATTGTAAAACCTTATGTTGCTAAGGTGAACGCAAAGTTTCATGTTTATTAGCCTTTAAGCAACGGAATAATAAGAATCCTAAGTTGAAACTATATTCGGAGCGCAATTTTTTCACTTAATTTTTCTCAATTTATGTAACGTCATATCCCTTATTGGAAATCGAACTAACTGTTCTTGGGTGGTATGGGGGGGGGGGGAAGGGGGTGGGACGCCGGCTTAAAAAACTCTGTTTCGGAGTAGCCTCGCGGTCTAGGGCTCCTTGCACGGTTCGCGCGGCTCCCCCCGTCGGAGTTTCCAGTCCTCTCTCGGGTATGGGTGTATATTCTCCTTAGCGTAAGTTGGATTGTATGTAAGCCTATGGACCGATGACCTAAGCAGTTTGGTCCCACAGGAACTTACCACAAATTTCCAACTTTCCACACTGTTTCGAACTAGTTTTGAAGCTTTGATAGAAAACGGTATTTGTAAAAGAAATGTCGAATATACCCTATTTTCAACTATTCAGAGAAACAGTTATTTTAATGACAAATTTGAAAACTACTGGAAAATAGTACGTGAATGAAATTTTGTAATCCACATCCTTGTGCTACGGAGCTATTGCGTGTTAAGTTTCATGTCAGCATGCGTTTGCTTTACGAGGTAAGGATCTTAAGTTTACATTTTCTTTCGTGACACAATTATCACTCCCAACTTCGATTCAGATTATCTAGTATTGTTATCCCGCGTTCGATAATCAATTACACTGTTTTGCGGTTAAAATCATGGTGTTTTTACTGAGCCCAGTTGGGAAACTTTAATAGAAGAAAGTTGTTTTTTTTAAATATCAGGTCGAAAAAACCGTATTTTTAACTTTTATTTTTACAAAATCTTCAACTTTGCGCTAAATATGTTAAGAAAGGAGGAATTTCGATACCTCCTACAGTCGGGCAATGAAAGAATTCATTGGTGACAAATGAAAATTTGTCCCAAGGCCGGATTGCAAATCCAGGACTGCTGCTTACTAGCCAGATGCGTTAACCATCTACGCCACCTTCGCACAGTGGTGAACACACCCGAGCAGAACTCCCTCCTAAATCCAAATTCCCATTTGCCGCATCTACTGAAGTAGCGACCCCTGGCTTTTTTTTCTCTTTTTTTGTCATCGCATCACGCGAAGTCCCGTTAACATAAGTGAAACTTTATATTTGAGAACCTTGTACTATCAGATTAGTATGAAGGCAAAAAAGGCGAGACTACATATCGGCCAGTATAGCTTCAACGAACGTTGACTTTACCATTCTTCAACTGGAGTATGTGCGAATTTCCCTACAACATTTAAATGAAATCCGTGACGGTCGACAGGGAGGCCTCGGTGAGTTAACATTGTGATCATTAGGTAAGGACTGCGCGGCAGTTGTTTCGTGTGCACGGTTACAGTGAGATTGCATATTCAATTTTTTTCTTAGCTGTGTAGAACTTGAAAATACTCTTAATATTGCAAACCTGAACTTGTCTTAACTACAAAATTAATAAAAGCATAAAAAGTCTATTTTTCGTGAGTAAAGAAGCCAAAAAACCCACATCGTCAAGGAGTCCTCAAACGCTCAGTATTTATTTCGCAATAATATTGTCAACATACTGCCCGAACTTGCGAGGCGAAGAGCGACACAGTATTGTTGCGCACTATTTTTGCCCGCGAGGCATCAGTTAGAACTTTGCCTTAGTGACGAAGTAACGTAGAGCTCGCATGTATTGCAACTGCACTGGCTGGGTGCTGCTCATGAAAACTAAGAGGAAGGGGCGATGGGCGAAAAAGTGGCTTGGAAGCGTTTTACACACTGCCATACCAACATGCTAACGGAAGTGATAGAAGAGCCGGATAATTATCGGAATTTTGTAAGGGTAAACTAGGAATATTTCAACGAATTTAAATTCGTTACACATTACATATACAGAAAGGATACTGTTCATATACTCGTCTAATTTCACTTTCGAGAATGTTGTAAACGATCCGTAACTTCGAAAAGATTAATATATATTATTGCACAAGATCGGTAGGTAGCGCCCGTATATGTTTCTGCGATGAATAATTAAACCTTCCGAAACGAACAACCACGCAGTTTCAGTGGTATTCCCCTGCACTTCAAACATTTAAGTATTAAACATGTAATCAAACTACTTCCCTGACTTCGTCTGAATAGATGATTCGTTACCGTCTATCTTTCCTGATATTTTCATATGGAGCCACTAACATTCCGCAAACCTGGAAGTCTCTGCAGGAACTGCCGTCTATTACACAGTATCAGACTTGCACGATGCAATATATTGTGCAATATATCGAGGGGTAGTCGACATTTTAAAAGCTCTGCAATCGCCTTCAGTATAACGCACAAACCTTCGACCTGCTCTCAGGGGTTAATATTCGTTGAAAGAGATTTCGGGACTGCAGCCGGTCATCTTAAACTTCACTCCACGATATTTCAGATGTACACCTAAGAGCTTGCATATTTGAGGACGCTGTTCAGAAACACTTTACTCGGCCCGGCTAATTAACAGGGCATTCTCAGCTAAAACCAAGAACGAGGAAGTGGATAAAGAGGACAACGTGCCACAAAAATCTCTAGCTTTCTTTCCTTCGTTGGAAATATTTGCTTCAAAATAGCAAGAATCTTTAGATCGTGAGCAGAAAATCGCTTTGACCGGAAAATCGCTAAGATTTCGGACCTGCTGGGATCAGTGAAGGATGTGTTACTGCGGAATACAAAATACCTTGCCAGTGTGGTAGGGCCTGTAGGACAAACAACACGCACAATGAAAGGACATTGCACAGAACATAAACCCACAAATTTTTTTAAGCAGTTGCGGAACATTGTATCTCCAACGGACATTCAATGGAGTATGACAAAACAATTTTTGTCAAAGCATCTGTCTGGGTCTCCGTTATAAAATAATCCGTTGAAATACACATCGCGGAAAATCTAATGAACCGTGACAGCGGCTACCAGCTGGATAATGCGTGGAATCCCGTTATCTCCGAGATTTGCTACAGACGAAGACGCCAGAATACTACGCTGACTGGCGAGAGGCAACGCCGAAGACAGCTGATCCTCGCAATTCCACCAGCGAGGGCGCTGCCGCCTGGCGGTATGTCCTCGTCACAGTGACTCGGCGCATGCGCGGCAATACTATCACCACGCTTATAATGCGGAGCAGAGAACGTCTTCGTCCTCGTTCACCAGTGCCATCGTCATCTTCAGTGTTTGTGCGTCGACTCATCAGTTAGCAGTGTGGATTATCGACGAGTGTGAACGGCTCCGTGTTTGTATGTGTCTCCTCTTTTATTGCCCACCGTTCTGTAACTTATGTGTCTTCTCCTGTTTTTGCTGCTTGTCTATTCTCTGGCTGAAGAGCAGCGTAGTGTGCTGCTGACAGCCTGCCTGTTGTACAGGCTTTAAAATAACAATAAAGTAAAGAAAAAAAGTCTTCGTCGGTCTTCGATGGCTGACCTGAAGATGAATGGCCGGAGTACAGTTGAAATATCGTGGAGTGAAGTTTAGGCGAGGCTACTGCAATCCCGAAATCTCTTCAAACATTTAACTCGCTGGAAAATTTTTAAATTTCACATGGTTAATATTACTGCGCAATT